>NW_024881528.1:683750-1367500 GCF_019059575.1 Amphibalanus amphitrite | reverse complement strand
GTATTTATATATACTGTGGGTCAAAGTTGTCATAATCACAGGAATGAGCTGCTTTGCAGCATATATGACAATTGGTAGTATTGACATAAACAAAACAATTACTTAGCCACATTTACGAAGTGCCAAGGCACTATAAGTGCCTAATCACAAGCCAATTATCTGAAGTGTCGCTGTCTTTGGATTTAGTCTTGGGCCTTTGAATTTATATTTAAATTTATATTTAACGGCGACACCCAACTTCTTCCTTCTGGTCAGCATTTTCAGCAAAGTTATGCACGAGAAGCGGGAATACGAGCGTCTTGAGAGCTATCTTTCAGCGAAACTTGGCGCCATAAATGAGCACATCCCGGCGGGCCGGCCACCATTGAGCCGTGTTATGGTTCGGCAGGTCAAGTGTGAGGGAGGTAGTGCTGCCGCTGGTGCTGATGATGATTCTGTTGTAGTGTGGTGTTTGTTTGTGTGCACTGTGCATCTCTGTAAAAAGGTGTATGTATCATCTGTTCGACGTCATTATGCTCACCGAAAAATATGCTTACCGCTGGTTCTGCAGTCACTTACCTCTTGTTAAATGCACTCCGGAGTTTCGATGTATTGGTTTCAATCCCAGGTAACGCAAGAAGAGAGAGAGAGAGAGAGAGAGAGAGAGAGAGAGAGAGAGAGAGAGAGAGAGAGAGAGAGAGAGCAAGGTCTTTTGCGCAGCGTTTGCTCGAGTGTTCACCAGGGAAGTCACGTGACTGTCGGGTGAATATCCCGCCGTAGCACGGTTCACCAGGGTCCGCCGAGGCGCGAGTCACGTGGGAGCCGTGTGGCCGGTGTCCTCCGCCCACCATCCGTCCGGTAACGGCAGACGGCCGCTACCACCGCGCGATGATTGATCTGACAAACAGACCTCCAGCACCGACAAACAGACCGTCAACAGACAGACCGTCCAGCGGCGCTGACCCGCAGCGGACCCCATTCAGACCGCACTGCCGCCGTCGCCAGCGACGACACCGCTGTGTGACGGCTGGTCCGGCGACGCGTCGACGCGCGCTCGATCGCGGCCAGGTCATTTGATGAGAAAGCAATTTGTCGTGATGGATCACGGTGAGCGCAGACATCGAGCCGGCTCTAATTTGGTGCAGTGCCGCGCGCGTCGCTGCGTGCTAACGGCCGCCGGGGGCGTTTTAGGGCGATTCGCCCGGCCGCCGACGGGGTTAGACGCCGACAGAGCTGGCACCTGAGTTGACCTGACGTGTCGGCGACATATCGCGTCACCCGGCACAAACCCTGGGCCCACTTTAATTCCCGTCCGGATCGCCGATTACCATATCACGTGCCCGTTAAACCCTGCGGCGTCGACCGGGCTTGCTGCTGAAACTTTCAGGAATGTTTAATAATGTGGACGAATGCCATCGTCGCCATCTTACAATACTGCATTAGGATTAGGTCGAGATTTCGAAGCGCTTTTGTGTGTTTTCGGTAATGTCAAGGTGACGGCTTCAAAAAGTAATTTAGAAGTGATTAATTCTGAAGTACTATGTAGTATGGGAATTGGGAAATGCTGAACAGAGCGACGAGCTGTTAAAATGACTGTTGCAGGGTCTCCGCCACCAGGAGGGGGTGGGGGTCCTTTAGATACGAAGGATTTTCAGGAATACCTATTTTGATCCCTAAACCACTGTCGTTTATCCACATTCAAGTTTGTTTGAAGAGGATAACTTTTCCAGGACACTGACTACGTTGGCCGCTCCGCATCTGGTATGCATTGCTGGAAATTCCATGTGGGTCACCCTTACCGTCGCCGTCACGCCCACGCCCCCACCTCCACGCTCCCGGCCCGATGCCTCCGGCCGACCCTAACTGCATGCTGCATGAATTGAACGTCGATATAGTTCCAGATCAAAGATAGCACCAGGGCTTATCACGCTGTCCGACGACGAACACCTCGGCTCCCCTATCATTTTACAGCTATTCCTCTGAACTACCAGTGGTTGCATTGTTCTAGGCGGGAAGGTTTCTTCTATCCTTACAGGGAATCCTGCCAGACATTACCTACTTGTTCGTACGAGCACTCCGAAATAGTGTTTCCCTCGTCTGTCGGCTGCCCGGCCCGCCGGGGATGGGATGCCCCAGATCCCAGCGGGTCCCGCAGTAATGACCGCTCGCTCAGCGGGCCGGCGCTGACCTGCGCCTCCGTCTCCGATCCTGGATTATTAACGCGCTGAATTATTTGCGCGTGTGATCGGTGTTTCGGTAGAGAGCTGTTATTGATGGCATTGGCTGTCCGGACGCCGCTGTCGGCCGCAGGTGTGTGTGGCGCGGACACTGGGCAGCGATCACCGACAGAACAGACCAAAGTCAACTCTGGCCATAGAACGTGAATATGTAGATTGGTACACAACACCTTCTGGGGTTAGCTTTTCCGAAACTCCTACAAAATGTTGTGTGTGTAGGTATTTATGTCCATGCAATTTTTTCACAAGAAAAATGTCACTTCATGGCACATACACCTATCGTAAAATGTTGATGATTTGTGTTAATGGCAAAGAATGCGCCTCACTCTGGCAGTGTCAGGACCACTGCAAATAACACCCAAATACTGACCGGATCCGGGTCTGAACAATTGAAACAGGGCAAGAGACTCTATGCTATCATATAGAGGCATCCGCGCAGGTGATAAACCTCGCTTTGTGCCGCCATATCATGATTATCATGGCAATCACCGTTACCATTACAATCACGGTTTCCTGGTACGTGGAGGGCCTGGAGAGCTTCACGCTACGTAATGGTATATCCGTCTATGAGCTCGCAGAGTTTCTCTGAAGAGCTCTGACGTCATCTCTGTGTCTGCTGACATGGGCGGCGGATTAATGTTGTGCGCGGGCTGCGTCGGGCGCCCCGGAGTAGCTCCATCGCTGACCCTCGATCCTCGAGTACCCTCGGAACAGCAGGAGGAGGCTGGCCGCCGGGCGTCGGTCCGAGCAGCGGCATCGCTACCGCTGACGCAACGATATTAGGTCACTTGCCCTCGAGATCCGGCGGCTGATGAGCTCTCAAAAGAACGTCGCAGGGTGCCGCCGTGGCTGATCCAAGGCCTCCGCATCTCGGCGTGGCAGACACGTGGTGCTAGAGAAAAACTGCGCACTGCTTACATGTTGCGTGATTAAACGGTGCACGCTCAGTCAGTTTGGCCGGCGCAAAATAACTGCTAATTGTGTCGTTTGAATCTTGCCAACTGTAAATCTTAATCGAAGAGCCAGCTTTAAACTTTAGTGGTTCATAGCGTGGATATTGGGCATCGTCAAAACGACCTGAGAAAAGGCATATACATTTGGAATTATAAAAAATCAAGTCCAAAAACATCTACCAAATGAATATGACGCTTGTAATAAAGGTAAAATTCAAAGTAATAGCTTGTGTACGTGCTTCATTTTTGATGTAGGCATAGCAACGCACAAGCATTGGCTCAGCCGTTCAAAAAGCACTTTTCTTGATTTGCTCTGGAACCAAAAGGAAATCTAGTTTCATATCTTTGTATTGTCACTTACCCATTGCATGTGCAAAATGTAATGTTATAGGGTGCTCGCTCGCTGCATGCAACGCACCACATACCTACGTGTGTACTTACACCAAAAGTCACCACTGACGTCTATGTTAGCAAATCACACATGTCATTGCAGCAATTTTAGCTTGATGCACTGTGATCATGTACCCCACCGAGACCCGTAACCTTATCACCGATATAACCCGCCTCCGTAAAGGGAAATCACCAGCGCTTTACAGAGCCGGATTCGCCGACAGGCACACATTTACGTCCCTTTCTGTTGTTTGTGTCGGCTTTACACAGCTCCGATCTGTGAGCGAAACTGCCGAATTCACTTCTCCCGAAGGTGAACCGAGACCCAGAGGAAGCAAATGTCGGCCAATGTCTGGTTAGTGCTGACGGGATTGAATCGATCTTCTCCGGTGTGAACTCTGTCGGACCGAGGTTATCCTATTTATTCTGAACGGTGTTTGACCGAGCAGCTCCCTCGCTAACGGTTCGCTAATCGCCTGGTCTCCATCATTCCTACGTTGAACCTTGTCCCGCCCGGGTGGATATTTTCCTCGCGGTGTTCCGCGCCGCTGCTCTGCGATATTTTCTCGCTGAGGCCTTGTTGACGTCGTCCAGCTCTCTCAAACTGACGGGTTCCGACACGTGTCTCCGGCGGAGTCTGTTGGAGACGGCAGTAGGAGCGCTGGTGATGACCGGCTAAACGTTTCCGATGTCCGGCAGAACGCTAGAGAGTCAGGAATAAAAACCGTCAGCACATTCGACAAGTAAATAGCCAACGTAAGTATCAGTGGAGTCTGAGCTCTAGTCACTGCAAGGCCAAACCGGCACCGAGGCGGGATCCAGACACACGACATGTCATTTGGCTGGCATTATTCACCTGCCAACGGATGGAGGTGCCGTTTGAAGTCCACGCCTGAGGGGATAGATCATCGGCGTGGTAACTGCAGAGGAGCTTCTAGCGTCGAGCACGCTGCTTACAGGCGCATGCGCAACTCGAAACTCTCACTGTCACGTCACTGTTGCCAGGCTGTCGGCTGGTAGCTCCCACCACACATTACCTCTGAGGACCATTCCTCGGAATTTCACACCGCGACTGTCACGTTCGCACCGCATTCTCACGAAACGGGCGATCATCTGGGCTCTGCAGCGGCGGAATCGGCTCGATTCGGGGCGTCTGCCTCGGCGGCGAGCCGGCCATCCGTCAGCGTAAGCCGGCCATCGCTCTGCGTTTCTTCACGGAGTGGCGCCGCGGAGGGCCGGTGAGCCTGTCTGGGGTGACCCCGTCCCTGCCCAGCCGGTATGTACAGTCTTGTACAGGTTGATGGTCCCCTACTCTTTATCCACCGGGTTCCTATGGCTCAGCATTGGCAGCAGCCGTCTGGTACCGGTAGGCTGTGCCGCATGACCCGAGAGTGAAGCGGCACAGCCTACCCACACTGTATGACACCGGCTCGGGTCGCCTGGTAGAGCGATTTGACCGGACGCTGCGTTACACCGGCTGGGGGGAGGGGGAGGGGGGGTAAGGGTCAGGCCTGTCTATTTGGCGCTCGGTGGATGAGGCGGGCTGGAGTGTGGTGTGGGGCGGGGGTGATGTGGGGAGGGAGTGAGCGGACCTGGGGATGGGTGGGAGTGGTCACTTGTCGCGTAGAACCGATCGTAATCCACCCTCCAAAAATTCGCTTTGGAGATATTCACAAAACCCAGGGGGGTTCAAACACCCATCTCCCAAGTGGGGTGCGGAAGGACAGGTAAGGGTCCATACGGTCTCCTCATGAATTGCAGCAAAGAAAGAAAACAGACCTGTCACCAAATAATCTTTCTGAAAAGTGGACTAATCGCATAGCCTCGGACACAGAAATAAACATCCAGCACGCGAAGCGTCTCGAACCGGGCCTCTCACTACCGGTCAGTCTGACAGTCTAGCACTCCTACGCTGAGCTACACCGGATGGTGGCCACGGCCGGGGCAAAGTCTGGCCGGGCGGGCGGCGGGGCCGGGAGGTCGGCAGCAAACTCAATGAATGTTTTTGTGGTTTCGGGTGCCGGTCGCTCTAGCTTGGTGGAATGATGATGGATCATTGGCAAAACTTTCAACGTGGAGTCCCGGTTCGAGCCTCGTCGGGGCTCCGGCGACTTTTCCGAGTTAGGATCTGGTTTGATTTTAGTGGTTGCGAGCCATTTATACGGTTTTATATCTACATGTCGATTGTCGATTGATTGATTGATTCATTCATTCGTTCATTTAATACATGTCGACATTTAGCATACGAATTGACATCCAGGATCAATCCGATCAATCTACCATTTTCATAAGCGTATTGCCTAAATATCATGCATATATGTGGCACAAGACCTATGGTTGCCTCGATACCGTGCCAAATCACGTTTTGCACAATGCACAAGTAAATTATATTCGCTGGGTCTTCCGTGCATTGTGCTTAGCAAAAACAGAAATGCAACTGTTGAGCGACGCAAAATGTGCAATGCAGCAAGTGACCACACACACCCGCCCAGCCCTCATGGTCCACCAACACGCCCCACACCACTCGCCAGCCCACGCCAACCACCGAGACGAGCCCCTCCCCCCGCGCTGGTCTGACGCGACAGCTGGTCTACAAAGCGCTCCACCCGGCGACCCGAGCCGATGTCAAACAGCGTGGGTAGACTGTGCCGCTTCACTCTCGGGTCATGCGGCACAGCCTACCGGTACCAGGCGGCTGCTGCCAATGCTGAGCCATAGGAACCCGGTGGATAAAGAGTAGGGGACCATCAACCTGTACACGACTGTACCAGCGCAGCCTCCGGCACGGGCGCGGCATACGTGCCGGGCCACAGCGCCTGTTTGTAAAACGAGTTCGCCCCACGCCTCCTCTTTCTGTGATGAGTGGAACGCCCGGAAATTCAGCACCACTTTGGTATTCAGTAGATGAAATACCGCTGGGAAAAATAGACATTCGTCTGGGCATTTGCATCGATGCCGCCCGTTAAATATGACAGAGGGGAAGGCTCCCACTGCGAGCATCTCTGGCATCTGTTATTCGTTTGATGGTATAGTGAATGGTAGAATGTGACTATTCGAAGGCCAATTTTGCGACAAAAATTGTAGCTTATTCTTGATAAGCTGACTTTCGTGAATGCATGTTGGTTAATAACAGCATAAGAATTAAAAAAGGAACGGTCAAATTACACCCAAACAAATATCTGACCACGAGAACGCCTTTTGAAGAACAAAACAGGACAAGACTCGTTGTCTTTCTTTTATTTAGCCTAGAGAGTAAATATATTTTGTAAATTCAGCGTCTCTTGTTGAAAGCCTCCTAGGTAGTTCCATAGAGCCTGATAAAACACGCATTCATTTAATTGCAACCGCCGAGACAACACGGCTCCGGTATCAAAACACGATCAAAGCGGCGCTCAACTTAACGAGACAATTAAATCGCGAGAGCACGAACCATTAACATTGGCCACACAATGGCGCCCGTTCAGGCCGCGGCTGTGGACGGCGGCCGCCGAGGCGCGCCCAAATGCCCCGTGACCACACGCCAGCCCGGCCATTGTTGCGCCCGTGTGGGGTCGGCTGCGGCGGGCCTAAGCACGCCTCGGGCCGGGACACAGATAAATCAGCAGTGACGGGCCGACGCCACCTGGCCTGCCGAGGACGGGCCGCGACCGGCGCCCCAGGCCGCGGTCAGGAGGAAGGCACCGCTGCACTGACTGGCGTGGTGTGGTGGTTACCTACGCAGTGGGCTGGGACAGAATCTTGGACGGCAGCTGGACTTGAAGGGCAGGCAGGCTGGAGTGGAAATTATTGATAGGCTGAGGTTTGGAACTTCTGCGAGTGTACACGAGCAAGCTGCGGGGAGAACTAGGAAACAGAGCAACAACAACAGTGGTGGTTGCCGGAATGAGAAGGACCTGGTTTTGAATCTAAATGAGCTGACGTAATTACTGAGTTAAATGAATTAAATAGGCACTGGAGGAGGTCTGCTGTGGTTGACTTCGAATGGGATAAGTCAACTACATGATTCCTCAATTTGTTTTTGTCATCAGCTCCTCTGCTTTTCCTGCGCCGTTTGTGCACCAGGAGAAGTCGGTCTGACCACGCTTCCACGGATTAGCGGGAGCAGCGACACCGCCCTTCCCTCCTCCTCTCTCTTTCCTCTCCTCTACGGACGCATCCGCCTCTCGCCGGAGCCGGAGCCGGAGCCGGAGCGGGAGCCGGGAGCCGGGGCGGCCGGAGATGGGCCATCACCTGTCCGCCGGTGGCTCGGCTCGACCGACGGGCCGCTCTGAGCCGAGGCCAGATCAATAGGCGGCCGTGCAGTGAAGCGGGACCGGCCGGACACCGGAGGCAGACAGGCGCCAGTGCCTCAGCGGCTCACCGTCTAGTGGTTCCGGTCCGCCACCCGCCGGTGAACGGTCTGAGATGACCCCCACCTGCCGCCGCCGGTCAGCCCGTCTGACAGACAGTCTGACCGGCCTGTGCCGTCAGTCTGATCGTCTGACCCCCACCTGCCGCCGCCGGTCAGCCCGTCTGACCGTCATAGACCGGGCGGTGGCGTCACTATGACATGACTTCCTGTTTAGTCTGATAGGACTGTGAATTCAGACCACCAACTCTCGAAGTCTCGTCAGACCGTATTTTAAGAGCTGTCTTGTAAACCGTCAGGCCAGTCCGCTTGCCGGAGAATGGTCAGGCTGCATGCCAGGGCACCGCATGCACCGGTGCTGTCCCATCGCCCCTTCTTACTCCGCCTAGACAGGCTCCGTGTGAGTGAAATTCCGCGTATATGCGGCTGAGTCTGAGGTGGCCCACGACTGCAGCGGCGGCGGCTGGTGGCCGTGTCCGTGTTGGCGGTGCCTGTCGGCGCCGACCGACCCCGTCATCCCCGTGAGAGTCAGACCAGACGCCACCGGTCGGGTCGGGTCGGGTCGGGTCGGCGGCCGGAGCTGGACAGGGCCGGATCAGCTCACGGCGCCACTGCACCGACCGGTCAGCTGCCCGGCCACAGGGCCAGGCGAGGGGCCGGGCGGGAGCTCACTGGGAAAATGGGCACATCCGACTTCAATGAAAGCACTGCTGTATGTGTTTGTTATATAATTACTCAGGTGCTTATCTCTGCCTGGTATACTTATCGGGTTGGGTAAAAACAATATTTCTACACAAACTCAATAAGGTGCTGCCACATTATTTTACATTTCCGATTGTATCCTGAGCGTAAGCAAACATTTTTATCCAACGCTACGCCCCACAATAAAAGGCATCCGTTTTCATTGTGCTTCCAGGAAGCACTCTCGTCTGCTCCATTTTTTCTCGAGTCTGTTCGGCTCGCAGCTACCGATCGGAAGTCTCCAATCTAATAAGCCGTTCGTTCGTCTGCCCTGCCGGTGGGCGGCCGTAGTCGACCGGGCTGATTTGCATGAACGGATCCGGTCCGGCGGCTCGAGCAGGGACCTCCGCTGTGCAGAGCGGGCCGGGTCGACCTGCCGTCACTGATTGGATCGACATGGTGACCTCTTCAGTCTCAGAGCTCGTGCCGACGCCGGTCTGAACTCGGGCCTGAGAGAGAGAGAGAGAGAGAGAGAGAGAGAGAGAGAGAGAGAGAGAGAGAGAGAGAGAGAGAGAGAGAGAGAGAGAGAGATAGAGAGAGAGAGAGAGAGAGAGAGAGAGGCAGCGGCAGCGGCACCCCAGGCGGGGCAGATCGGGTAAGAGATTTATAGAGACTGGCGGGATGGACTGAAAGAGCTAACAGGCTGCATGGTGGACTGACGGGGCTGACTGGTGGACTGGCGGGACTGCTGGACTGACTAGACGAACAGCTGACTTTAGGGAAGGTTCGCGGCGCACCAAATTGGCCGATTGCTCCACTATTGCGACTGAGAAAGGACCATGGACTGGCGTGATGGAGCGTTAAACTGCTGAGCAAATGATCCGCTTATGGCCAGCATGTTATGTTTCCATTTCATTGGAACCTGGTGGCGACCACGATAAATCTGGCCACAGACGACTTCTAGGAACAGCCCCACCGCAAATATAACTGACCTATCAGAGATCTGGGTGTACAGCACTGTATAATGCTACCAGAGCTCTAACGGGAAGAGCGCGGTCGAAATACGCCGAGAAAGGGTAGACAGCTTTGTCGAGGTGGTGCAGTCCCGAGTGGTTCGGATCACATTGAGTGATTGGATAAACGAAGCTCCCTAGCGGCCGCAGTACGACTGCCATTCTGTTGCGTGATGGTGTTGGAATGGGTCGGTGGCATTGAGTGGCCCGAGTCGGACAGCGAGTTTCCCAATGACTAATGAGTTACTAATGTCTCATCATCGGCGAATCAGAGGACGGGGGAAGGAACTGTCCCGCAATAGGCTGAATTTCTATCGCTGCGTCTCCCCTAAAACTTAATTAATGTTTAAATGTCAGCAAATGATTTTAGTAACCAGTAACCTCGTGTAATGAACCAGTCTCGGTAACCAGTCTCGGTTTAAGTACGTGCCATACATGAGATTCCGAAATCAATCTGGTCGGTAGGTATCCCCTCTCAGGAGAGCAGTAGCTCCGAGATTGAGCGGCTTTAACACCTGCAGTGCGTCTATATCTCAGTGTCGCCGCCTCGGTGACCGGCCCGGTGCTTTGTGGGACAAAGTTTTACAACTCTGCGTCGCCTGAATTCTTCAGTAGCGGCGCCGGCCGCTGGGCGCGTGGGCCTCGTTCGTTTCGCCACTCGGTCGGCGCCGCTGCACTATCTGGCACCCCAGAGGGAGGGGAGGGGCGGGGGTGGTGGGTGGGTAGCCCGGTCAGTGCACCGAGCGGCCCCGGTCATACCCCGGCCCCAGTGACCCCGGGTTCAGCCAGCCGGTCGTCCGAGGCCGTCCGAGGCCGCTGGGCCTGGTTACAGCGGCTCCCCTGGCCGCCACCAGCGCGGGGTTATCCTGCAGTTCGGACGCTGCAGGACGGCAGCTGCGACACTGGGGGCTGATGACGCCTGCCGGCGGCGCCGCTCGGCTGCTAATTTATGGCTGGCCGCGCCGATAGCGGAGGCCTGTGATGAGTTGACGGCAGCGCGCCGCTGAGACGGGCCGCCGCAGCCGGCTCGGACGGGCTGGTCTGAGAGATGGTGGTGGGGGGGGGGGGGGCAGTTCAGAGGGATCCAGAGGGAGCCCACCCAATCAGGGTCCGGCGGGTGTCCTCCCCGGGCCGGTGGAATTTGGTGGGATTTCACCGCCGCGCCACTGCGGTCGGCGTCAGTTCGACACTTTGCTCTGATTTGCTGGCCGACACAATTATGGAGATGATTTAGCGGCTCGGATTTGTGTCGCCTTTGTCGAGTCGGAGCGGCGATACAAGCGATTGTATTGTTATTCGGTATGAAATATACGGATGATTTCCAGTTCGGCTTCCTTTATTTTGGCCGTCGATCAGAGTGAAGGCCGTTCTCGGCCGCCGGCGGTGATGGGCTTATTTACGAGCTGGCGCCGGGGGCTGTCGGACCGGGGGGGGGGGGGGGAGGGGACCGGGGTTGGAGTCACGACCCCGGCGATAGGGTCCAACAGGACACCGGAGAGATAACTGGCTGTCCGGCACTATAGTGCAGGGCAGGAGTTCTTTGCGGAACAGACTGATGTCTATAGTGCCGACTATGATGGGCGGACTGATGTCTGTAGGACGAACTGGTGTCCGTGGGGGGGCGGACTGATATCCGTGGGGTGAATTGATGTCTGTATGAGTGAATTGATGCCCACGTAATGATGTCTGTAGGACGGACTGATGCATGAAGGACAGTGATGGGTCTTGGGACCAATGTCTGTAAGGCGGGCTGACTGTTGCAGGATGGACTGACGGCTGGGGCCAGGTCCGATGTATGTAGGATGGACTGATGGCTGGGGCCAGGTCCGATGTATGTAGGATGGACTGACGGCTGGGGCCAGGTCCGATGTCTGCTGGATGGACCGACGGCTGGGGTCAAGGTCCGATGTCTGTAGGATGGACTGATGGCCGGTTAGCAATGCTTGATTGCCGCTCAGCCGGAAAATGGTTTCAATCGTGGCCATCAGCCGAAATGGTGCCCGGCTGACGACCGCCGAAGGTCAAAGAGCTCCTCACCTGCTCGGTGCCGGACACAGGCGGAACGATTTCGGTCTGCCCGGCGCCCGCCGACTCAACTTTCAAAGGTCCTCAGAAGGTCAGTGACTGTGAACGCTACTCATTGTTTCCGTCAGGCCCTCTTTCTGTTAGTTCTGTGTGTTTTGGCTAGTCTGTATGCCATGGGTACGTGGCTACTGGATATGACTATTTCGATTATCTCAGAGTTCCCGTGAAAGTCGCAACTTCAGATGCATTTCCGCATTGCACACTGCACAAACTGCTTGGCTGCCCAGGGCAGCAGAGCGCACGGCTGCCGCTGTCGCCGGCGGGCTGCTGCAGCAGCTGCGGGGGGCCGGGCAGTGACGGTGAGACAAGTGTCGGCAGGGCTGCGGAGTCGATGGATTTTCGGCGACTCCGACTCCGACTCCGACTCCGGCTTTCAAAAACCAGCTCCGACTCCGACTCCGACTCCGGGCAGAATTGTCGACTCCGACCGACTCCAACTCCCGACTCCGACTCCGCAGACCTAGCAGGGCTGCGGAGTCGACAGATTTTCGGTGACTCCGACTCCGACTCCGGCTCGGGTTTCTAAAATCGACTCCGACTCCGACTCCGACTCCGGTCATAACTGTCGACTCCGACCGACTCCGACTCCGACTCCGACTCCGACTCCGCAGCCCTGAGTGTCGGTGCATCAGGCGCGGCCCCAGCCTCCGGCAGCGGTGGACCGGGTCCCGCGGCTGGGGCAGACAGCAGACAGCAGACAGCCGCGCCCCACTGTCTGCCGGACGCCTGTCTGCTGTCTGGCGGCGGCCAAAACGGCCGTCCCGCCGCAGACAGCGTCTTTTTGTTTTACGGCTGGCTTTCGTGAAGAGTTGCATTAGTGGCGAGGTTAAGATTTATGGCACGACAGCAAAAGGTAATGTTTCATTCGTCCCGGTCCATTAACCAATGTGCGCTGCCTGGCATTAGCTCGCCGGGAGTCTGCAATGATTTCGAGGCAGGCCTGCTCCGGAGCGGAATATTTCTTTTCTTCCGTCGCCTGAAAGCAATTGAGCCAAATAAACAAGCCTGTCTACGCTGGAACCACCTATATTTTTGGAGAAAATTGGCTATAGATCTAGCCTATGGTTTGAGAACAGCCTGGTAGTTAACGTTGTTTCGCTTTTTCGTGTGATGAGATCTTTTGTCTGATTTACTAGCATATCAGTTTATTTTTATACTTCACAGCTGATAACAATTGATGATTATTTGTAACCTACCGTCGTTTTTACAGACTTAAAAAGCATTTCAGAGGTAGCGGTGCCTGTACTTGCCTGTTCTCACGTTGCTTAAGCCGCTGCTGACACACGACACAGGTATGCATTGACCTGTTAGTGGTAACCCTACGACCAACTGGCTTTTCTCAATTAGAAGGTGCGATCCAGTGGCGCGTACAATGTTTAAAGCATGCCAATGTTTTTGTACAAACATATTCTCACTACCCGAACTCAGTTGAGTGACTTTTCATAAACCGTTATGAGTGAAACGTGAAGACGGCATATAGATGATTATCTCGACACCGCGCCGTCGTGGCTGAGCCAAAAGTGCGTTTCCCGGCCCCAGACGCGTGCGTAGGCCGCTGCCGTCCCGCTGCGTCCCTTCCCGGATGGCCGGCGCGCCGTTATCTAATTTGGTGCCGGCGACGACCCGTAATGGTCGGCTGCATGTGTCTAAGTGGCCCTCGGCGGTCCCATTGGCGGCCTGGCCTGCACCCGAACTTATACCGAGAACAAACACTGACACCGCGGCGGCTGCCTTGTGTGATCGGAGAGAGGACCCGAAGATACAAAATTATGAAGATATGTTTTGTGTTTTATATTTTGTAGGAAGAAGCCAGAAATGCTTCTTTGTCCACAACAGAGAGTTTGAATGCACATGGAAAGGAGAAATTCCTCATTTGGATGCATTGATATTTATTGGGACGAGTATACCTACATCATGCTTTGAAAATAGGTAGCGGCGTTCGCATCATGCATGCATTGTTTATATTTTCCAATGCGGCTCCAGTATTTCTACCTTTGCGCCTCCCGCAGAATCAAAGAGGGTGGAAATGGGCCGACCTTTGTACCACCTAGTGTCATCATAGCCCGCATCCATCACGCTGAATAGTAATTGCTCATTAGCGAAAGTCGCGGTGGCGGAGGCAGCCACGTGCCCTGCGACGGCGAACACCTCACCAATCAGCCCGATGTGTCGGCGGCGGCAGGGCGGCGCTCACAGCAGGCCGCCGTTTAGGGTGAACTCGTCAGTGGGGCCTGCTGCTGACGGCGCCGCCCTGTGATCTCCGTAATGGCGTGACCTTTGGTGGCCGCGCGCGCCGCCGATGGTCCGGATGGCCCCCTGCGGTCACATATGTGCTGAGGCGTGAACGTGTCAGCGATGGCCATGGGCCTGAAGCGAGTCGCGTGCCCATCGGCTCGAGAACTGAGATCAGAGCTGGCGTGGCGACTGTCCGGTCAGCCCAGCCAACCGGCCCGGTCCGCCCAGCCAACCGGCCCGGTCAGCACTTCCCTGGGCATTTGTCAAAATAAAAACGGCTTACTTTCCGTACGGCTGATATTTCAACACCAATTGGACCATCGGTCAATGTCGGCTCGGTATAATTTTGTTGAATATTTGCCCTCCAATGTCCTAAGAGACAAAAGCCAGTATGGTAACCCGTTAACAGCTCATGTATCGGCTGTCTTGCAATATAGTATGATTAGACAGATCCTCAATGCCAACTTCAGTTGTTCAAATTCGCATGAAATCGATGTCAGGGTAACTAGCTTATGTATTGTAATGTTTACTGTATGCTAAGTGATGTAATGAAGCAAGTTGTCACATCCTAGAATAGCCGTCTTACGGTCTTTCCATTTTACACTGACCTTAAAATGAAATTTGATCTCAGCTGAAGTACGTAACAAAAAAATAACAAAAGTAATGCCTAGTCTACACGCGTGTCTTCTGACACTCTGTTAAAGTTTGCAGTTTGCATTAGATATTTACCATGATTAAAGAGAATGTGTACTGGTGTGCCAAGAACTCACTCCAACATTTGGATTATAGAGTTTAGTGTAAAACACAAATAATCTAGCTACGGTTCTGACATATTTAATTTTTGATATAGTACGTGGTGTCAATGAGTAAATTTATACCTATACGTAACGCATAGTGGTAATAATAAGTGATAATAAGTGATGATAAGTGATAATAAGCTACAAAGGTGAACCAGTTACATAATGTAATAAATCTGGCTCTGGCAGATACCTATTGTCTAAATTTGTGCAGATATGTGCGCACTTGCACACCCTCCGCCCCGTGCATCACACACCCGGTGCACTGTGCACTGTGCAGTGTGCACGCCGCACACCCGCTCACCGGGCGCCCGCTGCACCCTGCTGACCGGCGGCGGTCAGCTCTGCGGTGCTGTCACACTGGCAGTTTGTTCTGGCTGGTGTTTGGCGGCCGTCAGCGGGACTGTGACGTGGCCAGGTGACACCCCACCTCAGGAGAGGGGGCGGGGCGGACAGCTCATATACCACTGTCGGACACCACCCCCGCTCCCCGAGAGGGGGGGGGGGGGGTCGCTGCCGACTGACTGCAATGGACAGCAGACTTGTCACGGGAAGCCATTGCCGGTACGGATGGTTCAGGGCTCCTTGAATTCCTTACTGTATTTTTGTCAATTGTAAACACGGTAGCCAAACACCGTAGATAGTAACACTGCCAAATGTAACAAAGCTGCTCAAGACGGCATAGTTTTGCATTTCCTTTTTTGTCCAGCCTTTTTATGTTGCTTGACTCAGCCTTTTTCTAGACTAGATGAAGTTATGCAATGGATCCAGAACGTAGTTAGCATGCAGTTATAGCTTTTTACGCATCTGTTTTATGGGAATTGGGATGCTCGGCTGTCGTAAGAAATCGCCGTTCGCACGAAGTGAAAACGATCATTGTTAAGACGCGAATATATGGGCACGGCAGAGAACAGACGGACAGACAGGCAGACAGACAAACGGACAGACGGAGTACGGACAGACGGACAGACGTGAGCCATTAACCCTCGCCCGCACATGGGGGGGGGGGGTGGTTGCCCCCCCCCCAGGTAGTCTTTCTGCTCTGCACTCAACATTTTTAGAGCTAGAAGGCTGATTTTTCGTATAGCTGCTCCTCTATCCTTTCTTGATGTCCACTGAAAACTTCAAGTTTCTGTGGTTTTTGGTTTCGGAGATATGACCTTGTTTCTCAGGTCATGTCATGACCCAAATGGCCAATTCTCAACATCTTGCGTTGGCTATGGGCCTTGTGAGCTTTTAACACCTTGATTTCGGCCTTTTATGCCAATCCTACCTCCCACCTATCATGAAACATGTTGTTCGACGATGTACAGAGGTCAAGGTCAGGGTCAAGGTCAACCTAGGTCATCTAAGATAATTGCGTTTTAGGCAAGCTGAATTTACTTTTTTTGAAATTTTTTGACTACATTTTTGGTAAAAGCTTCTCAGATCATGATTTCATGTAATATGGACACATAAACAATCGGTGCACACATCAGTATACACACAGACACACACAGACATACAAACACATATTATTGACCTTGACCTAACTTGACCTGAGATGACCTCAGCAGCAAAAACCTGGTCGGGTAGTGTGACAAAGAGGTTCTAGCTGGCTTGGCACCAGAAAACGGCATCGTCATCGGTATATGACAAGCAGCGCGCTTGATATCCAACGGTGACCTAAAACAGCAACATTTTTAGTTTGACCTGACCTGGAAGGTCAATGGCTGACCTGAGAAGGTAAAACTGGGTATCATTGGATTCGTCTCTTCCCAAAGAATCTTTTTGGTCTTTACCGCTAAGCTCTATCTCCAACAGGAACGAAATGGCTCGGGGGGGGTGGCAACCACCCCCCCCCCCCCATGTGCGTTCTAGGGTGGGAAAATGGCATGTGCGGGCGAGGGTTAACCCTCGCAGGGGGTTCGATGTGACCCCCTTCCCCCTGAGGTTTTTGCGATGGGCGCCGAACCATTAGTCGGATCGTGCTGAAATTGTCAATAGCCATTTCAATTTCATTCAATAGCCAAAGGGCATCCTTTGCGCAACTTTTGGTTAAAGAAAAATCCGGTCATGTCAGGTCACCGAGCTATGACGTCATAATAGGTACAACCTCCCACCGTTTGGGACAAAATCGGTACATTCCGCGTAACTGGACGGGATCTCATTGACAAGAACGAAATTATTCCGTGTGAATTATGTCCGATTTTGACAGGACATGAATCTTTACATTGTATATTGACCTTTCTTTGGTCTACCAAGGTCAATGGCCTCGCATGTTCAGTGTTCACACGATGACCTTTGTGATATGAGCCGTGTTTAGTAGGGTTTCTTGAGGTCCTGAATCCGAATCTGTGGTTCAATTTTTACCTAAACGCCTTCAAAATTGCTCCTTGACATTTACAAGGTCAATCAAGGTCAATTAGGACCGTCCTCGCCGGCGGTGGGTGTGACTTCCCGTGTTCCCGGGGACTACGTCACGCCAGTTATGACTGAATTACGGTCAACTATACATCATGTTGTTACTAATTCGTTGAGAAACACGGTCGTGAAAGTTTCATGTCGTTATCTTTCATAGATTCGCTAATATTGGCTAAGTAACTTGGAAAATTCTAGCTTTTCCCCGAAATTTGACCTTTGACCTGCCATAACTGAGTCAAGTATTGACCTAGGGTCCAAACATTTACCACCAATCGGAAATACTTGTTGAGAGCAATCGACTTGTCTAATGCAAAGCGCTATGACGCTTAGTTTCGAAACGCCAGAGGTGTCGCATCGACCTCCCCCCCCCCCGCCAGGCCGCGTTAAAAAGGGTTAGAAAGGGCACGACCACAGACCAACCTAGAAGTAAGCAAACGAACCCCGTCAGGCGTCAGATACCTACTTAGACTGATATGCCGATTTGCGACCAAGTACAGAAACCACTAATGGCTGCCGAACTGATTCCATTAGAAGAAACAAGTTAGCCTTAGCGCAAACATTGAAGTGTAATGGAGTTTCAAAGAAGTTACATATTGAAAAATGCATCGAGCACGATAGGTACTTAGATACACAGGCCATCTAGCTGAGCCAAGTAAGTAAGTCAGCTTGGGTGTTCTAAAATGCTTTCTGCTGCGCTTTGGGAGTTGGCTGTTATGGAGGTACTTCATAATGCATGAAATGGAACAAAGTTAGTCCGGATAGACAGTTGACTTGGTGAGACGCCTGTACTTAAGGTTCTTATTAATTGCTACTTTATGATTGCAAACATGATAAAGCAGATTCGAATGCTCGGACACCTGCAGGCAGATCTAAGTTTGCGGTACACTCGATCGTGTCTATTTTGGTGGGCGCAGGGAGGGGAGGGGAGGATATATGTCGTATAGGCTGTAAGTGCGCCGCTGCTGTCCGCTGTAAGTGCGCCGCTCTGTCCGCTGTAAGTGCGCCGCTGCTGTCCGCTGTAAGTGCGCCGCTGCTGTCCGCTGTAAGTGCGCCGCTGCTGTCCGCTGTAAGTGCGCCGCTGCTGTCCGCTGTAAGTGCGCCGCTGCTGTCCGCTGTAAGTGCGCCGCTCTGTCCGCTGTAAGTGCGCCGCTGCTGTCCGCTGTAAGTGCTGTGTGGGGACTGGGGAGGGCAGCCGCGCTCTGATGGGCGCAGGGGCCGGCCGTGTGATTGATGCCGACCGAACCTGTCGCCTCCACTCCACCGTGAAATATCCTGTTTACATGAAGAACAGGCCTCCGACGGCGCGGCGGTGGCTCCCCGGCACTGGAGGCAGCTGTGAGACGGTGTGTCACATCGCCCTTAACGCGCAGCCGTCCTCACGGCAAACAGACAGTGACGGCGTTGTCATGACATCAAACAGTACCTAGTGGAGCCGCCCTTTCGTCACATGCAGGACAGAGCCGTCATGAAGTCGCTTGAAGGCGAAACAGTCCTCAGTCCTTACGTTATTCCAATGAGTACTTACCACTCGTTAACTGAGTGTAATAATGCTTCTCTCGTCAGTATTATTTTGTGTGTTTTTTTTTCAGTTTTGCTACCGAAATGATTCTTCACCTATGATATGTATATGTGCCAGATAGTTTTGTTTTTTTCATTTTAATCCGTTTTCTGGAATGGCTGTCAATATTTAAATATAAAGCTGTTAAGAACGAACATCATCATCACTTTCACACTCAAAACAAATATCATGTAGCTTGGATCACGGCTGCGACCGCGCAGCGTGGTGTGGCGTGTCACAAGGTCGTCAGTGGTCTAACAGCATGTCGTGCTGCAAATATTTTTTAACACCAACCAGCTGATTAACCAAGACTCTAGTTTGTCCGGTTGATTTGTATGCCTGTTCGCATGTGGTCGAGTTGCGACTGTAAAGCGCTCATTCACGCGATTTGGACATTCTGTTTTCTTGGTAGTCACCTGGCAAACTGTGGACAATATAACACGTCCCACTAAACGAGCATTGATTTAGGTACAACGGAATATTGCGTACCAGAACGCAAGAAGTTATTTATCCTATTGCAATTAACTCCAGCCCACCTGCCTTGTTTTGTTTTGATTTATTTCCACTTCATGGTCTATGTAAGAAAGGTGGTTACTATGTCACCCCAAGTAGAAGGGACCATTATCCCGGTTCTACCTCTTTTGACATGCTGTATACGTAGTTACTAGCTGTTTTGGAAACTTCTTTTATTGCATTCTGACGCGATAATCATACCAAATTATTTTCTTACCTGCTGAATCCTTTCACTGCCTAGTTGGGGTAAAAGGCATCTAAAATACACTTATTTTTTAGTAATCAAATGTGAAAATGTATGTTCATCCACCTAACCGTTTTTTATGCTCCACTGTCTAGCAAAGGCAGTGCATTTATGGTCATCCGCGCCGACACTATGTAGACCAAGCCTCTAATTTGGTGATTTGAGAGCACATTTAGCATAGTTTTCGGGCACCATTTACAATGCATAGTCTATGACGAATGTTGCTGTTCGATGGCCCACAAATACATGATGAATGTACTGCATAAATCAGAGCCATGATATTCTAAGCTGATTGCCCCGATCTGTTGACGATAACCGACTTGTCAACGGCGAAATCCTAATCCAAGAGACACGACGATTTATCAGTGCCAAGAACGGCTATTGGTGAATCGTTGACCGTGTACACCGCAAGCTGTGATCATTTGTTTGACTTTCAATAGTCTGCTAGACGGACAGAAGAGCACTTGTCCCACTAAATGACGCACCCTGTACGTAATGTTGCGACAAGGGACTGGCTCTGAATGACTCGTGTTCGCATCATCCTGTCACTTTTTATCGCCGCTGCGCTCTATTGGCTTATATAACCACAGGCTGACGTCACTCTCAGACATGTGACGTCAATCTGACGCGACAGCCGTGCTCCTGCGGCGGCTGTGTACATTTCGGCAGTCAATTTTTCTTCCACTTATGGCAATACAGCACGCCACCGTGGGGCAGATCGCCGCCTATCCGTCAGCACGTGAGCCGTCGCTCTCGCGCTGGCAGATATATGTGTTTCGGATTGTTATTAATGACCAGTGAGCAATCTGGTTATCTTGCCATTTGTCTTCGGCTGCAAACAGCGGATGATGATGGAGCAGCTGCTTGTCGGCTGCTGTTCAGCGCGGCAGCCAGCGGCAACAGGCGGGAGAGGGTTTCAAACAGCCCTGGCGGATCAGTTAGTGATCTGAACTTGGGCTGAAGAGGAGATCTTCCAGGGAGCTGCTCGCTGTCAGGGAAGGACGTGCAACTGCCGGACATAACTGGGTGACGAATCACCATCGGATGAAGCAGGGATGACAACTGGATGACAGACCGATGACAGAGGACTGACAGGCAGACGACAGACTAAGCTTTGGGTGCTGACAAACTCATATGACTGCGCCAGGCCGACCCAGTGACTATCAAGGTCCCAGCTTTGAAGCCGTTCACTCCAACCGGACCGTCCTCTCTGGTCTGTTCTGAGTGACCTGCCATTTCTGTCCGGCCCGCCGTACCTCTCGCCGCCACTCGATGCTGCCGGCGCAATCTCTCCGTCCCAGTCGGCCTATCTGCAGCCCGGGGAGAGGGGCGGTGATGAGAGCACACACACACTCAGCATATCAGCGGGCTGCTAACGACCGCTAAGAGACGCTCTCCCCTTCCCGGTACGTGCCGCGGCCGGCCGGCGCCGCCGCGCCCCTCCGTGTTGTGTAGTGGCCACGGCGATGCCCACTCCTTCCGCAAGTGGCTAGAGAAGACCCCTTCTCCAGTCCTCTTCAGAGTCTTCTCCAGTCCTCTTCAGAGTCCTCTCCTGTGCAGTTCGAGTACCAGCAGTTTGCTCACTCCCTCGAGAGGAATGCATCGTCGTGTTACTTCCTTGTGACACCTGCTGATTATCTTTGCAATGCTCATTTGTCCAAGATGCTACAGAATCCAATCCATGCATCATGCCAGTTTTCCTCATCAGACCTTCTTTCATTTAAATGCCTCAATATTCAATAAACGTCCACCTCGCTACTCACCCCTGCACGGAACCTTCCCGTCCCTCATAAGCTCCCATGCCCCCTTACGTATGTACTAGTGATGTCAGTTACGGAAAATCTGAATACCGATACCAAACCAAATACCAACCGAAACCGTGGAGAAATACCGAAACCAAACCAACTTGGGAACATGAGGGAAATACCACCTTTTTACCGATCTCTTAGCCTTTTATACATTAGTGGAGGTTAATGATACCAACAAAATACGAAACACATTAGGATTGAAATACCAAATACCAAGTTGGTATCGGTTTGGTATCGGTATACCAAAAAGTCGGTATCCGATTGACATCTATAGTATGTACCTCTCCCATCTCTCTGCCGACGCTGCACGGCTTTGTTGGTGTCCATCCGCCGGTGTCGCGGGCTCCCTCCGGCCCCCACCCCTCCGCCGCTGTCCTACAGAGCTCTCTCCACCCCTTCCGCTCCGGCCGGGTCGGGTGGCCGTTTGTGTCCTCCCCAAACGGAGCGCCCTCCCCGGGGAGGGCGGTGCACGGCGTGTCCGACCGGCAGCGCTCAGAGGCCATCAGACGTCGCAGGCCACCCTAATGGCCTCAAATAGAAGATCGGACGCCCATTAATCAGTCGAAAGAATGGCCGTCGTCGCCGGCTTGTGTTGGAACGCGTCCAGTAATTACTGCAGAACGAAACTAATGACTGACTCTTTAATTACGGCGGCTGTTTTCTTTGCCGTGTCATCAGGACGCTCAGACGCAGTCCAGGTGAAAAAGGCTGCCGTCACTGTCTAGTTTGGGCGCCATTTCGGCTCTTTATGGCCTCTAATCAGCTCCCTGCGTCGACTGTATGCTCGTCCTGAGGTCTGTTTTCACGGAGACAGTTCGTCACCTCGGAAAACTTATGGCGGTGTGTCGTGTGAAACGGACAGTTCAATTGTGTGCATTATTTTCACAGAAGGAAATTCCATTGATTAAATAGCAGTAATTGATGGTTTTATAATTCCATTTGGGAAATCCATTAAGGTCGTCTTGATTTCATTCGCTAATAGCTGTGAGTGGATAATAATGTATTGCTTAGGCCTTAGAAAGACTACTCTACACTGACGTCAATTTAGGAAAGCCAGCGTATATGCAGCCCAGTCCAGTGCCCATTACTGTCGAGTGGCATTGATGGTGCGTCGTTCGACTGCCGCAGATACACGGCTCGCTGTCAGGAACTGTCAAAGCGCCCTGTCGGCACCTGTCAAACAGAGTGTTGGGCTGTCAATCCACAGCATTGATCCCCTCCATTCACCGTACACTGCTCAAGGAATGCTCATTGAATCTCCATGTGGTTATTAACAGAGGAGCCTTGCTCTGCAGATATGGATCTGTTGCTGGCCGGACCTCTTGTCTCCAGGGTCGGCTGTCGCTGCCGCCGGCTCAGCAGACGCCGGCAGCCCTTCCTGCGATCAGGTGCCATTCGGCTGCCAGAAGTACACTTGAGTGGCCGTCCCTGGTCTGACGTCCGGTGGCGCCCCACGTGGCTGGTAGCGGCCGCCCATAGACTTCTCAATGGTGCCCTGAAGCGGTGTCATCCTTTAGCGGGCGGCCGGCGGGCAGGGACGGACGAATCCCCTTTGTGGCCGCGGCCGGGCATCAATTCTGATATGGGAGGCGCTGCGTTATCATCGGCCGTGATGTATGGTGGAAATCAATGTCGTTATCGCTGGTTTACAGTCTGAATTTGAATATCCTGGCCGTGACGAGTGGCTGCTGTCTGACTGCCCATGACGCCGGCCGCGATAGCTCTATATGAATCAGTTGACGATGCACTTCGAATTTCCCGCAGGACTCTCCGAGCGAACTGGCTACGCAATTGTTATACATAGTTAGTTTGATCGACCGCAAATCGTAGGATTGGTAGATGTCATTGGTAATTAATTCATAAGAGATGCGCTTGCAAATAGCAATTGAAGCTGCTCCTGTTCAACAACCCCAACTTGAAGATGCTAGGGCAGGTACTTCATTCAACAATGGTAGCATTACTTCTTCTCAAGCCACAATGAAATCCGATTACGATTAGATATGACGTCTGTGTCACTCTGAATAACCACCCAAGCCGTAAAATGTCTGTCTCGCAGTCCTATCACAGATGTGGCTGTCCCTTCAGGGCGGACCACGCCCCCAGGACCGGCCCGTCAGTGACGGCTGACGGCGGCTCTGTTTAGCTGAGTCGGCCCCGACAGGCCGACATATCCGCGGATCGTGCGCCGCGCGCGCCGTCCCTGCCTCACGCGGCCGTCACAGTCATTTGCGCTGCACCTCGCGCGGCGCGGAGCACACAATGGTGCCGCTATTCCTGGCTCAGGTGTCGCCGTTTTTGTGCTCGAGCCCGGCGCGGACCGTCTGTCTCGGCTCGTTCGGCGCGGTCCGGGCGACACGCCACTCGGCCGCCTCCCTCGCCGCCCCAGTTTGACACCGCGGGGAGGGGCACGGATGGGGGGATGGCCCGCCCCCGCCCCGTCCCCGCCCCCGCCCCGGCACCAGCGACGGTCACGTGCCTATGACACGGGCTGAAGATGTATAGAACATCAACTGCCAGTGCATCCTTCAGATCATATGTACATAGACGATAAACATACTGTACTTACAATACAATCGGGAAATATTTTGCGTCATAACTGACACTGCATCTGCTCTCCCTTTCCATTCTTTCCCCTTCCTCCTTCCTTCCATCTTTGCTAACCACCCGTTTTTCTTAATTCAGCAATTAAAGCTTTCTTAGCCAGTGGAGCGGCAACTTGAAAAAAGTCATGTGCTGAAAGTTCATCTTCAAACGGCGCCAAACCGAGCGACTGGAGTTTTTGTGATTCTCTTCACTGACATAATGAGAAGACGCATTACTTCATTGAAAGACATTTCTATAATCTTACTGAATGGTTACGTACATCTGCTCACAAGCAGCAACTGCCCACGCAAAGGGAGACCACAATACTGAGAACAGGAGCACCAACACGGCCGATATCGCCACCGGCGGCAGGCCGACGCAAACAACGGACGAACATCATTCGCGTAATGCTAGTTGTTGTTGAACGAAAACGAAGAGTCCTGGATGAAGAAAGTGCAGCTTTGGAATAACGTCACCAGCGCTGCGCCTAACTTGAAGAGTGAAATTGTGTACCTTCAAGCCGCCTTTATCGCTTCTCTGGGTGAACTTTCATCAGTGTTTAATTGGCATTTTACCCATGGCCAACACATTTTGAAACGTGAAATGATCGGAGAGGCGTATTTTCAGTACGGTAATACCACTTTGACCTTTTGTGTGGAAGGTCGAACGATGGTGCTCAACTGTATGTGACCAGAGTTATAGAGTGACCTTTTAAATAATAATGACTTTTAAAAACGTTAGCAACGTAGAAATCAAGCAGTAACTGAAGATCCAAAAGAAACGCTCATGGATTATGTCTTCACTTATAAAATGAATATGCGATACACGAACAAAATACTGATAAAAATTGACATTTCAAGTAAAAAATGGACTTTTTAAAAACATTTCCTTTCGAACTATTCCGCAACCCATTAATAGGTGACCAGGAGTGCCCCCACCTTCAGCCAGGCGACTCACAGCACCTTACGTTAACCCGCGCCCCACGGGGGGGGGGCTATTCATAGCCCCCCTCCCGTTTTTCTGCAATAACTTCCAAACCGCTTGACGTATCAACGCCAAACTCTCAGTACCTTCGGCTGCATTAATTTGACACCTTGTGTCAAAATATGAATTTCGTAGCTATCATAGGTCGGCCGGAAATGACATCAGAGTGACGTCATGTTCGGCCGATTTCGACGCAAAACATTGAGCCACGGCAATCGCTTCCAAGAGCTCAGTTTTTTAAGCCAGATCCAATTTCTTTGCATGATAGGACTTAGAATAGACTGCGCTATCAAACTGCTATCTCGGATTTTCAAAATTTTGAAAATGATATATAATAAAATTAAAAATTTATATTTTCATATTTTTTCATTTTTTTACTTTTCGAAAAAACCGGAATATATGTAATAGAACACATGGTCATGACTTACTCTAGCAAGTTTTAGCTAAATATCTTCAAAAATGGCCAAGTTATACGCGTTATTGCAAAAAATCACAATTATAAATTTTCAAATCAATTTTTCAGTACGTTTTTTACATCGTACACCAAAATAAATAGCACCATCGTGTTTCTCAGCTCAAACTGCATCCGATAGACATGTTTTGTGATGAAAAATTTCTACTTTGAAATTTGACCTTTTTTTACCTGAAAGTGACCTGACCTCAGCTATATTCAGATGAAAATGGCCTCAAATGACAACATGTGTCACGTGACCGACTTATGACAAAATATTTCTGTGACCTATGATGACCTGACCTTGACCTGAAAATCAAAGTACAAATTGGTACCCTCAGGGTATCTAAAGCATCTGTTCACAAGTGTGTAAACCAAAAATCAGCCTGATCTGACTTGTAAGACGGCAGCCAGAGCCCAAAAAGTGAACAAGCCAAATATCGATAATTTTTACTTTGACCTGACCTGTGACGTCATCGGTGACCTCCAGTTCAATGAAATTAGGTTTCGTTCGACAGTTTTTCCGGGGCTATCAGATGCCGTTTGAATTTTGATGATCAGCCCAGTAGTTTCGGAGTTAGGACCCCCCCCCCCCCCAGTGGGGCGTGTTATATGTACACAGACCCCAGTGGGGCGCGGGTTAACACCAGACAAAAATAAAAAAGGATAAGTCGCGGCACTCCCAGCTAGGGTCGGAAAGTAGGGAAAAAAAACAAGCAAAAGAAGTGCGGTTAACAGGTTAATATTAAGAGAGAGCAAAAATAGTAGTTAATTGCTGAAAGCAGCGAATGACTGTCCAAATGCATCTTCGAAAGAAGTCATTCATGCAGCCATGCATAATCTTCTATCTGGATTGAACCATACAGCATCCATTACATTTTGTGATAAATTGGCATGCTTTGATTGCAATGCTGGTAATTATCAGGATCATGTACTGGCACAGCTGCGTCTTACTTTTTGAGTCTTTGTCTATTTTCATCGTGTTTCAACTCTTGGCGACAAAGAAGTCCCAGAGCGTTAGTAATTAGTCTATTCCGTTGTTGGTTCATTTGTGGTCTTCACTGGGTTGGGAGGCTGCGGCGAGATTATGAGTCTGAGCTGAGCAAACACCGGCGTCTCGGCGCGGCTTTATGAGAACACTTTGTGCCTCGGCCTCGCATGCCTCGGGGGTGAATTGCGACCGACTCGGTCGTTCTTTATTGTCTCGGCACGTCGCTGTCAGTTTTGACCTCCCGAGTTGAGATGCCTTTTGGTCCGTACTCCGTGGCCCTCACCTTAACTCCACCTTCTCCTCGGTTTACCACGTCAGGTCAGCGAACGACCTCTGTAAGGTCTATGTATAGTCACTAGTGGTGTCAAACGGAACTTGAATCTTCGGAATTCCAATTTTGTCCAATGTCCAATTCGGAATTCGGTTGGACAATGACAGCAGGCTTTGGACAACTTTGGAAAATCGCTTGCTACACCTCAACATTTTCATAAAGTAATCGTGTTTAACATTGATTGGCTATTAGAAAGCTCAGCGTTCGATATGATTACCACTTTTGAGCTGGTAACGATACATTAAAAGCAAATTAAATAACGGTGTTGAGTGTTAACTATTGCGTAGATGTCGGACATCTTTGGACAAATGGCTGGCTTGGGCATTTTTGACGGACGGTCGACGTAAGTATTGGACATTGGACAGACATTGGACATATGTTTTCTGAAATTGACATCACTAATAGTCACCTAGCATTTCCCTCGTTCCCTTCGTTCCTCTGTCTCTCTACCTTCTTTCCTTTGTCCCTCCCTTTCTCTTTCCTCCCGTCCCTCCATCCCTCCGTCCCCCATCCCTCCGTCCCCCATCCCTCCGTCCCCCATCCCTCCGTCCCTCAGCCGTCGCTGCAGTCTGTCGGCGCCCCCTCGGCCGGCGCTGACGCCAGTCAGCACCCACTGCCGACGGCCGGGGGTGGCGCCGATACGTTCTCTGCGGTCGGTGCCGGCTGACCAATCGCCGCAGTAACCGGCACCGAACTGGCCTAATGGAGTGACTCGACACCCGCACCCCTCACCCCAGACCGGAGGGAGGTGAGGGAGAGGTCTGCCTCCTCCGCAGGCGCTGCTCGGGACAGTAGCGCAGCGCGGAACGAAAGGGGAATGACGTCAGAGGGGAGGGGAAGGGTCTATGAGAACGGACGACGAGCGGATGGGGAACAGATGAGCGCAATATGACGCCCCACCAGTGTTATTGCAGAAAAAAAGAAGAAGAAAGGGGTGATGTATTTGGACATAGACGTATAGACGTGTAGGACCTTCGCCCCGTCCTTCTGCGAGGTATCTCATATGTCTGCATACACGCTGCACAGTCTGAGTTGTTAACTAATGCTCATGCGCCCTTACCACGTGCATAAATGTTCGTGAATATCTGAATGTTCATTTCTCAATGTTGTTGCAGGTATGTAAACATCGCCTGCATGGGAATAGACCTTCCCAAATTAGAGTCAATCTCTGCAATAAGACGCCTTGTGGCACTTACGAACGGGAACACCAGGCGAGCAATGCACCGCAAAATTTCCAGAGCAAAATATCCCTCGGTCAGCGGGCTTTGTTTGTATTCCAGTTTCTAACATGTGAGACTTGAGAGCAGTGAGCACACATGAAATATGGACGCCTTTGATTTAAGCCTGCACCGATCCCTACTTCAGATTCCTAGAATAAACTCGCTTTGAAGAACACTATTCGTGTCTTTGAGCATGTCTTCTTACTCCAGGAAGTATTCAGAGCGCAGAGAAAATACGATTGTGTATCGAGAGCCTCGTCATTTCCGCGTAGATTGGTCCAACACCATGTAGCCGTGCTTTCGGCAGCCGACAGTCAAATGTTGCTGCCTATGTTCCTTACAAGCCGAACAAGGGCTGTCTCGCTGGCTGGCGCAGGTGCAACGAGGGCTACATCGAGCTGTTCTCTGTTGGCCGATTGTTGATCTCGCCTCTTTCCCCCTCCACCCCCTCCCCCTCTGAGCGGAAGGGTCAAGCACCCTGTGACCCGATCCAGGCACACATTGCTGGGTCGATACCCCTCCAACCGCAGGTCCCGGCGCCACCTGAGCCCCCACCCCGTCCGAGATGTAATATCTGCAGGACGCCCGCGGCGGTCCCTCTGTGTGTCTGCCAACGCAGGCGGCGGCTTCGACAGAACACCACCGTTCCGCAGAGCCAGGGTAGCTGGCAGGCGAGAACGGCACGCCATA
The DNA here is from genome assembly GCF_019059575.1 of Amphibalanus amphitrite. Lineage (NCBI taxonomy): Eukaryota > Metazoa > Arthropoda > Thecostraca > Balanomorpha > Balanidae > Amphibalanus > Amphibalanus amphitrite. The sequence goes on along the minus strand of NW_024881528.1, from coordinate 1,339,006 downwards.
AAATTGACGGAATATTGGGTGCAGTTTGGTCGATAGGACGCGGTCAGGATGGATTTGACAGCAGCAGACAACGCCCCGGTAGCGTGGCGTTGTTTAGGGGAGTATGGCGCTCGTCCTGCATAGTATGTGGGCATTGTGAGCGATGCCCGATTGAAGACCCTTTGAACTGTTGAAGCGGCCTGTCTATTCTTATTGAAGGTCAGCGCCACACTGTGATTTATAGGCGGTTACTCAGCCTCCCTGCTAGAGTCGACTCTCAGTTCTGGGACATCGAGCTCTTGAAAGAATCGTGGGAGAAGGATTTGTTTGAAAGTTTCAGCTGCGCAGATAATTGATACGTGGTCCACATGACACTCACTCAGACTGACCGTGTTTTAGTGACCGCTCCAGTTCCGTGGGCTGAAGTGAGGTCACATGTAGCCCCCAGCTGCGTCCCGGCGCCAGTGCAGCCGGGCGAGGCTTGGGCCGGGGCCGGGGCCGGGGTCGGGTCGCAGCTGCGCCTACTTCCGTCTGTGTTGACGCAGCGGGGTCGGACCGCCGCCAGGCCACCAGAGAAACAGCAGAAGCCCAGTGCTGCCTACAAACACCATGCCCCGCCAGGCCACCAGAGACCCAGCAGTAGCCCAGCATAACGCACACCACTGCGCTGTGCCCGTTGACGTGCCAGACGCTGGCAGCAGCCCAGTTATAGACACGGCTCACAAACGTCTACCTCTGCCCCACAAGACAAACAGGAATTCCTCCGTGACACTGTTTCTCGCTCACCCATTTAGTGTCTGTCAGTTGTCTCTGCAAGGATCACCGACCGATCATCATGTGGAGAGCACGGAAGAAAATTGATGCTTGCAAAAGATCTTTATTTATGTCCATATTGCGGCTGGCGAACTGGAGGACGCGGTTGTGATATGGTCAATTTGGGGTCCGTGGGCAAAAGAGTGTAAGGGTGCGTTCGGAGAGCGCGGAATATTCCCCGTCATCGTAAAAATTCCCCGTGTTGCGTTCGGAGAGGGACATTCCATACCGCCAATTTCAAGGATCGCCGCTACTGCGCCAAGTTGAGTTCGTGGGATTTTGTTTGGGTTATTTGGTTATTTGGAACGCTACATCTATGGCAAGATGTAATAAGAATGAAGCTCTTGAAGAAAGAACAACTAAGAAAAATCACAATTATTTTCAAAAGTCCCATCTGTACTGTGCCCTCCCCCCCCCCCCCCCCACCCCAAACACACACAACACAACACTTCAAATTATCGTTTTCATTGCTTCAGAGGACAATCACACAACTGAGTAAGCATTATCAATTGTTGGATTTGCAATAAAACTGATCAGGGTAGAAACAAACGCAAGAAATATCCATTTATATTCAATACTATACTCACTCGAGCATACCGATGGGCGCCGCCATCTTGACGGGAACGACGCGTGAGATGCTTTTTAGATTCCGCGCTTTCCGCGTCCGTTCCGCGGAACTTTCCCCGGGAATCGCTCTCCGAACGGCACATTCGGCGGAAATTTCATGCCGGCGTGGAATATTCCCCGGGAATCTGCCTCTCCGAACGCACCCTAAAAGATATCAATCGATCTGGTTAGTTTTGATGCAGACCACTTGTCAACCCCACGCCAGGCGGCAGCGTCATTTAACACACCTCAGCTACAAGTTATTGGATACTTTATTGTACGTCCCATAAACAACCTATATTGTCATACACTATTGAATTATTTATCAACGCAAGTTTCAATTAAAATATGAAACAATATCGCGTTAGTTATTATCAGTTGCGTCCGCGTTTGAGTGCTCTGCGGACGGTGAGGCCATACGTTTCATACGCGGAGCGGTCCATACGTTGCCATCCCAATGACAGCCATGAAGCGCGGTGGCGCCGTCACTAGCCCTGAGCCAGCTGCTCCGCGCTGCCGCTCGCCGCCCTCTCTGCTCCGCCTGTCAGTGTCAACACAGAATATTACCGGCCAGCGGTATAAATATGAAATATCGGCACCGCCTAGCACCGCCCGGCCGGGTCAAATTTACAGGGCACCCGCTATCGACTGGTTGTGATTTATTTACTCTCTCGGTACCAGGGGTGACCGACCCGTCTGGCTGGGGAGTGCCGGAGTGTCCACCGTCCTCCAATGGGGTGTCTGACCTACCTGTTAACCCATGAATGATTCTGACTTCTGAGCCCATATCTTCGACACTTGCCATAGGTAGCAGTTAGCACGCGTGACGACATTCACTGTTCATGACTATGGCCGGTGGTGGTCAAATGATCTTCTGGAAGGAACGGAAGCGTTGACTGATCCCTTCTTGCGTCCGGACAGCTCTCAAATCTCAATACTGCAGACTGTGTCACTGTCAGCTCACGGGATTCGCTCACGTTTCCCAGTCTGTTTTGTAGGTCCACAGTCTTCTTCCGCCGATCCTGTTGTAGCCCCTCGCCGTCCCAACTCAGCGCCGATCCCCTCCCCGTTTCCTCTCCCGCCGGGGCTGCGATGGGGGCAGTCGGGCGACGAGCGACTTCAAAGTTGCCGCTGAAGGAGGCGGCCGAATGCAGACGGGCGGACGCCGACGACAGACTCGGCACAAATTGCACTCCTCATTAATGTCTGCGTGGTCCTATTGATTGGCGGACTCGGCTGGGCGGGCGGCGGCGGCGGCGGCCGAGTCACCGAGAAGGGGAGAGAGAGGAGCTGCCCGCACTGCCCGCACCCCACGGACGCCCAGCCGTCCAGGTAAATTGGATCCCACTGGTTATCGGACGATAAAAGTCGCCGGCGCCGGCAGCGCTCCATTGATGCGGCACAACGGCTTTTTCAGCATTCACGGTAATTTTCTGAATACTCAGCGCGCCCCGCGGCTCTGTCGTTATATGCAAATGAAAGCAGAACGAGCAAACTCGATTAGATCAACGCATATTGCGAAGACGGCTTTTCACGGCCCGACTAGGCAGAGCGGTGGATTTTATTGCAGGCTGCGAGGCGTAACTTTTGAGTCGAGGACTGTTTTCACCGAATCGGCTATTCTGGGTTGTTGAATGTTGAAACGAGAAAGACAGGAAAAGTAAATGAACGTTAAAAATAGAAATGAGTCGTCTGCTGGTAAATTAGGCGACGACAAACGTAACTAACATAATGTAACACGATATGCCTACTACAAATTGATACCCTGCGTGGACACTTGCTTACAGACAGGTCTTCCAGCACGGCATTGAAATGGCACACTGGGAACTACCACTACGGACATTTGTAAATACTAGTGATGTCAATTTCAGAAATTTTGGAAACCAATACCAAACCGATACCGACCAAAACCACTGAGAGTATACCAAAACCGAACCGATTTTCAGAAATAGGGTGAAATACCGACTAGGTACCGAATTCAGGGAATCATCAAACAAATGCTTCAAACTTTCTCAAAACAAATGATAAGCATTAAAAGGTAATACTTTAACCCGCGCCGGGCCGGTGCTCTGAGATTCCGCGCCGGGCCGGGGGGGGGGGTGTCTGAACACACACACCCCCCTTCTAACTCGGCTCCTGGGCCACGTAGCGACACGCGGTAAGCGGCAATCGAAAGAACGTCCAAAATAAGGACGAAAACACTTCGGTCACTTTTTGGGTCAGGTCAAAGGTCAGGTCACCAGAGTTCACCAAAGGTCAAATGTTCACTATTTCAACATTTTTGAAACTGCCAACGGCTATCTCGGGAACCGATAGAGCTACAGCGCCGCAGAAAAGCGCATTCGATAGCCCTTTTACAGACCTTTCTGGGTAATGTTCTCAGATTTGACCTCAGGTCAACGGTTTAGCCTCCAGAGGGCAAATACTCCAAAAATAGCCGTTTTTACGAAAGACGTTTTTCGGCAATAACTTTTGACTCAAAAGAGCCATGACATTACTTTTGCCACCATCGTGTTCCTCTCGTCGAGACGCGTCGAATGAACTATAATTTGACCTTGAAAGGTCAACTTGAAAATTTGACCTCAGGTCAAGGTCATGACCTGACCGGAAAAGGTCATGTTGCATATCAGTCGATCCGCAACGTCGAGCCGAACACATCTAAGGCGTTTTCAGCGCTCTAGCACGTCTCTATCAGAAGTTATTAGCGAACAACTGTTAGATTCTGTTCGTGACCTGAGATGACCTCGGGGACATAACGAGGGGTCACAGTTGCCATTTTCCGGTTCAGTGTGTCCATTTTACCTACATCTCGATGTTTGAGAGTGTCTAGAATAGCGTTCGTGCAAAACAGACGCTTTTCAATTTTCTCCCATTGACTTATAATGGAGAGGTCGCAAAATTGACCTGACCTTAGGTCACCGATATCAAAATTCCGAGATATACATTTTATAGACAATGTTGCTTTAATCCATCGCTGAAAGTTTCAAGGCAATCGATCAATCGGTGTAGCTATGACGAGCATTCTTATTTTTTCTGAGGTGAGGTCACTTGGCGTGACCTGGTGACCTGACCTAAGGTGACCTGGGTATGAAATTTTCACAACATGTGCGGAAAAGATGCACGAACAGGTGTGCCAAAAACGGCGGCGCTCCGAGCCGCCGTTTTTGAGATATCTGCGAAAACCCGCAGGGGGGGGTGTTCAAACACCCCCCCCCCCCCGGCCCGGCGCGGGTTAAAATAAGGCAACAAAAACAAGTCAGGAAATCTCTAAGTTATTTGCACTGCAAAAAAATAACTGTATTGTGTAACTATTAACAAATATTCAGGTCAGTTACTTAACTGGGATGTGGATTCAAGTCATCTGCATGAGGTGATAGGACAAGAACTTGAACCCTGAACCTCATCCATGCCTGAACCAGACTTGTGCCGTGACCAAAAATCAAGATCCAGGATCCTCAAGGTCCCACGGCAAATTCAATTTCTAGAATCCAAGGTTTCCAAGGTCCCACGGCAATTTCAATTTCTAGAATCCAAGGTTTCCAAGGTCCCACGGCAAACTCAATTTCTAGAATCCAAGGTTTCCAAGGTCCCACGGCAAATTCAATTTCTAGAATCAAGGTTTCCAAGGTCCCACGGCAAATTCAATTTCTAGAATCCAAGGTTTCCAAGGTCCCACGGCATACATTGCAGGATCCACAGTCCCCAAGGTCCCACGACAAGAATGCATTGCAGGATCCACAGTCCCTAGGGTCCCACGACAAGCGTGAATTTCGGGATCCACAGTCCCCAAGGTCCCATGATAAGTACACACTTCAGAGTTCAGGGTCCACAGTCCTCAAGGTCCCACGGCAAAAATACATCTCAGGATCCAAAGTATTCAGGGTCCCACAACAAGAACTTAAACTAACATTCTGATGAGCAGGCTTACTTTTAAATATTCTGCCAACGGATGCCCATGAAAGGGGCAGAACCTATGCAAACCTGTGGTGGTTTTCATTTACCAACATAGGTAGGGGGAGCTTCAACACAAGTCAAAGTTAAAGATGAATCATGATATCAATCTCTCCTTCTTTAGCCTGACAAGTTCATAAAAATATAGGTAGGTAATAGGTACCTTGCATTTTGCATTGTCATGTCCCTTTCAAATCAATCTTACCTGATCATTATGAATGTAGGATAGCACCTTACAGTTATTGAAGACAGACATCCAAGTATTCTTTCAGGCAAGATCAAAAACCCAGAAATAAAACCTACAGGCTTCATAAAAATGGAAAAATTGAATTGGATTGTTATATGCTTTCGATTTTCTGCACATTCAGTTACATAATACCTAGAGCTCTGTTCGCACCCCGTTTATTTATCAGCAGGCTGCGACCATGCTGCTAACTTCTTGGCTCCTCATTGGTCGAATTCAAGTGGTCTATTCGTTAGACCAATGAGAGGCCAAGCCGCACGCTGATATAAAAACAGCGACCGAACAGGGCCCTGGATAAAAACTCAAATATGTTCTAAGTCTTGTTTTCGCGAGAGCTCACACAAAAAACTGATCGATTAAGCCAATAGAATTAGAGCATCAGCGAGCGCAAACCTTACTTACTGTTCATTCACATAAGCTTGAAGGCTCTGAACAAAATTCCATATGACAATTTTTTTTTGTCAGACGGTTCTTCGTCGGCAGATTTTCGTCTGACTTTTTCGTCTTGCATTTATTCGTCTGTACGAATTGATTTGGTGCATTTTTCGTCGGAGTATTTTTCTGTCCGGCATTTTTTTCGTCTGGACGAGGCGGAAAATGTCCTTACGAAAAAATGCGCGGACTTAGATATGCACAGGCGAAAAATGCATAGACGAAGTCTGCGGACGAAAATCTGCAGACGAAAAATTGTCCGACGAAAACCTGCTAAACGAAAAAGTTGAACTGTCATGGAATCATTGCTTATATTGGATGCTCATTGCTCAATGGTGATTTGATGACTTGCAAATCAAATAAGTTTGACACTTACTTGGTCAGTGGGTCAGGGTAGCTTCCAAGTAGCTTCAAGCCCGGCATATCACAACCCAGAAAACAAGGCCCAGAAAATATGTCAGGTGAGATTAGAAAAGAACTTTCCAAACCACCACTGTCCACTGTTTGACAGTTTCATAATCCATAACATCGATAATGTAAAAAGCTACCAGGTCTCTTGTTCCAGTTCTGCCTCACAGCTATGACAACGATTTGGCTCTGTATATGTCTACACAGTCTGGTTCATTTTCTCTTCATGTATCTATCCTAGCCCCTTGCAGCTGGTCGCTCAGCGGCTCAACTATAGATATTTATTGAAGTGTTTACAGACAAAACCTAGTGCAGCGTCCTTAGTGGCCCATGTGCAACATAAACCTCATGGTCCTGCTTCCAGGATTCTTGAGGTCCCTCAACAAAATGATGGTGTAGATCCAGCAGACCCTTCTCCTAAGATCCCATGAGAAATAATAAAACTGGGACTGAAGGTCTGCATTCTGCAGGGTCTTGCAGCATACCAAAATTTTGAGGTCCTGACCCCTGGGTTTCCATGGTTTCACGGCATATGAAATGTTGAGGTCCTGGGTTTCTAAGGTCTCATGTCACATGAAATGTTGAGGTCCTGGGATTCCAAGGTCTCGCGGCATATGCAAATGTTGAGGTCCTGGGATTCCATTCCAAGGTCTCGCGACATATGCAAATGTTGAGGTCCTGGGATTCCAAGGTCTCGCGGCATATGGATGTTTTAAGGTCCTGGGTTTCCAAGGTCTCACGACAAAAATGACAATGCAAGGTCCAGGATCCATCAAGGTCCCAGACCTTGGACTCTGCGAATCCTGGATCTCGGACCTTTTTGGGACCTTGGCACAAGTCTGGCCTGAACCCAAGTCATTCAATTCGAGTCCAGTCAAGACAGGGTTACGTGTGTTACCATAATCCAAAAATGGTAACCAAATGACAATGATGGGCTGGGCTATACCATAAATGTAAACAAAATCCATGATACGTACAGTTCAACTCAAGTAGCGATGGTGACGATAGTGACGCAGCCAATTTTTCATCATAAATAAATGTTTAACACAACAAATCTAGATAAATAATTACTTACGAGGCACACTGATAGATAGGAGACACCACTGTAATGATATCGCGATGAAAGCTAAGTAAAATGTCCATAATTTTACGGAATCATTGACACGTGTCACGTGGCATCACTTCCACAATGGCAGCCGTGCAGGCGGCGGCCATTTGCATTTAGGCACGAAACGCACGGAACTGCATAAAATAAAGTTTTTTCTTTTTTGCTTATGTACACTTAATTCAAAAATATGATATTCATATTTTGGTATCTTTTAATTAATTCAAGAAAGATTGTACGCGGCTATCGCTAAAAAAGAAGAACCAGAAAAAACAATGTTGCTCAAATATTTTCAATTAGTTATTGAGCTACATCGGATTTTAGCGCTGCTGCGACATTTAAAAGTTCTTAGATGTGTTCAGTTTTTGAACTGCTATTTGCGAATCAAGCAAAGACCCAATTATATTTTAGGAATGCTTTTGATTATATTGCTAGCGATTTCTATCTGTTGAGGAGAGCAGGAAAGAGAACACTAAGTAAAGAAAATAAATTATCCACAGGATCTTTTTGAAGTTGAACGAAGTTGAGAATTTGTGGGGTGATGATGAAGTGATAAATGCTGCCTTCAATATTAGATGATATTGGTGAAGCTAGTGCTATAAAAACAGGGTTTTGACTTTTGGATAATGTAACTGCATTACAGTGAAATGGAGAGCAAGACAAGGTCAAGATCAATCACAGACTCCTCAAAACAAAGTCAAATTTGTTACCAATGAATGCTTTGGAAATTTTGAGTAAGGTAGTTAGAGTATGTTTTCCAGTATACAGTGAGTTAAACATTGATACATGTTTAATGTAATATATGTAATGTTTAATGTACATGTCTTGCACATTAGCTTTTTTGTAAGATAATTATCCTCATGGTATTGGAATTTGCTGGCACTGATAAGTTGCCATTTAACATTGGTAGACTGATGTGTTTGATGTTGCAGTTAATGTGTTTGCCCATTTGTTATGACATCATGCATTTGGGAGAAATGTGTCATGATTGTCCTTTTTCTTCATCCAATGTCATTTAGCAAATCAAATTTGAGTTCAGAAGGTTTATCAACAATGTTTTAATTTTTTATGACAGTAGTTGACTTTCATAATACCGACAAAATACCAAATGCTTTTGGCATAAAATACCGAATCCCGAATCGGTATCGGTTCGGTATTGGTATACCGAAATTTTGGTAACCGATTGACACCACTAGTAAATACCACACTATACCCGTTAATGGCTGGGCATCAGTTCCGTCCTCTGGCGGCGGGCTCGGAGGTGAGCCGGAGGGGTGTTCACGGGCACCGCACACTGCTGCGTGCGGTGTGTGCGGTGCGTCCAGCAGGCGTGGGGGTAGGGGATGGGTAGGCGGTTTTGACGTCACGGCTGCGTGCGGTGGACGGTCCGCTGTGGCCAGTCCCGACCGGCCACAGCGATCATAGGTGACGGAAGGCTGACGTAGGGACGCAGTGGGCGGAGCTTGAAGGCTGTGTGCGGTCCGACCGCACACAGGGCCCGTGAACAGCCCTCCGGTCTCCGCTCGGGAGAGGACGGCGAGCCAGAGGGCGTCAATATCGCCCGGCCGTTGATCACCCCGTGCCACCAAGTTTGCGCCCAAGTTGGTCCATTCATCATGGACCCGTCCCGGGGGCAGCCGCAGCCGCCGCGCCGCCGCACACATAAATATCGACACTCGTCGCCGTGTCATTGCTCCATCGCTAAACAAGTCCAGTGCGTCCCGGTCGCGGGGTGGGCAGCACGGACGGGAAAGGAGATATGAATGCCAAAGGCTTACAAACAGATGCCACCCATGCCTTGGGTTACGGTGGTTCAAAGTAACGTTCAGCTCATTGACGTTCAGTGTTCAATGTTCACAATAGGTTAGGCCCAGGAAGAGTGACGTGGCATCACACTTATGTCCGCCACAACCGGGAGATTGCCGTAACGTCGCCTCCATCTCAGTGACGTAGCTCGTCCTCATCATCCCCAGACGAAGGATGCTCCCCGCCGCGGCTCATCCGGCCCGGTTTCCGAATCAGCGGCACCAAAAACACAGTCGGCGCCGCTCAGTTAGGAGCCATTCGTCGGCTAAATGGGGGGACCGGGACGACCGCGCGCCGGGGCTCTCCCCGAGCGGCCCGCGCCGTTAGAGCCGCATTGTCACAGGATCAGACCGCCTCCGCGGCGAGCGATGGCACCATGCCCATAGCTGCGGCTCGATCCCGACAAATGGAGTCATTCCGGCCGCGGTGAGGCGGCTGATCCAGCGTCGGGCCGTGGCTCGGCTCGGTGCGCCGGCCCCTGCATCTCAAACGGTCCCGGGCGCCGACCTATTGCTGCGGCCGGCAGCCGCTCGGGTATGCAATATAGGCGCCCTCCGATCGGCGCTGGCACTGCGTCGACGGCACACCGCCCGACACACGTCGGCAAACGTGGCGCACGTCGGCAAACGTGGCGCACGTCGGCGAACGTGGCGCATATCGGCAAACGTGGCGCACTATCGGCAAACGTGGCGCACTGTCGGCAAACGTGGTGCACCGCCGCCAGACGGGGATGAGCAGCGGCGCAACGGTGCGCCATGGGAGCATGAATTCGACCCCTGTCTGCTGGACTTCTAAAATTTCGGAGATATTGGAGAGTGCAAATACCGAAAGGCTGGCCAGTAAGTACTTGCAGACTCGCAGTTTGGACCAGCAGATGAGGTACTGGTCCCACTCTTGAATCTTGATATTCTTTGACTCTTTCATTGTATCTAAATTCCCAAGTAGGGTCAATGAACTCAATGCTCTGAACTGGCACACGTCAATGCTAAAGAAATCGTTACCTTTTTAAGAATGAGAACAAACCCACGCAGGAACTTAAGGGCTTGAAAGTCCACTGGCTTTTTGCTTTAAGTGTGACCTGACACATAAGCGTTACACCCAAGTATTGGTACCTTTAAAAACAACAGCAAAAACCGCTCCGGCGTGCTGCGATAAAAATAAACTGACGCCACGGGGCATAACGACCGCCAGTTTCAATGACCGTAAATGTCGTGTGTATTGGCAGATATTTGAGCAGTCTGGCAATGTTGATTGGCAGGCGCGCACACAGGATTTTTGAATGGGGGGGGGGGCACGACCTTCGAACTGGGCCCCCCATGCCGAAGGGCCCCCCCCCCCCAAAAAAAAATACGGCCCACGGGGTTATATTTCGGTTGGTTTGAAGCTTGAGCTTTTGTCAATGCATGGTAAAACAATTATTTCGGAACCAGCTTAATTTTCAAAACATTAATATTTTTACGCTAGCATGTTTTTTTTCTCAAATGCGACTCAGAGCCGGTACATATACCTAATCAGTAATCATCTAATTTATTACGTAAAACATTTCATTAATAAACATTTTTGCAAGTCCCTCAGAAATCAGCCCCGGGCAGCGACTAACTGCCGGCTGGCCGACCGGCCCCGGGTGGCTGGAAGCAGGGGCCGGTCACTGGTTGGCCCGGATGTGTAGGAGCGGGAGCAGCACTCCTTTTTCACGTATATTCGCATATCAACAGGACTATGTACGAATTACGATGCATGTCGAACACGCACCCAGAATTTCGCCCAAGAGGAGGTCACCTGCTGGTCACCTGACCCCGGGCCCGCGAGTCACCCGGGGGCCCGGGGTCAGCCCAGGCAAGGATGTATCCTGCAGGACCTTTCGATGGGAGGAGGGAGGCACGGTGGGTCCAGTCTCACTGGCAGACGAGTCCCTTTAAAACGGTCTTTGCATGAGAAAATGTGGAAAATTGGCAAGTAAAAGTATCATTCATGCCCGAGGGGTGTGCCTAATGTACACTAATGCCTAACGTACATGGTATTTTACGAGCGAGCGAAGCGAGCGACCTCCTCAGAGTCACCGGTGTGTGGCGCGCTCAAAGGTGTCAGTGAAAGGCCGTCAGATGCGCTGGTGTTGGGTCCTCACAGGCGCCGTTGCGGGGTCTTAGGGCTTAGAGACACTGGTGGGGCCATCATTGGCATGTGTGTGGCCCTGCAAAATAGCCTGCAAGTGGAAAGTGGCCCTTCATAGGCTGGCAAGGACACTCAGAGGCTAGTAAGAGGCCCTCAGAGTCACTGGTACGTGGCCCTCAGAGGTGTCGGTGTGGGGACTCTCAGAGCCGCCGATGTAGGCCCTTAAGATGCGCTGGTGGGGGGGGGGGGTCCCTTGGAGGTGGCGCGAGGGGCCTCGCAGTTGCCGTTGTGGGTGCCTTTAGAAACACTGGTGTGGGCGTGTGTATATCACAGACGGATGTGGAGCCATAGCAGCCAATCCATCGTTGGCCGTTAGTAGGGCCCTGAGCGGCCGGCGAGGTCTCTCAGAAACCGGCATTGGGCCTTTATGAAGATAATTGTGGCTACATAGGAGCCAATAACGTGCCCCCACAAGCCCTGTGGTGTCCTTCCGAGTTGAAGTGCGGCCAGCGCGAACCCTCTGCTACCAATTGGCGCCGCAGGGCCCCTCGGTTTCGAAGAAACCCTAAACCCGAGAAAGGGCACGTACCCCCTCGCTCCCTTGCTATGTCACTGAATCCAAGTGATCAGGGACCCTTTAGGTAATCAGGGGCGTTTCAGATGACCAGGGGTTTTCAATTGATCAGGGGCCCACCAGTGACCAGGTGACCATGGGCCCCTCTGGTAACCAGGCCTTAAGGGGCCCTCAGATGACCTCAAAGGGCTCTCAGATGGCCTTAAAGGGCCCTCAGATGGCCTCAAGTAACCAGGGACCCCATCAATAACCAGGGCCCCTCAGTAAACGGGGGCCACTCAGGTAACTGTAGGAGTCCCGCAGATAACCAGGGGCGGCAAGGTTTCTCAGGTCCGTTTTTGGCAAGGCTCTTATTGACTCAGGTGCGAGCCCTTTGCCATCAGCAGAGGGCCCTTTCAAGCCTTTTGAGGGCCGTTTAACGTCTCTAGAGCTCCCATTGAGGCCTTCTAAGGGCCCTTTGAGCAGTCGAGGGTCTTTGAGACCTTTTGAGGGCCTCTTGACGTCAGCTGAGGACCGTTGGACGCCAGCTGAGGACCGTTTTTGGGCCTTCTGATGGCCATTAGACGCCAATGGATGACCCTCTGACACCAACTGGGGCCCTCTGACACCAGCTAAGGGCCCTTTAAGTTTGACGCTAGCTCAGGGCCCTCTGATATCAGCTGGGGGGCCCTCTGACGCTAGCTCAAGACCCTTTGACGCTCTTTAGGACCTTCTGAGGGACCCTTGAAACTTTCTAAGGGCCCCTTGAGGTTTTTTGAGGGCCGCTTGACGCCAACTGAGGACCGCTGGACTCCAGCTGAGGACCGTTTGTGCCTTCTGATGGCCATTTGGCGCCAGCTGAGGGCGATCTGGCACCAGCTGGCGCTTGACGTTAGCTGAGGGCCCTTTGAGGCCATCCGAGGGCCCTTTGACACCATCTAAGGGCCCTTTGACACCAGATGAGGGCCCTATGACGCTAACTAGGGCCCTTTGAGGTCATCTGAGGGCCCTTCGAGGCCATCTGAGTGCCTTTTGAGACCATCTGAGGGCCCATTAAGGCCATTTGAGGGCCCTTTGTACACGGTCTTCGGTGGTCTAAGGATTAGTTAGAGGCCCATTTGAGGCGGCCTTCGGCCGCCTCAAATGGGCCCCTATTCTTTCGAGCTGGGCCCCCCAACTCGAATGGGGGGGGCACGGGCCCGTGTGCCCCCCCCCTTGTGTGCGCCTTTGTTGATTGGGGAGCCGTGAGCGTTTTAGATAGACCAGGCTTAAGATTTTTGGACCACCTGAACGCTGGAAGACACCACAGCGTCATGCCTAAATCGTCAGCTATGTAACTGTAGCTATGTAAGTACATAAGTACACGCAAAAAATTGTATTGTATGCTGACGGGAAGAGCCAGCCTCTCTCTCTCTCTCTCTCTCTCTCTCTCTCTCTCTCTCTCTCTCTCTCTCTCTCTCTCTCTCTCTCTCTCTCTCTCTCTCTCTCTCTCTCTCTCTCTCTCTCTCTCTCTCTCTCTCTCTCTCTCTCTGTCTTTCTCTCTCCCCCTCTCTCTCTCCCCCCTCTCTCTCTCTCTCTCCATAAGAATGGTGAGAGGAGGACTCTATCTCCTCTCACGATACGAACAGTCACGAGACTAGTCGGTCCTATGGTGAGAGGATAATGCAGTCCAATCGGTGGGTCAACAGACAGCTCTCATATTCCCTGTTAGCTGAATCTGGAAAATCTCTTAAAAGCCACAAGTCGGCTCTGATAGGCATCAACTTGGATCCGCGGCTTATTCAATTTCATATGACAAATGGAATTTTAAATAGGTTACACGGCTTTATTTTTTCCGAGTCTTGTTTTCGCTTTCCCGGTAGAACGGAAGTGGGCTGCTGCAGCCATGCCTCAGGCGTGGCTGGCAAAGTTACAGTCTTTCGGCCGCGGAGGCCCGAAATATTGCCGTCTTCTCTCAACTACAGTGCAAAACATTCTGACAGATAATTTTGTCAGAGCTGATTCAGCGCCAGATCCCGGCGTCGGAGATGGTATGCAAATGTGGTTATTAAATCTGGAGACCAGAAAATGGTTGTCAGTCAATGGTGAGGTCATTAGCAGAAACGACGAGAGGGCGAAGACCAACAGAAAGAAAAAGGATAATAAGCAAACGATGCCGATTAAGCGAAAGGAAACAGAAAAGAAAGCAGAGAGTAAAAACAAAATAGGTCGGAAAGCAGCTAACCACAAATAAGGACAAAAAAGTTATTGTAAAAGATGGTTAGGTAATCATGAATGGTCAACTCAAAGCGAAAATTTGTAACATATTGAATAAAGCTATGCTCTCTCTCTCTCTCTCTTTATAGAACAGTATTTAATGTCATGCCATTTTGTGGGACTAATGCGGTTTATGTGAGGCTTGAAAAAACAACACCTTAAACCCTCTTGTCAATCATGGGACATGAGCCTTATTTCGACCTTGGTAGGCTTGCAGAATGCAGTATGCCTACCCACATACTCATACGAGCGTGTACTACATTCAGACAGCGTAGCTCGCTGATGCAGACGCCCAGGGTTTGTCATCAGGCTCTCTGAGCCCTAATTCGGCGTCATGTGACAATATAACTGGATGCCTGTCACGGGTCGTTGAGTTTATGATAATGGCGGCACACTTCATTCAGACTGGGCGGCGATGTATGGGATGCGATCTCGCTATAAATCGGAGTTGTCCTACAACGCCAAGTGTGTCGACTGACGGAAATTGGACTGACATTCTCAGACGGGTTCGGACTGATTGTTGTCTTTTGTAGATGTTGGGTGGCAACAAGGATAGGGTGTTGGGTCCATGGGCTTATTAGTGCAAACATGAAGTAGTTAACAATGAGCATGAACATGTTCAACATGAAGTAATCGAACAATGGTATACCGAGGGCATGTGCAATGAATACCTACAAAGCATGTGACAAGAGGTAAAGACCAAGTTCAAATGTCATCAATTTATGACAAAGGTCAGCAATCCAAAGTATGTAGAAACTAGAAACGCTACTTGAAATTCATCCTTTCTGCGTATAGTATACAGTTCCAATCTATACAAATTAAACTGATCCAATGCGTGGAACATGTTTAAAAGGATTGTTATAGAGCTTCAGCAGCAGTTAAAAAATCAGCAGAATTGCTTTAATAAAACTTGAATTAAAACACTAAATCTTTGCAGCCATAAAACCTACAAAGAGACGGCCCCCGATTCAGCCACCATCCGCGGGTGTTCGGTTACGGTTCGATAGCCGGCAGCTCACGGTCCATCAGGTGAACTTTGACCGCCCGCCGGTCGGCCCGGCCCGGCCCGGCGGCACACGATGCGGCGGTGATAAGGCGGGCCGAATTTAGACCAGAAACACTCGCGCGTGAAATGAGTTGATTTACGTGCTTCCTTCGCAGCGAAAGGCAACTGTATTCTAGTTTTAGGACAGTAGCTAAAAGCAACCCACTTAAGGATCTCACTTGATCTCAACTTTGTGAAAAATGATATGGGATAAGCCACTTCAGAGGAGCCCGAAGAAAACCGTTAGTTGGAGAGACGAGAAGTGGTAAATTGTTCTACAATGGCATTGGGTGTTACCACTGACTGCTGAGTTATTCTTTTGCAACTTTGAACTAATGCAGTGCAAGGTATACAGTATACACGCCTCGTGGCAATGTGAACAGCGAAGTTTACCTGCGCAGCATGATTCCCTAGTGCAATGCAAGTCCACAATGACATTTCCCACCACCAGGGCGGGTCACCCAGGTTGGTCCATTCATCCGTTGGGATTTGACATCGCTCTGCGAATAACTGGGCAGCATAGGTGTCGATTTGTATACTTTTGGGTGTGCCCGGGCACCCCCAATGCTGAATTGGGCAGCCCCCAAGGGGCTCTGGGCACCCACAACCAAAGTTGGTACCCCCCAACTCTGGGGACGTGGGGGCGGTGTCCCCAGCCCCACAGCTTTAAGACGGAATATCGCACTTTTTTGCAAATGTTTTCTTTTTTGATGAAAACGCCAAGGGATGAAAAATAAGTGGCCTAAAACCGGCGAGAGAACTAGGTTTGGGGGTACCCTAGGTTGATTTCAATTATGGTGTGTCTCCCCCCCCCCCCAGTCTGAAAGTAGGTAGTTCCCGCGCCCCTGCTCTAATTACCGTACATCAGAATGCGTTGTAAAAAATGGACGCAATTTTTGCTTTATTTATACCAGACAGCAGCATTTGGTAGCCATCGACGCATTCGTGCCGCGTCAATGGGTTTTCGGTTCCAAACGTCCTGAAGTTTTGCTTTGAGTGGCGAGAGTCTTTTGGTCCAAAGTATCATGGTTTAACCCGCGCACCAACGGGGATCCGCATTCCGCGCCAACTTCACACCGACGGGGGGCGGATACCTGCTCCCCGTGATATCTCGAGAACGAAGCAAGATAGAAGCAAGCGGTAAATGGCATGGGATATACAAACGGACAAAGTCTACAATTTTTACTGAGGTCATTTTCAGGTCAGGTAAAAAAAATGGCGTCACAGGGGTAAACAAATCAAAATAGCGGCGCTTAAGGTACAGTTTTTTCACGAATAACGATTAAAGTACCAATGTCTGTCATACCCACACCGAGTGACTGATTGCTTTGAAAATTTCACCGATTGATAAGGCCAACAGTTTGTACAAAACGTACATCTCGAAACTTCGATACCGGTGACCTAAGGTCAGGTCAATTTTGCCACCTCCCCATTATCTACCTATAAGTCCATGGGATAATTCTTCGGAATGCTTGAGACGAGGCATTAGTATCACGGATAGTTGTCGGACTTTCGTTCCCGTCATGAGTTGAGATGTTAGTTTCACATTATTTCGGCCAGTTACTTCTCCGGCCGTCGTCAGTTGTTCTTTGGTCCATAGAAAGATCTTGGGTGTTGGTGGCGTTGCGCCGTACGCGTCAACCTTATCGAAAGCTCCTGTGGTCAGCGGGAAATGATCTAAGGTTGCCCCGGTGGTAGGCGATAGTTGTAACTAAACTAATACACTCCACCGCTCGAGGCAGACATAGCGGCCAGACAAACGAACATCTCACCTCAAGACGGGGACGAAAGTCCGACATCTATCATCAGTGTCAATGGTAGGAAATTAAAATGCGTTTTTTTTTTCTGGACGGACACCATTCTGAACACTTCCAAACACCTATTAACAATTCAACATGACATACTGAACTGGAAAATGACACCCTACGTGAAAATGACGTGACCCTTCCTTATATCCCTGAGGTCATCTCAGTTCACAAAAGGGAGCCAACCAGTTTTTCGTTAATAACTTCTGGTAGGCGCATGCTAGAGCGATGATCGACTGAACGGATCGACTGACATGCAACATAACCTTTTCCGGTCAGGTCTTGACCTTGACCCGGGGTCAAATTTCAAAATGAAATTTCAAGGTCATACTATAGTTTATTCGACGCGTCTTGATAAGAACATGATGGCTGGCAAAATAAATGTCGTGACTTTCTCGAGTAAAAAAGCTATGGCAGAAAAAAAAACTTTTTCATAAGTGGCTATTATTGGAGTTTTTGCCCTCTGGAGAGTTTATCCTAAGCCGTTGACCTGAGGTCAAATCTGAGGACTACTTTGGCGAAAGAGCGTTGAAAGAGCTATCGAATGCGCTTTTCCGTGGCGCTGCAGCTCTATTAGTTCCCAAAGTATGCGCCAGGTTTTCGAAAATTGTTCAAACAATCCAAACTTGACCTTTTATGACCTCTGGCCACCTGAGCTTTGACATGACCTTATAAAGACCAAGTATTCTCCTCATTTTAACTGTCTTTCCAATACCGCCTACCGCATGTCGCTACGTGGCCCAGGAGCCGAGTTAGACGTGGGTGTTCAGACACACACCCCCGGCCCGGCGCGGAAGGCGCTCAGCACCGGCCCAGCGCGGATAAAACAGCTCCGTCTCCGTCTTTAACTGGGTGGGCAAACACACTCCACTGGGTGGGCAAAAATGGCTAATGGGTGGGCGATTGCCCACCCAGTTAACATGTTATCCAAGGCCCTGATACTAACACAATGCAGTTTTATCTAAAAAAAATAGCATATGAGGTCTGCCTTAACCCTTGCCCGTATTGGTGTTTTTTTCAGCCGCGAACGCACAGCCCACCGCTAAAGTAATGTAGGGTTTTACCAATCTCAACGGTTGGCTTTGACTGGCGATTGTTTAATGCGAAGTGATCGAAAAGAAGATGTCAGTAGCTAAAGTTGCAGCTGCAAGGGTGACGATACATATAAGCTACATTCAAAGTTTCATTGTAGTCTGGTAAATCGTTCCTAAGCTTCAGAAGCAGAACATACCCATGACTGAAACCCCACATTACTTCTGCTGTGGACTGTACCTATAAGAGGGGGGGTCAGTTGAACCCCCCCCCCCCTTGCCGTTTCGCTCCTGATCGAGCTAGAGCTTCGCGGAAAAAAACGAGCGTGTTTCCCGTGACGAGAGGAAGAAAATGATACCCAATTTTAAGGTCCTAGGTCATTGGTTGACCTTCCAGGTCAGGTCAATGACCCAAAAAAGGGGAAATCGGAACCTGTTAGAACGTCGTAAAGTGTGCCTGCTATGGGTTTTTAGGGGTGCTGATCACGAATATTATGTTAGTTTTGATCACAAAGATGTCGTCATACATTTAGGACAGGTGGAGTCAGGACGGGTCAGTTCAACCAGTAGGGATCCTGCCGGGTATTCGTATTAGGTGTCAATCGCCTCTGACAGCTTCGTAACATGTTACGAAGGCACCAAAACTACTTCATAAATGTTCATATGGTTGCTAAATTCGAATTCAGCTCCAAAAACTATAGCCTAGAAACATGTTAAACTCGAAAAAGTGAACCGAGGTCATCAAAGGTCAATGGTCATCAAAGGTCAATGACCTGACCTGACCTTCAGGTGACCTCGACACCCACCCTAATGAATGGGAGCAGCATCATATCACATGTTTGAACGCTTGAAACCACGAAAAGACTGCAAACGCGCGGCTAATGCGACCCGACATACGCCAAATCGCGATTCCGGCCAAACATGGTCTCGAAAAGTAGGTCACAGGTCAAAGGTCATTCGGGTCAGGGTCATGAAATTTCAAGGGTAGGTGTTAAATTGATCAACGCGAGGGCACTACTGAAAGTTTCGTCGTGATCGGCCGCTTTTTACGCGAGTTATTCGCGAAAAATCGAGGGGGGGTTCGTTTGACCCCCCCCCCCCCCAATGTATACGGGTGAGGGTTAAAGCTCTGGGCACCTCCAACCATTTTCACAAATCGACACCCCTGCTGGGCAGCGCTGTCCTTCTGACCTGGGTCATGCATTTCACTATTGTCCGTCAGTCTAGGTCGGGTCACCGCTGTGCTGCAGACAACGGCCGTCCTATTACTGGAAAGGTCTGCGCAGCTTCTGTAGCCCGGGGCGGCCTTCCGAAAGGTCACCAAAGCCACGATCAATAGCGGAAACCGGTCGCACCAGCAGCGTCCGAAAGGAAGCGGATCGGTGTGCTGCCTGGCGGAGCTTCCCGTTACACACACACACACACACACACACACACACACACACACACACACACACACACACACACACACACACACACACACACACACACACACACACACACACACACACACACACACACACACACACACACACACACACACACACACACACACACACACACACACACACACACACACACACACACACACACACACACACACACACACACACACACACACACACACACACACACACACACACACACACACACACACACACACACACACACACACACACACACACACACACACACACACACACACACACACACACACACACACACACACACACACACACACACACACACACACACACACACACACACACCCCTACTTGTAAGCGCTCACTCGTCAGGACCATGACACCCCACCGACTTGACAGGACCGGGTGATTTACGGAGGGTAGTTGCTTTTTAAGATCGAAACATTTATTTACAGCACATATACAAGAATCAAAAACATTTTGAATCAATATTTCTCTCGTACAATGATATCGATATTCTGCGTGTAAGCACCGACCCGTCAGGACCGACCGCCCGCTGGGTGGTTGACAGTCCGTCAGGCAGGTGCGGTGACCCTAATTAGGATCGGAATGTGAAGGGACAGAGGGTGGCTCGGTCGGAAGGCAAACGAGGTAAGGTTTAAAGAGGGAGGAGAACGGGCTGGCCCCATGCACGTGTAAGTTCTCCCGGCGTACCGCTCGCCGGGACAAGGAGGGAGGAGGGGAGGGGGGGGGGGTCAGCGGCCTGTAAAGTTGTGAATATTTGCAGAGCGGGTAAGCCCATCAAATTACGCGTAACATCCATACGCCATACAACATACTTCGGCCACATAACTTGATTTATACTATCCTGATATATAATAATTGAATGAGGACTTTACTCCACAAGAAATCGTTCGGGTCGGAGCTTTCGAATTGTATTACAAAGCTTCGTCAGCGTATCGTAATCGGGTTCGGGGGTATCGGTCGCAAAATTTAGGGCGATTCGTCTTTGGCAGACAATGACATGTCACAGAATACAGATAGTAAAATAGATAAATAGCACGTGACATTCTATGATAGAACATTTAACATATATGAAAAAGAAGAAAATATCTCATAAGCGATATCATAGACTACTACATATCGTAGTATGTAGTAGTCTATGGCGATATACATTCTAATTATACCTAAATCTGTTAATTAACAAAGGTTATATAAAGTGGTAAATAGTAATAAAGACCTACCTATATATAGCAAGTGATATAAACATGTATGCAACATCAATAGGTAATAGGCTATAACAAAGGTACCAGGTATATAAAATACACTATAAACGACGAAGAAAATCATTCAATAGGTAAAGAGTAAAAATGATAGCAATGATCAAAAACACTCCATCAATAGGCTAGACCATTCACAACAAATAACATTAATAAAAGGAGGATATAAAGTTCACGAGAAAAGTAGCCATATGCAACAACCAATGGGGGGGGGGGGAAGCGTGAAATATATAAAAAAGACAAGTCAAAATCGTACAAGCTTTTAGCGGCAGGCACTGCGGATAATGGGTAGCCAGCGATCCTGTAGCATAGCACCTGAATTCCTGTTCAAATTGGCATCATTTGAATACAATTCGAATCATTGAATACAATTCGAAAGCTCCGACCCGAACGATTTCTTGTGGAGTAAAGTCCTCATTCAATTATAACCAGGGATGCGGAGCCGTGGAAATTTCAGACGGCTCCGGCTCCGGCTCCGGCTCCGGAGAAAAAAATCGGCTCCGGCTCCGGCTCCGGCTCCGGGTGAAATGTCATGGCGGCTCCGGCTCCGGCTCCGGCTCCGAGTAAAATGATCCGGCTCCGGCGGCTCCGGCTCCGGCTTCTACTCAGTACATCCCCTATGCGATCAATTAAATACGGGTGGAAGAAAAAAGGCGATGGGATTGGTACACGTTGCTTCTGTATTTGTATAACAAGGCTATTTTGAATACCACATTGTTTTACGCCTTGTACTGTCAAACCGAACTAGGTAAATAATTGTTTCCTCTTGAGAAAAGGAGCCGGAGTCGCCCCCTTTTTTGACGGCTCCGGCTCCGGCTCCGGCTCCGGGCTATATTGTTTCACGGCTCCGGCTCCGGCTCCGGCTCCGGGCAAAATATGCCGGCTCCGGCGGCTCCGGCTCCGGCTCCGGCTCCGGCTCCGCATCCCTGATTATTACATTAGCAAACTCCACATCATGTCCTTTAGTGTATCCTGATATATTTTACCTCAGTTTATATAGCTATGCCGTCATATGTTGGCCCGAAATCTGCGGTTCTCATGATGTATGAAAAGTTCCTGCCCGCTTATGAGTGCATTGGTGGGATTGCATATGATATAAATGATGCCAATAATAGTGTTAATACGATGTCACATCCCACAAAGGTCTCATTGGACCGAAGAGGTCCATTCGATCACAGCAAATACGAACCCAACCTACTCGTACAATATGTAGGCATTCCACTCATAAAGCATGAGCCACTTTACAGCGACTTCTGGCCATGCTGTGTAGTACACACACAGCAGAGCTGAACAATCGATTTTGAATATGTAAGGGCATATTTGTGTTATATTGTTCACTGGCGGATCCAGGGGGGCGGGCAGGGGCTAAGGCCCCCCATTCGTAACTCACCAGGGGCGGCAATATAAATTAGCCCCCCCCCCCCAAATGCACCGGAATTGGTCATTAACCTTCACCCCAGTGCCACGATGGGACCACCGCCGGAATTGGCGCGACATTGGTGGATTTGCCGACCTTTCCCAAATTTAGTTAAAATGTGTCACATAGTTCAGAAATGTCCATGGACCACGAATCTGCAACTATTTTTCGTCCATGGTGATGGTGTACAGCGTCCACGCCACATCAGCCCAAACACAAAGTTCCTTGACAAGCATCGTAGACCCGTTTTCGCACGGAGAAAAGTAGCAGCTAATTTAGGCAAAAAAAAAAATATATTAGACGGCTTCATCAATATTTTCGGGGTCTAGCCTGATAGTATGTTAAGTTTCCTTAGATGCTTTTCAAATTGTGAGTTAATTTTGCTGTTATAGATATTCTGGAATGCCGATATAAAAAGTCCGGCTAGGTCCCGCTCTTCTTTTATCTTTATGGTGTTTACTAATTAATTACCTTTCAGAAAATGTATAGTTCAGCTGCCTCAGCCTGCCACAGCGAAAATGAGGGTCATTTTTTTACTTCAGGTCACCGGTGCTGCCCGTGCGCGGTTACCGCGAGACGGCCGGAAGCTGTGAGTAACAGAACCTCGGGAGTTATACAAGGTTGCCAAGTGCCAACTAAAGTTTTGTCCGTGCCGCCCCCCCCCCCCCCAAAGGTTTTTTTTTTCGCGATAGCTCCGAACACACTGAAGATATAGAGCTGAAACTTGGCATACCTAATCTTTGATTCAAGCCGGATTCTTTGACACCAACCGCATTTTTGGGTAAGGTCAGGTCACTGACCTATGACGTCATAAGTGAACCTCTGCACGGTCTTCAGATGTCGCAACTTCGTAACGCCCTCACTGCCAGAGGAGATGTCACAGGGAAATGAAACTTACATGATCTAGTATGCATTATGAGTCCCACAACTTGTATGTCTCGGATTTTTCCTAAAGGTCATATGAGGTCAGGTCATTTTCGTGACCTCACCACTATAAGTCAATGGGGAAAAATGAAAACTGCTATTCTGGCGCCGGGAACGATCTCCAACTATCTCAAGCACACAGAATCGTGATTTGATGCAATCCTTGCAAGGTTAGATGCGTCACTTTTGCAATGTTGACCTTGCGTGACGTCTTTATGACGTCATCAAGGTCATATTAGTTTTTCGTCAATAACTCCCGATCAAATTGAGCTAGCGAGTCGGGAAAGCCACCAATGGACTCAGGAAGACCTGCCAAATCGAATAATATGCGACATGACCTCTTTCGACCAACTTCGTGACCTGGGGGCGCTGACCTGACCGAAGTTATTCACCAAAAACTGAACCGTAACTTGAGGCACTTGACCTGTCCTCAGAGGTCACCGGTTGACCTAGGACCTTAACCCTCGCCGGCACAGGCGGGGGTTGATGCAACCCCCCCCCCTAAGGTTTTTAGCGAATAACTCGCGTAAAAAGCGGCCGATCGCGACGAAACTTTCAGTACCCTCGCATTGATCAATTTTACACCTACCCTGAAAAGTTCATGACCCTGACCCAAATGACCTTTGACCTGTGACCTCTTTTCCGAGACCATGTTTGGCCGGAATCGCGATTCGGCGTATGTCGGCTCGCATTAGCCGCGCGTTTGCAAGCTTTTCGTGGTTTCAAACGTTCAAACATGTGATTTGATGTTGCTCCCATACATTAGGGTGGGTGTCAAGGTCACCTGAAGATCAGGTCAGGTCATTGACGTTTGGTGACCTCGGGTGACCTCGGTTCACTGTTTCGGGTTTTACATGTTTCTAGGCTAGTTGTTGGAGCTGAATTCGAATTTAGCAACCATTTGAACATTTACGAAGTAGTTTTGGTGCCTTCGTAACATGTTACGAAGCTGTCAGAGGCGGTCGTACCCGCCCCCCCCCTCGGCCGGCGCGTATGTAGAAAACCATTAGGTCCGGCGAGGGTTAATTTGTTATATAGTCATGTGGGCCACCAGATTCCCATCATGGTTTTGGTGGCTACATTATTTGCTCATCGGAATTTCCGGTGCCGTCATGACCTGACCTGACAGGTGTTGCCATCTTATCACGTGACCGAACCGAGTGGAGGTCAGCACAGGTCAACTGATTAATTAACTAACTAATTAATTAATTAATTAAATTACTAATGATTGATTAGCCCGGCAGGCGGTGGGCCTCCCAGCCACCTTCCGCGCGGTGGGGGAGGGGGCATTTTTTGCCCCCCCTCGTATCTCCGAAACTACTGGACGGATCCGGAAAATTCAAACGGCGTTCGATAGCCCTGTCAATTTTGTCGAAGGAAACCAAATTTCATTGACCTCGGGGTCACCGATGACGTCACAGGTCAGGTCAAAGATAAAATGTTTCACCGTTCACGGGGCTTCTAGGGAAAGCGCTATAACACCGAGTAAAACGCATTTTGTCGAAATTCAGCGATAAGGAGCCAGTTGTGTAGAACATATGTTGCTATTAGAGGTCACTGGTCATACCAGGTCAGGTCACAGGTCAGGTCACCAAAGGTCACCAAGGGTCACCACACGTGAACCCAACTTTTCTAAGGTTATGCGATGCATGTTTTATGGCCAGTTTTTCATTTCCAGCTCAATGGTATTGGTTATAAGACCATCAGGTGCGGTTTAGGTCACTTTCTGGTGGAGGTCAGGTCAAGGTCAGGCCAAAAAAGGTCAAATTTCAAAGTTGATATTTTTGCATAAAATGGGTATCGATTCGATGCAGCTCGTCACGGGGAGTCTAATGGTGGTCTTTGTTTTGCGCTACGAGGTCTAAAATTGCTAAAATTGAGTTTGAAAATTTGACGTCATCAATTTTGAACAGTTTTTTTCGCTAAACTTGGCCAAAAAAAAGAGGTATTGAACTCAAATTTGGTATGTAGATAGAAGGCGGTAGGAACTATAACATATGGTCCGGGTTTTTCGAAATTCCAAATTTTTTTTTGGATTTTTCGGCAATTATTTTCAAAAAATCTATTTCTTGGTTTTTGGGGGTCAAAATCCAAAAAATTCGAAAAACCGAAATAGCAGTTTTGTAGCCCTCTTGATTCCACACCTTTTATGTCCGGAACATTTTTCTGTATCTCTAAACCTGTAGGCCTGACAGCTCTTCCCGCGAAACCTTTTTTGGGTCGAAAATGGCAAAAATGACGTCACTCTGACGTCATTAGCGGCCAACCTATCATAGCCTTTGGAAAAATTTTTGGTCACCATGTGCGCTAGCTACTCCCGGAAGGGTACTGAAAGTTTGGTGACGATCGGCGCAGCGGTTCTCGAGATATATCGAAAAAACTAAAGGGGGGGGGGCAAAAAAATGCCCCCCCACCGCCTGGAAGGTTAATAAAATTTATCAAAAATTGCTTAGAAAGTACACCAACTACCATTTGTATGATTCTATCATCCCTTTCATGGGAAAAGCGTGCACGAAACATGAAAAAGTACCGATGTCGCGCTAATTTTCGCTCCGGTCCCATTGTGCAGTGGGGGGGGGGGCATATGTTACTACCCTGTCGCGTTTTTTTTGCGTGTGAATAAAAAACTGCGGCGGGTAGCGCCGCGCCGCTTGGAGTAGCCTTATGTACATTAATTTTGGACGTGTGAAATTTTTGACCCCAGGTCATGTCAGGTCAGGTCACCAGGTCAAGTTAACTGACCAAGCCTAAAAAATAAATTTGCAATCATGTCCACTGTCCAGCCTGCAGTGTTTGTCAGAGAGGTTTCAAACTTGGTGGATTGCATGATGCATAGATAACATGAATCATGTTATCTATGCATGATGTTAAGGCGCCTATAATATGTATATCTCGGATTTTTCATATCCGTGACCTAAGGTCAGGCCACGTGACCGCGTGACCTGCGTGACCTTTCCATTATAAGTCAATGGAGAAAAATGAAAATGCCTCAAGATCCGTGTGTACGCATAGGAACAGTCCAAATATTTCAGAATCACAATGATTTTGACCACCCGTGACGACCAAGGTGTCTTTTTTGCTGATAGACTCTAGGAAGGTCATCCGAGGTCATTTGAGGCTACAAACAGATTTTTGCCAATAACTCTCGATTTAGAACGCTGGGGATGGCCTCATTGTGTTTGTCGTGACGTGACGCATCGACTGATATGCAACATGACGTATTCCGGTCAGGTCATGACCTTGACCTGGGGTCATATTTTCAAGTTGACCTTTCAAGGTCAAATTATAGTTCATTTGACGCGTTTCGGCGAGGGGAACACGATTCTGGCAATAGAAATGTCGTGGCTTATTTTTAGTTAAAAGATATTGTTGAAAATAACTTTTAATGACCTGATGTTCCTTTACGGTGTATTTCACGGCCACATTGACTGTCCTCAGCTGCTACATCAGTTTCAGCTGTCGACACCTGTCAGACGCAACAGGTCCCCAGCTCTTTGGCATATGCCGTTTGCTCGAGTGGCAACGATCAAAAACAATACCTTCTGCCGTATCCCATCGAGGTGCAATGAGCTTTTAAGAGACAACACATCCCTAGACTTCTTTTATTCTCCGATATCAGTGTACAAGGCCTCTGTAAGGCTCCATGCTGCACAAGCTGGCTTTTATTGAGCTTTTGTCCGTCCGAAGGGTTGCGTGTATTTATATAGATTTATCTTATTTTTATCCATGACTTCACCTGTAACCGGGTTTTATCTGTACCTGTTGGTGATGAGCAAATAAACATAAAACACTTTTCGTAAAAACAGCTATTTTTTTAGTTTTTGCCCTCTGGAGGCTAAACCGTTGACCTGAGGTCATTTTTGATGAAGACCTTACCCAAAGAAGGTTCCAAAACTATCGATAGCTTTCCATGCGTTTTTCTAGCTATCATAGTTCCTGAGATAATGACATGTCTTCTGAAAAATATATTGACAATTCGCAAATTTGGATCTTTGATGACCTCTGGTGACCCCAATATTGCTCTAAAATGAAAAATGACATTATAGGATTAAATTGGACTTACTCCACAAGAGAATCGTTTTCGGTCGGAGCTTTCGACATGTATTACATGTCCTCTTCAGCGAAGGTCGGTAATCGGGGCATCCAGCTGGTCTCCAAGCCGTCGCTGACCATCGGATCATTGCTCTGCAGTAAAGCCAAGCACCACTTGCCGAAGCTGCAGGAGAGCAACGTGGTCTACAAGATCGAGTGCTCCTGCCAAGTTGACGGTGATCCTGTGGTCTACATCGGCGAGACAGACCGTGAGCTAGGAACCAGAGTCAGAGAACACCGGGAGAGCTGGACTGGAGCTGTTCGCTCGAGAGCCAACGCATCGGCCTTCAGTGCTCACAGGGATTGTTCACCTGCCTTCGATGAGGTCAAGGTACTAAATCGAGCCAACCACTACCAGATGCGACTGCTGCTCGAGTCGGCGTACATCCGGACTGTGGGACGGCGGGAGGCCGTCTTGGTGTCGCCTAATGATGCGAATGTGAACAGAAACTCAGGTGCGCTGCTGCAAGACCGCTGGCTGCCAATAATTCGTCGTGTTTGCCAGTAGTTTTATAGTGTTTTAAACATTTATATCGTGTGATAGTGTTTTTTTATATTGATCTCTTTACACTTTTGTACCCCACCTGCTTTAGCATCTTTGTAGTTTTTAACTTTTGTGGTATTTATAGGTATGTATAACGTTTTATATTTCTGTACCGAGATAGTATGTATTGATTTCTATATTTTTTAGGATTTTATTAGTGTGGTATGCGTTCTTGTTTTTTGGTAGACTTTCTCATTGAGTGTACTCTTATTGTCGTCACGTGTTTCAGTCTTGCTTATTTTATAATTCAAGCGGCCTAAATAACTCTGCGCAGCTCACCGACATCTTGTGCGATTCGATTCGACCCGAACGTTTTATTTTCGCCCCGATTACCGACCTTCGCTGAAGAGGACATGTAATACATGTCGAAAGCTCCGACCGAAAACGATTCTCTTGTGGAGTAAGTCCAATTTAATCCTATAATATCTATTTGCTCTCCACACTAACATGTCTCTAAGTCTATGAAAAATGACTGTAATATTTTCAAACGTACGCATTGAGAGCTATCGACTGCTTTTTACTGCGTCTTTCTAGCACTCTTAGTTTTTGAGTTAGAGGTGGGTGGTAACATATGCCCCCCCCCCCACTATGGCGAAGTTGACTGAGACCGCCACTGCACTGGGGCGCGGGTTAAAATTATTCATTGTTGGTAAGTTCTAGCTTTTGATAGTGTAGTTCCCTTAGAAATTCCTTTCCGCTGTTAACTTGGTAGCGATTTGGCAGCTATTCAATAGCCTACCTTTCGAAGTGTATCATACTTGCTCTGGTAGCCTGACCTGACATGACCCGGCAATTTTTCATTCACGGAATAGTTATGCGCAACACATTTTTAGGAACACTCACTGAGTTTGCGTTGAAAAACTTGCTTTGTTTGGTTATTGTACAAGAAGCATATGAGGGCCCCTTTCCGCGAATAGCGGTAAAATACTTATTTCGGTCAGAGCTCAGGCCAATCTCTAAAGGCTGAAACAGACTCTTTCCGCGTTCAGGAAATCGCATGCGAGAGCCTATTCAAATGCATTGCAATTCTTCTCGCATCAATCGCTTGCGGAAGGTGCGTGCGATTGATGCGAGCGTGCTTCCATGTATTTGAATAAGCTCTCGCATGCGATTTCCTGACTGCGGAAAGAGTCTGTTTCAGGCTTTAGGGGTCAGTCGGGACCCGACGGACCCCTTAGATCGGGTCACTTATTTTTTAAAGGATCCTTACGGCATCCAAGGGCAATTCTGGCTTTTGATGCTACGACATGTTGAAATCTGAATATATGTTGCAGGCCGTATGAAAATTTTGTCCGTTTGCAAACGGCCTGGCCCAGTCAGGCCATATGAAACAGCCTGAACACACCGGCCGTTGGCAAACCATGACCTGAAATATCAGACCGTTTGAAAACAGCCTAGTTAGCCCTCGCCGGACCTATTGGTTTTCTACATACCTATGCGCCGGCCGAAGGGGGGGGGGGCGAGTACGAACCCCGCCCCTCGCCGTTTCGTCCCTGGTGGAGCTAGCGCGTCGCGGAAAAAACGATCGTGTGCGCCGTTACGAAACGCAGAGATTGGTACCCGATTTTAAGGTCCTAGGTCAACCGGTGACCTCTGAGGTCAGGTCAAGTGCCCCAAGATGTGGTTCAGTTTTTGGTGAATAACTTCGCAAAAAAACGGACGCAGAGCCGCGAGTTTGGCAGTATCGTATTCGCCTTCCTCGGGCGCGTCGAATGATATATTGTTTGTTTGGGTCAGGTCAACTTAGGGTGTCAACTTAGGGTGTCAGGTCACGGTCAGGTCAGCGCCCCCAGGTCACGAAGTTGGTGGAAATAGGTCATGTCGCATATCATTCGATTTGACAGGTCTTCCTGAGTCCATTGGTGGCTTTCATGACTTGCTAGCTCAGCTTGATCGAGAGTTATTGACGAAAAACTAATATGACCTTGATGACGTCATAAATGACGTCACGTGAGGTCAGCATTGCAAAAGTGACGCATCTCACCTTGCAAGGAGTGCTTCAAATTACGATTCTGTGTGCTTGAGATAGTTGGAGATCGTTCCCGGCGCCAGAATAGCAGTTTTTATTTTTCCCCATTGACTTATAATGGTAAGGTCACGAAAATGACCTGACCTCATATAACCTTTAGGAAAAATCTGAGATAAACAAGTTGTGAGACTCGTAATGAATACTAGATCACTAGATCCTGCAAGTTTCATTTCTCTTTGAAAACTCCTCTGGCAGTGAGGGCGTTGCGAAGTTGCGACATCTGAAGACCGGTCAGAGGTTCACTTATGACGTCCTAGGTCAGTGACCTGACCTGACCTGAAAATGCGGTTGGTATCAAAAGATCCGTATTGAATAAAAAATCAGGTATGCCAAGTTTCAGCTCTCTATCGACAGCGTGTTTGGAGCTATCGCGAAAAAAACCTATGGGGGACGGCACCAGCCCCCCCCCTCGGCCGGCGAGGGTTAGTTTTCAAAGGGCCTAGCGAAGTAAAATAAACCCGTGCCCTGCCGGATCCAGGGGGCCACTGGGTCATGCCCCCAAGCCTGAAAGGGTGGCCAACATACCTATATTTTGGCCCCCCCCCCAAAAAAAACACCTAAGAAAAATTAATGTGAGAAGGTAGCTTAGTAGGTAGAGAGAAACTGCCGTATCATTAAAAGTCTGTGAGCTTGATAAATGTGTTGGTCTTGTCTTCACCCAAGAAGGTCTTACCTATTGTATAATTTACCTTTCGATCGACGTTTGAACCTAACCTAACCGGACTCGGACTCGGAGTGTAATCGCCACGCCGATTGTGGAGTGCTCTTGATCGTCAATACATACATACATACATACATACAAAAGGCCTGTACACATTCAGCTGTTGTGCTGTTGTCAGCCGAGAAACGTTCACCTTATTGGCTGAAAAATTAATGACGTCATGTTGCACTTGCAACATGACGTCATCTCTCTGCTGACGGCAGCATAGGCTGACGAGCTGTGCTGCCAGGAGAAAGCAAGTGCAGAGATGCCAAGCCGTCAGCAGAAGCCATAAATGACGCATTTAGACACTGGTAGTGGCGCATGTAAACAAATCACGTGCCACATTTTTACTAAGTACTGCAGATAAATGAAAATTCGACACTGTATAGACGCTTTTCACGTTATTTTGTTTTCATAATTATTTATCAATGTAAGAAGACTAAATATTTCCATTGCATATTATATGCAAATATTTTGATAATATACCTAACAATTAAAATATTGTATAATAAAGGACATGAATATGAGACGATATATTTGTTTACAAAGCCACATTTGTAGACAGTCAGCCACTGCTGACATTTCTCATCAGCCGAATGTGTACAATTCCGTCAGCCAGAAACGGTGGGTGGAGCCTATTTCGGCTGACAACAGCACACCAGCTGAATGTGTACAGGCCTATACATACATTTGAAGTTATCGTTTAAGTTATCATGAAGCTGATCGCGATGAAAGTTTAGTAGGTACCCTCATGTTGACGAAGTCTGAAAATTTCATGACCCTGACCCAAGTGAACTTTGACCTGTGGCCTATTTCTCGAGACTACGTTTGGCCATGTTTGAGACCATGTTTGGCCGGAATCGCGATTCGGCGTATGTCGGCTCACATTATCCGCGCGTTTGCAGTTTTTTTTTTGGTGGTTTTAAACGCTCAAACATGTGAAATGATGCTGGTCCCACTCCTATCCATTGTGGTAGGTGTCAATGTCACCTTAGGGTCAAGTCAGGTCATGGACCTTTTGATGACCTTGGTGCTTTTTTCGAGTTTAACACGTTTCTAGGATGGTTTCGTCTAGCTGATTTTAAATTTAGTACCTATTTAACAACCATTTGAACATTTACGAAGAAGCTTTGATGCCTTCGTATCATTGTGTGTTATCATGTTACGTAGCTGCCTTCGTATCATGTTACGTAGCTGCCGGTGGTAGTGGACACCTGCTATACGGACGCCCATAAGTACCCCTACTGGTTGACCTGACCTGACTTGACCCGACCTGGCCTAAATGCATGAAGACATCATCTATGATCCAAACTAACCTGAAATTCGTGATCAGCACCCCAAAAAACCTATAGCCTTACTTTAGGAGGTTCATCTGACAGGTCCTGATTTTACCGTCTTTTGGGTCTGTGGCCTGACCTGGGCGGCGTTTCACGGCACGCTGCCAGCCACTGCCAGCGCTGTTAGCGCTTTTGGTTTGCATGGAGACATCAACAAGCCTAACTTACAATTACACTACCGAAGGTTGACCTTAGCTCGCGGAATGCGCTGGCAGCGGCTGGCAGCGCGACCGTGAAACACCGCCCTAGAAGGTTAACCAATGACCAAGGACCTTAAACTCGGGTATCATCGCCTTCCTCTCGTCACTTACGGGCAACGCTCTTGTTTTTTTTTCCGCGAGCTCTAGCTAGATCAGGGGGTCCAAGTTCCAACCGACACCTCCCAGCCCGCGAAGGCTGCGCCAAGCACCGACCTGTAGCGGGATAACTGGTCGACAAAATCAATTTGAAGTGTTTTCAAAGCAATATATGTAAAGGCACGGGTCGGGTACATAGGCGGCGGAACGGGGAGGGCACCGGGGCACCGTGCTATCCCTTTGATTTTGGCATCTGAACATTAGCCCTATGGGCGTTGCATGGAAAGAATGGGACCAAAAGTCGGCAGCCTTCGCAGCCTTATTATCGTTTTAGGGATGTGACGAAAAATAAGTGGCCTAAATCCGATGAGAAAACAGGATTTAGGGGTACCCTATAGGTTTGGTTCCTTGCATGAGTTGCCCCCCCCCCCCAAAAAAATGCAAGACTGGATCCGCCAGTGTGCAGGAATATTGTTTCACATTTCTTATTGCAACTAAGTTGCTTATAACTGAAACATACCTATCAGGCATGTTCATCTTTCAATGAAATGCCACCATGCCGTGACACGTACGGTGTCTCGTGATGGAGCTTATCGTGTCGCCCAAACACGAGAAATTCCTCGACCCCTCGCCACTGGCCTCCCCACGCGGTCTCCCCAGCTGACGGTGACCGGCGGTGAGTGACAGCGGGTGATGCATGGCTTAGCGCGGTCAGCCGGCGACCCTCTGCGACGGCTGTCCGCGGCGGCGGCGGCGGCGTCTCTTTGTTCCCTTCGGCCCGGTACAGGGGAGCCGACTGGCCGGCCGGGACCCAGGCACACGGTATGCCAGCGAGAAGTTGGAACCGACCCGAGCATCTCAACACCCATGCCGTCTGGCTCGGAGCTATCGTACTGCTTCACAGCGAGTCAGTGACCTTGAGTGACCTATAGTCTGACAAAGCTAAGAAAGAGCGAATTTAAAGTGCAACGGTTATTGATGCACGTGTCTGTATAGATACAGTGGAATCCGCTTAATAAATCCACCTTGGTGACAAGGTGTTTTGGATTTATTAAGCGGTGGCCTTATTAACCGGAGTCAGCTATTTTTTATTATCAAAAAGCATGTATCGCAGCTGCACGTTCCGTTCCGCTGCAATACAAGCGTACAGGCTCACATTCCTCATTGTCTTACTTATACCAATAAAAGTGGCCACGGACTCCACCACATCAGTGGGGTGCAGTCTAATGTATAAAGGCGACCGTTTTAGGGTTGGACATGGACATCCTCCAAAGCTGCGACCATAGTGGAGCCCCTGAAAGTGACCAGCGCACACTGCAAAGCCGTCACAGCGATTAACCCGCGCCCTGCTGGGGGGGGGGTGTTTGAACACCCCCCCCTTGTGGTTTTTCGCGAATATCACAAAAACGGCGGCGCGGAGCGCCGCCGTTTCTGGTACACCTTATCATACATCAATTCTACACATGTTGTGAAAATTTCAGACCAAGGTCGTTCAAGGTCAGGTCACCAGGTCACTTGAAGTGACCTCACCTCATAAAAAGTTTCATTGTCTGCCATAGCTACACCGAGTGACCGATCGCTTTGAAACTTTAAGCGATTGCTAAGAGCAATAGCATGTACAAAATGTATATCTCAGAATTTTGATATCGATGACCTAAGGTCAGGTCAATTTTGCGACCTCCCCATTATAAGTCAATGGGAGAAAATTGAAATGCGCTTCTTTTGGACAAAAGACATTATAAACACACCCAAACACTGGATTACAAGTGGTTTAGACTTACTGAACATGAAAATGGTGTCTGTGACCCCTGTTTATGCCCTGAGGTCATCTTAGGTCACGAATGGTATCTAACAGTTTTTCGCAAATAACTTTTGATAGAGGCATGCTAGAGCGATGAAAACGCCTTAGATGTGTTCAGCTTGACGATACGGATCGACTGATATGCAACATGACCCTTTCCGGTCAGGTCATGACCTTGACCTGAGGTCAAATTTTCAAGTTGACCTTTCAAGGTCAAGTTATAGTTCATTCGATGCGTCTTGACGAGAGGAACACGATGCCGGTAAAAGTAAGCTCGTACAAGGCTTGGGTCAAAAGTTATTGCAGAAAAACTGTTTTCGAAAAAATCGGCTATTTTTGCAGTTTTTTGCCCCCTGCAGGCAAAACCGTTGACGTTAGGTCAAATCTGAGAGAATTACTCAGAAAGGGCGTTAATAGGGCTATCGAATGCGCTTTTCCGCGGCGCTGTAGCTCTATTGGTTCCCGAGTTATGCGTTGGCTTCTTGGAAATTGTCGACATTCGACCTGGAAATCGGCGAAATTTTGCCTTCAATGACCTCTGGTGACCTGACCTTTGACCTGACCAAAAAATTGACTGAAGTGATTTCGTCATTATTTTTGACGCTTTTTCGAACGCCGCCTTCCGCGTATCGCTACGTGGCCCAGGAGCCGAGTTAGAAGGGGGGGGGGTGTTCAGACACCCCCCCCCCCCATCGACATGTCCATCCGCGGTCAATCCCCGTCATGCCTGCTATGCCAACGAAACTGGCTCGAACAGTTGAGGGTGCCTGCTTTGCCGGGAACATTTCTCTGAGGTGCTTGGTGATGGCGCTCTTGATATCCCTGAACTCCCTTCTGTCGTGGGAAGTACAACTGCTGCAGACCGCTGCTCCAGTGCGGTTCTTTTTGAGCGGGTTGGATGCCACATTTTGAATGGGGAGATTTCGCTGCGGACTTCGGAACTCCCTAGTGGCTTTATTAAGCGGAGTACGTGGATTTATTAAGCGGATTTATTTACTACGGGTATCTATGGCGAAAATCCGTAAGCAGCTCAAGCGGCCATAATATGCGGCTGGATTTATTATCCGTGGATTTATTAAGCGGATTCCACAGTACCTAACTTCCAATACGTCCGAGAAAAATTCTCTCAAATTTAAGCACACGTAGGCATATACCCTGCACGTAGGCTATCTTCAATGTCCAGTGCACGTGTTGCGTGTTTCGAGGCGCTTTAGCTCCGTTCTCTCTTAGGTTTGTCAGGCTATATGTCTGAAATTTTCACAACATATGCAGAAAAGATGCATGATAACGTGTGCCAGAAACGGCAGCGGCGCGCTCAGCTAAAAACCAAACCGCAGCGGGGGGGGGGGGGGGGAGGTGTTCCATCGCCACTCTCTAGGAAGGCGAGGGTTAATAACAGTTTGCACAAGCACAAGACCAATCATGCTTAAAACACTGCTGTGCATAAAACGTTCTTTTGACACCAGCTTTATTGTTTTAATGGAAGCCTTCAAGAGCACTTCGGCTCCCTTCTTCAGCCAAGTCACGTAAAAACACTAAAAAAACAGTAATACACAACATCGAGATGTTGTTTGATTCGAGGTCAAAATCGTATAGGCCCTTGTATATAGGCATCAGTGCGCCACATTACAATTGTCACACAACTTTATGAAGCTTTCAAAAATATACACGTCCAGATAATGGAGCAGTAACCTCTCTACAAAGAAACATCTATGTAAAACACAAAGCACACATTGCTGGACGCTGACACTGAAAACACACGGTGCACACCATTCAATATTCATTGGCACCCCTGATCGACGTGTTCAAAAGGTGTTGATTTTTTCGTTTTCGCTATGTATATGCCCTCTTTTATTTTCGCTTTCTCAAGTTGTAATCAGGGATGCGGAGCCGTGGAAATTTCAGACGGCTCCGGCTCCGGCTCCGGAGAAAAAATTCGGCTCCGGCTCCGGCTCCGGCTCCGGGTGAAATGTCATGGCGGCTCCGGCTCCGGCTCCGGCTCCGAGTAAAATGATCCGGCTCCGGCGGCTCCGGCTCCGGCTTCTACCCAGTACATCCCCTATGCGATCAATTAAATACGGGTGGAAGAAAAAAGGCGATGGGATTGGTACACGTTGCTTCTGTATTTGTATAACAAGCAACCACATTGTTTTGAATACCACATTGTTTTACGCCTTGTACTGTCAAACCGAACTAGGTATATAATTGTTCCTGTTCTACTGTTATCTATGTTTCCTCTTAAGAAAAGGAGCCGGATCGCCCCCTTTTTTGACGGCTCCGGCTCCGGCTCCGGCTCCGGGCTATATTGTTTCACGGCTCCGGCTCCGGCTCCGGCTCCGGGCAAAATATGCCGGCTCCGGCGGCTCTGGCTCCGGCTCCGGCTCCGGCTCCGCATCCCTGGTTGTAATGGCATAGTATAATGGTGAAGAAGTTTTGAGTTCCCATTACGTCCTTGACTGAAGTACACGGACTGCTGTATTAACCCGGCAGTTGCTGGGGTATTTCGCCACCCACCGTTTGCTGGGGGGGGGGGCGTTAAACGCCCCCAGCCGATAACCGAGAACCAATAGGCGCAGCGAAACGCACGAGGGGGCAAACGAAAGAACGCGACGAGACGCTTCAGATGAGTACTTTAAAGTTGAATTTTGAGGTCACAGGTCGGGTCAAGGTCAGGTCAAACACCTGAAATCGGGCTTTCAGTTGAGCATGGACTTCAGGGCTTCGCAATGGGCGCCTCTCGTCATAAACTCTGTCAAAACGGTGCAAATCCATCATATAAGGTCTACAAGAGTGTCAGCTCCATGTAGGGGTCAGTCAAGCATAGGTCAGGGTCAAGGTCAGGTCAACCGGGTAGGCACATATCCCCGAAAATCAAAACTGATATTCGCAGCCTGTGACACATGTTTTATGGGTAATTTGGGGCGTAGAACACGATGGTGATATTCATTTTGTCATTTGTGTACGTGTTTGGCTCAAAAAGCTCAATTTAAGAAATACATGTATCATGGTCGTGAAGAAGTCACGAGAAATTGCTAAGGTTCAGTTCAAGATTTTGGAAAATTCGGAACGATAATCAATAATCGAAGATAGCCATTTGATTGTTCAAGGTATTGGCAGTCTAATGGCGTTTACGGCATGTCTGTATGTCTATTTTGTGATTTTATATGATTTTTTGAACATATGCCGTTTTTGGTCGAAAACTCAGAAATCATGACGTCACTAAAACCTCGATATCTCAAAAATTTTCTGACCGATTTTTTTGAAACTTTGTCACAATAAACTTCAATCAGTTCCCTACAGGTACCCAAAATTTGGCGCGCCTGCGGCGCGCCGTTTTTATGCTATGGCCCAGCGAAAAAAGTGGGGGCGTTTACCGCCCCCCCCCCCACCAGCAACTCGTGGGTTAAATCATAAATGCTCAGAACTACAGCCCTAGATGGGGCGTTCCACGACAAATCGACAAATAAAAAATTAAATTTGCACCCTCATATTTTATTCTTCGTTGAAAACTGGTGTAAGGGTTTGTGATGGGCGGGGAAGCCAGCTGTGGCAAGGATTTTTTTCTTCGAACAACGGTTTCCGAGATATAGCCTCGGGCAATTCCTGGAGTTCGCGCTGCAGCCCTATGTTTGGCGGCCTATAACTCAGAAACTATTGGTTTTTTACGATAAAAACTTTATATGGTTCAACTCACAATCAACCATCAAACATTTTGGCTATCTCGGATTTTCAATTTTTGAAAATTTTGATCACGTGACCTTTTGTCCTATTTTTCGAAGAGTGACCTTGATATTTTCCCCACCGAAAGTTGCAATTTTGTCTGATGACGATTAAAGCCTTATCAATTGTCATTCATATGCTATAATAAAAAAAGTGGTTATCGCCCTGCGTTGACCTCAGGTCAGGTCATTTTTAAGACCTGTCCATTATTACGAGCGGGAGCGACAGCGAGATCTCGAGAATAAAGCAAGATAGCGACAAGCGGTAAACGGTAAAGGGTACACACGGATAAGGTCTATAATTTTTACTGAGGTCATTTTCAGGTCAGGTCAAAGATGACGTCACAGGAGCTAAAAGGAAGTCAAAATAGCGGCACCATACATATATATGAAGTTTTTCTCGAATAACTTTCAAGGTATCCCAGCTAGGAACAAACTAATAGCACCATCGTGATCCTCTCGTCGATCCGCATCGAAACATATGTATGTTGACCTCGAAAGGTCGAAAGGTCAAAAGTTGACCGTAGATCACGTGACCTAAGGTCAACTTTTGACCTTTCGACCTTTCGAGGTCAACATACATATGTTTCGATGCGGATCGACGAGAGGATCACGATGGTGCTATTAGTTTGTTCCTAGCTGGGATACCTTGAAAGTTATTCGAGAAAAACTTCATATATATGTATAGTGCCGCTATTTTGACTTCCTTTTAGCTCCTGTGACGTCATCTTTGACCTGACCTGAAAATGACCTCAGTAAAAATTATAGACCTTATCCGTGTGTACCCTTTACCGTTTACCGCTTGTCGCTATCTTGCTTTATTCTCGAGATCTCGCTGTCGCTCCCGCTCGTAAAAATGGACAGGTAATAAAAACGACCTGACCTGAGGTCAACGCAGGGCGATAACCACTTTTTTTATTATCGCATATGAATGACAATTGATAAGGCTTTAATCGTCATCAGACAAAATTGCAACTTTCAGTGGGGAAAATATCAAGGTCACTCTTCGAAAAATAGGACAAAAGGTCACGTGATCAAAATTTTCAAAAATTGAAAATCCGAGATAGCCAAAATGTTTGTTGGTTGATTGTGAGTTGAACCATATGAAGTTTTTATCGTAAAAAACCAATAGTTTCTGAGTTATAGGCCGCCAAACATAGGGCTGCAGCACGAACTCCAAGAATTGCCCGAGGCTATATCTCGGAAACCGTTGTTCGAAGAAAAAAATCCTTGCCACAGCTGGCTTCCCCGCCCATCACAACCTATTAGACCAATTTTAAGCAAAAAATAAAATATGAGGGTGCAGGGCACTTGTCGATTTGTCGTGGAACGCCCCAGATGAAACACATACAATATCTAAGGGAAGGCATTATTTTTATGCCTATCTATGTACATAGTTAGGTCCTTTACGCATGACAACTTATATCTGTTCTTTTTATTTCTTAAATCGTTACCATTGCAGTAGATATATAGAACGGCACTGTTCATGAAAAAGTTGACTTTATATTCCTGTTATACAGGCACAGGATACTGTTATAACTATGTAGGTACTGTTCAAATGTAGAATATAACCTTTTTACCACAAAATCTGAGCTACGATCAATGTCAGATAAAAGGCAAAACACATTATTATGTAAAGTTATATCATTTTACTATAATCAGTACCTTGCTGCCAATATCTCACATTGAGGTTGCGTAAGCGGGGAGCGCTGAAAATGACGTTTAAACCCTACTGTTTTACTCGGCCATAGACGAGTGGCTGTAGTGCACTGCCACGTCCGTCCGTGACTGAGCGAACGTGTTTGTCCTCTTTTCTCGAGTTTATTGTGAGTTTGTGACGTGGCTGCAATGACTGTATGTATATTGTATATGCATAAGGTACCTGATAATATTTTATGATACCTGATAATAATTCAACGACATCTCGATGTTTGTATTACTGCTTTTTAGTATTTCTACGTAACTTGGCTGAAGAAGGGAGCCGAAGTGCTCTTGAAAACTTCCATTAAAACAATAAAGCTGGTGTCAAAAGAACGTTTTATGCATATAGCATAAACCATGTCCCAGCTAAACAGCAACATTTACAACTAAAACCACTACTGATTGATGGCGATGGCGTTGACACAGCGATGCTGCAGCGAGCTTGAACCGCTGGAAGACGCCAGTGGATAGGAGGGAGACGATCAACACGAGGGCGCCCATAGGTAGGAGGGTCCCGATCAACATTCAGTAGGAGGGAACCAATGGGAAGGAGGGCGCCAATGGGTAGCAAGTCAGTGCTCAACACGATGATGCCAGAAGGGAGGAGGGCGGCCGCCCAAATTCAAAGGAGGGCGCGATAGGTGGGAAGGGCGCCAGTGGGCAGCAGGGCGGTGACTTTGGGTAATACATCTGTATGTAGCAGCTACATTACTTCGGACTGCGGGTACGGCGCATATTTTCAAGTAATAACGTAGTGTAGTCTGCTTACCCTCTAGCTAGAATCTGGACATGACGAAGTAATGCGCATATTCCACCCGCAGAGCAAGGCTTTAAGTGACCATCCCACCTTAACATTAGTTTTGAGTTGAGATGGCCAAAATGGGGTCCCTAGCTTGCACTTACCGGTTTGGGTACTCACAACATCGATAATTGCTTTAATTCGGATATATTTAATTTCAAACTTGCAGTTTTCAGATTCTAAGGGGCTAATGCATTTGAATGCCCCCTTAACCCTCGCCCTGGCAGGGGGTCGATGCAACCCCCCTAAGGTTTTTCGAAGATAGCGTAAAAACAGCGGCGCGCAGCGCCACCAAATTTGGCACAGCCTATGGGGCACCCCTTTTACATATGACCTGAAAATTTCAAGTCCAAGTGACCTTGGGTCAGGTCACCAGGTCAGAAAAACTGGTACAAGGTTATGGTCAAATTTCAATTTTCTTTTTGCACCTGTCCAACTCACAGTTTTGGACTGATTTCCTTCAATCTTTCAGGATGTGCTAAGTTCACCGAGTTGTATAACATATAGTTCGGGTTTTTAGAGGTCACGGACCTGAGGTCAGTAACGTCGTAATGTTAAGCCTATGGGAAAATACTAAATTCGGAAAATACTGGAGATATCCGCTTCGTTCCATCACTTTTGTGCTTTGAAACCATAGTAAGTAACAGCAGGTCACTTGGTGCTTCTTTGTTTGGTGTACTTATCCATGGGTCAGGTCAAATGAGGTCAACTGAGATCAAATGACGTTTTTGCCAATAACTTGGCACATAATGACGCTAGAGCTTAAAAAAATGGTATCATTGTGTTCCTGTTGATCAGCCGAATCGAATGATATGCGATATGATGCAATTTGGTTAACCCGCGCGGGGCTGGGGTCTCCAGCCGAACGCGCGGGGCTGGGGGGGGGGGGGTAAATTTTACCCCCCCTGTTATCTCCCGAACTAATGGTCCGATTTGGAAAATTCAAACGCCAATCGAAAGATCTCATCACGAACAACTAAAAACATGCACTTAATTTTAAGTTTGAGGTCAAGGTCAAGGTCAGGTCAAGGGTACGAATTGCAAGTTCCTACAGTATCGGCCTTGCACCGTAGTTGCCGAAGAATGGAGTCATGGACTGAGACTGATGGCCCAAAACGTGTTCTTAGGCTACCAAGACAATATTCGTTGCATACAATATCATTCAGAGGTCAAGGTCAAGGTCAGGTCAGGTCAGGTCACCAAAAACAAAATATAGAAAAGGGCATGTGCGACACATGTTTTATGGGTCATTTTACTCATAGAATTCAATAGGCACACTCAATAAGTGATATGGACCACCTCTGGATGAATTTCAGGTCGAGGTCAGGTCAAGGTCAGGTCAAGTGAGGTCAAATTTTGAAGTTGGTTGTTAAGGCCTAAAAAGGTGTCTGTCTGATGCAGTTTTTCACGGCGAATCGAATGGTGCTATTTTTGTTTCCGTACGAGGTCTAGAACTTCCAAAAAAGTCATTTTTCAAAATGTTTGTGTGTCGTGACGTCATACAATTTTGAATAACTCCCACATTTTTGAACCGATTCTTCTAAAACTTG
This sequence comes from Amphibalanus amphitrite, assembly GCF_019059575.1. Taxonomy (NCBI): domain Eukaryota; kingdom Metazoa; phylum Arthropoda; class Thecostraca; order Balanomorpha; family Balanidae; genus Amphibalanus; species Amphibalanus amphitrite. The sequence goes on along the minus strand of NW_024881528.1, from coordinate 1,297,244 downwards.
GTATGTAGGTGCACATTGACCACTTCTCTATCATATATTCCGTTTTTTTCGATACACTCAAAATTTTGGATTTTATAGCTATTTTCCCAAAAAAGTCAGTTTTTTGAAAAAATTTGGGCCAAAATCCAAAATTTTCAAAAAACCGAGATAGCCATTTGATAGACAAAGTAGAATTACGTATATCCTTTTTTGATACGCCTTGATTACTTTAAAAATGAAGATGTTAGCGGCGTTTGAACTTTTGCCGTTTTTGAGGCGAAAATGGCGAACATGACGTCACTAAAACGTCAATTTCTCAAAAAATTTCAGACGGATTTCGCTCAAATTTTCAGGGAACGTGTCAAATTGATGTAGGAAAAGGTACTGAAAGTTTGGCGGCGCTGCGCGCCGCCGTTTTTGAGATATTGCAAAAATTCGCGAGGGGGGGTAATATTTACCCCCCCAGCCCTGCGCGGGTTAACTTGAACTTCATTAGTTAATTAAAGTTTACTTAAAAATTAAGAAAAACTTTAAGTACACTTAAGCAAACAACAATGTATATCATTCGACGCGCCTTGACGTGCTGAGTTCACTGGTGCTTTTCTTTTTTCTCTATCTTAATTGGATCAAAAGTTATAAGCGAAAAACTTTTGACCTGTTTTTAGCAAAATTTTTACATTTATACCCCCCAAAACCCCCCTAAATATTGACCTAGAGCAACCAAATTTGCACAGGGGTGAGAACTCTAGGAGGCCCACCTACCTACCAAATTTGGTGTTTCTAGGTGCCATAGGAGCCAATCGCGAGGGGGGTCGCATCAACCCCCCCCTCCCCCTGCCAGGCCGTGTTATGAAAAATGCCCTGCCAGGGCAAAGGGTTAACCCTATTCCGGGCGGGGGGGGGCTTTAAGGCCCCCCTTCAGGTTTTTCTTCTACCATTGCCAAACGCCGCAAGACTGAAAGCTCATACTCGGTGACTTTTTCTGAACATTCATTGCGCACATGTTGACAAAAAAAAGTTGCCGGGTCAGGTCAGGTCAGGTCACCAGAGGCGGTTTGATAACCTTACCTCAGAAAAGTTTGCAATCACGCCAGAGCTAGAGTTTTTGACGGATCAATTTCTTCTCTTCAGGTTCTAGTTAGGGTACCAGTATGTGCAATTTGTTTATCTCAGAATTTTTATATCTGTGACCTGAGGTCAGGCCAGACTCGTGACCTTTACATTGCAAACCTATGTATGGGAAAATATTGAAACGCCTCCTGCTTCGTGTAAACGAGTCAAAACCACCCAATTCTTTCAATATTATGGAAAATTATCTCATCGGTGATGATCCTGGTGCCGCTAATTGACAGGGGCACCGGGAAAGTTCATCTGAGGTCATGTGACGTCACAAATCGTTTTTCTGTCAATAAATCACGACATGATGGTGCTCAAGACTTGTAAGTGGTACCAAACTGCTCGCCTGGTCAAGGCGCGTCGTTTGGTAGCAGCATGACCATACCCCACAATCTCATTGATGTTGACCTGACCTTGACCCGGGATCAAATTTCAAATTGACCTGTGAAGGTCATCGCATACTTATTTCGCATCGCCTCGACGAGAGCAACAAAAAATATATTAATTTTATGTCTCTTTGTTTCTTAGTTTAAAAGTTATATAGGTAACTAATTTCAAAACGTTTTATCGTTGATGACCTCTGGTGACCTCAATATTGACCTGACCTGAAAATAATTTATGTAAAAGTTGTAGGTCTTTAAACGACCTATCATACGCCGTTTGCCGTTTGTTGCTGCGATGTGTTGTTTTTTGGATCTGAAGGGGGGGCGAAAAGGCCCCCCCCCGCCCAGAATCGAACCTTTCAGAGCCCGCCCGGAATAGGGTTAAATTTGTGACGTCAGCGGAGATCTACCGATTTTTAAATCTTATACTTAACCATCGTTAACACGTGATGGTATATGCTGCTTTGCGCGCAACGTCTGCCGCACTAAAAGGATGTCATATTATTGCTTCCAAATGAAGTCGCTAGGAACAACGGAGATCCCAAAAAGTAAACAAAATTAAAAGTAAATTATCTTAAAAACCAGTGAATACTTTTCGGTGAAAATTGGTAAATATTCATTTTAGATCTTTCTGAACCCGAGGACATCGCTTTAATGGCAATACATTAGCTTTTTCAAAGATGGGAGGGTCCCTTTAATTCGTCAGCTCCGGGAAGAATTATTTTCAGTTCAAACTGAACAGGAACCCGGAGAAGTAGTCCGGAGTCAGTGTCAAAGCACCGCTACCACGACTTCCAATTCCTGCGGTGACCAATGGATATATCGCTTCGAGGCATACCTACTTACGGTCCCCAAGGCTGACAAAAGCTTGGAAAGTAATGCGTCCAAACTTACAAGTTATAACGAGTCACATCGGCTGCGTGGGTCAGCGCTCCACGGGACAGAGCCGTCACCCTTCCTCGTCACACCTCGCGAAGGGGAACCGGTCCCCATCCAGCCCCCCTCCCCTCCTTCCCACGCCGAACCTCGACGGCGCTACAGGTGGTCAGGGATTAGCTGTACCCGCTACCCATCCTTCCCGGCTCCCAGGGATGATCAAGAAGCGGCGAGAGACTGCACGGCTCCAAGAAGGAATGACGAAACAGACGAAGCATAAACTAATATAGAACGCAGTATATGGGACTATGCTCGAATACATTACGGGCTGAGGAAAACTTGAGTATCCTGAGTCCAGGGAAACGACGGAACAGAGCAATCAGGATTCCTAGATCCACTGAGATCATGCATACCTTTCGTGATTCGGAGTTCGGACCCATGCACATTGCACGCGTCTGCATCCGAGTGGGAGTGCCTTATCTGTGATTTCGATTCCATTCCTGATGGATATCAAAGCATGCTGCATCTAAAATCTATAATCTATGATACCTTCGAATCGATTCATGGGCCACCGTAATTAGCTACACTCAGCTTAAGAAAACTTTAAGAGATGTTTCATCAGGACCCTACGCTGGAGACACTCTGAAGGGTACATGCATGCACATTGTAATTCAGGGTTTTGGAGTCGTGGTAGTGCTGTTCCGAATCCGACTTCGACTCCGACTCCGGGCTCCTGACCGACTCCGACTCCGACTCCGGGTCTGATACAAAGGGCAATGGTGGCCGCCAAAATTTCACGTGTTAGATAACGTCCAAGGGGAGGTCGCTCCCACATTCCGCTTTCGTTCATGCGGTCACTATTTCTCCCACGTGGACGCAGCTGAATCCACAAGAGACCAGCGGCCAGCGGCCAGCTTGAAAACCCGCCGAGAAGCACGAGTGTGGCCGTATCATGACCACAAGCATCGCCATCATGTCGGTCTGTGTTTCTGATAGGCACTTTTCGGAGCGATAAAAGAAGAAAGTAAATACACAGTTGTCATTAGCCGTTTTCACGACGGGCTATCAGGCGAATGCACCTTTTTGACCAAATCTGCACCTAATCTCTTTTACAGCAAATATCTTCATTTTATGAATTTATTTCAGTGTTTTAATCGATGATGCTCTCTGATAATATGACAAAGCAGGCATATAAGCAATTAGTGCAACCCTAGCTGATAGCTGCTAAGAGACACAATGAGCCTAATTTGACCAAATCTGCACCTAATCTCTACCAGATGTGCCCCAAATGTGTACCAGATGGCCGTCGTGAAAACGGCTATTAACCCTCGCCCGGCGAGGGGGGTTGATGCAACCCCCCCCTAAGGTTTTTCGCAAATACCGTAAAAACGGCGGCGCGTAGCGGCGCCAAATTTTGCATACCCTCTGGGGCAACCTTTTCGTACCTTTCCTGAAAATTTGAAGTCCCAGTATTTTCAGGTTAGGTCACCAGGTCACAAAACCGGTACAAGGTCAGGGGAAAATTGGACTAGCTTAGCGGCAACTGAATTCCAGAGTTCACTTAAATTGGTAATAAAGTATATCATTCGATGTGCATGCGGACGTCCTGAGTTCATTGGTGCTTTTATTTTTGCTCTATCTTTACTAGGTAAAAAGTTAGAAGCGAAAAACGTTTGACATGTTTTAGTAAAGTTTTTGCATTCATACCCCTCAAATGCCCTCTAAATATTGACTAAGAGTCACCAAACTTTCACAGGGGCGAGATCTCGTATTGACCCACCTACCCTGTAAATTTGGCGTTTCTAAGTGCCATAGGAGCCAATCGCGAGGGGGTTTATTGACCTGACCTGGAAGTTCAACCAATGACCTAGGACCTCAAAATTGGGTACCTATCATCGGCTTTGTCTCGTGACGGGCAGCATGCTCGTTTTTTTTCGCGAAGCATTAGCTCGATCAGGGGCCAAACGGCAAGGGGGGTCCAACCGAACCCCCCCCCCCCCCCCTACACGTTAGAAGCTGGCAAACGCCGCACACATGCGAGGGTTAAAGTCCTTTAAGCTGCTGCTATACACCATACTAGTGATGTCAATTAAGGAAAATCGTGATACCGATACCAAAGCAAATACAAGCATAAACCATGGGAAAATACCGAAACCAAACAAACTCGGGAAAATCAGGTAAGTACAGCCCACCGCTAAAGTAATGTAGGGTTTTACCAATCTCAACGGTTGGCTTTGACTGGCGATTATTTAATGTGGAGTGATCGAAAAGAAGATGTCAATAGCTAAAGTTGCAGCTGCAAGGGTGACGATACATATAAGCTACATTCAAAGTTTCATTGTAGTCTGGCTAATTGTTCCTAAGCTTCAGAAGCAGAACATACCCATGACTGAAACCCCACATTACTTCTGCTGTGGACTGTACTTTTTACCAAATTCACAGCCTTTTCATATTAGCGACGATTCAAAACAAAATCCTAAGGTGGGGGGGGGGGGGCACCTATAGACATCGCCTTGGTACATCGCTAGAGACCGGTTAGTTATAGGGTACCGACTACCGTCAACCGTGCACAAGTCAGTTGGAAGTAACATCCCCCTCGCAATTACGCACATGCAAGGGCCACCCCCTCGCTCGCTCGTCTGTCGCCCCCCCCCCCCCCCCCAGGTGTCTTACTGGCATTAACACTAAATACCAGTCTGAAGAGTGACCATTAGTGCGTATAGGTATGCATATCATTAGAATCAGCACTGCTTTTGAAATCCAGCAATAGCAAAAACAAGTCGATCCCTTGCAAATTCTCAAACCCTGGGCCTGATAATTCCTTTAAAATCCGCGAGTAGATGGGGAGAGGGGCGTAGGTACATCCCCACTTTTTCGCCGCGCATAGCTAAAAATACGGCGCGCCGCAGCCGCACCAAATTTTGGTTACCTCTAGGGAATCGATTGAAGTTCATTGTTTCGTATATCGTTGAAAGCTGCTGCGAGGAGCATGATAAATGTAGGAAGTATCATCGTCGTGTTCTTTCGTTTGCCCTCTCGTGCGTTTCGCTGCGTCTATAGGTTCTCGAGTTATCGGCTGGGGGCGTTTACCCCCCCCCCCCCAGCAAATGGCGGGTGGCGAAATACCCCCACCAACTGCCGGGTGCTTATTTACGAAGCAATTGTAGACTTTCGTCAACAAACCCTCCAGTAACTAGCAAGACTCCAATAAAAAACGCGAGCTGATGCTTCATCGCGTGTTTAGCCGGAGATGAGCACTGCGCAACCATGCCACATCAGCTGCCTGCGTGGATCCGCGTTCCCCGGGACGGACGGTCACCCCTTCTCGTCACGCCTGGCTGGAGTCGGGACGCGGCTACCCTCCTGCCCTCCCTTTCCCACCCGATCGTCGCCAGCGCGGCATTCCGGAAAGGATTAGCCATATCCATCCCCGATCTACGATCAAAAAGCACCGAGAGACTGCATGGCTACAAGTCGGAATACAAAACAGAGGCAAGGCTAGTAGCTTGCACTCCGTCATGTGCCTTCAATGACCTGAAACTCCTTCAATTGCAAGAATGATAATAGTGAGCAGAATCAGATACCTACTACTTGTTGCGAGCGAGGGAGCGAAGCGGTCTTTTCAATATTACGGACAAATCTCGGTAGGAGCGGCCCGGCTCGGACCGGCCCGGCCTGTAACACTTTAAACCCTCGTCCTGTTGGGGGGGGGGGGGGGGAGCTATTTTTGTCCCCTCCAGTCTTTTCGCAATATCATTAAAACTGCTGCGCCGATCGTCGCGAAACTTTCACTACCCTCTCGTACATTCCTTTTACACATTGTGTTCAAAAAATTGTTCAATTGCCTATGATAGGTTGGCCAGAAATGACGTCAGAGTGACGTCATTTTCATCGGTTTAAAAGGCTAATATCTCAGCAACCGCTGCACAGTGTGGCCGAGCACCAATTTAGCGCGAATTTAATCCCAGCGCCGCTCAGATCCACTGAAAATGGCTCCCTGGTTCCAAAATTGACATCCTTATATGAGACCTTTTGCGATACATTGTAAATGCTTGCTGGCACATAGCGACGTAATTTCGCAGAAAAAGTGAGGGGAACTAGGTCACGACGGGTGATGTATTTACCAGGGCCGGGCAGTCGATTGATCTTCGGGTACTCTGACTTCGACTCCGACTCAAGCTTCCAAAAATCAATTTCGACTCCGACTCCGGGCTGAACTGTCGATAGACTCTGACTCCGATTCCGCAGCCATGACAAGTCTGCGGAGTCGATGAATTTTGGTGACTCCGACCCCGAGTCTGGCTCCGGATTCCAAAATCGATTTTATTTCGACTCTAACTCCGGTCAGAACTTCCACCAGATTTGGACTCAGACTCCGCAGTCCGCAATCCTGGTATTTACCAGCAAGTAAGACGCATGAAATTAAAGAACAAGTGCGTGGTGCTTCGTTCCCATTACCATTCCGCCAAAGGTCTGGTGCGACCCAGTTTCATCCAACGATACAAGGCTGCTACAAGGTCAAGGTCACAGGAGAGTTTCCTTGCTAAAAGTTTTTTCACTGATTCAAGTCGGCCAAATGATGAAGACATTCTTGCCATCTTAAGGCTCTAAATGAATGCTTACAGCAAACTGGATGCCAGATTCGTGATCAGCGGTTACGAATCGTATATATAAGCTACCATTCATGTGTCTAGGTAAAAAGAAGGTCATTCGAGGTCACATGAGGTCAACATAAAACTTGAACTTTTCCATGCAAAATATATGTCATTCGACGCGTCTTGATAAGACGAATGCGATAGTACCACTGTAGCTCTCGGACCATTTTTGTTAGTTATTTGCGAAACACCAAAACCTCAGCTCAGGGTCGTTGACCTGACCTCTGACCTCAGGTCACCAAAACTATTTTCATACTTTTTTACCAGGGGTGCGGAGCCGGAGCCGGAGCTGGAGCCGGAGCCGCCGGAGCCGGCATATTTTGCCCGGAGCCGGAGCCGGAGCCGGAGCCGTCAAAAAAGGGGGCGACTCCGGCTCCTTTTTTTGAAGAGGAAAAATTATTGACCTAGTTCGGTTTGACAGTTCAAGGCAGTAAAACATGCGGTAGTCAAAATATGAAAATAGCCTTGTTATGCAAACACAGAAGCAGCGCGCACCAATCCCATCATCTTGTTTCTTCCACCCGTATTTAATTGCATAGGGGATGTACTGAGTATTGGAGCCGGAGCCGGAGCCGGAGCAGCCGGAGCCGGACCATTTTACTCGGAGCCGAAGCCGGAGCCGGAGTCGCCATCGCATTTCACCCGGAGCCGGAGCCGGAGCCGATTTTTTTCTCCGGAGCCGGAGCCGTCTGAAATTTTCACGGCTCCGCATCCCTGCTTTTTACCCACATCAAACGCCACGCAACCGCTTCTGTTATTTGTCACAATCGTTTTGTCATAATTGTTTCACAATCGTTTTGTTCCATGATATATGATTTGGGCATTTTGGGTAGGGTGAGTCAGGTGACGTCAGGTAAGGTCGATCATCAGTCTATTCTTATTTCGTCTTTACCAACACTGATAGCATCGGCCCGTGCCGCTGGTCACTACAGCGAAACTTGAGCAGCACACCCAGCGCTACTATCCACTCGCTCCTCAGCTAATTACTTCGACTGCCCGGCTCGGCCCGACCCTGCCCGGCCACCCTACCCGGAACAAATTGGACTCTGCGGGAGGTCGCGGGAGGGACCACAGCTTCAATGGGCCGCCCGACCCTTCATTAGGGGGCGCCACCGGACAGAAGAGTGTATACGGCGGCCGATTTTCACACACATTTTACACACATATTGACAGAACACCGACTTAACAGGACCGACCTCAAAATGGCCCTAGGGCATGTTTAGAGGCCAAGGAACATGGCCCCGGTCTTGGAATTGTCAGGACCGGGTTTTCGGTCCTGACAGGGAAATCGGTCCTGTCGGGTCGGTGTGTATCCCGTCATCGGCCCTGACAAGTGAGTGCTTACACACGCACACACACACACACACACACACACACACACACACACACACACACACACACACACACACACACACACACACACACACACACACACACACACACACACAAAACTACCGTTCGGTGGTTGCATGTGCAAAAATGCAACGAATCTATAATATGGAAAGGGCGGAAAGGCCGATCAAAACACAGACGCGCGGTGCCTCACCTGCCTGCCCGGGCCCGGGAGTCAATGAGCTAACGACAATGTGACGGGAAAGGTTGGCGACTGACTGCCCGTCGTCCATCATTACTACCCGTAGGTGAAGACCTTCCCAGGCGCCACACCCTTCCAAGTGACCTGTGCGGTATATCGGTTCTATGTTGCCATGGCACTCCCCGGGGCCGACACACCGTCCTTCCTGTCCAGTTAGGCGCGGGCTGGCCAGTAAGGCGCTAGCTGAACTAAATCAGACCGCCGCCGGGCCCATTATAGTGGCGGCGCGGCTACTTCACCCATTGTCACGCCTCATGAGCGCAGCGTTAATTACGGGCTGGCACGGGCCATTATTCACCGGCTCTTTGGTCGGCCGTGGACACCCCACGGTCGCCGAGGACGACACAATAGCGTGGGTCTCGCCGTCAACAGCAGGGCAGTAGGCGGTCAGAGCCCGCCGAGATACCCACCGGGCGCAGAGCGGCGCGGCTGTTTGCTTTAACCCGCGCACCGACGGGGGTCTGCGCCAACTTCGCACCGACGGGGGGGGGGGGGCGGATGACCGCCCCCCCCCTGAGATCTCGAGAACGAAGCAAGATAGCGACAAGCGGTAAACGGCATCGGATACGCACGGTCAAGATCTACAATTTTTACTAAGGTCATTTTCAGGTCAGGTCAAAGATGACGTCACAGGGGTCGAAAAATTCAAAATGGCGGCGCTAGATATGGAGAGAGTTTTTCTCGAATAACTTTCGAATTAGTCAAGATAGGAGCAAACTAAGGGCATCATCGTGATCCTCCCGTCAATCCGCATCGAATGATATATATGTTGACCTCGAAAGGTCAAGGTCAAAGGTTGACCTCAGGTCACGTGACCTCGAGGTCATCATGTATATCATTCGATGCGTCTTGACGAGCTGAACACAATGAGACCATCCACGCGGCTGTATCTTGTTCCTGTACGGAGTTATTGGCCAAAAACCTTTGGTGACCTTTGATGACGTCACATGACCTCATAGCTGCCCCACAGCAAAACAGACCTCAAGGTAGTGAAGGTTGATCGTATATGAAGTCATGTATGGTATATGGGGCCATTCCGACCCGTTTTAGTGGTAAAAATAGGGAGTTGATTTTTCCCCCATTGACTTATAATGGGGAGGTCGCGAAATTGACCTGACCTTAGGTCACCGATATCAAAATTCCGAGATATACAACTTGTAGCTACTAATGACCTCATAACATCCTGCGACTTTCAAAGGCCTCCGACATCTACTGTAGCTCTGGCACGGTGACAAAGTTGCAAAAAAGTGACTTGAGGTTGGGTCATTCAAAGTGACCTGGTGACCTGACCTTTAAAGGTAGGAGGTTCAAACTTGCGCACCATGTGTAAAATTGATGAGCGAATAGTCATACCACATTTCGCGGCGCTACGCGCCGCGGTTTTTCCGCTATTCGCGAAAAACCTCAGGGGGGGCGGATATCCGCCCCCCCCCCCGTCGGTGCGCGGGTTAAATGGCCATCGTTCCGCGCCCCGTAGTGTGCTCATTGCTACAGAATGACTTTGAGGAGGATGTTGTGCTTGAGCTCGGGGGCAGAATCTGTGATTGTCAAAGTCATCTGTATCTTATGCAGTAATCACTCCCAATCCCTGATCAGCAAAAAAGGAAATAAATAAACACACACAAAACGCTTGTAAGCTTTTCGCATTGGATTATACAGGTCTGCATGCCGTCAAATGCGTGTTGTTGTCTTGCCTGCGAGATTGTCCGACTGTTGCTAATTCCAATGCATAGTATTCAGTCAGTCTGTAGTTAGTATTCATCCCGCAAGACACAATCGGCTGCAGGGAAGTCACTATTGTCATGATGCATTTTTCATTCGAATGCTGCAAACCATGCTGCTTTAGCGTTGACTTTCTGGGTTACATGCGTGCATGATACAATGCAGTGACGCGTCCATGGCAGTGGGTTTTCGGTAAGTACACCCTGACACCAGATACATTGCAGAGGCAAAAGTTAGCGTGCTACAGTACCCACAGACGACCCAACTTTCCCGCTGATACCCAGGAGAAGGCCACACTGCCGCAGCACTGTTCTCGTTTCGTTTTCATTCGCACTGTTTGTTGAAAAGAGACCATTTAGGTTGACACCATTGACCTTGCATCATGCATGTTCTGCCGCTTTTGTCCTTTTTTGCATCAGTTGAAATTAAGACTTCACGTTTTTTTTCTTAGGGCCTCTGATTTTTAGCGAAGTCATGTTTCACATGCCAATAGGAATTACATTAAATGTTTATACGTTTCGGCTCCCAAAAAATATAAATGAACTCCAACTTAACCTCTTCTTACGGAATTTATTGCGTACCAGACACCGACTCGAAAGGTTCTCTGCACAACTCAGATTCCTATTTCGATATATTTTACCTTCATCCGCTGGCTCATTTTCATCGGTCTCGAGACGTTTGCCTTGTCTCGTATACTAGGCTCCAAAATGGGCCGGCAAAAAGTTGTTTGATTGTCCATCAATTTGCCAGAGAATCGTGCCTGAGAAGTTTGCATCCGACCAGCCTTCGTGCAGGGGGCGGGGGGGGAGGGGCGGAGAGCGTTGAATAAACAGAGCGCAGACCAGCTGCCTCCCGGGAGGGGAGTTCCGGCGTGCCCGCTCTGCAGAGAGCGCGCTGGCCGGCCGGAGCTCCATCGCTCACCTGTCGCGTTAGTCGGAGCCTTAGTTTGCCAATGAATTGCTCGGCAACAGTCAGCAGCGGCCTCTCCTTCCTGCACTGTAGACAACAGAGAGCGCCGCGGCGCAGTTGTGCTGCCCTCGGATGCAGCGCTGCGCGGAGAAAGCTTCGACTGTGAGTTTGGCAGGCTCTGATGCAGGCCTGAATGAGCCCACAGCTGTTAGCCGGACGCAGCAAACTTATAGTTGCCAACTAATCAAGCGTTTAGGATACTTAGCCTCTATTTAGCTAATCCCGATCACAACGCTAATGGAATATATTGTTAAATTCTGGTCGCATCCCCATCCTATTATCAGCGACAAAATGCTGATGCCAGTAAGGGCCCACGAACCTCGCCTAATTTGCATTGAATACACATTATCTTATACTCCATCATAGATAACATGATTCATGTTAACTATGACTCCATTGATGCTGATTTTGTACACACATTCCTCATAATTAGAAACAGTGTTGAGCGGATGTAATTTGCATATCAGCTCTTGCCGTTTGAAATACGGAACTTTGTCTCATATACGCATGTCGCATACCTTCTGGTGTTCCTGCTGCAGTCACATTCTTGCTTCAAGTGACACCTGAGAAGTTCTTGGGGACACAGGGGACTGCCATGATTTAATGATCGAACTTACAGCAAGAGTGTCAAAGTTCTCAAATTGAACGAAGACATGAGAAAATTGCTTGCGACTCCTGTCTGAGGATATTTAAAGTTTCTCCGTTCAAACCAACGGACTGTTAACCCGCGCCCTGATGGGGTCTGCCGAGCAACGTGGTCTGATGGGGGGGGCATTTTGCCCCCCCCCCTAAGATCTCGAGAACCACGCAACGTAGCGACAAGCAGCAAACGGCGTTGGATAGCCCCAACGGGGAACTACCTTGTGACCCAATTTCATTGACCTCGGTCAAACCGATGACGTCATGCAGGTCAGGTCAAAAGGTCAAATTTTCACCGTTTACAGGCATTTCAAGAAATGCGTTGTAAAATCGAGTAAAATGCATTTCATTGAAAATCATCGATGGGGAAATGTTCGTCAAACACATATTTTGCTACTTGAGGTCAGTGATACCAGGTCAGGTCACAGAGGTCAGGTCACTGAGGGTCACAAATTGAAAATATCATGTGATGCATGTTTTATGGTCCATTTTATATGCCAAATGCGATTATGTGGGACAGGCAGCCCTTGGGGTCAGTTGAGATTATGTTTTGGTGAAGGTCAGGTCAAGGTCAGGTCAAGGTCAGGTCAAATCATATTTTTGCAAAAAATGGGTAGCGATTCAATGCAGCTCGTCACGGGGAGTTCAATGGTGGTCTCCGTTTTGAGCTACGAAGTCTAGAATTGCTCAAAATTGAGTTCAAAAATTTGACGTCATCAATTTTTAGCAGTTTCTTCGCTATAACTTGGCAAAAAAAGAGGTATCGATCTAAAATTTGGTATGTATGTTGCAGGGAGTTTGAGAAATCCGTGAGTTTGCAAACTCCCTAGGGAGTTTGCAAACTCCCTGACCCATCAGTGAGTTTGCAAACTCACTAGGGAGTTTACAAATTCACTAGGGAGTTTGCAAACTCACTGACCGGTCAGGGAGTTTGAGAAATTCCGGAGCGATTGGGCCAAATAAAATCAAGTGTGTAAGATGAGGGTGGCATGCGTGCCGTCCGTGATGTTAAAACAAAGGCGACTAGTGGTACGGCCTATATAACCGTCGCACGCTGACAAAAACCTTACAGATCCTTAATTGTTTTACCGGAAAAAATGATACTCGCGGCTATGTAAAGGGGAGGTTCGGAGCAACGTGCTCCTCCGTTCCGTCGTTTCCATCCTCAGGAATCAGGATACTGAAATCCTTCTCATCCACGCCGAAACCCCCACTCCGGACTGGACACTGTACAGGCACCTTTATCTTATGCGGGCTGCTCCCTTGGAGCGGCACCGCTGCTCTCGAAGGAGCGCACACCGTAGCCGGGTGCAAAGAGTGCTTGGGGGGCTGGTCGGCCTGTCCATTCGGACGGGCTCAGCCCCGGCGACTCTGCACGGTGTCTGCCCAGACCAATGTCTCCCCCTAATTCCTATCATTCGTCCGGCTCTGAAATGGTCTTGTCAGACCGAAAGGGCCTAACCCAACAAAACAAAAACAAACAAGCAGCGTGCGCCAGTCGCAGCTGGACTGGCTGCCAGCAGCGCCGGCTCTCGATGACACGTCATGGCGGAGTGGGAATGGGCGTGAATTGGTGCGTGTGCCTGTACTTAAGCATAAGCGACCAACAGTGAGCTGTTTCTACTTTGATGTATTGAGCCTGACTCTGGAATAGCCACACTTGAGTGGAACGAATCTAATTGGGACGTGAACTAAATAAATGTATGACTAAATAAAGCGGCGGTACATGCACGGATAGATCACTGAGCAGTTTAAAATAAAAAAGGTATTAATGGTTTGCATATGATCTATAAGCTTTTTGTCAGCGTGCGAGGCCCTACAACTAGCCGCCTTTGTTTTAACATCACGGACGGCACGTATGACACCCACATGCTGCACATTTGTTTTTATTTGGCCCAATCACTCTGGCATTTCTCAAACTCCCTGACCGGTCAGCGAGTTTGCAAACTCCCTAGTGAATTTGTAAACTCCCTAGTGAGTTTGCAAACTCACTGATGGGTCAGGGAGTTTGCAAACTCCCTAGGGAGTTTGCAAACTCACAGATTTCTCAAACTCCCTGTAACATGTATATCGAAGAGTGCAGGGACTATCACATTTATTCCGTTTTTTTTTAAATTCGAAAAAAATGGAAATTTTTTGAGTTTTTCTAAAAAAATCATTTTTTTTTATTTTTGGGGGTCAAAATTCCAAAATTTTGAAAATCCGAGATAGCAGTTTTGTAGCGCCGTCTTTTCTCTACACAACCACATAAAGAACTTTAAAATTGCTTGTTAACTGTAGAATTGGTGAGCGTTTCAAGATGTCATATTTTTTGCTCATTTTTACTCGAACATGACCTCAGTTTGACCTCAATAACTCCTGACCTGAGGTGAACTGTGACTTGAAATTTTTTGCAAAGGTGTCAAATTGATGCCCGGTAAGGTACCTAAAATTTGGCGGCGCTGCGCGCCGCCGTTTTCTCGTTATTTAAGAAAAACCATAGGGGGGCCAAAATGGCCCCCATCAGGGCGCGGGTTAAGACTGAAGTGTCATCAAAATGCCACCTGAAAGTGGAAAGTATGGCAATCTTTTAATTAACATATTCAATGTTTTCAGAACTTATTTAAAGAAGCGCCTTTAAGTTGACTGCGGATAATGAATCATTGCCCCTGTTTCTCGTTGCTTATGTAATTAGGCACGCAATTGCGCACTATTAAATTCAGATTAGACTAATAAATAAGGTTGACCTTTTCCTCGACATCGAAAATGAAAAAAACGAAATATATTTAAAAATGGTTATATCGAGGAAAAGGTCAACCTTATTCATTAATCTGATTATACTGAATATGTTCCTCGCTAGAGCACTAAATAATATCACTAACCATTAAATTCAGTTACAATTCCAGATACTATAGGATTGTTGTCAGTTCACTGCTTGTCGCTGACACCCTCACATGGCTGACGAGCTGCCACAATCGTGGACCATAACGATGGGGCCGGGTGGCCACGGCCCACAGCCAGAAGAGGTGCAATGCAACGCGATAGTGGCTGCTGGTCATGGCAAGCGATATCCTGATTTACACTGAACCTGTTTCTTTTCTATTTGTTTATGGCTCTTAAAATTAACCATTAGATTGCTGGCTAATTTTAAGTAGGCATGGATTCATTGGTCAAGTTCTAGCCCAATAATCGTTTTGACCCGCAAGTCACCTTTTTCCTCAAATAGCTGGATGGATTTGTCTGTCACTCGCAGTCTGACCTAGCCCACACTCAGAATGACATCGCAGTTCAATGCGCAGAAGTCGAGCACCTACAAAATAATATGCTAAACGAGGGGCTGTTGACGGCGACAGGTATCCAACAGAGCCGCCGATCCCGCTCCCGCCCGGAAGGTGTAGTGGTCGTGACCTGTTCCCCACTCCGCCGCCACCAGCCCAGCCGAGCCAACAGGACGCTGAATAAGTAATGAGCGTTCTCGGAGGTGTTGGTTGGCCGCGGCGGATGAAACCACCCGCAGCATGAATTCGGCCAACAGAGACGACTCTGAAAGGTACACACCGAACTGGATGCAACAGCAAACACACGTGCGAGCACATCAAGGGCGCGCAAGGCTGCGCTTCAACATAGAGCTCTAAAGTGAAACAAGAAGTTGAGTGTTTGAATTTGACCGCTAATATCATGTTATGCATCAAGAGTTAAACATTTTAGTATTTATCACGTCTTGGTTGGAGTGCGCCTGAAAGACCACCCACTCAGCTCTTACCTGTCACTCATGCTTTTGACAGCTCGGGGGAAGAGGGGCTTAGGCACCTTTTTGAGCCAGGACTTGACACGGTATTCCTACATACGGATATTTTTAATGATGAAATTATTTCAATACTTACAAAGACTATAAATAAAAATAAAAAGTACAACTAAAAGTAGCCTTTATAAATTGCATATTAGATGCATATGCTTTATCTGTGACGTCCTATCTTAGTACCCATCTTCAAGTCTGGATCTTCTTTGGAATTAGTCTGGACCCCATAGAAACGCTGAATCGAAAAAATGTATATTTTTCGATTCTTATTTATATAATCTATATTTAACACAAAATTGTCATGAATGCACTATAATAGTCAATCAATTTGCAATTTAATTTTGATTGACCTGCTATCAATTAAAACACAAGAGAAGTCGAGATAAAGTCTGCAATAACATTCAACTGCTGTAATTATCAAATATAGTTCATTGAAAAATCCCACGACTGCTCACACCTATATCTCACACGCCTCTATGGGACTATGACAGCCGTTGTTTTGTGTCCGGGAGACGGCTGACGCTGTTGTGAACGTTCGCCGGTGCCGATGACACAGGTCGGCGAGTGTTTGTCCGGCGGTGTCGAACTCGTCTCCGAGTTGGAATCCCCGGAGCTTTAGCGTCGGACCTGAACGCTAGTTCTGGCGAAACTGTCTGACGGAAACAACCGAGCCAGTCAGCAGTTTTTATCGAGACTCTGCTCAGGCGAGAGATGGCTCAGGTCCTCAGAATAATGCCGAGTGCCCTAGACGGCACAACTTTAACGGGCAACAGAACAAAAAGCTGGCAATCGCTTTGATCCATGTGCTAGAGAGTGTTCTTGCGTCAGTTCTTTGTATGTTTTTCTTCCAATTACCCCAGATATATGAGCAAGGAAATGCGTCTTACAAACATGATTTATACTCAGGGTCTGCTGCACAGGTAGCTATTTGGTCTGGGTCTGCTAGATCTGGTTCTGTTTGTAATGCGCAATTTCGTCGCTCAGATTTCTAGTTATGTATAAATGACACAAGTATTGGCTGAAACTATTTTTATCAAGCTCTTACGAATGGCAAAATTAGACTTGCGCTTACAAGTTGTTACATTGACATGGATGGAAAGACAGTGGTAGTGGTTGAACGGATGCATAACAGCTGAACGGATAACAATGTTTGACGGGTGAACGTATGTATAACAGTGTTTGACGGCTGAAGTGATAACAATGTATAACGTCTGAACGGATAAAGGCGTGACTACACTATGCGTTTTCTGCGTGCGTTTTTGCGGGTTTGCGTGTTTTGCGTGATATTGTTCTAGAAAAAAGAACGAGATTACGTTTTTGTGCTGTTTTTTACCTTAAATTTTAGTTTATATAAGAGCTATACTAAATTTTGTATATAACCAATGTAAAGGCTACATTATTTATAACTTTTTTCTAGAACGATAATATGCAAATCACGCAAACCCGCAAAAAACGCATGCAGAAAACGCGTAGTGTAGCCAGGCCTTAACAGCGCATGCTAGTTTCTTTGAAAACGATTGGATGATGAATGGAAGCAGCTAAGGTTGGGAGAGAGAGAGAGAGAGAGAGAGAGAGAGAGAGAGAGAGAGAGAGAGAGAGAGAGAGAGAGAGAGAGAGAGAGAGAGAGAGAGAGACGACATGATGTAGGGGAGGTTGGGGTAATTTGGCCGCTTTTTTCAGAAAACGATGTAGCTTAAAATTGACGACACATTTCTGCATTTTCTCAACGCTGGCAGGTGTCGCATTCATTTTACTGTACTGGACAGTGAACTTGAAATGATAGAGTAATTACTTATATTGAAATTGTGACGCATGACAAAGGTCTGCAAGGCGGCCAAATTGCCCCACTAGCAGGGTTATTTGGCCGGGGTTGTGGGGCAATTTGGCCGGTGTTAGTTTGCGGTCGGGATTTTCTGTTATATTGCGAGTCAGCTTCAGATTCAGCAATGACGTGTGTCCTATGACGCATTTGCCGCATTTTGGAGGTTGACTCAGGGGTCACAGGGGTCAAAATAGCCAAATTAGCGGCTCTAGATGCGAAGACAGTTTTTTACGAACAACTTTTGAAGTAATCAAGCTAGGCCAAAACTTCGAGTACCATCGTAATTCTCTCGTCAGTCCGCATCGAAACATATATGTGTTGACCTCGAGAAGTCAAGGTCAAAGGTTAACCTCAGGTCACGTTACCTCAGGTCGCTTGACCTCAATGTCACGTGATTTCAAGGTCATCATGCATATCATTCGATGCGCCTTGGCGAACTGAACAGAATGAGACCATTTGTGCGGCTGTACCATTTTTATGTAAGGATTTATTAGCAAAAAACGTTTGGTAACCTTCGATGACGTCACATGCTATTACAGTTGACCAATCGGAAGTAAGGCATCAAAGTAGTCAAAGTTGGTCAGGAATCATGTCATTTATGGTACAATTGACCATGAAAGCTCGGCCGTCCTAGCATAGTGACCATGAGCGCACCGGCCAAGTTGCCCCGCTAGTCCCGGCCAAATTACCCCATATTGCCATTCTGAAAATTTTTGTCTATAAAGTCATCACGGCTATACGGAATTAGATGAAATTGCTCTTGGAACCGCTGAACACCCCCAAGAATGGCGCTATAATGTCTGAATTCGTTTTTAGCCCAAATTCTACATGTTATACAACTTTGTAAACAGAAGCAAAAGTTACCATTTTCTAATGAAATTAACGTTTTATTAATTTTGAATAAAACTACGAGGGGCAAAGTTTTGACATTTGTCCTCCAGTTATTTCTACCCATGACAAATGAATAGAGACTAGAGTTATTTCACTCACTTTTATTAGACATCGTACAGGTGGGGGCGGCCAATTTACACCACCGGCCAAATTACCCCACTCTCCCCTAGACAGGTTACCATCTTGATCTAGAGTCAGTTTAGTTGCTCCGGTAGCTATTTGGTAACCGTTTCAGTCAGAAGTCCCACACCTGTAGTCAGTCTGAATAGCTTACAGTCAACCTTTTGACAATGTTCTGGGTCTTGCAGCAACTGTTCGAAATGTGTAGCCCGCACTCAATCTAGTGGCAATTATTGGCCCTGCAACGTGCAACCGAACCGAAACCACCGAATGAGCTGTGTTCATGCTTGTGCTATAGTGTATACAATGTGAATAGCATTGCGTTTATAAACGTATAATGCATCCATACATGCTTGTACAATACATACGTTTATGCTAGGCTTGCATGCTGGTGCGTACGCATTACGCAGGTATGCCCGCATGCACCGAACGCGTTTCTGCGTGCGTGTGATCTCGGTTGGTTGAATGGATGGACTGTCGGACGGAAGGCGGATATAGCTCGGCCGTTATTCACTCTGATTAATTGGCCAGTAACGTTATCGGTGTCGGCGCGGCAGGCGGCGTCAACTATAGGGACAGGCGAGAGCGGGAGGTTAGAAAGAGGGAGAGGTAGAGGGGAGAGAGCTATGAGAGTGGGCTGGCAGTGGATAGAGGAGAGAAAGAGCCAGAGGGAGGAAGAGGGAGGAAGTGAGAGCTGATAGTGCGATGATAGTGGCAGAGCAGACAAATGGAGAGAAGTGGTGCCACTGAAGGCCCTCTGCCGCTAAAGGCCGCTGGCAGTGCATGGTGTTTGCTGGTGCCGCCACAGTCATATAGCCGATTAGCGGCTACTGTAGCCTTACGACCCTTGGTGTGGTTGGTGTCCTCTGATATCCCGGCAGGCGGTGGGCCTCCCGGCCACCTTCCGCGCGGTGGGGGGGGGGCATTTTTTTGCCCCCCCCCCCGTATCTCCGAAACTACTGGACGGATCCAGAAAATTCAAACGGCGTTCGATAGCCCTGTCAAATTTGTTTAGAGAAACCAAATTTCATTGACCTCGGGGTCACCGATGACGTCACAGGTCAGGTCAAAGATAAAATGTTTCACCGTTCACAGGGCTTCTAGGGAAAGCGCTATAACACCGAGTAAAACACATTTCGTCGAAAATCAGCGATAGGGCGTCAGTTGTCTAGTACATATGTTGCTATTAGAGGTCACTGGTCATACCAGGTCAGGTCACAGGTCAGGTCATCAAAGGTCACCAAGGGTCACCACATGAACCCAACTTTACTAAGGTTATGCGATGCATGTTTTATGGCCAGTTTTTCATTTCCAGCTCAATGGTGTTGGTTATAAGACCATCAGGTACGGTTTAGGTCACTTTTTGGTGGAGGTCAGGTCAAGGTCAGGTCAAAAAAGGTCAAATTTCAAAGTTGATATTTTTGCATAAAATGGGTATTGATTCGATGCAGCTCGTCACGGGGAGTCTAATGGTGGTCTTTGTTTTGCACTACAAGGTCTAGAATTGAGAACAAATTGAGTTTGAAAATTTGACGTCATCAATTTTGAACAGTTTTTTCGCTATAACTTAGCCAAAAAAAGAAGTATCGATCTCAAATTTAGTATGTAGATAGAACGTGGTAGGGACTATCACATATATTCCGGTTTTTTCGAAATTCAAAAAACTTTTTTGATTTTTCGGCTATTATATTCAAAAAAATTATTTTTTGATTTTTGGGGGTCAAAATCCAAAAAATTCGAAAAATCCGAGATAGCAGTTTTGTAGCCCTCCTAATTCTACACCTCTTATGTCTGAAACATTTTTCTGTATCTCTAAAACTGTAGGCCTGACAGCTCTTCCCGCGAAACCTTTTTTTGGGTTGAAAATGGCAAAAATGACGTCACTCTGACGTCATTAGCGGCCAACCTATCATAGCCTTTGGAAACAATTTTGGTCACCATGTGCGCTAGCTACTCCGGGGAGGGTACTGAAAGGTTGGTGACGATCGGCGCAGCGGTTCTCGAGATATATTGAAAAAACTAAGGGGGGGGCAAAAAAATGCCCCCCCCCCCCACCGCCTGGAAGGATATCACTGGTGTCGCGCTCCCTGTGGTGGTGTTCGCTGGTGTTGCCACTGTGATAGCTGTCCGCTGATATTACTGGTGCCACTGGTGCTGCAGTGTGGTTGTCCACTGACACCGCTCGCGCTGGTGTCGCCGCTGTTAGTGGTGCTGGCTGACACCACCCCCGTCAGCCGGCCGACAGCTGACGGACCGACACGGAAACGGCGTTAGAGGGCCGGGCCCGGACGGCGGCCGGTCGCCGCCGGCCCCCAGGGGCACATCGGGGCCGACAGCCAATCGCTGCCGATCGCCGACGGCCGAGCAGCGCACTTGTTGAGCTCAGCAGCCGGGACTGAGTAGCCAGCAGCCGAGACCAGCGGCCAGCGGCCAGCAGTCGAGATCAGGGGTTGCCAGCAGTTATATGAACTGCGGGTTTAAGGAGAATAGCTTCAAAGCTCGCGGGCAATCGCAGCAATGGTTCTTTGGTTTTTATACCACCGCCTCTTTTAGAGAGGACACGTTTGCCCTTAACTGCATTCGTCATTTGGAGTGGGGTCTATTTCACTGTTTTGATTGACAACCCATAAGAAAATGCGCCCTGACTTTTTATCGAGACTCCTTGACTCCCTGACTCCTTGACTTCGCAGATGTATTGAGCTCTGCAGCTCGAAGGTTGTACGGTTTTATCATTTACGTAGAACTTGAAGGTGGTTCAAATGCGCCAATGTTTTGTGCAAATTGTGTTATTGCCTTATCTTTGAAAGTAGATAGTGGTTGCTGTTTCAACTTCTGCTATCGTTTGAGTACCTATCTCGGCGTTCTCTAAAGTAAGCCGACATCAAAATTCAATATCTGTCCCGATACCGAAGCATTTTAGCTATTTCTGCAAGCGAAGTTCAAAATTACCTACCACATGCGGTGCCCAGGGTAAGAAATAGTCATTTCAGCGTTGAGTGCTGAACTTTATCATAATCTCATCTGCATTAAACGTCACTCAGTCTACATTAACATGGACGGAACTTTGGAGCCACCTGAAACCCTGCGATCTTCGCCTTGAACTGAGCAGGAACATCATAGGCTGATGGATAAGGAGGCATGTTGACTGTGCAACAACTAACATGAGGATAAACTGTTGTCGAATATAAGACCAATTGGAACAAAGAGAAAAAGATTTAAGTGTTTTGTTGATAAGTTGAAAATGGGCTTTTAAAGGGACCCTCCCACCTTAACATTAGTTTTGAGTTGAGATAGCCAAGTTTGCGGCCAGGCTCAGAAACCACCATTTATCCTGGTCGCAACCCCCGCAGCTTTATGGTGTTTAAGAAATTTCTTCCCTTTACTTGTAGGGTGGGACCAGCGTGGTCCCTATCTCTTAACCATTACGGGAATCTGATGACGTCATCAGGCTTTCGAACGTCCGTTAAATGTTTGACTAAAACGTTTTGTAGCACGCGGTGGTATATGCTGCGTTGCGCGCAACAAATGCCGCACTTTTAAATAAAGTCGCTAGGAACAGCGGAGATCCCAAAAAGTAAACAAAAGTAAAAGTCTAATATCTTGAAAACCGGTGAATATTTTTCGGTGAAATTTGGTAGATATTCGTTTTCGCTCTTTCTGAACCGAGCGACATCACTTTCATGCCAATTCATAAACTTTTTTGAAGGTGGGAGGGTCCCTTTAACCCTCGCCGGCCGAGGGGGGGGGGCGGGTGCCGCCCCCCCCATAGGGTTTTTTCGCGATAGCTCCGAACACGCTGGCGATAGAGAGCTGAAACTTGGCATACCTGACCTTTGATCCAAGCCGGATCTTTTGACACCAACCGCATTTTTGGGTCAGGTCAGGTGACTGACCTATGACGTCATAAGTGAACCTCTGCACGGTCTTCAGATGTCGCAACTTCGCAACGCCCTCACTGCCAGAGGAGATGTCACAGGGAAATGAAACTTCCAGGATCTAGTATCCATTATGAGTCTCACAACTTGTATATCTCGGATTTTTCCTAAAGGTCATATGAGGTCAGGTCATTTTCGTGACCTCACCATTATAAGTCAATGGGGAAAAATTCAAACTGCTATTCTGGCGCCGGGAACGATCTCCAACTATCTCAAGCACACAGAATCGTGATTTGATACACTCCTTGCAAGGTTAGATGCGTCACTTTTGCAATGTTGACCTTGCGTGACGTCATTTATGACGTCATCAAGGTCATATTCGTTTTTCGTCAATAACTCTTGATCAAATTGAGCTAGCGAGTCGGGAAAGCCACCAATGGACTCAGGAAGACCTCCCGAATCGAATGATATGCGACATGACCTCTTCCGACCTACTTCGTGACCTTAGGGTGCTGACCTGACCTTGACCTGAGGTCAACACCCCAAGTTGACCTGACTCGAACAAAAAGTACATCATTCGACGCGCCTGAGCGAGGCGAACACGATGCTGCCAAAATCGCGGCTCTGCGGCCGTTTTTTTGCGAAGTTATTCGCCAAAAACTGAACCGTACCCTGGGGCACTTGACCTGACCTCAGAGGTCACCGGTTGACCTAGGACCTTAAAATCGGGTACCAATCTTTGCGTCTCGTAACGGCGCACACGCTCGTTTTTTCCGCGACGCGCTAGCTCCACCAGGGGCGAAACGGCGAGGGGGGGGGTCGTACCCGCCCCCCCCCCCCTCGGCCGGCGCGTATGTAGAAAACCAATAGGTCCGGCGAGGGTTAACCGATGAACTGTATGTAACAGAGGAGGAGCCCTGACACTTTTTGCAACAGTCCAGTGACGGGATGATGTATGATCATTTTCATTATTTATGATCATGTTTTCTTTCAGCAGCTTCACCAGGTGGCCTGTTTCGTGAGGGACTGGCAGGTAGGAACCAAACATCAAAACGTTTGATAAGAGCCGCTTTTTTCCATTGAATCCAGCGACAACAGCTGCGGGTAGTTCACAATGGGCCGCCTATCCACCCGGCTATTGACAGCTGTCGCCTGTCGTTCAATACCAATGGAGGGCTGTAGGAGCCGGCCTAGCTCGCCTTTTTAAACTGCCCTTCGTCAGTGGACGACAAACAAGGACACTGCGTACTGAAAGTCGGCTCTCAATGGCCAACCACAACAGAAACGCTGCTGGTATTACAAGTCGGCCAGTTTCAGGAAATAGAGAATAAATTGACTTACATTCAGCCTCTTCCGAGACGCTGCTAAAATATAATCGCAAACATTGTGCTTCTCTTCTGTAGAAGTAATCAAAGCTCAGCACTATATGGCTACAAACTGCAGTTTGGACGGTCTCTTTGACGAGTCAGGTTTCCGTAATATACCATAGATCTTACTTTTTAGACGCATTTGTGTACTCGTAGGCAGGTGTCAACCACCACTGACAGTTTCATAACATGTTGCGCATAGGCACCAAACTGATCCTAAATGTTCACAAGTGGGCATTACATACGAAATAGGCTCCGAAACTGCCCTAGAAACATGTAAATTTTGGAAAAGTACACCAAGGTCATCTAAGGTCAATGACCTTAGCATGACCTTCACGTGACCTTGACATCCACCATAATGCATGTGGCAAGCATCATCTCACATGTTGGAACGCATGCAACCACAAAAAGACTGGAAGTGTGCGATAATGTACATACGCTGCAATATAACGCCGCGGCTGAATCGTGATGTCGGTCTCGCATGGTCACGAGAAACAGGCCACAGTTCGAATGTCATTTGAATCAGGTTTATAAACTTTTCAAGCTGGGTGTAAAACTGATCAACTCGAGAGTACTGAAAGTGTCGTTATGATCGTCCGCTTTTTGCGCGAGTTAACCGCAAAAAAAATCGAGGGGGTCCATTCGACCCCCCTCTCCCCCTTTAAGTGCGAGGGTTAAGTATAGATCGTCAGCGAAGTACATTGCTTCCACCAATCTAATCTCTGGCACAGAAGGTGCATCGCACTACCTCGTACCCTCCGCCTAACATTGCGTGGCCGGAGCACGGTCCAGCACCCTCAGCTCCAGCTTCAGCTCCAGCCGTGCTCAGGGCGTCACCGAGCGAGCCACCACTCCCGGCGCGAGCGGCGCCCGTATCCTAGTGGCCGATTTCGGCGGCCTCTTCTCATAAACTGCGCCAAACGAGCGAGAAATATGCCATTGTATGGAGCCGGCCGAACGCATGGCTCGCCCAGAAGTGCTCAGGGCTGGAGACGGTGATGAATTTCGACGTCCCCGGCACAGAGCAGCACAAGTCACTCCCAGAAAGGCTGCCAGAAGTTCCGGCCGCGCGCGGCGCTCGGGTGGCGGCTGAGATGTGAATCCTGCATGACAGCTCTGTCCACGCCTACTGCTGCCAGTCAATGGGAGCTCTCTACTGAACGCTGCGTGGCGAGCATGTATATTTCATCTGGGCGCTAGAGAATTAAAGTGAGGAGAGAATAGTTCCTATGCACTGTCACTGGCCTGGCACCATTCCTCAGTTTTCCGTTCACGTATCTGTCGTACTGCAATATACCTACTCACTATTGAAGACAATAAAAAGAAGGCCCCGGGTTTCTCTCTCAAAGTATCTTGTATTGATTAGAACTGCGTCATTATCAAACACAGAAGATCCACGATGCTAGGTAGGAGCATACACGGCCGCACATGACCCCCTGTTATGCAATTATGGCGCCGTTATGCCCCATCTGAACCTCAGCTAGATGGGTGGGCTGGCCATTGAGCTCCACCTACACAGCCACTCTGTCGGAAAATCGAATTACCAGCTCCGACACGACCTGCGAGGGGTGGATTGAATTGCGTCCAGGCCGTCCCGCCGCCAGAGCAGCGCCCGGGGCGTAGGACGGCCTCATGGTGGTACCGGCCCTGGCCGTCAGGGGCAGACATGCATGCAGACAGGAGCATTGCGAGAAGTTTTCGACAGCGATCCAACAGGCAAGTGATGACCGATTGACTAACTCGCACACAGGGGGCAGACAAAGTTAAGTTCACTTATCCCGCACCGTAGACAGTGTTAACAATTGCTTCACGTGCGAAGAGAGAAAATTATCAGGCGTCGTTTAACTGATTAGTTAAACGTCTAGACGATTAACAAACTGTTAACATAGGCGGCGGAACGGGGAGGGCACCGGGGCACCGTGACCCCCTTTGATTTTGGCATTTTAACATTAGCCCTATGGGCGTTGCATGGAAAGAATGGGACCAAAAGTCGGCAGTGCCCCCCTTAAAGGGACCCTCCCACCTTCAAAAAAGTTTATGAATTGGCATGAAAGTGATGTCGCTCGGTTCAGAAAGAGCGAAAACGAATTTCTACCAAATTTCACCGAAAAATATTCACCGGTTTTCAAGATATTAGACTTTTACTTTTGTTTACTTTTTGGGATCTCCGCTGTTCCTAGCGACTTTATTTGGAAGCAATAGTTTGGCAGCTGAAAGTGCGGCACTTGTTGCACGCAAAGCAGCATATACCACCGCGTGCTACAAAACGTTTTAGTCAAACATTTAAAAATCGTTAGATATCTGCGCTGACGTCACACATTCAGAGGGGTATTCCTATGCATTAGCCCCTCTGAATCAAAATGCTGCAATTTTGAAATTCAATATTTCCGATTTAAGGCATTTCTCGATGTTGTGAGTGCCGAAACCGGTAATTGTGAGCCAGGGACCCCATTTTGGCTATCTCAACTCAAATATAATGTTAAGGTGGGAGGGTCCCTTTAATTGAAGGTGTTCCGCCCCTACTCAACGTCAACGTTCAACGTTCAACGTCTTGTAGACACTTCTTCTAGTCTGAAATGTGTCTTATTTTTTAGATAAAATGTATTTTTTACCTTCAAGCGCCCGGAAGATATCGGCGGTACGGGATAAAATTATTAAGCCGCTCGTAGGTAGAAAATCATTTAAACGTCTCGCCTATCGGCTCGACGTTTAAAAGATTCGTTGTACCTACTCGCGATTTAATATGTAATAGCCACTTCAAATTGGATTTAAGTGTAAAATTTATAACGCTAGCCGGCAGTCCCACAGCAGAAACACAAGTGATCCATCGACACATTAAACACTAAATAGCCAAAAGACGTTTGCTAAGACATTGATCTCACGATAAGCTCGTTGTCGCAATAATCTCTATCTAATATTCTCAATTTTGTTCATCTTTGTTCATCGCTGAGTGCTCTTTATCTAGGACAATTTGTAAGAAGGAGCATGCATTACTAATGTACAGTTCAATCGTTAGTGCCAGTCAGCCGATTGTTTGTCGTGTCGCCAGCATTCCGACTCCCCCCACCCCCCGTGACATGTTGACCGCCGCTCCACGCTTCTGCACCGAATCAACTCTGTAAACTGATCGATGATCAATGCTGAAAATGAAATGGATCGGAAGCTGCCTCTTGTTCACAACAAGGCTCTCAGAGCGATCATTTGCATGCAATGAATATAACAGAGGCCGATATTCACATAGACATTTGAAACGACGGGAAAACAAAACTTGCTTACGAGATGATGTCAATTGGTTCGCGTAAATGATGAGAGTCAAGTTGTCGCAACTCGCACCAGTCTCAACAACTGTTTGAACCCGCGTGGTGGGGGGGCTATTTTTTGCCCCCCCCCCCCTCCAGACATTTTGATATGTCTCCTGAACCGCGGAGCCGATCGTCACCAAACTTTCAGTACCCTCCCGGGCATCAATTTTACACATTGTGACCAAAAATTTCCAGAGGCTATGATAGGTTGGCCGCAAATGACGTCAGACTGACGTCATGTTCTGCCGTTTTCGACCCAATAAAAGGTTTCGTGGGAAGAGCTGTCAGGCCTATAGCGTTGATGATACAGAAAAACGTCTAAGACATAAAAGGTGTAGAATTAGGTACCAGGACTACAAAATGACTATCTCGAAATTTCAAAAGGTTTCGAATTTTGATCAAAAAAAAATTGAATATAATTTTTTTTTTAACCAAAAAGTTTTTCGACTTTCGGAAAAAACAATATATGTGATAGCCCTTGCCGACTTCTATTCACATACCAAATTTTAGATCGATACCTCTCTTTTTGGCCAAGTTATAGCGAAAAAACTGTTCAAAATTGATGACGTCAATTTTTCAAACTCAATTTTTAGCAATTCTAGACCACGTAGCGCAAAACAAAGACCACCATTAGACTCGCCGTGACGAGCTGCATTGAATCAATACCCATTTTGCAAAAAAAAATCAACTTTGAAATTTGACCTTTCTTGACCGACATTGACCTGACCTCCACCAGGAAGTGACTGACCTAAATCGTTTCTGATAGTCTTATAATCAACACCATTGAGTTTGAAATGAAAAATTGGCCATAAAACAACACAGCCCTACTTAAAATTTGGTTCATGTGCTTATCCTTGGTGACCTGACCTGTGACCTGACCTGGTGTTATCAGTGACCTCTAATAGCAACATATGCACTAGGCAACTGAGCTGACGCCCTATCGCTGATTTTCGATAAAATGCGTTTTATTCGATGTTATAGCGCATTCGACCCGTGACCGGCAAAACATTTTATTTTTGACCTGACCTGTGACGTCATCAGTGACCCCGAGGTCAATGAAATTGGATTTCCTTCGACAAATTTGACTGGGCTTTCGAACACCGTTTGAATTTTGTGGATCCGTCCAGTAGTTTCTGAGATACGAGAGGGGCAAAAATAGCCCCCCACCCCCATCAGGTCGCGTTATAAGCAGACCCCACCAGGGCGCTGGTTAAGTCCGAACTCCTAATTCGATTTAGGTCTACTTCTAGGTATCTTTTTATCGCTAGTCTTCATTTCCCTTTCATATAAACGGGTCTTTCCTAGCTCATTTTTATGAATGTAAGTGCAGTTTTTCGGTTCAGGTCGACAGAAATCAGTGTCCGGTGGTCGTATAGCCCCAGGCGTATGTGACGTCAGACACACATGACCCGACGACCGCGGGGCAGGAGGCTATGGGGAAGGGATGCGCCGAACGCCCGGCAAGTAACTAAAATGTGATCTATTTACTGTCAATCTACATAGCCATCGTTCGTTCTAGCGACACAAAATGTTACTGTTAAACGTAACGTCTCTAGAACGTGCGACGTCTAAGCAAAAGCTGTGAAGAGTCAACGAGCGATAGACAGCAGGCACATGTCTGTAGCCAACTGCCAAGCCAATGTCCTGAAACTGAACAGTTGATAAACTAGTTACACACCAGACAGAAAAACAATCACTCGCTCTCTGACCACATAATTACGAAGTCAACTGCGGCTAATCACAGAGCGCCCTGTCCGCGGCGTCCGCGACAGGGCACCAAAGTCTGGTGGTTCTGGGCACGGCGTCCGCGACAGGGCACCAAAGTCTGGTGGTTCTGGGCACGGCGTCCGCGACAGGGCACCAAAGCCTGGTGGTTCTGGGGAGCCTGCCGGCGCTCGTTTGATCATCTGCAGCTTCAAAGATACCCTCGGAGTTGCGCCTTCCTGTTCCGGCAGTACAGGATGTGGACAGAGCTGGAACCTCGAAAGTCTCAGATGGTAATCATTAAGCCCGACTGAATAATTTCATGTCCTCCGGTCAGGGAAAATAGAGGAATCCTAGAGCTCCAGCAGGGCTCCATATGCGGGCTGTGGCGTCCTTTTGATGAATACATATGGACATATGATCGCGATAGTTTGTCGGTTGACAATTCACCTCAAGGCAATCTCATCATTCCAGTGCGCCTTTTTTATCTCATAAGGAATCTTTTCTAATGTTATTGTTGCTGAAGATACTTATCAGATATTGTGCAACGCATGAGTATGTACGTATGCATTGGTCGTGCAGACTGAACATTGAACAATTTACTTCAATCATTCATATGGCTTTGCCTCGAGTTGAAATGTCAAAACTGATAGTTTTGCTCGGCTATTTACCGCTACCGATTTTTAGAATTACTACCGAAGTCTACCATTCGCCTCTTTTTGTTTTGCTATCAGCCCAAGCCTACCGAGCTCATACGCTCACATCAAAGAACGACTGTATAGTGTCCCCTAAACCCTATAGCCGACTCCTGCCCCCGTCTGTGTACGACATTAGCCATCTTGGCGCCGCGCCGCGTCGGCCGGCTGTGCGCCGCGCTCGTCGACTGGAGGCATATTCGGCGCACCCAGCTGGCCCTCGGGACTCGCCAATCGCGACTGCCCGCTCGTGCAATTACATGTGACGGGCTTGTTTTGACTGCACTGGGCCGGACCGGACCGAGGCGGCGGCGGCGGCGGAGGCGGGGGCGGGGGCGGGGCGGGGCGGGGAGGAGCCGCCAAGTGGCTGTCATTGCAGACAAATTGAGCCTAGTCGAGCGCGCGCGCTGACAGGCACAAACTCAGCAGAATGGAAACCAGAAATTGATGAACCCAAACCGGAAAAAGTGCACAGTTTGTCAACTAAAAATGTGTCACGAAGAGGAAACACCAACACACGTTACTATCAAATAAGTTGCCTGTTGCTATATCCACATTGCTACGAATTTTCACATTGAATCATTGTTCGTTAATGACTAGAAAGGACATATTTGGATTAGAAGATTTCAGAGCTTGCCCGTCGGTTTTAACAACTTTCTTGTCGGTTAGGTAATTTTTGTTACGCCAAAGAAAATTAAATCTCATAAGATTTCATCGACTTTAGAGTAAATAGTATTACTTCAGCTCCCTGGCTTATGTAGTGACCAAAAGAAATATAATCAAACAATCAGCTGGGAACCATATACCGCAGCTCCTTATGTCTACATCTGTTTGTGCAGTCGCGCCCACTGGCCATGACTGTCCTGCAGGGACGGTGACCGGGTCAGCCCGACTCTGCCAGTCACCTCCTACTGACAGTCACGCCTGGGAAACCACCAGCCGGCGCTCGCTGCGTCTTCAGAGGAGCAGGGTACACTTCACGGACACTGAGGCTACAGGGCACTGCGTTCTCGAAGGAGGGTGGCACTGAGGTTTACATAGTGAGTTATCCCCCGCGCCATTTCGTTCCTGTTGGAGATAGAGCTTCGCGGTAAAGACCAAAAAGATTCTTTGGGAAGAGACAAATCCAATGATACCCAGTTTTACCTTCTCAGGTCATTCATTGACCTTCCAGGTCAGGTCAAACTAAAAAATGTTGCTGTTTTGGGTCACCGTTGGATATCAAGTGCGCTGCTTATCATATACCGATGACGATGCCGTTTTCTGGTGCCAAGCCAGCTAGAGCCTCTTTGTCACACTACCCGACCAGGTTTTTGCTGCTGAGGTCATTTCAGGTCAGGTTAGGTCAAGGTCAATGATATGTATTTGTATGTCTGTGTGTGTCTGTGTGTATACTGATGTGTGCACCGATTGTTTATGTGTCCATATTACATGAAATCATGATCTGAGAAGCCTTTATCAAAAATGCAATCAAAAAACTTCACGAAAAGTAAATTTAGCTTGCCTAAAACGCAATTATTTTAGATGACCTAGGTTGACCTTGACCCTGACCTTGACATCTGTACATCGTCGAACAGCATGTTCATTGATAGGTGGGAGGTAAGACTGGCAAAAAAGGCCGAAATCAAGGTGTCAAAAGCTCACAAGGCCCATAGCCAACGCAAGATGTTGAGAATTGGTCATTTGGGTCATGACATGACCTGAAAAAACAAGGTCATATATCCAAAACCGAAAACCAGAGAAACTTGAAATTTTCAGTGGACATTAAGAAAGGATAGAGGAGAAGCTATACGAAAAATCAGGCTTCTAGCTCTAAAAATGTTAAGTGCAGAGCAGAAAGACTACCTGGGGGGGGGGGGTGGCAACCCCCCCCCCCCCATGTGCGGGTGAGGGCTAGAGCAATGCATTAGGTATAATGAACAATTTGATTGATTGCTTCCATTAATGTATTATAAAAAATAATGATCAACAGAGCCACATTTTAACGGTCAGAAAGCGCCACAAAGGGCTTGCTTCCCCACGAAGGTACACCGATGGCAGATCACAGGCAGTGACCGTCAAAAGTAAGAGGCTCGTCTGGAAAGGCAGATCCTTTGTATGTATTTAGAGCCTTGGGCAGACCTGTGACAGACAGCCAACCTGTCACTGCTGACCTGTCCCTGGCAGATGACCTGTCACAGACAGCCAACCGGTCACAGGCAGCCGTCGGGCGTCTGTCCGTAGCGGCTCTGCCACTCTGCGCAGACCGTGTTGAGCAGGTCGGTGAAGAGGGCCTCCTGCTGGTCGGCGCTGCCCTGGCTGCCGTCCAGTGTGATGGTCGGCACGAAGGTCAGCGCCGGCTGCAGGGCGTCCGTCTGCTGTCCGAACTGGAGCGCCTGCTGGTACGACTGGTCACCGGCGGCGCAGCCGGTCTGCGCTTCCCAGTCTAGACCCACCGCCGCCACACAGGCCGGCCCGTCGCGGTGCAGCGAGCGCTGCTTGTCCATCAGGCAGGAGATGACCCCCACGCGGACAGCCTCCGCGCTGACGGCGTCGGCCACGCAGGCCAGCAGCCGGTTGCCCCAGCACTCCTCGTCGCCGTGCTGGCACGAGATGACGCCGTCGGCATCCACTGACGCCTTGCCCCAGGGCACGAGAATCGGCGTGATGATCTCCGGAACCCGGCTGTAGGTGGTGTTCAGCTGGTCGACCACAAAGTCACGCGAGTCGGGGCACAGCGCCTCGTAGTAGACGCCGAGAACCAGCGGCGCTGGCTCGGCGGGCAGCGCGGCAGTCAGAGAGCTCAGCGCGAGCAGGAGCAGCAGCAGCGGAGCCATGGCGGAGGGTCAGAGGTGCGGACAGACTGACACGGACAGGACCTGCTCTAATAGACGGTGGTGGGAAGACTGCCGAGTTATATAGGCCGGCGGGGCAGCGGCCGCAGTTGCTGTAGCGCCGCGGACAAATTCACACCTGTCCACCTCCCACAGCCCGAGGTGGGGGGTTCCGTCGCCCCCCCCCCCCAGCTGGGGTGTTCCTGCCACGCCCTGCTCGCGTCCTCTCAGAGTGACACACCGTTTTTGGGCAGCGTGTTTACACAGCAGGTGTCGCGGCCTGGTGAGATAGGCTCGCCGTCACAAATGTGTGGTTCTGTGTACGTAAGTGCACTCAGCAAGCAGTGCTAGTCATTGTTGATCAAATGCAGCAATGCTCGCGTCAAATGACTACATACATCGTAGAAAAGCTGACAGTCTTGCTTGTTTTTAAACGAGAGGTTAGGAAAGGGGAACAAATGAAGTAATTTTTGGTTTGTGCTATACTTTAATCCCAGGGCACAAACGGAATACTTATGCAACGGTAAAGCACCTATAAATGTCATATTTTCTATAAACATATCAAAGACTTGCATGATAAGCTGCTTCGAAGAAAAAAAATTAATGCGCAAGCGTTGACGTTGTAAGCGCCCAGCCGTGCTGAGATGTCGCGCGCCGGCTGGTGGTTTCCCAGGCGTGACTGGCGACCGGAGGTGACTGGCAGAGTCGGGCTGACCGCTTGTGTCACCGTCCCTGCAGGACAGTCACGCTCCCTCGGCGTGATCACACTATATGCCGTAACGTTTGTATAGGACGTTTGAAATTGCAGAAGAGCCCGGCAGAAGTGTTCTGAAAACATAGTCTGTTGGAAGGCATGTGTGGTCAGTAATCAGTGGTCAGTGATCAGTGCGTGATCAGTGTGTGATCAGTGTCGTGGGGGGGGGGGGGGCAAATTCAAGTTTCAGTCGTTGGCCAGTTTTGATCGTAACCAAACAGTCTTTGATCGAATTTTGGACACGCGTGTCGTCGTCCGTCGACGCGGTGTTTTCTCTGCGTGTGGATATAAAGGGAGGTCACGAGATGCAACCTGGCTCTTCCCCTCAATATATTTTTCAATGATTTGATAGGACATCTATCAGGGTTTGATTATTCTCAAATTTCATCTGATTCCCGACTTATCCTCGGCTGTTTCGGTCGTTTCTAAGTGTCCAGCTTGCATTCAAACGTTGAGATGGGTGATATGCTTTCGTCATTCGTGGATAAAAGGCCGATTTCGGTAAAATCGTTGTTAACCCGCGCCCTGCTGGGGGGAGGTGTTTGAACACCCCCCCCCCCCTTTGTGGTTTTTCGCGAATATCTCAAAAACAGCGGCGCTCCGCGCCGCCGTTTTTGGTACACCTTATCATACATCAATTCTACACATGTTGTGAAAATTTCAGACCAAGGTCATTCAAGGTCAGGTCACCAGGTCACTTGAAGTGACCTCACCTCATAAAAAGTTTCAATGTCTGTCATAGCTACACTGAGTGACCGATCGCTTTGAAACTTTCAGTGATTGCTCAGAGCAATAGCGTGTACAAAATGTATATCTCAGAATTTTGATATCGATGACCTAAGGTCAGGTCAATTTTGCGACCTCCCCATTATAAGTCAATGGGAGAAAATTGAAATGCGCCTACTTTGGACGAAAGACATTATAAACACTCCCAAACACTGAATTACAAGTGGTTTAGACACACTGAACATGAAAATGGTGTCCGTGACCCCTGTTTATGCCCTGAGGTCATCTTAGGTCACGAATGGTATCTAACAGTTTTTCGCAAATAACTTTAGATAGAGGCATGCTAGAGCGATGAAAACGCCTTAGATGTGTTCAGCTCGACGATACGGACCGACTGATATGCAACATGACCCTTTCCGGTCAGGTCAT
Source organism: Amphibalanus amphitrite (assembly GCF_019059575.1). NCBI lineage: Eukaryota > Metazoa > Arthropoda > Thecostraca > Balanomorpha > Balanidae > Amphibalanus > Amphibalanus amphitrite. The sequence continues at coordinate 1,263,035 of NW_024881528.1, read as the reverse complement.
GACCTTGACCTGAGGTCAAATTTTCAAGTTGACCTTTCAAGGTCAAGTTATAGTTCATTCGATGCGTCTTGACGAGAGGAACACGATGCCGGTAAAAGTAAGCCCGTACATGGCTTGGGTCAAAAATTATTGCAGAAAAACTGTTTCCGAAAAAAAATCGGTTATTTTTGCAGTTTTTGCCCCCTGCAGGCAAAACCGTTGACGTTAGGTCAAATCTGAGAGAATTACTCAGAAAGGGCGTTAATAGGGCTATCGAATGCGCTTTTCCGCGGCGCTGTAGCTCTATTGGTTCCCGAGTTATGCGTTGGCTTCTTGGAAATTGTCGACATTCTACCTGGAAATCGGCGAAATTTTGCCTTCAATGACCTCTGGTGACCTGACCTTTGACCTGACCAAAAAATTGACCGAAGTGATTTCCTCATTATTTTTGACGCTCTTTCGAACGCCGCCTTCCGCGTATCGCTAAGTGGCCCAGGAGCCGAGTTAGAAGGGGGGTGTTCAAACACCCCCCCCCCCCCAGCAGGGCGTGGAAATCCAGGACCCCCAGCCGGGCGCGGGTTAATCTGTGCTAGTAGTGGCAAAATGTGGACCAGAGGACCCAGTCCATAGAACCGGTCTGGACCCATATGGGTCCGGACCGGGTCCTCGAAAGTAGTACTGACGGGTCCAACCGGGTCCTACCATAAACGCTAGGTACTTCTTACATACTAAACCTGATCGCAAAATATGAAATGAATGGAAAGAAAACATTTGTTATGTTATGCTCCATAGCACACTGTAACTCGATCTCGAAAGTATTCCCAGTTGGAAAAAAGGCTGTTTTACTTTATGCAACTAATGATACCTACAAATAATTTGTGTTCATCGACTTATGGGGAACAAGTCCAACTGGTTTCGACTCCAACTTAGACCGGGTCTGACTGGTTTTAGAAATGTTCAGACGGGTCTGGGTCCAGTCTACCAATGGCTAATATAAACCAGATATATTCAATGTTCATCTACTGGTTCACATAAGAGGCTGTTCGCGATGTTCTTTTTTATCTGTCAATTGCTTTGTGGCTGTAATTTTTTATCTTATAGAACGTTTTCATTCCTGCCGTCTCTCGATTTATCGTTCCATATCCCTAAAGTTGCGATTGAAAGTATGTTTGTTAGAAGACTCCGCTGCAAAACTTTTTTGTTTTTTCCTCGTGGTCTTTGGCAACTCAGCTGAGACTGATGAGCTGCAGTTTGGATGCCTCATTAAAAAGAAAAACTTCAGTTCGTCATTTTTCATGCGTGAAGGATAAAAATACAGTAACAAAAGAGGTTGATTAATCGTTTGAGTCATGAGTGAATTAGGAGATAAATAAGTTTTAAAGTTGCTGAAGATGGGTAATGTGTTAGCTGTACGCCTTCAAAACCTACATGCATGCGTATAAAACATAAAGTGTGTCCATAAATCCCCAAAAGAGTTACACGATAATCAACAATTGCTAAAAATAATTGAGCCTAGCTGCATTTTTTGTTTAGAAGCGGATACAAAGACAACTTTATGTTATAAAACAATATTGACATAGAAAACAGTAGCATGGCAAGGTGAATCAATACACACTGACCAGCAATGTCCACATTAGCACTGTCCACAGTGGACCCGATGTCGCCATTTGATTGAGCCGCGTTCGGCGGCGGGGTGGGGACGGGGGCGGGTGCGTTTGTACTGACGGGGTCGCCGCCCGGCCTCGGTGCCAGTGGGCGGTCGTCGCGCAGAATGAAAGGCCGACGTGCCCCGGCTACCGAAATTCAATTTGATAAACAGACCGGAGCGGCGCGGCGCTGTGTCCGCGAGCCGCGCTGGAGCGCTGTCTCACTCGAGCGGAGCTCGACTCGACAATTAGACCACTTCCAACTGAAGGTCACCACCAGCAAAACGACTCTGTCAAATGCAGTTACGCAGAGCGAGCTTTGTCACAGCATTGGTACAGCCAGTCGGCACGTATGTATCATCATCGGAACCCCATTCGTCCAACCGCCCGACAGGACGTGACAACACGCACTGAGTCGATCTGTTATAACATTGATCGTTAGATCAATTGACACCAAGTCAGTACCCATGACGGTCAGTCACCACGCTAGTTAGCGTCATTCACCGAGTACATCCCTTCCAAGCCACTCGATGACCATTGCGCTCCTGTATAGCATTACATTACCGTCTGTGGGTAGGCGCACTCGTCTTTATGCTTCCTTCCCGTCACATGAGAAGCGTGTTCACCGCTCAGCTGTTCGATCATCCCACCAATGTCATGTCTTAGAAATCTGATCATCCCCAGCCTCGACAGCCTCGACTGCTGCACTGCGGCGGGGAAAGCCAGCCGGTCCGTGACACTAATCACTCTCATTAATCCCAGCGAACCCCAGTGACACACCAGCGGCTACTGATGAGCCGGGATCGCCAATAGGTCGGCTCTGACTGAGGCTGTCTGGTAGCCGTCTGGAGGGCACCAGGTGCTCACAGGCAGCTGTCGGTCGCACAGTCATTGATATGCAGCGCGGTGTGAGGCCGTGATTCGGGCTGCTGCCGGCGGTAAAATCGACCATCATCGCGGCCGGCCCGACAAACAGCGCCATTAACGGAGGACCGGGGACGGAGAGAGGAGAGAGGCTACTCTGCCTCCCTCTGTATCGCCAGGCACAGCTGCACAGCTCAGTTAATTCTGCTAAGAGATCAGGGATGGAATTCCTTGGGCTGCTTGTTGACCTTTTAGTGGTCTAAATAGCCGTTTTCACGATGGCCATCTGGTACACATTTGGTACACATCTGGTGCAGATTAGGTGCAGATTTGGTCAAACTAGGCTCAGTGTGTCTCTTAGCAGCTATCAGCTAGGGTTGCACTAATTGCTTATATGCCTGCTTTGTCATATTATCAGAGAGCATCATCGATTAAAACACTGAAATAAATTCATAAAATGAAGATATTTGCTGTCAAAGAGATTAGATGCAGATATGGTCAAATCAGGTGCATTCGCCGGATAGCCCGTCGTGAAAACGGCTAAAACCTACTGAAGGTAAGCTTTCGAGCACGCAAACAAGTCCAAAAACCGTATTTTTGATCAATTTGTTCTTTGACATCATGAAATTAACAACAGCTCATTTCAAATATTTTCGTATACAACCGTTTAGATGGAGGATGGGTTTCAGAACTCTTTGTGAAGTTATTTGTAAGTTACAGCACCGACAGAATAGTAAAAAGTGGATACTCGATTTTTTTAGAGCAGAAGAAGGGATGGCCTGGTACGGTACGTTTGTTGTGAAACGGTATCACTTTAGCTCCAGTCCTTGCCTGGGCTGACGCCGGCCCGCCGCTCTCGGGAGCCATGCGGCACAGTCTACCTCCAAAACGGCCGGCCGATCACTCAAGCGTCGAGACCGCGCGGCTGGAGGAAGGCTTCAAACATATCGACGGGACCTCAACACATATACCTACACTACACAGTACACAGCAAATGCTCATCTAGACATTATCGCTGACTGCTGACCATTTTGCACAATCAGCATTACATCAGCAGTACATCGGCCATTAATGGTTTCGCTTAGGTAGGTGGGTCTCGGCCCTTCCTGGAAGTGGGTCGCGTGGCCGCAGGTGACGTCGCCCGTCCGTATTGACCCCTGGCGAGGGGTGGTTGGGGACGGCGCCCATGTCCACACACCACAGGTGCAATCGATGGGGTCCGCGTGGGTCAGCCGTACCGAGCCGTTCCGCCTGCTGACTGACCGAGTGTCGCTGCCCGTCCCCGCGCCTGGCCACAGTCAGCTGTGGACCCCGCCGTGCTGCTCACTAGTGTCAGTGTGTCTGTGTCCGCGTGTCCGCCGTGTCCGCTGGAAGCCATGCTGCTGCCACTGGTTATGTGGACGCTCCTGATGACAGCCCGGTCTGAGCTGGACGACTACTCTTTTTACGAGCCCGGAGCGCCACTGCGACGACAGTTTGAGCTACTTGAACAGAAGCCACACATGATGATCACTTGCACGAGTACGACCGTGATTGGTGAGGTGAGAATGCTCCAGCTCTGCACTGCGGCGAGAGCGATGGGGATTTACTAAATGCTCGATGGATATGTGCTGTAGCCCGTCGGAAGTGATAGCTGTTTCGTTCTCCCACCGCGCTGCTGTGATCTGTTGGTTCTGTTGGAGGTAGACTGTGCCGCATGGCTCCCGTGCGCGGCGGGTCGGCAGGAGTCCAGGCAGGGACTGGAGCTGAACAGTTAGCGCTCCAGGACAGGGATGAAATCGATAGTGAATCGTTATACTGCACTGCCAGCGTATAGTGTTGATACGGCAGGCTAAATGAGCAGTTATTGGCAAATGAATGTCTTGTCTCGCTTCACTTGAGCAACTGTGGTGCTGTTTCACGTCCTGTATTTCATTTCTTTATTATTTTAGTAGCGAAATTAAGGGTGAGGGAGCTGGGGATTTGGAATTCAAATCAACGGTCACGTTAGTGTGAAACAGCCATGAGATTCTTGGAATGTCAGATTTAAGCCGTTCTTCAAATTATGGTGGATGTTGCTGAAGGATTTCTGACATAGCCGGCATTTGCGTGACACGCTGATGTAATTTGGCTCAAGAGCTTAGCCTTCTGACAATTCGGGACACAGGTTGTGATACGCATGAACAGTTCACAGGTTACGGAATAATCTGCCAACCGTGTGTTTTAGCTAACGAGACATGTTGACATCTGATTAATCAGTTGCGTATTTAGAAAAGCTGTGATCGTACCTTAAATAAATATATTTGCCATTTAGTTACCTTCTCTTGGTCTTGCTGCAATTTGTACTCAGGTGGATGTAATTTTATCATATCATTCACCGTACCGATAGTTACAGTGTCTGGCCTCGCATATAATTTGTCGTAGTCGGTCCAATACTTATCTGAATGACCTGGGCAATTGTGATAGTAGGCCAAATGCTTGTCTGAATAATCTGTAAAAAAGGACACCATTATGTGACCTTTTTGTTTTTCCATTCACAAATACTTATGTATATGGCCCTGCAAATCCGACAGGCAATGTTCGCTGTTCGATCCCTGCTCTATACCTGTTTGTTCTCTGCCCTGCACACTGCAGCTGGAGTACCGGCTGACACCGCCGGCACCGGATCCCGACTCCGCGCCCCCGTGGGTGGTGTACCGGCTGTCTCAGCCCCCTGAGAGCGGTGACCGGTCAGCCGACCCGTGCCCCACCCTTCAGCGCTGTCTGGGACACCGGGCCTGCGCGTTCCGCTTCAGCAACGAATTCTGCGGACGGGACCCCGCCCCCGGCCGGAGGAAGGTAGGATGTTATTGAAATATTATGAATGTACAAACCACCTATCGCGGTCATCGAAATGTATTGTCAGCTTTGATCCGCGCCACGCGATATTATGCCATAATCATTATTTCTGTTTTTGGTCAACCCTGAACCCATCAGGCAAGCAACCCAGTATTTGCATTCATATTGTTCTCACTATTGTGCTCTACACTCCAGCGAATCTTGCTGATGGTGAGCTGTTTCGAAGACACCAATCACTCCAATGCAGCGGTGAGTGTTTTCGTGCTATCTCCGTTCGACAGTAATGTCCGTCACGGAGCAGCCCAATTAGTAATTTGGCCATATGCTGCACGTTGTGTATGTGAATACAACCAGGGTGTTATTCTGTTGCCAATTGTATTATTAAGTTCGCTAGCTAAGTAAAATGTCTTTGAAACATGAGTTCCATAACATGAAAGAAACACTTGTAAAGTAGTTCTGGTTGTGAAATAACTTATCCTTTTAGTTTTGGCTTCCCTATTGCGTTTTTGTTTAGTTTGTGACCAGGGATGCGGAGCCGTGGAAATTTCAGACGGCTCCGGCTCCGGCTCCGGCCCCGGAGAAAAAAATCGGCTCCGGCTCCGGCTCCGGCTCCGGGTGAAATGTCATGGCGGCTCCGGCTCCGGCTCCGGCTCCGAGCAAAATGATCCGGCTCCGGCGGCTCCGGCTCCGGCGGCTCCGGCTCCGGCTTCTACTCAGTACATCCCCTATGCGATCAATTAAATACTGGTGGAAGAAAAAAGGCGATGGGATTGGTACACGTTGCTTCTGTATTTGTATAACAAGGCTATTTTGAATACCTCATTGTTTTACGCCTTGTACTGTCAAACCGAACCAGGTAAATAATTGTTTCCTCTTAAGAAAAGGAGCCGGAGTCGCCCCCTTTTTTGACGGCTCCGGCTCCGGCTCCGGCTCCGGGCTATATTGTTTCACGGCTCCGGCTCCGGCTCCGGCTCCGGCTCCGCATCCCTGCTTGTGACTGTTCAGCTGCAGTGCAAAATAAGTCAAAGTGTTATCTGGCTCCTGGTCATTTAGCTTCCTGCGCCACCTTATCTGCCCCGCAAGGCGGTCCACATTCAGCACCGTTCCGTATTGGTACCTGTACCCTCCTCAGGTGGTGCACCTCCAGTACCGGTCGCTGCTGGAGGCCGGCGTCAGGAACTACCCGGCGGTAACTGTGGAGGAGCGGCTGCAGCCGGCTGACCTGGTGTTCGGTCTCAGCTGCCCCAGAGATCGGCAGGCCGCCGCGGCCGCCGGCTACCACGGCGTCTGCTCGGGTCAGGTCGATGGCCCGGACCGGCTCCGGCAGAGGGCTGCCTTCATCCTGGCCACGTGAGGCAGCGACACCCTGAGCTAGAACCTGTCATCTCCAATCGCAACCCCTGACAGCTCCGACCGCAACCCCCGTCAGCTCTGACCGCAATCCTGTCAGCTCCGGTCCGTTTCATAGAAAGCAGGGCTTAGGGATTTCTTTACATTCGGTGGTGGGTGCCGCTCGTAAATTTAACAGTTTAATGTACACAACTTTCGGCCATGTGCGCATACTTTACGACTCCGTCAATTTATGGCGATGATTGCATTGTTCCTTCCTTCCGATAAGGTCCGCCCACGACATTTAACCACATTCGGTAAAATAAAATAGAATAAAACCTCACACAAAACCACACCATATTGTCATCCGCACTGCGTTGGGAGGTAAATATCAGACCAAGAGCAAACCTTTTTTATTTTTGTCTGGTGCTAACGTAAGGTGCTGTGAGTCGCTGGGCTGAGGGTGAGGGCACTCGTCACCTAATAATGGGTGGCGGAGTAGTTAAAAAAACCTAGACGTAACTTATGTTGGAGCTGTCCACATAGCCAAAAAATATTAAAATCTATTCTATTTAGCGAATAATCATTTTGTCACACAGGAAAAATAAAAAAATGCATAGGTACTCGTCCAACATTTTCTCAGTGAACTTATTTCTCGTTTCACTTATTTCACGTACCTCTTTGTAGGATAAGAAACACAGAATAAGCCACTGCGTGTCAGGTATGACAGTTTGGTCAGCTATGACCGCCATCGGAGTCGGGTGTGACCCTTATGCCGACAGAACCCACTCCGCCCAGTGCCGGGAGCAGCTCAGCCAGGTGCTCTGTTCGTTAGCCTTCAGTCGCTCGGCCGAGTGTCTGCCCCCGTTTATGTGGAGCGAGGGACGACCGAGCGAGCTGGTCGCCCCTCGGGTCAGCGGTGGCAGTGACGGACTGACAGGATCCGTACCAGCAGCCAGCGGTGAGTGGAGGTCCGTACCAGCAGCCAGCGGTGAGTGGAGGTACGTACCAGCAGCCAGCGGTGAGTGGGAGTCCGTACCCGTGGCCAGCGGTGAGTGGAGGTCCGTACCAGCAGCAAGCGGTGAGTGGAGGTCCGTACCAGCAGCCAGCGGTGAGTGGAGGTCCGTACCAGCGGCCAGCGGTGAGTGGAGGTCCGTACCAGCAGCCAGCGGTGAGTGGAGGTCCGTACCAGCGGCCAGCGGTGAGTGGAGGTCCGTACCACCAGTCAGCGGTAGCGGTCGGGTCGCGGAAGGAGGGAGGGCAGAGAACTGGTATATGACGAGTATACTCGTACGGTGGGTATAGAGGAATGAGGTTATGAGAAGGAAGCGTCAAAAGATGGCAACGTTTCACTTGACTGCAGCGTAATTTTGTATTTTTAAGTAACTTCTTTCCGGAAGGTATAGGCTGTACCCCCGCGCGGTGGCATTGTTGACTCTGAAGACGCTGGAAAGCTACCGAAACATTGGCATGATGCCTCCGAGAAACGCATGATGCGCAAAATGCCTGATATCTGACGTTCCCTTCTATAATGTGCAGTCATCTGAATGGTGCACTCGCGCAGTAGTATACGGTAGGTATACGAAATAACGCAATGGTCATCCATTGATCTGCGGTACGAAGAACCTCCTTTATTCTTTTTTTCATTCTTTCAAGAGAAATTGAATGTATGCGCTAAGTGCGCTGCAGGATATTGCCGATTATCCCTTTCTCTCCCCTCTCACTTTCGCTCTCCGTCCAATATTGTTTTCGTGGAAGATCCAGCCAATATCTGTGCTGAGATTTGGTAAATACATACAAACGGTCGGTGCAGTCATTTTATTACAGTTCTTTGGAATTGACACATGTAAAGACGTCGCATTACCATTGGCCGGGAAGATTCTCCGATTGAGGTGTCAATAAGAACTCAGCAAAGCAAAGGACGCAGACACGCTACAGACCCCAGTGCATCCGGATGTGCCTAAAAATGATATGTGAATTGTGATATGATAAAGACGCGTGCCTGAATGATGTCTTTTCCTTATTTCTTATTAATATTGCGACGTGATCATTTGTACATCACAAGTAAGAAGGAAAGGTCTAGTTTGGATTTGTGGTGTGCGCCCGTATATGTTTGACTTTTTTCTGTTTCAGTGCGTCATTCTTCCTTAGTCCCTGTCAAGATCGGCTTTTACATTCTGGTCCACAGCGGTTTGGATGCAGTGGTTAGTGCTTTATAACTATAAGTTATAATCTTATATATCTGTCGGTGGATGTATGACGTAAATTATCGCATTTTATGCGTGTGATGCATCTTGGTATGTAAAAGGATGTAAAAGTAAATGAGAATCGACTTATCGTTTATCATATAATAAACAATGCAGCATAAATGCAATGAAAGTAACCGCTCTATCACTTGAGCCCGACTGTACTGCCCACCGTCAGCTGGACCTGCTGTATCACTGGACTGTATGTCTGTGTGCACCCCGGTAGCTGGAGCTGCTGTATCACTGCTGTATCACTTAACCATGTGTCTGTGTGTACAGTCGGGTACAGGTTGATGGTCCACTACTCTTTATCCACCGGGTTCCTATGGCTCAGCATTGGCAGCAGCCGCCTGGTACCGGTAGGCTGTGCCGCATGACCCGAAAGTTATGCGGCACAGTCTACCCACGCCGTTTGACATCGGCTCGGGTCGCCGGGTGGAGCGCTTTGTAGACCAGCTGTTGCGTCAGACCAGCGCGGGAGGGGAGAGGCTCGTCTCAGTGGTTGGCGTGGGCTGGCGAGTGGTGTGGGACGTGTTGGTGGACCATGGGGGCTGGTCGGGTGTGTGTGGTCACTTGCTGCATTGCACATTTTGCGTCGCTTAACAATTTCATTCCTGTCTTTGCTAAGCACAATGCACGAAAGACCCAGCGAGTATAATTTACTTTGCTTGTGCATTGTGCAATACGTGATTTGGCACGGTATCGAAGCAACCATAGGTCTTGTGCCTATGCATGATATTTAGGCAATACGTTTATGCAAATGGTAGATTGATGCTGGATGTCAATCGTATGCTAAATGTCGGCACGTTTTAAATGAATGAATGAATGAATGAATGAATGAATCAATCAATCAAACAATCAATCGGCATGTATAAAACCGTATAAATGGCTCGCAACCACTAATAGCAATCAAACCATCCTAACTCAGAAAAGCAGCCGGAGCCCTGATGAGGCTCGAACCGGGACTCCACGCTGTAAGTTTAGCAAATGATTCATCATCATTCCACCAAGCTAGAGTGACCGGCACCCGAACACACAAAAACATTCATTGACTTTGCGCCGACCTCCCGGCCCCGCCGCCCGCCCGGCCGGACTTTGCTCCAGCCGTAGCCACCATCCGGTGTAGCTCAGCGTAGAAGTGCTCGTCTGTGAAACTGACCGGTCGTGAGGGGCCCGGTTCGAAACGCTTCACATGCTGGATATTTATTTCTCGGTGAGAGGCTTCGCGTTTAGTCCACTTTTCAGAAAGATTATTTGGTGTCTGACCTGTTTTCTTTCTATTGCTGCAATACCTCACTTGGGAGATGGGTGGTTGACCCCCCCCCCCACGGGTTTTGTGAATATCTCTAAAACGATTTTTTGGTGGGGGGATACGATCGGTTCTATGCGACAAGTGACCACACACGCCCAGCCCCAGGTCCGCTCACTCCCTCCCCACATCACCCCCTCCCCACACCACACTCCAGCCCGCCTCATCCACCGAGCCGAGCCAAATCGACAGGCCTGACCCTTACCCCCCCCCCCCCCCCAGCCGGTGTGACGCTGCGTCCGGTCAAATCGCTCTACCAGGCGACCCGAGCCGGTGTCATACAGTGTGGGTAGGCTGTGCCGTTTCACTCTCGGGTCATGCGGCACAGCCTACCGGTACCAGGCGGCTGCTGCCAATGCTGAGCCATAGGAACCCGGTGGATAAAGAGTAGTGGACCATCAACCTGTACCCAACTGTACCTACCCTCGCCATTGCAGCTGGAGCTGCTCTCGCTGCTGTACGACCCGGCCCACCTGTTCGTGCTGCACGTGGACCGTCGCAGTGAGCCGCTGCACCGGCAGCTGGAGGCCGCGCTGGCCCGCCGGTACCCGGACAGGGACCGGCTCCGCCTGCTCCCCCGGCGCCGCTCCTTCGCCACCGACTGGGGCTCCGACAAGATCATCAGGGCCGAGCTCGAGGTCAGGTCAGACGTCAGGCGGACAGAACCCTCTGCTGAGCTAACCGTTCTGTCTGATATACGAATGCCATTTCAATGCTGGCAAAATCATACTTCAAAGTTATCATTACAGTTGAAGTTGGGTTCCTGACTGTAGTTGAATCTTTGACCAGTTTCCAAAGTTCTGTGTACATGAAGTGCGGTTTTGAGCGTTTTCAAGTTGCGTTCTTAAATTTATTTATCCTCCTTATTCAACAAATAATTTATTTCTGCTTGTTAATTTTTGTTTCCTAATCAACAATATTTTCTAACACAAAAAAGAAATATTTTCTAATACCCGACATTTTCACATTTAAACTTCTCCTTTTTAACATCCCCTCGTCTTTTTACCGCCACATGACTCCACTTCAATCACAAGTGCACTGACATTGCATATGGTTCTTCCACCGACGACTGGCTATGTGCTACTGCGACAGTGCCTCGCTGAACTGCTGCGGATGGGCCCGTGGGACTTTGCTGTTCCTCTGAGCGGCCGAGACCTGCCCCTGCGGTCGGCGGCTGACCTGGCGCTGACACTCGCGCCTTACCGGGGCAGGAACTTGCTCCATCCCGGCGAGAGAAAGTTCGTCACGCCAGAGGACGAGAACAGGGTGTTCGCAATGTAAGAAAAGAATCGATCACGAATGGGACGCCAGCGAAAGAAGCCAGACATTATTATTAAACGGCTCATATGTTTAGCAAATTTTCAACTTTGCGTTTATGCCTGCTTATTTATAAAGCTGTATGTGTGTGCGCAAATAGGCAATACAGGTTGGCTGGAGTTAAAATATTTAGTTGTTCTTACTGAGGCCTTGTGACGATGCATTTTTCGTGTTTGTCTCCCTCCAGGTACGGCTGTGACGGATTCATTTTCAATGTTTCTCGTCCTAGCGATGTCAGACTGGAGCTGAACATCCCCATCTCCGGCCAGTGAGTCCCAGGACAGGACGTTGTGTTGTGATCTGTGCCGCGTCGAGTCCCAGGACAGGCTGTGTTGTGATCTGTGCCGCGTCGGGTCACACAGTCATGCTTATGTTGCCGATAATCTTGTCAAATATTTTATATGCGCTTCTCAGATGTCCAGCGATCATGCACCAAAGCTGCGTGCACGACGTAATCAGCATTTTCTTCTTCTTCTTTTCTTCCCCCACCTCTCTCTCTCTCTCTCTCTCTCTCTCTCTCTCTCTCTCTCTCTCTCTCTCTCTCTCTCTCTCTCTCTCTCTTCTACCCCTTTTGCCCGTCCATCCCTCCCCCATCCTCCGTAACCGGAGGATTTCTGTGCCCCTCCATGACGCCGCGTAACCCTTGCTCCGCTGACCACTGACCAGTGACCATGGTCTCTCTGCACCCAGCTCCATGTGGAAGGCCCTGGATCGTCAGTTCGTCTTCTATCTGGTCCACGAGCTGCCCCACTCCGAGCTCGCTCGCTGGACGCTGCTGCAGCGGCTCATCATCATTCCGGACGAGAGTTTCTTTGCCACCGTTCTCATGAACTCGCCACACAGGTAGGATCGCGGAAATGAGACAATCTCCGAGCACCGGCCGCGGACGGAAATGGCTACGCTGATCTGTGCCGGACTTGGAGCTCGTTTCATGTCGCTTATCGACACTGTGACTTTCCGTTTGCTACTGGCACTTTCAATGATCATGAAGGTTATGAGTGACAGCACTTGGTCGTAGAAGTAACTGCTACAAGGCAGTTCTTCTCCTTCTCTTCCATTTCGGGGAAGAGAATATTAATTCTTTATCAGCAGAAAGGTAATTTATTTGTGTAATAAATAATAATGTACAATAATTGACGGATACTCGGCAACATGTCTCCACTTCCTTTGATGAACATTAATTACGATAGTCAGTTCTTGTGATGCGTACCTAATTACGAAGCCTCAGAGTGATGCTAACTCATTCTACTCTCCTCTGAGCCAAGTTAGTGTATGGTACTTATATGTGTGCCGGGTGGTCTAGCAAAAGCATGTTTCCGGTCGTGGTAGCAGATGTGCCGGCAAGTAGTTGGTTACATAACTCCTCATTAGGCGCATACACTAGTCACACGATCAGAGACAGTTGAACGAAAGCCGAGTGGCACATGCAGTTGCGCCTCGTGACTGTAGCGTCGACAGTATGCAAGAGAGGCTTTGTGTCAGCGTGCTGATCGGTACATATCTGATACTCGGTCTCAATTGTACGGGGTAGCAACATCCGGTAAACTGCACCTGGAGACACCAATTGAGCCGAAACTGTAGTTGCATTCATTAGACAATAGACAGGGCGTAGGGAAATCGGATACGGAACAGGAATCAGGATGCCGCGTAATGGTGCGGGAGGGGGAGGGTCATAGACACTGCAGCGAGGTCGAGCGGTGTCGATATCACTTATGTAGATCAATGAAAAATGCTCATAAGACTCCACGTATTGCGGATACGCGTGATGATTTATCAGAATCGTCCCTTTTTGATCTGAAGCGAGTTTACCTGATGATGCTATCGCGAAATTGGTTGAGAAGATGAATGATGATAACAACCGCATATCGAGTGTAAATATTCACTGGAAATGAAATAACATCAACCATTGAGTTGATAAGGTTATAATCCTAGATGGGCGGTATGAAACGACGAACTTAATATTCCTCTTATTGAAACAGAAAAGATACTGCGCCATTTATTATCTTATGCAACTCTGTTCTTTTATTAGGTCAATGGCTGAATTTACCTGTAGCTGCGAATGCTTAGCGAGTACGAAGCTGCGTTTGACGATGTAAACGATAATATAGCTCTCCTGAAAACGCACACGTAAGCTGCTCTTATTTATACACTTATGCAATATTTGATAAATGTTTTCATTAATCCCACAGAGGCACTATTCTCCGAGCCAAACTACATCATCCGAAGCGGTTTGAGGGCGAAAATTCGGACCGTCTCTGCCGACACCAGGATAAGGCCGAGTTCTGCGGAAAGGTCAGGTCATGACCTCGCGCGGGCTAGGACTATGATTCTGGGTCATTTCACAGGGACAAGGGAGGACGAGTAAGAACGTCTTGGGCGGCTCTCTGAGGTGTTTGATGCTATCTGGCTTATTTAATTGGGTCTCTGGCTCACGTGAACGAGCTCCTGGACTATCTACTCAGTCGTAAGTATCGTTGGGTAGTTTAGGTAGCTTCTCAGCCTTTCCTGAGGCTCATCCCACTCCACTATAATCCTCATCAGAAGGTGCTGCCGGGAGCGGGCTGCCTCCGTTCTGCGGCACCTCAGCCGCGTTAATTAGCGCCCCGGAACGGTCCGCACGCATTGCTGCCGCCATAATGTCGGTCTGCAGAGAGCACTGTGGCGGCACCGACAGAGATGGGCCGCCCCGCTGCGGGAGAGGGGGGGGGGGGCAGGGTGACCTCAACTGCCGGACTAGCTGTGGTCGTAGGTAAGCTATAGGTAAACCAAAGAGATCTTACATAAGTTATCGATATAGGATATATAATATACAACTGACATTTAATATCTCTAAGGATGTAACTATCTTCTACCATCCGATGAGCTGAGCAGCATTGTGCAGGCGTCATAGGATGGATATTGGCTCTCTTTTCATCGGTAAATGGATTTGTGATATGTTGCGTAAGCTCTGTGCGTCCTCGGCGATTATTTGTTGTGCGTATTGTGAATGGCTGACTTCTTTTCAGAGGCTTTCATGTACATCGTCCAAATGGTGTGTCTGACTATTTGTGTGCCCATCCGTCTGTTTATCTTTCTAGTTGAGGTTTATTTGCCATTGGGTCCACAGTGCAGGGATATTTCTATCTCGCACTCCTCTGAGATGTAGAGATAAGAATTTGTTATATCTGCATCCCTCTGAGATGCAAAGATAAGGTCTCGAGGGTTCATAGCGAAAAATCAAGAGTTCAAGTGATGATGGGTCAATAACCAAACGACATTTTAAATGGTTGTTTATGGATGAAACTTATGAAATAAGAACAAACTACTCTGAATCTATTTTTACATAGATGAATGCATTTAAATATAATATTTTATTAAATAATAATAAACCTCAACATAGAAAGATATAGGATTCCTCATGGCTCACTCGTGGAAGATCGGATATCTTTTCCTCGCGTGTTACAGAAAAACCTCGCTCCTTCGTCGCTCGGTTTTTCAGTAACCCGCTTGGAAAAGATATCCTTATCTTCCACTCGGAGCCATGAAGAATCCTCTATATCTCACCAAACGACGTCTTTTCTTGTATTTTGCATCGGTGTCCGTCTTCCAGAAATGAGAAAACGTATCATTTATTATCTGTTCGATACGCCTTGTGCGAATGCCAAGGCAAAAACGATTACAACAAAGTACATCACGACTGAATTTCTTTTCTGAGCTGTTTTTTTTTTAGTAGGGCTAAGCACCCCCAGAGAACCAATGCAGTATTGGCATATATCTGTATCTTTCTAATAGCAGCACATACTTACAGCATATACTTACTGTACGACTTATGACTTTTAACAAGTATGAAGTGTAAGACCACTACCCTCAGGGCCCGGCCCTAATTCAGGAGCGGGACATCGGCCACATACAGAGACTCTCCTCACGGTTCTTCTTTGCCCGGAAATTCTCACCGGACGTGAGGGACCCGGCACGCGGCAGGTTCCGCGCCGCCTTCAGCCGGCCCTACCACCAGACCGTGCGGCACGTGCTGGCCCCGTGGCTGGAGAGGTGGGTCCATGGCACGTGCTGACTGGTAACGGATCTCGAGTGACTGACCTATCGGTCACACATGGTAACTCAGTGACGTACATAAATTGCGTTTGTTTTGGATCTGCTCATTGAAGCTGGTAACCGAAACGGCTCCAACTGTTGCATATTGACGTTGCTTGACTCTCCCTTAGATACGTGGTGAGGTTGAGTTTGAGCTGGTTGAAAATAGCCAGTGAATTTCAAGAAGACGAGGTTAAATGGAAACAGATTCAGGTATGGAAGGTCACGTTTCGAATAAGTGGTTTTTGTTTCTCTTGCATTTCTATAACAGCCCAGCAAACAATGTAACCGATCTCCATTATGCTTTATGTTCATAATGGCATCGTAAAGTGAACTGTAGGCTAGATGGTTATATAATAAGCACGCATCTTGGGTATGCGTAGGTGTCACAGATATTACCGCCGTTCTAGTCTTTACGCTGTCGGGATCATCTAAAGCTCTGCTCTGCTTCCATTACTCCTTTCATGGAAGAACTGCGCCACGTGTGGTGATGACGCACTGTTCCGACCCAATGGTCTGTTCTCAGATTGTGCCCCGTCTGGATGCCGCTTCGGACTGTTGTGCCGTGCATCACCTTCGCGAGAACGCAGCGGCAGTGACGTACGCCTACATTGTGGAATTCTCGCTGGTAAGAACTCGATATTGGGACACTGGCTGGGGTCCGACCAACAATAACCGGCACAATTACCCTACTTAGATCACAAACGGATGCTGCCTTGGCGAAAGGTCAACGCATAATTAGACGTTCAGTTATCGAGAACTCCAATCGTACGCTGTATCGAGCAAGTTTCCGATGAGACCATGCGCGTCATGAATGAGAAATATCGAGGTGCATTGAAAATTAATGCGATTCCGATAAACTCACCGCCTTTACAAGCAAACGGTAATGAACTATTGTTTCTCTTATGAAACGCACTATAAAAGCATAACTGTATGTATAATGCACCATAAGTGGATTAAAGAAATCCGAATCGTATACGAACATTCCTGCGTTTTCTCAAACAATAGACGCGTTTATGTTCGGAACACGCATTCTCGGGTAAACACCACGGCTCAGTTAACTAATGTATTGATCTGTATACATCGGCTCATTACACGCTAATACCCTGAATGCCCATCAGGCCGGACCTCTTGTCCGCCACCCCATCCCATAGCCCCTCTTGGTGAGCCAACCGCTCAGCCCCGAGCTCCACCCGCCGAGCCACCCGCTCAGCGACTGCCCGCCGCCGTTTTTTGTTTTGTTGGGTTAGGCCCTTTCGGTCGTCAAGACCATTGCAGAGCCGGAAGGATGATAGGAATTAGGGGGAGACATTGGTCTGGGCAGGCACCCTAGTGAGTCGCCGGGGCTGAGCCCGTCCAGAGGACAGGCCACCCAGCCCCAAGGCACTCACTGCACCCGGCTACGGGGTGCGCTCCCTCGGGAGCAGCGGTGCCGCTCCAAGGGAGCAGCCCGCATGAGATAAAGTTGCCTGTCCAGCCCGGAGGGGGGTTGCGGTGTGGAGGAGAAGGATTTCTGTATCCTGAGGATAGAAGCACCGATGCACCGCATTATATAGGGGGGCTGGGCGCCCGCCGACCAATCAGCGGCCGCCACGTCACCTACGTCACCAGCCGGCCGGGACTGCAGGTTGCAGCGCCGGCGCATGCTGCCGGCGGCCGATACGAACGGCCGCCGCTCCCCAACACACCCCCCCCCCCCCCCCCTACACAAGAGAGGTGTACGACCGCTCACATTTTACAAGTATGTACAACACTTCGCAACGACACAGTGCACGATACACTACCGCGCCCGCGATTCGCGCAGTTCAGGGACCCCCACCTGACACTGTACAGGGGCAGCCGCGCCGCATTCGGTACGGCGCGGACGGGCCGAGGGCGGTAGGAGGCGACTCAGGCCTCGCGCCGCGATCTGGGTGATGCCGCGCGCACCACGCGGCGGCCACCTCTCGCGGCAAACCGCACGTCTGTCCATCATACGGCGTCAGGTGGTCGTGGTGCCACATCTTGGTTTTACCGACGCCGTCCCGCACTCGGTAGGTGGCTCCTCTTCCTTCTCTTCTTCCGTGGCCCCACGGGCCCTTGTGCCGCAGGCCGAACTTTGGCTGCCCTCCAGCTGCCGCTCGGAAGTCGCGCTCGTTACCGGCTACGCGCTCGAAGGGGTGTGTGGCCGGCTTGTTCTGCACCGGGGCCCTTGGAGGTGGAGTGGGCCTTTTCCACCTCACCACTCGATCATTCTGACCTCCAGAGTCCAAGGCCCTGCCCCACTTTCCCAGCACCGAGGTGTTGCAAGGCGTCTGATCGCTGAGGCGCTGTCGGGCGTGATTGTGCGGTGGGCTCTCTTCTTGTGCCTTCTGCTTGCCGCTCCGCTCCACCGGACTAGCGTCCCTTGCGTCGCCGTCGACACCTGGACGGCTGATGGCGCGTGCTTCCCCGGGCGACCCGCCCTCGCGGCGGCTCGCGCTCTCCGCCTCAGGGCGTATTTTAACATGTTAACTGGGTCGGCAATTGCCGACCCAGTCACGGAGAATGCCGACCCAGTGACAGCCGTTTGCCGACCCAGTTGCCGCCCCCTCTAGGATGCAGCACGCACATGCAGGCTAGGTGCCGTCATTCATAGTGAGGCTGCTGCCCTCCGAAATGATAATGCCGCCTCTTAAAGTGAAGCAGCCGTCTATAGAAAGTGATGATCCCGCAACTCAATGTGACAGTGCCGCCCCTAAATCTGTTAGTAGCCCCACTCAATGTACCTAATGGTGCCGCCCTTCTAAGCATCTGTGGAGCCCCGCAATGTGATGATACCGCCCCTCAAGAAGATGATGCCGCCCCTTTCAGTATCGGTGGCGCCCCTCAATGTGATGGTGCCGCCCTCAAAGTGCCGGTGGCGCCCCTGAATGTGATGGTGCTGCCCGCCAACGAGTCGATGGCGCCCCTCAAAATGATGCTGCCGCCCCTTAAAGTGTTGGCGCCGCCCCTTATAGTGTCAGTGACGCCCTTCGAAGTGTCGGAGGAACCCACCAATATAATGGTGCCGCCCCTCTAGATATCCACATAGCCCCTCATTGTGATAGAGCCGCCCCTCAAGCAGATGATGCCGCCCCTCAAGAAGATGATGCCGCCCCTGAATGTGATGGTGCTGCCCGCCAACGAGTCGGTGGCGCCCCTAAAAATGATGCTGCCGCCCCTTAAAGTGTTAGTGCCGCCCCTTATAGTGTCAGTGACGCTCTACGGAGTGTCAGAGGAACCCACCAATATAATGGTGCCGCCCCTCTAGGTATCCACATAGCCCCTCATTGTGATGGAGCTGCCCCTCAAGCAGATGATGCCGCCCCTCAAGAAGATGATGCCGCCCCTTTCAGCATCGGTGGCGCCCCTCAATGTGATGGTGCCTCCCTCAAAGTGCCAGTGACGCCCCTAAATGTGATGGTGTCTCCTGTCAACGAGTCTGTGGCGGCCTTCAAAATGATGCCGCCCCTAAAAGTGCTGGTGCCGCCCCTTACAGTGTCAGTGGCGCCCTTCAAAGTTTTGGAGGAACTCATCAATACAATGTTGCCGCCCTCTAACTTTCTGTAACGTCCCTCCATATACATAATGGTGCCGCTTCTCAAACCATCCGTGGCGCCCCTCAAAGTGATGGTGCCGCCCATTACAGTGTCGGTGGTGTCTCCTCAAAAGTCAAGGTGCCGCCTCTCAAAGAAATGCTGGTGTCCCTCGAAGTGTCGGAGGCGCTCCTGAATGTCATGTTGCCGCCCCTCAAACCTTCCGTAACACCCCTCAACGTCATGGTGCCGCCCCCCAATGTCTCACGGCGCCCTTAAATGTGATAGAAGCGCCGGTCAAAGTGATGACTGTGCTCCTGGCAGTATCGGTGGCGCCCCGAACAGTATCGGTGGTGCCCCTCAAAGTGATGATGTCACCCTCAAACAAACGGTGGCGCCCTTCGAAGTATCGGAGTCCCTAAATATCATACCTATTGCCGCCCATTAACGATCTGTAGCGCCCCTCCATATGATGGAACCGCCCCTTAAAGTATCCGCGGCGGTCCTTAACCCTCGCCGGACCTATTGGTTTTCTACATACGCGCCGGCCGAGGGGGGGGGGGCGAGTACACCCCCCCCCCTCGCCGTTTCGCCCCTGGTGGAGCTAGCGCGTCGCGGAAAAAACGAGCGTGTGCGCCGTTACGAGACGCAGAGATTGGTACCCGATTTTAAGGTCCTAGGTCAACCGGTGACCTCTGAGGTCAGGTCAAGTGCCCCAAGGCACAGTTCAGTTTTTGGCGAATAACTTCGCAAAAAACGGCCGCAGCGCCGCGATTTTGGCAGCATCGTGTTTGCCTTGCTCAGGCGCGTCGAATGATATACTTTTTGTTCGGGTCAGGTCAACTTGGGGTGTTGACCTCAGGTCAAGGTCAGGTCAGCACCCCCAGGTCACGAAGTTGGTCGAAAGAGGTCATGTCGCATATCATTCGATTCGGCAGGTCTTCCTGAGTCAATTGGTGGCTTTCCCGACTCGCTAGCTCAATTTGATCAAGAGTTATTGACGAAAAACTAATATGACCTTGATGACGTCATAAATGACGTCACGCAAGGTCAACATTGCAAAAGTGACGCATCTAACCTTGCAAGGAGTGCATCAAATCACGATTCTGTGTGCTTGAGATAGTTGGAGATCGTTCCCGGCGCCAGAATAGCAGTTTTCATTTTTCCCCATTGACTTATAATGGTGAGGTCACGAAAATGACCTGACCTCATATAACCTTTAGGAAAAATCCGAGATATACAAGTTGTGAGACTCATAATGGATACTAGATCCTGCAAGTTTCATTTCCCTGTGACATCTCCTCTGGCAGTGAGGGTGTTGCGAAGTTGCGACATCTGAAGACCGTGCAGAGGTTCACTTATGACGTCATAGGTCAGTGACCTGACCTGACCCAAAAATGCGGTTGGTGTCAAAAGATTCAGCTTGAATCAAAGGTCAGGTATGCCAAGTTCCAGCTCTCTATCGCCAGCGTTTTGGAGCTATCGCGAAAAAACCCTATGGGGGGGGGGGCACCCCCACCCCCTCGGCCGGCGAGGGTTAAAGTTACAGTGCCGCCCCTTACAATGTGGTGGCGTCCTCAAAATAAAAGTGATGTTGCCCCCCTCCCCCCCGAGTAATGTTGGCGTCTCTTCTTTAAGTATCGGAGGCGCTCCTCATTGTCATTTTGCCCCACATCACTGCACACTTGGCGCCCTTCAATGTAATGGTGCCACCCCCAACGCTCAAAGAGATAATTGCGCTTCTCACAGTGTCGGTGGTTACCCTCAAAGTGGTTTAAGTGCCCTAAAAAAGTTGGTGGAGCGCCTCAAAATGATGCTGTCGTCCATTAGCATATCTGCAGCGCCCCCAAAATGATAGTGCCTTCCCTTAACCAGCGCCGGGCTGAGGTTTGAACCCCCCTCCCGACCCCTATAACTTGGCTACTGGGCCACGTAGCGACACGCGGTAAGCGGCATTCGAAAGAGTGTCAAAAACTACTTGGGTTAGTTGGTTAACCGTACTTTGGTTAGGTCAAGTCAAATGTCAAATATCAGGTGACCAGAGGTCATCAAAGGTGAAATGTGGGTGAAATGTTGTCTGTTTCAACATTTATTGACAAACTGGCGCATAACTCGGGGAAGAATAGAACTACAGCACCGCGAAAAAAGCGCATTCGATAGCTCGTCAACGTTACTATAAAGTCCTCAGACTTGACCTAACATCAACGGCTTAACCTCCAGAACACAACTAGTTTAACCCGTGCCGGGCCGGGGAGGGTTGAGTGGACAGTGGACCCCCCTCCGCCCCTCTACTGAGCTGTTTTAATGAGGAACCTTTTTACTGTAATAATTATTGACTCACGAAAGTTATGACATTGTTTTTTCAGTACTGTGCTCCTCTCGTCGAGATGCGTCGAATGAACTATAATTTGACATTCAAATGTCATTTGGGAAATTTGAGCTCAGGTCCAGGTCATGACCTGACTGGTAAAGGTCATGTTGCATATCAGTCGATTTGTATCGTCAAACTGAAATCATCTAAGGTGTTTTCATCGCTCAGGCATGTCGCATGTCTCTATCAGAAGTTATTGAAAAAAACTGCTGGAGGCCTTCCATGACCTGACATGACCTCAAGGACATAACGAGGGGTCGTGGGTGGCAATTTTCCGATTAAGTGTGTCATTTTCAATTGTTTTATGATGTTTAAATTCGTTAACTTTGACATTTGTCTACCTATAAAAAGAGGCATGCATGCCCTGATTTTCTCCCATTTCCTTATACCTAATGGAAGGGTCGCAAAATTGTCCTTACCTTTGGTCAAAGACATAGCAATTTCGAGACTTACATTTTATATATACAGTTACACACTGTTTGTCTTATCAATCGCTGAAGTTATAAAGGGATCGTTCAGTCGGTGTACTATCTATGGTGAGCATTTGCCTGTTCCGTAGCTCAGTTGGTAGAGCACCGGACTCCCCGCATTGTCTTCGCTTGCGTTTTGTTCGCTGGCCGAGCCGGAGAGAAAGTTACCGAGTGAAGGTAATTCAAATTTCAAAAACTCAATGAAAATATCACTGGGGACACGAAAATATTTGAGTAGGTAGGTATACCATTCATTAACTTGGGGGGGGGGGAGGGGGATGAACGTATCGTTGCAATACGCTGTTCATTACGCGAGTAACTAATGAATAAAAAATGTATGAGTTTATCCTTACTCCACCCGCCCTCCCTCTCCATAAAGAAGAGAGTTAATTGTGTTGCATTTTGTTTATATGCAGAAAAATAGAGGCGTCAAAGGATATGACTGAATATCAGCGACCCTTGCTGTGTAAGCAATGGGGCTTGCAATGGGGTATGACAAGTGGGGGTAATGGCCCCGTCCAGCGCCCATAAAGTGGGCACCACTCGTTCGACCTGCCGACCACTGTTCTAGAGCCATAAAACACCGTGAATGTTTTAAGCTTGACGATACGGATCGACTGGTATGCAACATGTTTTATTTCTGGTGAGGTCATGAACTTGACCTCAGGTAAATTTTTTAAAATAATTTTTGTAAAGTCAAATTATGGTTCATTTGTCGAATTATGACGAGAGAAATACTATATCCCGGAAAAATAAACGTAATACCGCTGAGCATAGGTAGGTTGAATCTGAAATCATTACTTAGAAAAAGTTATAAAAGAACCGTCGAACGTGTCTTTTTTGGTCATTAAATATCAGTAGGTATGCCGCCCCCCTCAGATGCCAAGTGCCGCCCCTATGAGTGCAAAATGCCGCCCCTAATTGTGATTGCCGACCCAGTGAAAATCCCTTAAAATACGCCCTGCTCCGCCTCCAACCCGTTTGAGGTCACCGTGTCCTCGACGCAGCCGCTGCTGGGCTGCCCGCCCCCGCATTGGCTCGTCCCGGACCCGTCGCGCTCGACCGGGTCCCCGCATGGGGCCACTGGGGCTGGCCAGTGTCGCCATCGGTCCAGTCCTGCTGACTTGAAGACGGCCCGAGCGGTGCAAGTCACCAGGGCCACTGCCCGCGCGCAAACCTGTGCGCACTGCCTTGCCACGCCAGTGTTCGAGGCCCCCGATCGCTCGCGATGCCCGAGCTTGTCGAGCTGAGGTCGGGATGCGGGCGGAGCCCCGCTGCCCGCCGGCTATGATCGTATCGTGCACACGAACGACGGTGTAGGAGGGCACCCTTGCCGCTGTCCTGTCGCGCTACAATCCCTCGATTGTGTGGGCTGCCCTGCCGTGGGGGTCCCGTTGAGGGCAGGTGGGTCAGCCACCCTCCGCTGCCACTCACGGTCGCTCCCCGCTGCCTGTGTGCCTCCCCGCCGCCGGTGCCCCATGTGTACCGTTGGGCCCTCCATCGACGGGATATCGGACGTGCCTACGGCCGCAGTCGCCGGGGCAGGCGGGCGTCCCGCCCATCGCTGGCCCCCACGGCCGCACTGGTGACAGATAGGCGTCCATCCGCCGGACTCCTCAGACGGACCACGGGGGCGCTCCGCCCACTCCAGGCCCGCCTGCTGATAACCGGGTGTGACGAACCGACCCACCTGCTCGTTTGCGTGTGTGTGCCGCGCCGGACATTTGCGGACCAAGTGGTCGGGGCTGTTGCAAAAGAAACAGCGGCGCCCGCTACCCCGCCTGTTCGGGTTTGGTGGCCCTCGTTGGGGGTTCCTCGCCCCTGTCCCGTGCCCCGTGCGGTAGGCGTCCCGCCTTCCCGCCGTCTCAAGGGTTTGCAGAGCGCGCTGCAGCTCTCCAATTAGCCTCTCCAGCGCGTCCAGCCGCGCAGTGCCGGGCGCGCCTCGGTCTTGCACCGCCAACGCCTCGCCCTCGCTGGGCGGGCGCATTGCTCGGAGTGCGTCCTGCTGCCTTTCGAATTTATCGGCGACCTTCACGGCTTCGATGAGGCTGGCCGGGTCCTTCGTCAGCACCCGCACCCGCAGCTGCTCCTCACGGAGGCCGCATACGAAGCGGCTGACGACGGTCGCTTCCACGGACGGGTCGCCGGCTCTCGCCCCTGGGTATGCCTCCCGGCCTGCCTGGCGCACCCTGTCGGCGAAATCGCGTGTCGCCTCACCGGGCTGCTGTCGGATGCTCGCTAGTTCAGCGTGCACCTGCATCGCGTTCTTTGCTGTGCCGAAACGGGCTTCCAACGCGGCCACCGTTTGCTGCAGGTTGCCTTGAACATCCTTCGACAGCGAGGCGAAGTAGTCCAGGGCGCCATCTTGAAGCAGGCTGACCAGGCCCCGCTGCCGACTCTCCTCCGAGAACGTGACCGTCTTCGCCCGGAACCGCCGGTACCACCGACCCCATGATTGATTATTTACCCCCGTGAAATTTTCAAAGTTAGCTAAAAATAAAAGTTCTCTCTCCATGTTACGTTACTCTACTGAGCCGATTCAAAATGAAATAAAAATAAAAATTTACTTTAAATGGTGCAACCCAACGAATGCGTGTCCGCTAGTGTCCGAACCGTCCTACCGACCGCGCCAGTTGTTCGGAACACGCATTCTCGGGTAAACACCACGGCTCAGTTAACTAATGTATTGATCTGTATACATCGGCTCATTACACGCTAATACCCTGAATGCCCATCAGGCCGGACCTCTTGTCCGCCACCCCATCCCAGAGCCCCTCTTGGTGAGCCAACCGCTCAGCCCCGAGCTCCACCCGCCGAGCCACCCCAACATTTACATAGGGTTTGTTGCAAGCTTATATCTCCGTTCGTGATGTTGCAAAAGATGCCAATGGTGCTGAACAATTTACAAAATGATCCCCTCTAAATATTTGAAGACCACTGCATCGAAATTATCGCCAAATTAACGAGCTAGAGCCTCGTCAAATATGCTATGTAAACCGGGTTAATGTGTTCTCCGTCCAGCTTTACATTTCTCAGCTAGCTGATTCAGCCGGATGCAGGATATTTTGCACAAGTGCCAGTGTCAGAGGTCCCACCCCGCTGCGCTAACTGCACCGTCCTCTGTGCGGCAGCGCGGCCGCTGGTTCCGGTCGCGGGTGCGGGTGGCGGCGCCGCTCGCCTGTTTCCCTACCGGCCACCTGCGCAGTATGCGGGTGCGCAGTGACCCTCCCCAGGACAGCCGCTGGTTCGGCGCCCGGCTGAACCCGCCGGTGCCGTACCTGCTGGTCGGCCCGGCGGACCTGCTGGTCGAGCTGTGGTTCCACCTGCCGCCACGCTGGACGGCCGACCAGTACTCGGCCTGCGACGCCCAGCCGCACGGAGACACGCTCTCCTTCCCCGGTCTGAGTCTGAGTGGGGGCAGCGAGCCGCGGCCGGTCACAGTGCGACTGGAACTCTGGGAGGGCCAGCACACCCTCAGGTGAGTGGGTGATGAACGAACCGCAGGTGATACCGAACTACCACATTCGTAACAGCAATATAGACCATCGTTATTTCTACTGAACGTAGGACGAATCATAGTGTGACAAGCAACATATTGGGCTTAAAAGGAACTGCTGAAATACCGGATGTAAACATGCGCCATCGTATAGCAATACAATCACTCGTTGCTCCTTACAGCGTTTTGTTCAACTCAACTGAAATAAGCTTTCCGGATAAATACCAAAACTTGAATTGAAAACATGTTTACTTCATGCTGTTGACTTTTATAGAAGCCTTTGTGAACAGAAAAAAAAACAGTTCGGTTTAGAGTATTTTTCATTTCTAGGTACTGCTCCATTCAGCATCGGTTGTGTGTAAGTCTGCTTCAATACCAAACTGATTCAGACTTCCAACTACTCTCTCCCTCTCTCTCTCTCTCTCTCTCCCTCTCTGATTTCAGCTGCTCTCGCCGTGAGGTGATCCACTGGACCGACTCCCCTGCCGACCCGTCCACCGGCCCGCCGCCGCCGCCGCGCCGCCCGTCCCATCACGAGCTGAGCCGAGTCGTGAATGTGTCACTGAGCTGTGGCCACCTCGGCCCCGGTCGGCGCACACTGCGCCTGTACGACGTGAGTATAAACTGCATCCCGGCCCGATATTGACGGCACCGCCAGCCGGCAAGGCCGCTGTAGAATGGCGATGTTCGAGACCGTGCGCCGAACATAGACCCCCGACGGGCTCTAAGATCGTCGACTTTCCTCTCAGAGTCCAGAGAAGCGGGAGCTTCTATGACCGCCTGCTGAGTTTCAGAACTTATCAACTTTGAGCGACCAGGCGGTCTTGCTTGCATCGACTGATGGCGGAGGATAGTTTTAGTCTTGGATAAGCTATTGTGCGTCGGTCGGACACAAAGGCCGTCCTTTGCATATCGGTTATTACAGGCACGCTTTATGTTGAAAACAGGAGACCGTGGTAGACTGCATCTGAACGAATGAATACCGAATTAAAATAGGGGGCAAAATGGACAGGTGCTGTTTAAAGCTCAACCGGATGTGTTCATTAGTCATTCCACAAATGATGCTGAGTCTCCCAGCACCGATGAGCTCGTGGTACCTAACATGTTTAGGAGAAGTTATGCTGCAGATGCCACTTTGGACCGTCTCAGTCAGGTATCGCCACCCACATAGTCCGAAGCGGAGTTCAGTCAATCAGTACCTCTAAATATAGTCGTATTTTGTGTCTACGGCATTCCAAGACACATAATTGTAACTTTTTTTAGTTTACAGTCAGTACCACCAGTATAACGCCTTTTGGGGCGACTAACGGAGCGAGCGAGAGGGTGGGCCTTGCACGTGCGAAATTTCGAGGGGGTACCTCCAACTAACTTGTGCACGGCACCTTACTAACCAGTCTCTAGCGATGTGCCAAATTTGAGCACAATCGACCCAGCCGTTCTCGAGATCTGGAAGCGGCACCCTGCACGTGCGCACGTGCAAAATGGGTCCCAACTGACTTGTGCACGGCACCCTACTAACTGGTCCCTAACCGTGTACCAAATTTGAGCGCCATCGGTCCAGCCGTTCTCGAGATCTGGAAACGCCCCCTGCACGTGCGCACGTGCAGCAGCACCCCAACTCTGGCACATGGATGTGCAGTGCCTGGTGGGTGTCTACCTACATGCCAACTTTCAGCGCAATCGGCCAAGTAGTTACCGAGATATTGCCACAATTACAAAACTGACACCTCTTCGTTTTGCACGTGGCACGTGCATAAGGGGTCACCCACATGCATCGGGAATAGTCCAATACTTGGTAGAAGGAATGAAGCTACCCTACAAAAATTACCGCGTGTAAATCGGTCAAGTG
Organism: Amphibalanus amphitrite; assembly: GCF_019059575.1. NCBI lineage: Eukaryota > Metazoa > Arthropoda > Thecostraca > Balanomorpha > Balanidae > Amphibalanus > Amphibalanus amphitrite. The sequence goes on along the minus strand of NW_024881528.1, from coordinate 1,235,735 downwards.
GTTGCTGAGATATAAGCCTCGCAAAAGCGTCCGCACGGCCGGCCGGCCGGCCGGCCGCTCATACTCGGAAATTTCCGTTAACCCTCGCCCGCACATGCCATTTTCCCATCCTAGAACGCACATGGCGGGGGGGTGGTTGCCACCCCCCGCGCCATTTCGTTCCTGTTGGAGATAGAGCTTAGCGGTAAAGACCAAAAAGATTCTTTGGGAAGAGACGAATCCAATGATATCCAGTTTTACCTTCTCAGGTCAGTCATTGACCTTCCAGGTCAGGTCAAACTAAAAAATGTTGCTGTTTTGGGTCACCGTTGGATATCAAGTGCGCTGCTTATCATATACCGATGACGACGCCGTTTTCTGGTGCCAAGCCAGCTAGAACCTCTTTGTCACTCTACCCGACCAGGTTTTTGCTGCTGAGGTCATTTCAGGTCAAGTTAGGTCAAGGTCAATTATATGTGTTTGTATGTCTGTGTGTGTCTGTGTGTATACTGATGTGTGCACCGATTGTTTATGTGTCCATATTACATGAAATCATGATCTGAGAAGCTTTTACCAAAAATGTAGCCAAAAAACTTCACAAAAAGTAATTTCCGCTTGCCTAAAACGCAATTATCTTAGATGACCTAGGTTGACCTTGACCTTGACCTTGACATCTGAACATCGTCGAACAACATGTTCCATGATAGGTGGGAGGTAAGACTGGCAAAAAAGGCCGAAATCAAGGTGTCAAAAGCTCACAAGGCCCATAGCCAACGCAAGATGTTGAGAATTGGCCATTTGGGTCATGACATGACCTGAAAACAAGGTCATATCTCCGAAACAAAAAACCACAGAAACTTGAAATTTTCAGTGGACATCAAGAAAGGATAGAAGAGCAGCTATACGAAAAATCAGCCTTCTAGCTCTAAAAATGTTGAGTGCAGAGCAGAAAGACTACCTGGGGGGGGGTGGCAACCCCCCCCCCCCCCATGTGCGGGCGAGGGTTAATCTAAGGAAAGACTACGCTCGCTTCGCTCGCTCCGTAATTAAACGGGAGAAGAGTAGCGAAAAGCTTAGGCGCCAGGGCCAACATTTACTAGCCTGTGCTCCATTGCTATTTATTATAGGCATAGGTAAATGCAATCGGTTGTTGAATCACCAGTCGCTCTAAACTTCATACATCATAGCATAACCGGATATTCCTTGAAGAGTGGTGCGGGTCTTCACTTCACTACATAGTGTCAGTTATTACCGACAGATGGCACAGTCGTCTGACGCCTGAATGATGCTGTGCCGCACGACTTGAATTATGCTGTGCCGCATGGCATAAAGTTCATATATCGGCCCATACATGGGTTAGAAGCCAGCGCCTGCCGCATGCTGTGCCGCATAACCACTCTTGAGTCTTGCACACACGGCCTTTAAAAATTTATTATTGCCAAAATAATAATGAGTATTTGAGACTTGACTTGAGTCAGGCGATGCAGCTGGGGTCCATGGTATTTTTTTTATAGCAATTTTCAACCCAACCGAAATGAATATTTTTTCCCCAATTGGTCCTGTGGACACCGTTGCCAGCCCGCCCTGATAGGTATGGTACCTACTTACAGGCCCTGCCGATCGTCCCTTCCCTACAGAACACGGCTACCGACCCGCACTGGTACGAAGTGCCCCTGCTGGTGCCTGATTGTCCTTCCCCAGGACACGGCTACCGACCCGCACTGGTACGAGGTGCCCCTGCTGTTCACCTCGTCCTGTCCCCCGCAGGACTCGGCTACCGACCCGCACTGGTACGAGGTGCCCCTGCTGTTCGTCAGCTGGTACTCTGAACCCGAGGAGGGCAGCAGCGGCGACTTCTGGCGGGTCGAAGACGCCGCCCCGCTGGACGAACTCACCCCAGAGAGCCCGCCCGCTACCGACACGTGAGTTGATCGCAGCTTTCTGGAGTGGTCTGTTTAAATAGTCTCCGGCGGTCGGTGACGGTACACTTTGGCTAACTTTTGTATCCCTATGTAGGTACGTTGAGCCTCTGAGGACACTTACATATCATTAAACGTGTAAAAATAAAGAGCAACCATAGGCAGGCACTGTCGACTCCCGCACGGCATCAAAGAAGCTTCCCATTGCTCGCGGTTACACTAAGTACTAATTAGCATGGCTGCAGGACTGAGCTATTGCTAAAAACGGCAAGCGGTGGTAGGCGGCTCGAAATACCCCACCCCGACTAGCTCAGGAGTCCTGAATTGTCGTTTGACGAATATCGCGTAGCTCGTAAGACAAGCGCGGCTATAAACATCATGAGACATTAAATACGTTTGCTTCCTTCTCCAGGCCTCCAGTTCGACACGACGCAAACGAACTGTGAACAAAACTATGTCTCATCGAAGACAAGAGGAGTCGCAAGTGGAGTCGACCCAATTAGGACAGAGCCTCATTAGCCTCAATCAGCATTAGATGAACGATATCAGTGGGGATGAGCTTTTGGCTCCGCGATGTCGAGTAGTGGTCGAAACACGCTAGTCCCATCGAGCGTAATGATTCTAAACGGGTAGCATGTGACTTGGCAACGCGATACAAGTACTCATTTGCCTTATTCGATGTGATACCAACCTTACTAGTCCATAAGCAGGGTTCGATGTTCGTCAGTGTCGTATTTTTGTTATCCGTTGTACTGTTTGCATGTATTGGGTCCATAGCCATTGCTGTTTGTGTATTGCGTAATCTTGGCCATTTAACTTCGTGCTAACATAACGTCCGCCATATAACACTCGTCTCAAGGTGCCTTGTGGTCCCCGCGGTACGGTACCGCACGGCAAAGAGCCAAATTACATTTTGTAATTGATGATCGTGGAAATAAAGTGGAACGGTATCATACGAATGTCATATCGGTCGGTTCATCGCATGGCTTAGTTGGTAGAGCAGCAGACTCCGACTGGCGAGGGCCTCGGTTCAAGCCCCTCCGCCGCTCGATATTTGCACCCAACACTGGACAAGTAACCCTATCCGAGCATGCACATAAACATCGACAGCTCAAAACATACGTAAATTTTATTTCAACATGACAACGAAGACAATGGTAGGAGCCGGCGCCTGTGCGTTCCGAGCGTCTGGGAGTCCTCTGCCGCTCCTATCCCGGGGAACTGGCTGGCTGCCTACAGAGCCCCACTGCCCTACAACAAGAGCACCCTCCTACACAGGGGCGTGCCGATAAACTCTGCACCTTTGATCAAAACACAACACATGATAAACGCTGTTAGGAATCGCAACAGGTTATAGCTGACTACAGGCGCTGCTAGGCGCGGTCTCTCTCTCTCTCTCTCTCTCTCTCTCTCTCTCTCTCTCTCTCTCTCTCTCTCTCTCTCTCTCTCTCTCTCTCTCTCCACACCTGTCCTCTGAGCGGGCCCCCGACGGACAGATGTCGGGCGTATCTGCGCCGGCGGAGGGCCCGCTCGGCCGGTGTCAGTAGGCCGGAGAGCGGAGCGGCTCACCTCCTTCGGTTCACCAGCCGGATAGACGGCGATCGCTCCGTCCCCGGCTACAGACGACGGGACGGACACAGTCCTCACACCGCTCAGAGAGGCCACACAACACACCGCGCGGTAACAACGAGACATCCGCATCACTAAATAACAACGCACTCGTACACACCATCATCCAGTGGCAACACATGTCATAGAATCCTCTTACAGGCCCGTAACAACGCACTGATTGGCCTCGCTCTCAAAATACGACCGTCAGACACAAGGGCTCGTAACAACACCAGCCGGCACTCCGTCCTGCGGCGGGAGCCCGGCGGCCAAACTCCTGCACAGAGAGACGCGGCGGCCCGTACCGGCCCGGTACCACACTGCACCGATCCGCACCAGCTGCCATCGGTTCCCCGTCCCTCCCCGCACCTTCAAACACAGGCTCACAGGTCACACATGTCCCCACCGGGCCGGCCAGCTTCAATAAATACTCTGTCGGTGACCTCTGCTCCCTCAGCTGAGCTGGCCTGCCACCGATTACCACATAAACTGACTCATACGGGAAAAGAGCCGGCCCACTTTACCTCCATATAACTCAGCCCTTCACACACTAGACTCGGATGAAATGAAGCACCACAGGCGAGCGCACGCACATAGAGAGACTAATTATGTCTTTCGGCACATACTAAGGAAGGTGAACCACTTCAACCCAGCGGCAGTATCCGTATACGGACATTAACGAGTGATTGTCGGACGTTCTCGAAGTGACGAACGTCTCTGAGTCTGCTGCAGGAGTTGGTTCACGTCGCGTCACGTCTCGTTACGTCACGAGCACGGCGTGTGACGCCGGTGCTCAGCTGCCTGATATCACTGGAGACGGCCGCTCCGTCCCGCCGCTCTATTCCACCGCGTCCATCCGGTCGGAGCCTGAGACGATCTTCGCGTCGGGGCCTGAGAAGCTCTCGGCGCCGGGGCCTGAGAAGACCTCGGCGCCGCCGCGGGGCCGCGCGGAGGCGGCGGCCGTCCACTCGGCGTCGGAGCCCTCCCCGTCCGCCGCCGGCCCATCCCTGGAGCAGCGGCCGCGCCGCCGCCGCCGGCGACACAGCACGTGCAGCAGGCTCTAGAGGTGGTTGGCGGCGTCGGTAGGCTGCGGCAGCGCCGGGCCCGGCTGCAGCAGGTCGAACCGCTGCTTCTGCTTCCGCTGCTCGCTCATCTGACCGACAGCCAGAGGGCGGGTGGAGTGAGATTAGCAACCGAAGCCAGAGATAGTAGGAATACTGACTACGCAGTTCGGCCATCTCAACAGAGTCGGAATGGGGCGCTACAGAGGGAAGTTGCCAACGCAGCAAAACAAAAACACGACAGTCGAATCCAGAGACGAACTCTTTCGATGTTTAAAACATACACGACTTCAAAGACAAAACAGAATGACAAGCTGCCATGTAATTTAATGGTGCCTCGTCATCTGTCTGACTTGCCGAACTAAACTTTGCAACAACAGAGTAGTCACTACCGTTTGTGCGTCTATGCACGCATCACCGGGCTGTTCCATTACCCAGCACGTCCTCGTCCAGATGTGTCCTGAGCCCCACGCCCCACACCGCCTGTCACAACCAGCCACTGACCTGATCGCGCAGCTCCGCCAGCTGATCGGACAGGGTCTTCACCAGCCCCATGGTGGCGTCCAGCTTGTGCTGCAGACTGCGCAGATCGCTCTGTTCGCCCTCTGCCTCGCCGGTGGTTAGCGACATGGCGCGCATGCGCGGAAACCAGTCCAGGTTCTTCTCCTAGCGACGGGGAAGAGAAAGTTAAAACTTCTGCTGGTGAAAGCTGGACTGGTGATGGTAAATAAAAGCAAACTTCTATTTATATGGAGACAAGGAGAAGGAGAGAGATCTATTAGTGCTATAGAGCCAATAAGTATGCATAAAATGGCATAATCCAGATGATTGGGGTAGGAAGAAAACCACCGAAGTAGCGGCAGGCATCAGCTGGCGCGACAAACTCAGCGGTGTCAGCATCCAGTGCCTGTATCCGCCAGCCCGCCAGCACAGCCGCACGCACCTGTACCATGTTGTAGACGTAGCTCTCGGGCCCGGTGAACTCTGTCGATACCTTCACCTTGATGAGGACGATGAAGTACAGGTAGTGCCACATGTTGTGCTCGCTCTGCACGTGCTCCTCAAACGTCACAGACTTGTTGTCGAAATCGCTCCGCTGCAGACCTGCGCACACAAATCGAGTCAGTCAGGGTGCGCCATAGAGCCGCGTCAGTCAAAGGCAATACTCAGCTACCAGGTGGCTCAGTTCGGATAACGGTGACGGCCAATACCCAAACTGTACAGGGGTATCAACAGCATCATCGTACCAACAAGACTTCTCAGCGGACAACTTCTCATCTAGGTCTATCTACCCTTCCCTCTCCGCCTGTCTCGGTTCTGATTCCCATCCTTCATAATCTCCGCCCGATCCGACCCGGCACTGCATGTCCCTTCACCCACCGCAGATGAAGCAGGAGTTTTTCAGGATCTCCTCCTTCTGCTGTTTGTCGCTCCTGAGGTCGGCGAACGTGTCGATGATGACACCAAAGATGAGGTTCAACACGATGATGATGACGATGAAGAAGAACAGCAGGTCGTAGATGACGCGAGCCGTGAACAGCGGGTCCTGTGGGTGGGGAGGGTGCGCCGTGAGCAGGGGTTCCTCTTCTGGTAGGTGTGACCGGTGGCACACGGCTTATTGTGGACAGGTAGATATGTGCTGCAAAAAGGATGAACCGCGTCTCATTGGTCCATGCAGTGTCTGGTACAAATAAGCTGAGCACATGCAATAAGTTATTCATCTGTCGTAATACTCTCAGTCTCCTCTGCCCAGCCTCCCTCCCCGTTCAAGCCCCGACCTCCGGGTGGCAGGGGCCCGTTGACCGCAGTGTCTGCCGCGGCCGCCTACCTTGCTGCTGGGAGCGCGCAGCACGTCTCCGATACCGCCGCCATTGCGGAGGCCCTGGTTCAGTGTGGTGACGATACACATCATGAGCGTCTCGCAGGCGCGCTCCCGCAGCTCCTCGCCGCCCGGCGGCTCGTCCAAAACCTCCGCTGTGGGCGAACAAACGCAGCTGAGTCAGTGATTAAATGCATACAGACAGTCTACGTGTCAGCTAGACACTTCAGGCACAGTTCAGAAGACACTCTGTAGCGACGGAATAGATGGTGTTAATATTGTCTTAGTCCAACACAAGTTACATGCTACTACAAAACAAAAAGCTGCGCTGCACTTTAACGAAAACGGCAATAAGTTAGAGAACAATCGAAATCACGGGGGGACGTGCGAGGCGAAACTTTCTGGCAGGCAATCACTACCCATCCACAGGTTGACGCTCTTCAGAAGCTACAGTTGAGGGCAACGATGAGCTTTTACCAAGTCGCATAATTACGGCCAAAGTTTGGAAGGTAAAGCACTGATGATCACAACTTTCTGCAGACAGAAATGCAAATGGGAATCCTTGACAAACTGACATTAAACTTTTCCATATTGGAAGGGGAGGTTGACTAATGTCAACAAAGCCATACCAGTCAGGCGTATAGGACAGTTTCCGAGTCAATTTTACGGCCAGTGACTCGAGCGACACGGAAACGCGTGGTACTCGCCGGCTTGATAAATTGGGGCGATAGGTTTACGGTCAGTAGCTGCATAAATATGAGAACCAGGTTCCCGTGGTGGGTTTCAACGACTGCATGGTTCTAAAATCCAAGAACTGCATTTATGATCCAACAGTCACAACAGGTGTTATCATCTGAGGACGAGCGGTACACTCAGTAGGGCGTTACAGCGTAGTTTTTTTGGAGGGGGGATATGCTTACGCCGGGTGTATCTGAGCGTGGATTGCGCCTAGGGCGGGTGTATTTTGGCGTGTTACACTTACGTCGGGTGTATTTGAGCGCGGGGTGCTCCTCGGGCGCGCACGACGTCTCGTCCTCACACCAGCCGGAGCCGCTGCCGGCAGCGGCCGACTCCAGTGCTCCGTCCGGCATGTCTGCAGCCGTCACAATTCGTCACACATCCGTTACGCAACACACAGCAGCGCAAACTAGCCCGACAGACTATCGGAATATAATATACATCCACCTCAACAACTGTCAAATTCTTCAAATATCTCTCAAAGTCGCCTTGTAAGACCCATGTGTATTACCTGCGCGCACGTTGAGGCTGACGGGCACCACGAAGTCGTCTTGGAAGAAAATGAAGCCGATGATGGAGAACAAGTAGACGAGGATGAGCGCCAGCACTGCCGTCAACAGGATGGACCTGCCGTTCTTGGTTACAGACTTGATGACGTTCAGCAGCGTCTCCTCGCGGTACACCACGTCGAACAACAGCACAGAGTAGAAGAAACAGTGCGACAGCCCCAGCACGCACACTACGAAGTAGGCAAAGTGGTAGAGTAGCTCGTAGTCGGAGACTCGTTGTCGAAACGTCTTCCCGAACGAGCCCTTGTTGCCCATGATGCTGGCCACGTGGATGCCCTTAAATACCAGCTGAAATGATCGGGGGACGAGACGGATACGTTGTTAGATCAGCTCGCACAGACATTAAAGGCTAGAACATACAGACACGAACCATTCATATTATAACATAAAGGACCATAAGAGATAATTCGGTAGAGGAGCGCAAGAAACATGAATAGCACAGTTTGTAGCCCGGATAGACATAAAAAACAGAAGACAAAGTAATCGAATTATTCGCTTTATCAGCCAGCTGTTAAGCGAAACACTGAACGGGATGCGGCGGCATGGACCGAGAAGCACTCACATTGATTAGGCCGACGATGAATATGACGGACTCGAGTCCGGCGCTGAATATGAATATGCAGAGCACGCAGAGGAAAAGTAGCATGAAGGAGATGCCGCCGGGGAACCAGAAGGCGCCGGCGGCCGCCACGAACGTCGCCGCCCACGTGAACGGCATCCAGCTGCCCACGTCTGAATCAGAGTGGGGTGGGCGGCCTGACTTATTAGAACGATTGGCATATATCACTGGCAAGTGTCGATGCACATTGCACATGAGGTAGATGATACGAGTCGACTTACAGATGATACGAGTCGACTTACAAGAAAAAGTACAAAAATGCGCAGTTTATATAAATTATTATTTTCTATCTTTTTTACCTAACACATAGCTTTGGATTACGAAAAGTGAATTGACTCCACAGGCGAGCTCTCACAGATCTTGTCATCCAGTCAGAGCAATTGAAAAAAGGCAGACCGAAAATAAACTGATCAAAACTCTCCCAAACAAGCATCCTTCCAGGGCCGTCAAGTCAGAGGTGCGCAATCTCTGTGCCAGCTCGGTAACTCACTGGGCCAGTCGTCGGTGAAGGGATAGCTGACCGCCACCAGCATGTTGATGATGACCGCCAGGAAGAACAGCACGTGAGACCACAGGCTCATGTAGTTGCTGATCCGGAACAGCAGCGCCTGACCTGGGGGGGGGGGGGGGGGGGAGGGCAGCAGGTGAATGAATAGTCGCGGTCGATGACCATGCCAAACTAGATGACAGTGCCTAGTAGCGACCAGGGGCAATACATCAGGCGGAAAGCAGCCGCCAGCCCCACTGCGAAGAGAAGAACCCTGCCAAGTGCCAAACCCGCCCGTCATACTAAGCAGTATGACGATAGGCCTGGTATCCACTAAACCCTGCTCCCTGTATTGGACCGTCCTGCCTCACCCAGTTCAACTCCTCACCTCTGAGTTTCTTTTGCCACTTCATTTCGTCGAAGAGGTAGTCGCACTGGTCGAAGAATCCCTGCACCTTGGAGCCCTGCTCGTCCCGCTCCACAGTGGTGTGGATGCGCGTCTGGGTCTCCTTGGTCAGGTACTCGCAGATCTCCGGGATCGGGAACACGATCTGCTCCATGGTTCGATCCGAGCGCACGATCTGGGAAGAGAGAGGGAGGGTAGTTCACTGAACAAGAAAAAATGTACCAGACAGAAGTCTGAGCTCGGAACAGCTGAGAAGGGTTGTGGAGCTAGAGCTAGTATCAAAAGCGACAAAAATAAAAGGCAGTCCATACTCCCGCGGCTGACGCTCACGCGTCACGAAATGACTGGGCAGGTAGCGCTACAATACGCATCGGACCGCACTTACACCTGGCTACTGCGCGGTATTCCGCGGTTCCGTACCTCGATTTGGGCCGTGTGTGTTCGGTAGTACTCCAGTGCGCGCGACATCTTGGTGTCGAGGCTCTCTGTCTGCCTCAGCAGAGTCTGCAGGTCGCGGTTGTGATGCGACAATTGGTGGCACAGGATGTAGATGTTGTGCCCCACCTGGTGGGCAGGAGACACTGGTCAATACCGAGAACTGATGACACAGGATGTAGATGTTGTGTCCCACCTGTCGGACGAGGATACTGGTAATTAACACCGAAACCAAATCATGACATACTGTTAGGATCTCATATTCTGTAAAACACAGTTAATCTTGGCATATTCAGCTTCCTTGAATAGTTTCCCGCCCCCAACCTTACCTCTCGCGGGGAGACGCCGTCGTCACCGTCGGCGGGGTCATCCTCTGCTTCATCAACCAGCCCGTCCTGGTAGTAGGCGCGACACGCCACGTCCAGCTGTCGGTGGAGGGGGGATCAGAGTCCGTCCTGGTTAAGTAGGCGCGACACGCCACGTCCAGCTGTCGGTGGAGGGGGGATCAGAGTCCGTCCTGGTTAAGTAGGCGCGACACGCCACGTCCAGCTGTCGGTGGGGGGGGGGGGGGATCAGAGTCCGTCCTGGTTAAGTAGGCGCGACACGCCACGTCCAGTTTTGACGGTGGGGGGGGGGGGGGGTTAGAGACAGTCCTGGTAGTAGGCGCGACACGTCCAGCTGTTACCAGGTGAAGACGGACAAAGGTCAGAGGCCGCATCAAGGGGGAGGGGGGTCTAAAGCAGCACAGTGCGCGGTCGCGGACAAATGATTGACTAATGAATGGGTATGTAACTCATACGGGAATGGGCGTCATTACGAAGGCAGTAATCAACATCCAACCGTTTCTGATTCCTATTTTCGGGGAAAACTCGACAAAATAACTGACAGCTCGTGTTGCGTAACACGTCGGATAAGACTGCCAGGCTTGTTGATGACAGCTCATTTGCTGACCAGCTGGTTGGATTCTGTCGCTGCCATAAAGGTTTTTGATTCATGTTGCTGGTAGGCCGGGTTCGGTACTAACCAGCTGTTTGGGGTTCATGTTGCTGAGAATGCGCTCGGTACTGACCAGCTGTTTGGAGTTCATGTTGCTGAGGATGACTTATCAGCTGCTTGGGCTTCATGCCGCTAAGTATGGCTCGGAACTCACCAGCTGTTTGGGGTTCATGTCGCTGAGGATGCGTTCGGTACTCACCAGCTGTTTGGGGTTCATGTCGCTGAGGATGCGTTCGGTACTCACCAGCTGTTTGGGGTTCATGTTACTGAGGATGCGTTCGGTACTCACCAGCTGTTTGGGGTTCATGTTACTGAGGATGCGTTCGGTACTCACCAGCTGTTTGGGGTTCATGTCGCTGAGGATGCGTTCGGTACTCACCAGCTGTTTGGGGTTCATGTCGCTGAGGATGCGTTCGGTACTCACCAGCTGTTTGGGGTTCATGTTACTGAGGATGCGTTCGGTACTGACCAGCTGTTTGGGGTTTATGTTGCTGAGGATGGCTCACCAGCTGTTTGGGGTTCATGTTGCTGAGGATGCGCTCGGCGTTTTCGCTGTCGGCCCGCGACTCCATGATGGCCAGCAGCAGCTTGGAGGCATTGTTCTTCAGGTCCAGCACCAGGTCCATGCGCGTCTTGCCCAGCGGGTTGATGTCGTTCAGGATGAGCGCGATGATGATGTCCAGCCCGTTGGACTCGTGGGTGGCGATGCAGTTCTGGTTCTCATGACAGGGACCCTGGACATAAGAGGTGAAATCAGTCACCACAAATCGATATTCGCCTGCCACCGTATGCGAATATGCCAATGCTTTAGCTCTTAGGGCACCTGCCAGTAAAAAAGAAAAAAAAAGAACTGTCATTTGCGTAGCCAACAAACCCTACATGCTCCCATCCCTGACACTATCCTGCACCGCACCAAAACCTTACACTACCCTGCAATCTACATAGTCGCCGCCACGTACCTGGCAGTACTCGGTGAGCGTTTTGAGTGTCTGCACAATGAGGTGCACGTTGTGCTCGTTGATGTAGAGGCCGAGCAGGCCCAGGCCGCCCGTGGTCGAGCCGCAGATGCAGTCCAGGAACATCAGCGTCTCGGAGACCAGACTGCACTTGCCCTTGTTGCTCAGGTCACGAAGGAAGTTCTACCGGACGGGGAGGGGCAGGGGAAGGGAGAAGTGCAGGTGTCATGTTACATCTGTGGCAGCAAACATATTTTATGCTCCCAACTTGTCGCATAAAGTTATTACAGCTGTTATTACAGTGCCTAACATTCGTCTACTTATTAGTGTCATGCGAAGCATACGTAGTGGCATTTTTTTTTTTTTTTTTTTAAAGAACATTGCCATTCTATTGCTTTCGATGTGCAGCTGTATTCCAAGGTCATTACTTCCCAGAAACCGTCAATCGTGTCAGTGACAGCGGCCCATATCAGCGGCGGCCCATGTCGGTAACGGCCGGCTCACCTGCAGGTCGGCGTTGTGGTTCTCACAGAGCAGCTGCAGGAAGCGCAGGATCGGGTCCATCACCATCACTTTGGCCGACAGCGCGTTGTCGTCCTGCTTCTCCTTGACGCGGTCGGCGCGCTCCGCCAGCATATCAACCAGCGCGTCAGACGAGGGCGTCAGACAGGGCTCCGACTCGTCACCTGGGGTCAGACAGACTCATTAGTCAGACAGAGTCAGAGGTCGGATAGGTCAGACACGGCTCCAACTCGTCACCTGGGGGTCACAACAGAATTCAACTAGGTTAGATGGTCCCAGAGTGCCGCGAGCCAGTTCACACGTCTTTGAAATTGGTAAGCCATCCATTCTTTTCCAAAATAAGAGCCAGATAGGTACCAGATCCAGGCAGAGCCAGATTCTTGGTAATTTCTGGGACGCAAAATTACTGCCCCTAGGCTTATTTCAGCTATAAAGTCTGCCAGTCGACCACTGCTATATTAGCCCATTTGGAATCCAATTTCACCCAGCCTACCAAACCAGTCCAGTATCAGATCAATAATTTGCCGCCGCTCCCTCGTACCTTCAATGGTGCTGCGCACATTGTGGTAGGCCTGCTGGGTGCTGCGCGCCGCGTCGTTGAGCTCGTGGCGCAGCTCGTCTGTGACGGTGAGCCCGTTGGCGCGCGGTGTGAGGCGGCGCGGCTTCTGGTGTCGCTCGTGCTCGCGGCCCTGCTGCTCCTCGGCCGTCTTGGCCGTGATGTCGGCCGTGTTCACCATGACCGTGTTCTTGATCTCGATCTGGGCGCCCCGCATCTTCTCCGAGAACACCTGCGCGAGACAGAGAGACGGTCTGGGGTCAGCTTCGCTTTACTGGCTTCACATCATAGAGAAGAACACTCCTGTGGCTAAAAGCCAGCAGAGCAGGCTGCACGGGCGACAACATTCAGAAGTCCAATGATCTAGGACAGTAGAAACGACATGCTGCTAGTCGAAACAGTATCATTAATTGAGTCCAGGACGACACTGACGATGTCGCTCTCACCTTAAAGAAGGCCTGCCGGGTGCTGTCGCGGCTGATAAGCGTGGTGAACATGCTCTTCTGGATGTCCGGGTTGCCGCCCTCGAGCAGCGCGATGCCCAGGTGGACAGCCTCGGTGAAGATCTCGTGACTGGCCGCCGAGCGGGTGACCAGCTCCATGACCAGCGTGCTGGCGCCCTCGCGGTCCAGGTGGCACTGCACCTCCGACATGGTCATACCGGCCCGCGGCAGCAGCGTACCTGGAATAGAGGTCACCCAGGTCAGACTACTGCGCCCTCGCGGTCCAGGTGGCACTGCACCTCCGAAGTGGTCGTACCGGCCCGCGGCAGCAGCGTCCCTGGGGGAGAGGCCACGACAGGTCAGATATACCGGCGCCCTCCCGGTCCAGGTGGCACTGCACCTCCGACATGTTATTGGTCATACCGGCCAGCGGCAGCAGAGTCCCTGGGAGAGAGGTGGGTCAGACACATCCGCGGCCCACGGCGACAGCGCAGGTTACTTAATTATCCAGGGTCAGAATAATCAACAAAGAATAATAAATACAAATTCAGCTGCTGTCAAAGCCAAAAAGAGCGTGACATTCACGTGGCTAGGACGAGCCGCCCATCCCAGCCGCAGTAAAGCGTTGGGTCCGACTGCCCACTGCGGACGCTGAGCTTCTCGCATGGCCTACCTCCAGAGGAGACACGCTGTGCGGCAGAGGAGCCAGCGCCGCCCGACGAGCAGCCCGACGACTTGGTGCGCAGGTTACCGAAGTAGCGCTCCAGTAGCGACAGACGCAGCTTGTCACCCTGACGGCGGGACGGCAGACGGTGAAACATAGTGAGGCTATATACAAAGAGGTGATGGTCGGGAATGCAAGCAGCATAACCAAGTACCAACAAACTGATCCAGTAAACCCCACCAGCACCAATACTTCAAACACTGATCAATACAATTACTGATGTGTTGAATAAAGCTCTGAACACAAATTACAATCATCTATTCCCTTTCATTCGGCGTTGTCCTATGTCACGAGGGAGATGGTGTTATCGCTCACCTTTTCTCCGTAGTTGGCGTCTTTGGACATCATCGACCTGAGCGTCTGGAGGACCTTGATGCGCAGTTCCTGCGTCCCTGAGAGGCCCTCGTCCGTGTTGCCCAGCAGCCGTTCCGTGTGTCGGATTAGGCTGGAGGTGGGGGAGACGGAGAGCGTTATGAAACTGGAGCGCATATTCTGTTAATTGCTACGTAAAAGTGAATTATGTGAGTCGGATTATATCGAAAAAAGAAACAAAGACGACTCCAAACATAAACGGCAATGATACACGGGACCCAGCTGCTTCATCTCAGCGCCATCTAGACAAACATATATCCTTCAATGCCCGACACCACTCACTCACCGTGAGATGAAGCCGCCGTCCTCGCACTTTTGGCGCGCCTCGGTGTTTGGCGGGAAGAGCAGCTCGGGCCGGTAGAGGATGTCGACGAGCACAGACTTTTCGGCGTCCACCAGCGGCTTCAGGTGGTCCTCCAGCGTGGCCACGATGTCGTGGAACCCCTCCAGGATCCGGTGATCCACACGGGCCGTCAACTGCACGAGGGGATAAGGCTGAGTAAACTGACAGATGTACGTGGGAGGGAGGCGATACAGTGAAAGTGGAGGAAATGGCGGTAGTCATCCACCATGCTACCACACAAAGAGCAGCTCGATACCACCGCCACCGACCGTCTTCAAACATTAAAATGCGCCAAATGAAACACGTCCGTTTTGCATCATGCATGTTTTCAACCACGTCCACCACTTGTCCATCCATCATTGATCTGAGTCTGTGTTATACGTTGCTTCGCCCTATCGTCACTCACATGATGGGAGGACACCTCCCGCTTGGGTCCTCTTATCATCTGGAGCCACTTGTTGGACTGCCGGTTCACCATCGCCACTCGGGAGAACATGGCCTGGACCTGCACCTCCAGGTCGCTGGGAATGGCGATACCGCGACTCTTGGCTGCCAGATAGACGGTGGGGAACAGCACGTTATACAAAATGAACAGGTGGCCAACACACGACAGAAGAGTACAGGTCAAATAAGCGTTGATGGCAAAGCGATAAAATTTACAGAGGGGGTAAGATCCAGGACAACAGAGTATCACTTACATCTTTCTGGACGACGATATTACCTTGGGGGGGGGGGGGGGGCGATGGGACCATGCATGTACTAATTACTTCTGCCAGCATTAGCACGTTGTCTGTACTATACCAACTCCCTGCCAATATCTGTACGTACCGACTTCCGCCAGCGTCTGGACGCAGGTGTCGACCCAGTGTCGCTGCTGCGGCTGGAGCCAGCCGACCTGAGATAGCCGGTACACGGCTTGCAGCAGGCGAACAAACACCGGCTGGCGCCTCTGTGAATACGCCAGGTCACAGGTCAGGTCAGTCACTAACACACAAACACCGCCTGCCGCCTCTGTGGATATGCCAGGTCACAGGTCAGGTCAGGTCAGTCACAGGTCACAGGCGCACAAATACCGGCTGCCGCCTCTGTGGACAGGTCAGGTGACAGGTCACAGATGTTAGGTCTCAGTAGTGAGTTCTGAACGCCGTGAAAAAGTCCGGTTAAGGCATCACCACTGAACTTCATCACAGCCATCCGACCGCGACAAACTTTGACAAACGTTATTAACACCACCGCGTCCATTTACAACGAAGGGACATGACCTTCCACACACAAGTCACAACGGTGGCTAAAACTCCAGAGATGAACACAGCACCCAGCTCTGACCCACTCAAGCAACGTGGCGCGAAAACACAGAGACGACAGACACGCCGAATGGACAGCAAGAATAATTGAACGTACAGCCAGACAGAACCAAGGACAGCATCCTTCACACAGATATACGGCATATGCGCCATATACATAGGTCTCATCGGCGACGGCACGGCACACTGAGACTTAGCGACTCTTTTTTTTCAGGCCAGCGCACAACCCCAGAAGGGGCTCCAAACCCCAAGGGTCGGCCAGCCACTTGCCTTTGCCCTGCGCCTGCGCTGGCCGCTGGGTCGCGGCGAGTTCTCCCTACACCGTGTCTGATCAGGGCGGAGCGCCCCGCTGGCTGGGGCTGAGCCAGTTCCATTCGACAACCTCCTGGAGCTCTGCCCAGTGTGGAGCGTTATTGCAATCTACCTAAATTCCGAGTTTGAGGGAACCTGCCTGCTGGCTGCTTTAACAAGCGATTCCAAAATCCAGGTTTCTCATGAACTTACAGGTTTATCACCGAGAATGACTCCCACGAAAAATTTTTAACATTCTCTGTTTGAACAATACCATTACTTGCGACTTTATTCATTTATAAATGGTAACCGAGAGTTTTCGATGCTTATCACTGTGTTGACGTTACATTTAATCGTGGAATTATATTCACATATTCAACAACCGGAAAGAAAATATCGATTGCAAACACCGCTAAATAAAAACCCAAATAAAACAAACTAAACAAAATCTAAAATGAAGCACGCCCCTTCAACCCATGCCCCTGAATGGTAAACGAGCAAAGTATCTGTCATAAAGCCCTGTACCCCTGATCTGCGGCCTCTGTAACTCTGTACAAATGCTAAGACAATACCGCTGAATTGCATCCCGTCAATGCATGGCTCTATGTTTTTTATGTTGTCTTATCTTGCGCTGTTAATTGTGCCAGTGCAAGCGACACTGTACTCGTAAGTTGCCATTCAAGCCAGCTGTTGTACGAGAGGATATTCGTTATTCAGCATCCTTTGTATACAACGAAGCCAAATGTTATTTTTAATGGTCTCGATACCAGGATATAGCCCCATGAAGTGTGCGCTTGATCGATTAGCACTTCAGACTTGTTGAATATTCCCTTACCGAGGACGTCGAAAAACACGACTGAACGAAATCACTAACAGTTAGGACACTGAACAAGACCCGCTCTACGTAATGCCTTTATTCAGCCTATGCCTATATATTATACGCATATTGTATAAAAACATAAAACACCGAACAGAAACTGCATAAAAACGCAAACATAGAAATAAATATAAATGAATGTAAAGCACCTCATATTAAAACCTTGACAAACAAAACCCAGAACATGCACCAAATTACACACTGCACAATGCATATCATAAGATACAATCGCTGAAAAACCGATACAATCAGACACCTGTAGCCCACCGATCCGAAAACAATCACCAATCCCCACCAGAGGGTCAACAACCAAACAGGCACGGATAGGCAGAGTAGGTGAGCCGAGAGAGAGAGCGCAGAGGGCCAAGGAACACCGTGAGGCCGTCGCCAACCGAGACCGAAGATACTGCAAGTGCATGGTTAAAGAGATAGAACCTCTACTGTGACGATATCGGTGAACATTGTGTAAGAAAGATGGTCCGCCACCGCAGAGTCAGAGCCGGTGCATAGACAGCCAGTCTGCGTCCGACCGTGCAGGGGTGAAACAGAGCCCACCACCTGAGAACCCGGGCCCGATAAGGAGGACAGAAGCCGGGCCGGCAGGCCAGTCACCGCCGGGGGAGGGCGGAGAGGACAGAGCGGGCCTCAGAGGAGAGGGTAGAGCTCCTCAGAGAGGGCGGATGGAGCCGACAGGGTTCCTCAGAGACACGGCGACAGGCGGTGCAGACAGGCTGAGAGCTGCGCCGAACACCACTTACAGCTGGGGCGAGCCGGCCGTGGGGCGCCGACAGCCAAAACTCGCCGGCGTCAGCCAGGTACCCCTGGTCGCAGAGGGCGGCGGCTCAGGGGGTCGTCCCCTCCCGGCGGGACGGACACACGGCACAGACAGCCCCAGCCGCGGAGAGGGACAGACCGCAGCCATCACAGAGGGACCGCCCGACGGGTTACACGGGGTCGAGAGCAGCGGGGCGGGTCCAAAGCAGAGCCGGCCACCGACGGAACGGTCTGCCGAACTTAGCGGCTAAGGAAGCCCATATCATTGCGCGCAGTACAGCCAATAATGGTAGTAGCAGAGTACGAGGCCAGGTGGTTAATATAGCAGGGAGGGAGGCATCCGCTTTGAAAGCCTAATTAAGGTAGGGGAGAGTGGGGCAAAGCGGCCACCCTAACGCTTCTCACGATGCCAACGCTCGATTTCTAAACTTGGAAAGATTCTTTTTATACCAATGTGATCCCTATTAAGTTGCCTTTTATTTCAACTGGTTTTATTTCCAAAGGCGTTCACATATGGAAGATATTGACAAAACTTTAAACCTATGCATATTGGCCACTTTGCTCCATACCCTGGGGCAAAGCGGACACCGGCGTCTTCTCAAGTCCCGATATGAGAAACGAAATAGTTGCCTCATGTACGACTAGGGTATTTGATTGTGACAAGGTTTAAGCGAGGATGGATGTTTACTTTATCATCTTCCACCTGTAGGTAAACAAAGAAAGGATTTTCATGAAAAAAAACATTTAATTGCATTATTTGGTAACTCGTGCAACTGAAAAGTGGCCAAGATGAATGCCTGACGACACATTTGAATATAAATAATGTTTTTTATCCAGATGGAAACAGGTTATGGCCAATTGGGGGGTGGCCACTTTGCCCCGGCCACTTTGCCCCGCGCATACCGTCCGAGACAACAATATTCCAGCTTAGCTATTAGTGGGGTAAAAAACATTAAAATTGGTAGAATACATGTACGATAACCATGCAATGCATGGACAAGAACGCTTATAAATATTCCAAACGGTTATGGAATAACACAACATTTAAAAATTGTAAACATAGTTGGTAGCCTGGCAAGAAATGCTTTTCCGTGTTTCACAAAACAATGGTGATGGGCCTGAAACCCCGGTCTGGCTCATTCGAACGACCGTGAAGAGAAGTATAATTGGAAACCATAAATTGGAACTGACGCCAGCTATGAAGGGCTAAAACGATGGGTGGCCGCTTTGCCCCGGGTGGCCGCTTTGCCCCACTCTCACCTACTCCATAAGCCAGGCAAGTATGGCACGGTCTATAGACACACTAACTCTCAGTCTCATCCCAGTCAGTTACTAAAGCCCACACTATACAGTTTATTGCCTCGGCTGCTGGACTGTCACGTTAGTAAAGGGGCGGCAGAAGACTCGTTAACCCACCTGCACTGTGGTGCTCTGGTCCGAGAACGGGCTCTTGAAGAAAGTGGTGATGATGTTCATCATGCACAACGTCACGTAGTTGACCATCACCTGGCATCAGACGAGGGAG
Organism: Amphibalanus amphitrite; assembly: GCF_019059575.1. Taxonomy (NCBI): domain Eukaryota; kingdom Metazoa; phylum Arthropoda; class Thecostraca; order Balanomorpha; family Balanidae; genus Amphibalanus; species Amphibalanus amphitrite. The sequence goes on along the minus strand of NW_024881528.1, from coordinate 1,216,412 downwards.
GCGAGGAAGCCGTCAGTTTGTGGTACGGCTACATTAAATCGACTTCTACGGCACCGCAGATGATTTGAACGAATTCCTAACAGCACGAATTTCACGATTCATATTTGAATACAGCTAATCCAAGGAAATGCCTCGATTTGGAAGTCCCGAATCCATGGCAAAATAATAATAACATCAACACCGATAAAGTGTGCAACGTTTTAACGAGTTCACAATTTTCATAATTTGCTTTCTGGTATGCACCGCAAAGTTCCTTTCCATGAGGAGTAGCCTACAGTCCGCTCACTAAATCCCCTCAAACTTCCTTTCTTTCCAAGCTTCCTTTCTCAAAGCTCCTTTCCATAAGGAGTAGCCTACAGTCCCCTCACTAAATCCCCCCAAACTGACCGAGTCGGCGTGTTTCTTGTCATGCGGCGAGTTGGCCACGATGGCAATGTCGACCAGGAAGGACTTCTCGAACAGCGTCCAGATGTGCTGCGACGTGTAGATCTCCTTCATCTCCACCTCCGTGTCGATGTAGCAGTGGTTCAGGAAATTGATGTACGCCTCCTTCACCTGAGAGTGGGACGGTCGGCTTAAGTTAGAGCGATCAGAGTGCACAAAGCACTGGCATCGTTAGCCTATGCGATCGTTGAAATCGTTAGCTACACTGTGGTCGCCGAACTGACCACACAATTTCAAAGCAACGTTTTTTATCCTTTCATGGTCTAAAGATGAACATGTACAGATCTAACTTCACATTTCATCAGCAATACTTCAGCATCCCATCGAAAGAAGTCACATCAATCGCATGCTCAATCCGACACCATCGTCCCGTCATGTACCCACCCTCCAATCCCGCTCCCTCCGCCAGCTGTGCCCACCTCCGGGATGCAGTCCTTGTGCTGCACGATGGCCACGATGTCCTCGAGCGGCAGCAGGCTGTGGCACTGGATCTCGGTGCTGGCGTTCTTGCCCTCGGTGCAGTTGGACAGCAGGTTCACCAGTTCCATGTGGTACCGCAGCGGCGACGCCTCGTCCATGCGCTCGCGCTCCGAACGCATCAGATCCAGCAGCACGGCCCGGGAGGCCTTGTCGTTGTAGAAGATGAGCACCTCGTCGCCGACGTTCACCAGCTGAGACACAGAGCATCAGGTTATTCAGGTTACGTCGGTCAAATGACGTCAATGCGTCATTGGCGTCATCAACGTCAGAAAACCCACATTACATCCAAATATATCAAGCCTACGATCACCGGCCCATTCCCAACATATGTGCCTAGAGAAATAGACGTACGAGTAAATCTCAGCTTTTATTGCAAGAACAGCACAGGAAAAGGTCTGCTAGCTTCAGCCCAACTCTCGCTACATCCCACCCCAGTTAGATTATCGTCTACCCAGCGTTACCCTAAACTAACCACCCGCTCCCCATCTATCCTGCAAAGTCTCACCTCCTGCATGACAATGTCCTGACAGCGGCGGATGAACTGTCCCTCGGCCTTGACGATGGTCTGCAGGAAGCGCAGGTACTGTGTGTGCCGGCCGTGCGTCTCGATACAGTTGACAAAGTGCTGGATCACCTGCTCGGAGACCTCGTTGCACAGCGCCGAGTTGTCGCGGAAAATGGCGCACACCGTCTGTGCCTCCAGCAACTGACGGAGAGACGGGTAGGGGTTAGGGGAGAGCATAAATACACTGAAACGAAGGTGAGGTGAGCAATGCTCAAGAAGGGGCAAAGTATGCTATCAGAGGAAAGTCGCATGGTGGTAGAGAGAAGTAAACGGACTAATATGCACAGTTGCCTTCAATATAATTAAACACATTCGGATATCGTGGTAGGAATCAGATTACGTCAATGATACCAGGGAACGTGCACAAATAGACAGAGCCGAGAGCAAGTCGTTTGGAAATAACATTCAGGGCAAGGAAGGAAAGGAACATGATTCACCGTATCAGGACGAAGCGAGGTTGGACGCAGGACGGGTCTTCCAGCTCCACCAGTTCAGGACAGATAGATGCACAGATGAAGGCAGTGGACCAGCTCAGTCGTCAGTCTCTACAGTCATCCGGAAGGCCGTTCACAGTCTGTGCACACTGCGCCAGGGCACCTTAAGTAAGAGATTGCCCGGGATGGAACATCGAGACTGCACAGCAAACGCATTAAACATCCGCATTAAAATCCCAACGCCCGGCATAAGGTAAGGCTGACCAATGACCATGTAGCCTAACCATCAATATTCTACAAGACTGAGTCCCATTCCCCTGCTCCCTCTACCTGCCCTGGCGGGCGGCCCACCTCGTGCGTGAGGAAGAGGTCGATACGTTTGTGCAGCAGCTCCTGGTTCTGGTGATTGCCCAGACAGAAGTTCTGCAGAAACTCGTGCGCCAGCCGGATCAGCTCGTTCATCCGGACGTCCTCCTTCTGGTCGTACGGAATCTGAACAGAGGAGACATAAGTGACAAAGACAGCACATACTGGTCATGAAACATGGGAGGAGTCCGTTCGGAGTAGCGCACCAGCCGATTAACGGCAAGACACGGACAAATATGTCAGGAGCGCAAAACTTAGTCTCGAACCATGTACTATGCGAGTTTAAGACGTTCCACCTCAAACGATCGCCAACACAAGCTTCAATGAACACTCCGCTGAGACTGACGCTGACACACTGACACTGACCTGGAGCAGGTCGAGGACCACCTTGTGCACCTCCATGTTCCTCAAAAGACGCTGTCACTGACCCTTCTACTGACACTGTAACTGACACAGAAGCACTGACACTGACCTGGAGCAGGTCGAGGACCACCTTGTGCACCTCCATGTTTCTCAAAAGACGCTGTTCGTCCTTCCTGCGCCGCACCTGGCCACTAGAGTTCTCGATGCACAGCTTGTTCATCCGCCGCAGAATCTGAAGCACGTAAAGGCACGCGCACAAACATCAACTAGGTCCTGGCCTTGGTCTTAGGTTAGAACTACATTGAATAGGTCCCACCCAACTCCTCAACACCGGGATCTCCTTAAAATGAATGATCATTATATCCACATGATGTATTTATCCAACATCTCAACCACGTTTACCTAGCATCTCACCGTGATCACCACACCGACTGACCTGCTGCAGAGTCTTGTAGTTTTTGGCCTGCTCGGCCTCCACCTTGGGGCCGATGTCGAGGTCGATCGCCGAGCCCTGGCGGTGCGTGTCGCGCAGCAGGACGCGCGGCGGCGGCGGTTTTACCTCATCCAGCTCCTCCTCCTTGCCGGCGCCGGCCGCGTCCGCCTCGTCACACTTGGCCTTGTACACCCAGAGCTCAGACTTTTCGACCAGCAGTCGGAACGAGTCCAGGTCGGATTTGATCTGTTTGTACGACTCCACGTCTGCGTCGGAGACGAGCAGCTGAACCTGGGGACGGCAGGGAGAGGTTAACATCATCACAGTGGAAGCTGGGCGATGGATCAGTGCACTAGTAGAAGCGGTCAGTGCAGCTCTACAAAGGGCGAAACCGTGAAGCCGCTGAACTAGACCTTCAGTACAGGAACAAGTAAGTTTCGTGACCAGACGACTGGAGTCAAATGTACAGGAACGTGGTTCCCCCGGCCGCTGGAATAGAGGGAGGACAGGTCACTGACCTGGGTGTAGGGCTGGGACGGCGTACTGACCTGAGTGTAGGAGCGCAGCACCTCCAGCCGCTGGGAGAAGTGCCGGAAGAGCAGCCGGAGCGCGCCAGAGACCAACGGCGGGTACTCGTGCATGGTGAGGTGCAGCAGAACCCGCAGAAAGACGCGGCCGCTCCGTCCGTCCAGGTCCAGCTCGCTACCGCTGTCCTCCCTGAAACAGGACGCAGACGGCTTTAGCTTCAGTCGCCTGAGATGGAAAAAGTTGATTTGATACGCATTTGTGTAACCGGGGTAGAAGTGCACTTGTTCACTCACTGAGCATCATAGGCCATATCAACTTAGATTGTTTTGTTTACCTTTGGGTATTTCCATCAACAATGTGATGCGTGACAGTAAAGAAAAACAAACTGAATAATGCTAAGCCACTTTTAGTGAACGTGAGCATTTTCACCAGATCAGATGTATGCGCAAAAGAGTCGTCACCGACAGCTGGAAACTGCGAGCCGAGTAGATTCGACTTTGCCAGCCGCAAGACAATTATCCATTTCATTTTCAAGATGCAGTTGCGGTCTCACAAAAGTGCAAAAGCGTGTCACCATGCACCTGTGAACACTCGAAATGTCATAACATTTCGCGGCCACATAATTCTGCACACAGCGGCCATAACCTTTTAGATGGCCCGGCGACCTATTAGGCGCCTGGCCCGGCTGGCCCGCCGGGTCTCTGCCCACAGCCAGTAATACTCGGGCCACGCACGGTGTAGGGCTGTAGGGGGTAGGCAGACAACTGAACCAGTGACAACTGAACCAGGGACAACTGAACCAGTAAAACTGAACCAGGGACAACTGAACCAGTGACAACTGAGACAGTGACAACTGAACCAGCGACAACTGAACCAGTGACAACTGAACCAGCGACAACTGAACCAGTGACAACTGAACCAGTGACAACTGAACCAGGGACAACTGAACCAGTGACAACTGAACCAGTGGACAACTGAACCAGTGGACAACTGAACCAGTGGACAACTGAACCAGTGGACAACTGAACCAGTAGACAACTGAACCAGTGACAACTGAACCAATGACAACTGAACCAGTGACAACTGAACCAGTATGACAACTGAACCAGTGACAACTGAACCAGTGACAACTGAACCAGTGAACAACTGAACCAGTGACAACTGAACCAGTGGACAACTGAACCAGTGGACAACTGAACCAGTGGACAACTGAACCAGTGACAACTGAACCAGTACGGCAACTGAACTAGTGGACGACTGAACCAGTGGACAACTGAACCAGAAACAACTAATGTCGTACTGCGGCCTGCGCTGTATAGGTATAAGGTAGCGCGTGACTGGACGGACGGTCTGTGCCAATCTGCCGGTCTGCCAATTGATGTGTCCGATCTATTAGAGTGTCCGTCCCAGAGCCGTACGACGGCTGACAGGGCTGACAGAGCCTGGTGGTCGCGAACTGGTGTGGTAACCGTTACGCCCACTTGGGACGCCCGAATAGTTAGCAACGTATAAATAATATTCACTTTGATGGCCTAACTCGGGACAGACAGTGCACGCAACGTGGGCTTGGCAGAGTTCAGCCCGCCTGGGCCCAGAGGAATCTCCGGTATATAAATGGATTCACTGCTTGGGCTTACATCGGGCTTACGCCAAACGTCGCACAACTAGGCTTTCGGAACAACGGCTGTCCTGGGCTCGCCGAGAGGGCATATACCTCCGGCAGAGCATTGGCTTTAGTCGGCGTTTTTGTGTCATACGCCGACTTTAGTCTTTAGCCCAAGCGCTTGCCGACTTAAGTCCAAGCGCTAGCCGACTTTAACCCGACTAAAAATATCGGGCAAGCCGCACTTCAGCCTGCTTAGGCCCGGAGTAAAATTGCTTGCTGGGCTACTGGTTAGTGGTTCAGTTGTCACTGGTTCAGTTGTCACTGGTTCAGTTGTCCACTGGTTCAGTTGTCCACTGGTTCAGTTGTCACTGGTTCAGTTGTCATACTGGTTCAGTTGTCATACTGGTTCAGTTGTCACTGGTTCAGTTGTCACTGGTTCAGTTGTCACTGGTTCAGTTGTCTACTGGTTCAGTTGTCCACTGGTTCAGTTGTCCACTGGTTCAGTTGTCCACTGGTTCAATTGTCACTGGTTCAGTTGTCCCTGGTTCAGTTGTCACTGGTTCAGTTGTCACTGGTTCAGTTGTCCCTGGTTCAGTTGTCACTGGTTCAGTTGTCACTGGTTCAGTTGTCCCTGGTTCAGCTGTCACTGGTTCAGTTGTCCCTGGTTCAGTTGTCACTGGTTCAGTTGTCCTGGTTCAGTTGTCACTGGTTCAGTTGTCATGGAACCGCTGTAGGGCACCCATCAATAACCACCCGCTGTGGGACGTGTCACGTCAATCGCTCAGACCAGGGTGTATGAAGCCGGGACGCCGATGCGCAAAACCGTAATTGATATAAGAGGGTCATGGTCTTCGTTCGACGAACATACGCCGCTTCGGTGATGGGCGTTGCAAGAGTTGTATAGGAAGGATAAATTAGACTGATGACATTTCGATGAGTTTTGTCGGTATATGCGTGGGTCGATTCGGTGCTGCTGACAAAACTGATGAGCACTGTAAGCCCGACGATGGAAAATAGGCAGTGATATTTAGAGCGATAGAATACGGCAGATCGATGGGGATCGGGTCCCTGGCGACAAGGAATAGTACGCTACGTTCTTTCATCGCTATCGATGCACATCCGCTTTGCAATAATTACCTTTACTTCAGTCGTCCACAGCTCGAGGTGCAATTATGACAAATGCCATGATATTCATGTATACCGACAGCACGTCTATAGGCGGTATTCACAACGGCCACACGCCTCTGAGCTCCCCGGAGCGCCGGTGACGACCGCACAAAGCCGTCGAATGACGAATGCGCCAAGCCCCCGATACGGGTCAGTCCGCGACACTTGGTACTCGGGGGCGTCCGACCGGGACCGGGTCCTGGCCGTGCGCTCGTCCATCCGGACTCGGAACCCCAATCTCCAGCACGTCGGTCCAGCACGCCCAGCCGCGCTGACACCGTCCGTCCGATGGCCGTTCTCGTCACCGCCGGCGGTCCGGGCACGCCGCGCTGGTGGCGGCTGGCGCTGCTGCTGCGCTGGCTGCTGGTCGTCGTGCTGCTGTCACTGCTGGTGACCAACTTCAGTCAGCAGGTGTCGCTGATGCGGCGGGAGAACACAGTGATGTCGGTGAGCCGGGAGCCCCGCGGCCCGCCGCCCGCCATCAGTCTGTGTATGGTGGCGGCGACGCCCCGCGGGCCGCTAGCCAACGCGCTGCCGGTCTCCACCCGCCACTCCTCCCGGCTGGCCGGCTCCGGGCCATTTCAGGTGCCGCTCGAAGCGTGGCGCGACTACAACTGGTCCGGCCAGCCGCTCGAGTCGCTCTGGGACCTGGCCACGCCGCCGCTCCACCAGCTGGTCAGTTTCTGTAACGTGTACGAGTGTCTGGCCACGGAGAAGTCGTTCGCCACTCCGACGGGCACCTGGCACCGACACCTGCTCACCGACGGCGTATGCTTCACGCTGCGGGCCAACAGCTCGCTACAGAAGCAGCCGAAGGCCTACCGTCTGGCCGAGCAGGGCCCCGTGATGGTCGTCAACACGAGCGCCGTCACCGAGCCAATCATACTCGTGATACCGGGCAACGAGACTCTGCCGCGCGACGGGATGTTCGAGATGCCACAGCAGATGGTCACGCTGGAGCCGGGCAGCGGGTACGACATTCGCTTCACGGAGACGCGCTATGTGCTGGTGAGCACCCACCGCTCGCCGTGCCGACCGGGCGCCTACCACCAACTGTGGTGTCAAGCCCAGTGCGCGTGGAGCGCCGCCGCCGCCGCCGGCGGCTGCCGAATGCCCTGGATGGTGCTACCCGAGCCTCTGCCCGTCTGCAACGACTTCCCGTCGATGGAGCGGACGATGCGCGCTCTGGACGCCGGACCCACCACCCGCGACTGCCGCCAGTCCTGTCCGCCGGCCTGCGAGTACACGAAGTACGACATGAGCGTGCAGCGTATCCCGTTCCCGGACAGCCCGCGGCTCAGCGGCGTACGACTGGTCTGGGAGCGCACGGCGCGCCTGCAGACGGAGCGGCTCATCCTCAGCTGGCAGGTGCTGTTCACTGACATGGCCGGCCTGGTGGGGCTGGCGCTGGGAGTGTCCGTGCTCGGGATGGCCGACTGTCTGCTGTGCGTGCTCCGACCGCGGCTGGGTGGGGTACGTGTCGACACGGCCGGCCCGCCGCCGACCGCGGCGGCGCCAGGCTCGGTGGTGCTGCAGAGGCGCCTGTTCGCCTGGGAGGGGGAGCGCTGGGGCCAGCGGCAGCAGCGGAAGTAGGGAGCGATGGGCGATGGACAGTGGCGGCAGACAGATCAGTAGCAGACGGTGGGTGATGACAGCTGGAAAATAGCAGCAGTACTACAGCTGCGATAAGCGGGATAACACCAAATGATGAGACAGCTGAGATCGAAAACAAGAACGGCAACATCCTCACGGCGTAACTCTCAACACCGAAGCTGTACCACACATCCATCGCTGTGACAGAATTCGTCCGGTCAACTACCAACTGCAGTTGTCAGCAGCTGGCCTCGTCCATTCGCCAAGGGGTTATTCGAGTAATTTAATTATGTATTCGTCTCGTCCAAAAAAGCCAGTTACCGTTACCGCTACCTCCCTTTGAAACATTTCCTTCCCTCATTACTCCAAACTTTTCTCTCCGGCCTCCCGTCCAATCTCAGCCTCCCTCCACCTAACAGTCTCCGCCTCTCTCTCTCTCTCTCTCCTCACTCCCGCCCCTCTTTCTCCACCCACTCACCCGTCCTTCTCTTCCACCCTCCTCTCCACTCACCCGCCACCGAAGATGTCCTCGGCCTGTACGGCGATGCGCTCGTCCACGCGCGGTCCGCGCACCGGTCTGTCTCCGCCGAACACGCTGTCCCACTCGCGTTTGTAGATGGACAGCAGGCAGCTGATCCGGTAGTCGAGACGCACGTCCATGATGAACTGAACAGAGAGAGGGAGGGGAGGTCAATGAGACGCCAGACGAGAACACGGGCGCGTGACAGCGGGGGAAACTTAGTTAGCTCGGTTTGCCATGCGGTAGAATTGCAGTAGTGATGTTCCGTCTAATATTCTACGACGATGAAGCTAATGTCACTCTAACAATAAAATATAATGACAAAAGGTGATCGCTGATTGTGTTAGCTGCAATGCCCACCAGCCCTCCGCCTCGTACCCATTGTAATTTGCCATTGCAGATCGTGCCTCACTGCTCAGTGCTCATCTGCCAGTCCTCTACTATATGTTACCGTCACTGACCAGCTCCTGCACCACAATGCACCATCCACCCCCCACGCCGCCTCACTGCCTACCTGCAGTATCTCGATGATGTTCAGTTTGATGTCCATGACGAGCGTGTCCTCTCGTTTGGTGGCCGCCTTTCTCAGGCTGCCGCTGCGCGCGGCGTTACTGCCTAGTGTCAGCTGTGTCATCACCTGGCCCATGTCCGTCAGAGACTTCAGCACGCCGCTCTTGCCTGCCGGTCGGCGAGACGGGTGTGTCACGGCAGGGGCTGGCTGTCGCTCGGTGGTTTGGTGGGGTGGGCAAAGATCTGGGTTTACATGTCCGCGCAGTGTCAAATGTGAATGTCAACGATTGGCAAGATGTCATACGACAGGTAAAATGTAAAAAAATGTACGAAAGGTAAACCATATGTATACTGCTTTGAATATTTGCATCTTTTTTTGCACCCAAGGCGAACAAGAATGGCAATGGTTCTGGCAATGGTTCTGGAAAAATACAAAAACGAAAAAGAAACAGTCATGCCGGTGATAATATTCATGCACAAGATGCGACAGACGACATCGAATCGAAACAAAATGGACACGCGAATGCAGTGCGGACAGCGAAGGGAAGACTAATATAACTAAAGAAATGTCTTAACTGACTAAACGCTAATAATGCGGTGCGACGAAGTCGATAACAATTAAATAGGCGCCAATAAATGAGTAGGAACTGCATTGCGCAATGCCAGACATACAGCTTAGGGTAACCTGGCTAAATACATTGTGGAAAGCGAGAGCACTGTATCGAACTCAAATTGACGAAATTACAACGGCGACAAACTACATCCGTGCAGCGCCTTCAAAATACGAGCGTAAACACGAACGAAGAATAACCACCAGTATAGCGCCTTTTGGGGCGACTAACGGAGCGAGCGAGGGGGTGAGTCTTGCACGTGCGAAATTTCGAGGGGGTACCTCCAACTGACTTGTGCACGGCACCCTACTGACCGGTTTCTAGCGATGTGCCAAATTTGAGCACAATCGGCCCAGCCGTTCTCGAGATCTGGGAGCGGCACCCTGCACGTGCGCACGTGCAAAATGGGTCCCAACTGACTTGTGCACGGCACCCTACTAACTGGTCCCTAACCGTGTACCAAATTTGAGCACAATCGGCCCAGCCGTTCTCGAGATCTGGAAACGACCCCTGCACGTGCGCACGTGCAGCAGCACCCCAACTCTGGCACATGGATATGCAGTACCTAGTGGGTGCCTACCTACATGCCAACTTTCAGCGCAATCGGCCAAGTAGTTACCGAGATATTGCAACAATTACAAAACTGACACCTCTTCGTTTTGCACGTGGCACGTGCATAAGGGGTCACCCACATGCATCGGGAATAGTCCAATACTTGGTAGAAGGAATGAAGCTACCCTACAAAAATTACCGCGTGGAAATCGGTCAAGTGGTTGCTGAGATATAAGCCTCGCAAAAGCGTCCGCACGGCCGGCCGGCCGGCCGGCCGGCCGGCCGCTCATACTCAGAAATTTCCGTTAATCTAAGGAAAGACTTCGCTCGCTTCGCTCGCTCCGTAATAACAGCGACACAACATTTCAATCGCAATTAAGCACAAAACTCAATAGTCTGACGTCACCATGCCGGTTCGAAGCTTCACAATCATGCCTCGGCTCTGTGTCGATCCTACTTCGACCATGCCACGACAGGAACGCCTGAAACTCAGACAGAGCGAGCAAATCCCCCGCCGTCTCTCACCGTCGTCCATGTCGAACCCCCCGTCAAAGCCGAAGCTAAGACTCTCGTCGTCCACTGGCACTGTTGAACGGTGGGCGGGCGGGGTCAGCGACCGACGGCGATCGGATGGAGGACAGTTATACTGAGACGGGGATATCGCCGCGGAGGGGGCGTCAACACGGGGGGGGGGACGCCAGAGCTAGACCGGCACTAGCATCACCATCGATCAGCAGCAACAAAACCTTTACCATCACCGACACCGTTACAACCACCCATCACAGAATCACCAGACGTGTCGTCACCGCCATTTCCAGCAGTATCAGCACCAACGTCACTACCATCAGCGCCAGGAATCAGTAGCACAGACATTTTCCACAAAGACAAGAGCATCGTTCAGCTAGTGCCGGATATATCTAATGGTGATCGACCGGCCGGACCCGATCGCTCGGAAACAGCACCACTAATACGAATGGCGACGGCTGTCCACGATAATTTGTCTTAGTATACAGGGTGGAAAGCGTGGGGGCAGGGATCGGACAACACGAGAGCACCAGCGATCAATCTTCTCGGCAGTCAGCCAGGAGAATTACAGAGTGTTGAATGGATTAGATTTATGGATATGGAGGGCGCTGAGTGGGCATCCAACACCAGAACTGCTACTGCTTGATGATAGTGAAGATGGCAGGACCCCCAGGAGCTCATGATCAAGAGAGGGGTGCCTAGGGGTGTCTCTCTCACCGCTGATCTCGGCGCTGCTCGGAGAGTCGCCGCCGTGCAGGCTCTCCGTGCTGCAGTCCAGGATGCTCAGCAGCGTCTTGGTCAGCCGCAGGAGGTCGCTGAAGCTGTAGAAGCCGAAGTAGATCAGCTTCATCGCCAGCTTAACCACCTGCGGAGACGGAGCGCGGTGGGAGGTTAGCATTCGGACTTGGCGCGACACTTCACGATTATCGTTTGGATGGCCCGATAGCATGTAAAAATACTGCATTAGAGCAGACCAAACCCACTCATTTAAACTACTAAATCACCAAAAACTTCGACGGATGCAGGCAGCACTACAAGAAAGTTCGAGAGAAGTCCTTCGCGTCAAAGCTCTCCAGCCACCACTACGGGCTGCCAAGGCGACCTCTGACGGTGCCGCCATCGCGTACCTCAAACGTGAGCTTGCTTCAGGTCCTTACCTCGAAGGTGAGTTTGTTCTGCTCCGGGTCGGAGAAGCTCCACATGCGGTTGACCACGTTGCAGAGGTAGTTTTCGACAAAGTCCATGGTGGATCCGAACCGGGCGCAGACTTCCTCGCGACTGTCGGACGGCGTCCGGCTGCTGTCGTAGCTGCCGCGTGAACCACAGGGGCGTCACATGGGCGGCACGGGCGGCACAGGGCGTCACAGGGGATGCTACAGGGAGTCACGGGTACACTTACATGGGTGTCAAGAACCATAACGGGAAATGAACGTGATGAGGGTAATAGACGAAAAAGGAACATGGTGCTGACAGGAGAGATGGCGACAGAAAAAAATGAGAGTTTAGACCCAGACGACAGAAAGAAAACATGACAAATGGTCGAGAAATCAGATGAAGTAAAAACTTCGAAAATGATTGGAAAGTTGACTTGTATGAAAATGAAACGATCGACAAAGATCTTCAGATTGCTAGTCTACGTGTTAGTGAGACGTCGTTACACCCTCCTAGACTAAAGCTGAAATCCACGCAGTTCACGCAGAAGAAAGCACCCAGCCCCTGGACTGGGTCGCGGTTAGTGGGAAGAGCTCACGCTGGCGGCACCATCAGAGTATCCGTCTCGGCCCGTCCTCTGGGTCAATGGGGCCACGGCACACGGGTCGGTGGACTACCCACACAACCCACAATGTGGGGAGCGCTAGGCGGACGCTGGGGGTAACGCCGGCACTGCACGGTTGAGACCGAGTGGGAGCCGCAAGGGCGAGAAAACACGTTCACTTCCACAGCACAAGGAGCAGAGGACTCCGCGCTCTGCTGTGCTCTGATCAGTGGGACACACTTGCGACAGGGCAAAGCACAAACGCTCAGGTGACCGAATCACAGCGATTGTGATAAGAAAGACATCTTATAGCTTATTCACTGAGCTGTTTAGCACAACTAATAATGAAGGCAAATGATGAAGCCAGCCAACGAAGATGGAAATGTAGCGGAGGGTTAAGGCCTGGCTACACTATGCGTTTTCTGCGTGCGTTTTTTGCGTGTTTGCGGGTTTTGCGTTATATCGTTCTAGAAAAAAAGGTTATTTTTAATTAAACTTCTTTAATATTTATATTAAAGTTAATAAAACGTTTATGTTAATTAAATGTTTATATGAAAAACATATAGCAAAAACGTAATGTCGTTTCTTTCTAGAACGATATTCCGCAAATCACGCAAACCCGCAAAAAACGCACGCAGAAAACGCATAGTGTAGCCAGGCCTTCAGACGGCATGCTCGTCTAAAAAGTACAGCTTACAGAGGCAGCATGTCGAGACAAAACAGAACTAACAACACCAACGACCACAAATTTGAATGAAAGCAGCAGGGATCAGCCGGCACAGCAGCACCGCGGCTGGCTGGGGGCACACGACACTCGCCATGCCCAGAGTCGGCGGGGCGGCACAGAAAACATCGCAGAGTATTCTACAGAAATAAACCATGCACCATTTACCCTGACCGTTAGGAGTGTGTGAGAGACGAGCCTAGGAACAGAGAAAGAGCAGGGGAGAAATCCCCCAGTCAGAGACGAGCGGTGTGTGTACGAGTGTGGCAGAGAGGGAGATCAGGCAGGGGAGGGAGGGAGAGGGTGGGAGCGGCTCTCCAGCGAGCGGGGCTATCTGTACAGACACCAGCCGTGCGCCTGCCTCACTACCTAGCACCGACCAGTCCACATCAGAAGGGTGACGCAATAAATGTGACGTAGTGACGTGCCGCGTCCGTCTGACGTCATGTGTGGGTTCGCCAGACATGACCGGGAGAGCTCCTTAGCTACGTGCTCGTGTGAAATGCACCGTGCGTAATTTCTCCGGCGGGTCCTGCACCGGGAGTCTGAACCATGGGGAGGGAATGAAGGGGATCCATTACCAATAATAAAGGGATGAGCTGTGCCAAACATCGGACGATGAGGAGAAAGACAAATGATTTGAGACGATTGTTCGAAACAGAAATTTCACAGGGCGAAGGCATCAGAAGTCAGACGTCATCAGACGGATACAGGTGTACGGACGGACGGACGGACGGACGAAGAGCAGACAGGAAGACGAGACGGATGACGATCGAGTTATATTCGCCTGAGACCAGAACGGCCTTGATTTGGGTGGTCATCAGACGGAAGAGGTCAGGAGGCACGTACTGATTGAGTCATACAAAAACAAAGCAAGGTGGATGGATAGTAAAACAAGAAGTCAGATGGACCACATGGTACATTATCCAAGTGCGACTGGACACTGGACAATGGGCAGGCCGGTGAACGGGTACGGTGTTGTGTGCAGTGCTGTGTGAACTACGTGCACGTACTATCTGCCTAACAGCATTGTAACCAGTGCAGTGGTCGACAAGATCCACTATCAGTGCGGTAAAATTATTAAAGAACATCCAGCTGGAGACGGGCCAGGTGTGAACTAAACAGAGCCTCAACGTCCGAGTTCGGTGTGTTCATAAACTGAACAGAAGAACACATGACAGATATTACTGATATACACCTACTGAATAATGCTGAGATACAACACGTACGATACAAACTACACAACAAAAAACCCAGAACACACGAATAAACAATAAACATTGTCAACAACAATTCGTATTTCAACTCGGCGCCGTCGTGACGCCACCCATTCACAAAGAATCTACAATCGGCTGACACAGTGCAAACTACTAAGCTCCACCTGCCCTCACAATCACATCTTCCTCCGTGCCCTGCCCGCTCTGGCGGTTCTCTCAGCACCCCATCCGGTGGCTGTCCAACACCCGGCTCCCCTCCCCGCCCCGTCCTGTCGTCGGTACTCACTCGCTGATGGTCATACTGGTCTGGATCTCAGACCAGAGCCGCGCGTACTTGACCGTGGTGACCTGCTCCTGCGGATCGCGGTCGGCGTGCATGTGCAGCATCAGACGCGTGAAGGACGCGCGCAGCTCGAACGGCAGCGTCTCGTCCGACATACATCTGACGGAGACAGACAGACATACAGACGTGTGAGCGAGGCGCGCAGCTCGAATGGCAGCGTCTCGCCTTACATACACCTGTCGCAGACAGACACAATATAGATACATAAAGACATCAGATACATCTGACGGATCACAGACATATGTTGAACGCATCAAACAAATACCTGTTGTATGATAATGCCCAACCATGCATTTATCTATCAAACTATGCCAAACTATACCAGCCTTCAGCAGTAGGAACCCTGTACCGACAATATTAACCCACGCCCGAGTCTGAGAGCGGCCCGCGTCTGACCTGAGTATGAGGTCGATGCCGAGGTGGGGCGACAGGCTGTTGATGGCCAGGTACTGTCGGTCCAGACACATGTTGGAGAACAGATCCAGCTGGTGCCGGTAGTACTCCAGGATGTGTCTGTCCTCACTATTCCCGCTGCGCGCACCGGCCGCCAGCTCCGAGATCAGGCGACAGAACTGCGACGGGTGAAGAGACGGGTTAGGTACAGGTACACAATTCAGACTGTGGGGTACGTCCGTCAGAACTGCTGCCGTACAAAGGAAATAGAGCGCAAGTGCATTTTTTGCCATTTCCAGATTTTTTCACTGTCATATGAGTCGGAACGGTGTCCACCTATGTTTTGAACGGCGTGGTCCTATATCTAACGATAGGACCAAAATATTTATTTTTTAAATTTTCCAAAAAGCACAAGTGCGAAACCAGTCAATGCTGCAAGGCAAAAAGAACGTAAGTACCGTGAAGTCTATTAAAAAAGCGCAAATCCAGTCTCCTGGCATTTAATTCAAAAGATAAAAAGCGTAAGTGCACACATGCGTTTTTTTTGCCGTTGAGAATCCGGTTTGAAATGCGATGAAGTAAAGCGCGCTTGTACGTACTTGCGCTTTTTTTCCGTGGGGTTACCGTTTATAAAGACAACTTGCGGTTTATTTAAGGGGATCTTCGGAAAGGAAGTGCCAAATACAAGCGCGTGCGCCGCGGCGCCGGCGGCAACTTTAAAGGCGGCGTGATTTAATTTTGTAGTGAGGCGGCTTCAAAAAGACTGTGCGTGTGCGTAGATAACTACCTAACGTGAGGATAAAAAAGTGTCCGGAGTGTCTGTAGATAGTCATGGTATAGTTAATTTTCTGTTCCGAAGAGAAAATGGTGCGTAAGCGGAAGACAATCGACAATTTGGACTGCCGAACGGTACGAGGGCGCCTTCATGTTCGTGTACAGTGGGACGACACAAGCCAAGGCGACAGCCATTACGTGCCTGTCAGTACATTAAAATGTGACTCTACGCCACTTGTACCGGGAGCCCAAGTGCAAATGCGACACAGTAAGGGGAGACTGTGGAAAGGAAGGCTCGCTTGCAGCGCGCGATACATGGCCGCCTCTTCTTTGGTGTCAGGTAAGTGCAAACAGCCATTGCTAGATTTTCCCCCAATGTTACCTGTAGGCTGTAACGACTTGATTGTTTGATAATACCAGTCAAGCAAGAAGCTGTCCCTGCTATTATAATGCCCATTTTGAGACAGACTGAACAGCGATACGCGTCACGAGTACAAAAGACGTTTCTAATGTAATCTACAATCACCTCCCCCTCGAGAATCAAAAGCGTGGTGGCACTACTGTCTACAGTCTAAGACTACTTGAAAAAATCAATGTTTAATAGCATTTAAAATTATAGAACTTCTTCACACAGCTATACTGGCTCAAATATGATTGCCTGGTGCCTACAGCATATCACAAATTTTATTTTCCCCTTTCCTATTTCGTAATGAAATTCTATAATACATTACAGTGCATTGGAATAGAGGGTTCGACGGAATAACATCGTTTCGATATGTGTTCTATTTTACCGCAGTAAATCATTACCCAGATGCACATCATTGACACCCCTTTGTCCCGATTCCTTTCTCACCCACTAGTTGCGACGGATGAGACCACACTCTCGGAAACGGATGCCGGTAATGTCGCCGGCGGCGGCACTCATTCGGCGCCGGCTCCAGCCTCGACTTCGGTGGAGGGGACGGAGGACCGGGCCGGCTCAGGACCGCCGCTGGACCTCCGGCCCCCGCCGGCTCCAGCCTCGACTTCGGTGGAGGGGACGGAGGACCGGGCCGGCTCAGGACCGCCGCTGGACCTCCAGGGCCCGCCGGGTCCAGCCCTGGCTTCGATGGAGGGGACGGAGGACCGGGCCGGCTCAGGACCGCCGCTGGACCTCCGGCCCCCGCCGGCTCCAGCCTCGACTTCGGTGGAGGGGACGGAGGACCGGGCCGGCTCAGGACCGCCGCTGGACCTCCGGCCCCCGCCGGCTCCAGCCTTGACTTCAGTGGAGGGAACGGAGGACCGGGCCGGCTCAGGGCCGCCGCTGGACCTCCAGGGCCCGCCGGGTCCAGCCTTGGCTTCTATGGAGGGGACGGAGGACCGGGCCGGCTCAGGACCGCCGCTGGACCTCCGGCCCCCGCCGGCTCCAGCCTCGACTTCGGTGGAGGGGACGGAGGACCGGGCCGGCTCAGGACCGCCGCTGGACCTCCGGCCCCCGCCGGCTCCAGCCTCGACTTCGGTGGAGGGGACGGAGGACCGGGCCGGCTCAGGACCGCCGCTGGACCTCCGGCCCCCGCCGGCTCCAGCCTCGACTTCAGTGGAGGGAACGGAGGACCGGGCCGACTCAGGGCCGCCGCTGGACCTCCAGGGCCCGCCGGGTCCAGCCTTGGCTTCTATGGAGGGGACGGAGGACCGGGCCGGCTCAGGACCGCCGCTGGACCTCCGGCCCCCGCCGGCTCCAGCCTCGACTTCGGTGGAGGGGACTGAGGACCGGGCCGGCTCAGGACCGCCGCTAGACCTCCGGCCCCCGCCGGCTCCAGCCTCGACTTCGGTGGAGGGGACGGAGAACCGGGCCGGCTCAGGACCGCCGCTGGACCTCCGGCCCCCGCCGGCTCCAGCCTCGACTTTGGTGGAGGGGACGGAGGACCGGGCCGGCTCAGGACCGCCGCTGGACCTCCGGCCCCCGCCGGCTCCAGCCTCGACTTTGGTGGAGGGGACGGAGGACCGGGCCGGCTCAGGACCGCCGCTGGACCTCCGGCCCCCGCCGGCTCCAGCCTCGACTTCGGTGGAGGGGACGGAGGACCGGGCCGGCTCAGGACCGCTGCTGGACCTCCGGCCCCCGCCGGCTCCAGCCTCGACTTCGGTGGAGGGGACGGGGGACCGGGCCGGCTCAGGACCGCCGCTGGACCTCCAGGGCCCGCCGGGTCCAGCCCTGGCTTCGATGGAGGGGACGGAGGACCGGACCGGCTCAGGACCGCCGCTGGACCTCCGGCCCCCGCCGGCTCCAGCCTCGACTTCGGTGGAGGGGACGGAGGACCGGGCCGGCTCAGGACCGCCGCTGGACCTCCGGCCCCCGCCGGCTCCAGCCTCGACTTCGGTGGAGGGGACGGAGGACCGGGCCGGCTCAGGACCGCCGCTGGACCTCCGGCCCCCGCCGGCTCTAGCCTCGACTTCGGTGGAGGGAACGGAGGACCGGGCAGGCTCAGGACCACCAATTGATACGCACGATGAACTAGATTCTAGCTTCGGCAGTATTCCTTTGATGTCGATTTCCAACGGCAGTCTAAGCAATCTCGAGGAAATCGACGCCGATAATCTGACGTTTCCTGTCGAGGGGGACTTGTCATCAGACATCAGACGGGCCATCTTGCTGGGCGAGCAGTGCGATGCTGCCGATGCTACTCTGCTCGGTCTAGACACAGCAAGCCGTCCTGGCGACAGCGATGTACAGCAGCCAGAGACAGAGCCGTCTCCAGCTTTGACTGACACTGAGGAACGGCGCTCGACTGACCAAAGGTCTGCGTCGAAACATTCCTTAAGACCGGTGCCAGTGACATGCGGCGCTAGTAAGTGTCGGCAGAAGTGCACCGAAAAGATATCGAACACTCAGCGACAAAAAATAAACGCCCGGGTGAACCGCATGTCGTGGGAAACGCGTCGCCAGTGGTACCGGTGCTACGTTAAGAAGAAGGAGGTGAACAGCAAGCGGAACTTCAAGGGCCTGGGGCATGCCAAACACCGGACACTCGTCTGGACGCTGCCGGATGACAACGATCAGCCGGTGACAGTGTGCAAGCCTTACTTCCTTGCAACTGTCGGCTTGAAAGCCAATAACGACCAAGCCGTAAGGAACTCACTGGACAGCGATGACAAAGACGGACGGGGAAGCGGTGTGCCAGCAAACAAGATTGATGCGAGTGTCATTCAAAATCACTTACAGGAATACCGGCCTTGCAAACACCACTACCGCTACAGTCATGCTCCCCACCGGTTGTATCTCCCGGCAGACATCACAGCTACGGCCATGCACCGAGACTTTGTGGAAAAGAACGGGCCAATCAGCTTTGAAAGGTACCGAAAAGAAATTAAACGGATGAACATAAGCTTTACAAAGCTTGGAAATGAAGAGTGCGAGACTTGCGAGCGACAGTTACAGCATGGAAGAGCAGCACACGGAGCCGCAGAACGAGACGGTTTTGTCAACGTCGACGGATGTGACGAGTGTCATGAGCACAGCGAGCACCTGCTGAGAGCAAGCCAGGCCAGATCCGAGTACAGAAGAGAGGCCGACAGAAACTGGTCAGAAGATGAGATCGTCTGCAGTGCAGATATGATGAAGGTGACCTTGATCCCAATCCTTCCACACAAGACCGTTTTCTTCACACCCCGCCTCGTAGTGTTTAATGAGACATTTGCGACACTGAAAGACAAGGGGACAAAGCGATCGATGAAGTCACTTGCGGTGCTCTGGCACGAGGCCACGGCAGGGAGAGATGGCGACGAAGTGGCGGCAGCATTCTGGCGTTTCCTGTCTGAACATCGAGACAAAAAAGAGATCACCATTTTCACCGACAACTGCCTAGCCCAAAACAAGTCATGGATTCTGGCGTCGGTGCTGATGAATTTCGTGCACCAGCCTACCAACGCTGTCCAGAAGGTGACCCTGAAATATCTGGAGAAAGGGCACACCTCGATGAGTGCGGACGCCTCGCACCAGCTGGTGCAAAGAAGGCTGGGGAAGTGTAAAGTGTCCGACTTTCACGACTTTCGACAGGTGGTGGAGGAGACGGGAATAAAGACGCACACGATGTCCCACGAGGATTTCTTCGAGTTCCAGTCTGGAGTCTCACAAAAGAAACTGGCCCTGCTAGGAAAGGAGGGTCTCCGTCCGTACCTAAAGGACGTGAGGTGCCTGCAAGTCCGCAGGCACAGTGAGGACATCTTCTTGAAGAAGTCACACCTTGAGCGGCAGTGGAAGGCTTTCAGCCTCATGAAAGCCACGTTCGACCCCACGTGTGAGCCAGTGCGTCGCATCAGACCGCGTGGCATCAACAAGACGAAGATCGACACCATCGTAAACAACCTGCTTCCACTGATGCCGGGGCACAAGCACGGCTTCTGGCTAGAGCTGCAGAGCCGTGGCAGCGCTGGCGTACGGGACCTCACTGGCTGAGAGACCCTCTCATACCGAAGGTTCGCGACGAGGGTCTTCGGAAGAGATGGCATATGCTAGGGAGCACGTTCGCGATGAGGCAGGTCAAATGCAGTGATGAAATAGCCGACCTCCCCTTGGTGACTTGTGATTATCACATGATGGCTTTTATTAAGCCTTATCGTTTCGCGTACTCTTGCTTCGTACTTGACCTTGGGCAATAGACGTCCATATGATTTGTGAATGACTTCTTTGTTTTATGGCCGTGAACAGAAGAGGCGATTATCATAATCTATCTTACTGAACACCAAAATAAGATTTGCAACCAAGAAGGCAGACAAACCTTCTAGGTAGACCTTGTAAAATGGTACCGTAAAATGATTGAAATGACTGATCATTTTAACTACCTAGTCAGGTAGGTAAATGTGTCAACTGACAACATCATTTAAGGAAGGGGGAGAACAACACAAAGGTGACCAGCACTAATCAACTAGTCGTAAAGACACACATTGAAGTTTCTGTATCACATGCGTCCCTCATGCTGTAATTAGAAGGAAAGCCAATCAGATAAAGTATACATCAAAACCAAATCAAAATGGCATTCCTTTCATCTTTATTTGCGGTCATTGATAGTTGATAATAGACGCGCTTTTCCCACGTAAATAAAGCGCAAGTCGTGTACTTGCGGTTTTTGCTTCGCGCACTTGCGTACTTGCGCTTTATTTATTCGCCATCATTGTACTTGCGTTTCTTTTGCGTTGCATTGCCGATGTATTTCACGTCAAAAGTAAACGGAAGAAAACCTTTTACGATTTCTTAGGAAATGCAATGCACAGTTCATCTGGAAAAGTACACAGTGCATTTGGCCTAATAGTAAGGAGCATGATGATATAAATTTCGAGACCGTAACTTGACCTAGTGACATTCTATGGCAGCAAACAGGAAAATCGCTCCCCTGAAAAACATATGATTTGCACTTGCGCTTTATTTCCTTTGTACGGCAGAGTCTGGGTGACGGGCCGGTTGTAAGGTTAGTTATCAAATAGACGGTGAACCGAAAGCATGCCAGGATGAGATACAAGTTCTAAGTGGGATAACTTAGATACAAGACGGCGGAATCGAGCGTCTTGCTCAAACAATAGCAAAGGTGGCCAGGATCTGGGGCCCTTTAAAACAACCTGTCTCAGGTCCCGACCGTTACCAGCGTTCAGTTACTTTCTTCCCATTACCTTCCGTATTCCCTCGGCCTCCGGCCGCTACCTGTGCGGGTGCTCGAGTCCCGGTACCCGCCCCTTCTCCCTCCCTCCTAATCACCTGTCCGTGGCCTCCCTCCAGCTCGACGTCCTCCACCTCCTCCACGGTGAGCACGGGCTCGGAGCTGTCGTCGCCGTTCTCCACCACCACCTCCACCTCCATCGGCTGACGCTGCAGCCTGTTGAACAAACAGAATGTCGAGGTTGAAATTAAGCGAGGCAGAGACGTCACATGAAAGTTATGCACAATACAAGGCAAACAAACATGTTAAAATGTCGTGAGCTCAGGGAAAACTCGACTAAATGTCGAATCACAAATCAACATGGCCTGCAAAACAAAACAGCGCCGATGAGCGCCGAAACGCGAGGAATATTTTCAAAAAGATTTTGAGACATCCGATGAATAGGTATGCATCGTCCAACCGAATCAGCCTCCACCCGCCTATATCGAACAGCACCTTACCGTGTCTGTATGAGAATGTCCGAGTTCTTGGGGCTGAGCACCGACTTGCAGATGAGCTCCTGGGTGGCGGCGATGGCGACTTTGTTTGAGATGCAGAGGTGAGACAGGTAGTCCAGGTAGCGCGGCTCCCACTTGTTCATGTTCTTGCGCACCAGACCTGTCGTAAGGTACGCACAAACGGGAGCACGCCAGGCCATGTAGGTAAACGAACACAAAGTCATATCATATCATATCATATCATATCATATTATTAATTGGGTGTACAGTGAAGGTCACAAGACCTGAACACCCCGGTCCATCCCGGTCTCATGATTCTCATTGCGCGCTGAGCTTAATCTTCACTCGGTATCTGGGATAAGGCCGTCAGTTGAAGAACAAATTTCTATTGAATATAAGTTTAGTCAAACTCGGCCTTTGCCGTTCTATGCCGTTTTCTTCCCTGTCAAAATGTCCTAAATCGCGGCTGAAACGCTAAACATCCCCCTAGAGAGGTAGCTCAGGTTGGGATTTTCAATAGAAAATCACAATTCTAAAGAATAGTGATTGTTCTTAATTGAAAAGTCCCAACCTTCGGTTACACCAATTATACCTATCAGGTTGCATCAATATATACTAGCACAAACGTCTCAGCAAAGCAGCTACGTACCGACGAACGTCTCGATCTCGTTGGCGGTGATGTGTTTCTCGAGCAGCTTCCTGTTGTTGTGCAGCAGAGCCGTGATGGTGTCCTCAGCCAGAATGTCGCACCCGATCTGCTTCTGCATGAAGCCGAAGTGCTTGGCGATGTGCTCCTGTGGGAGGCGAGGTTGGACCGGTGAAAAACTGACTGAACAGGTAGGTATGCATCGTTGGCAGCTGCGTAATACCGACAGCTGCGTCCCTGGCCACTAACGAGATGGCCACTGGCTTTGACACGCGTCATGTCTAGTGCTCACATGTACCGTTTCCAAACAACCTCTCTCCGTAAATAGTCATGTTGACCTGCTGTGTTTCCGTACCTGATTTTTGCGGTAGTCCTGCTGGCTGAGCCTGAGTATTCGGTAGCAGAGCCGGAAGATATTCTTGTAGGGCAGATGCCGCGGGTCGCTCAGCTCGTCCAGCCGTAGGAACGGCGCGTCGCTGTTCTGCTGCTCACCGAACGACGGTACCTGGGTGGGGCAAGCACAGGGGGGTCAACAGAATATATAGATGATCAACAGGATGAGGGTCGTAGGTAACTATCTCCATCGCTTCATTTTACTTCAACATCAATGGTCACAAAAAATGAGTACGATACCACTTTGACTACCACAGCCATGACTGAGTCAATGTGACATGAATGAAAGATGTTCACCACTTTGTTATCTATTTTTAAAGAGCCCACGACAAAGCAGCAGCGCGGTCGCCAGTGCGTGCCCAACTGACCCTCAGTATTTTGAAGATGTAGTCGATGATGGACTGTTCTCGGAGCAGTTTCTGCCGGTCCCTGTTCGGGTGTCTGATCACCAGGTCCAGCGCGTCAGTGCGGTTCTGCTCCGTCTCCCGCATGGCGATAAAGTAGATGATGTCCTGCAGCAGTTGGATCACCATCCTGACGGAGACGAAGACGATGTCAGACGCTTGAAGGTATAGAGACGTCAAAAACACATGAGATGCCCCGTCCAAGGCGTCGTCACCGGCACTTACTGATTCGATAGCTTACAGGTCATGCCATGCACGATTATCAGTGACGCAACTTAATGCGAAGATAATTGTACTGAAGCTTCGCTATCATGCGACCATGAGAAGCACGATGACAGCCCAATGACGAGGCAATTTTTAACAATGGGCTGACATCTATCGAGAGAGCCGAACAAGCTGTAATGACGGGTCGAGGCGGTCTCGGCGCTTTCATCTTGTTATAGAGCAATCTGATCCGATCACGCGGGCGCTCTACTCACTTCCGCTCGTTGTTGGTGATCATCCCGGTCTCCAGTTTTTCGCTGAAGCCCTGCAGCACCTTGCAGGCGTCGTTGGCAAAGTCCAGGTCGCGCACCTCCTGGGCGGACACGGGTACCAGAGCGAACGCCTCCTTGTCCTCCTTGACGGCAGCCAGGCCGACCTGTCGAGAGGGATACGGACCGTCCGTAATCCAATTGATTCGCCAGACCGGCACAGTGTCCTTTTCACGGGATTTACGAATATCGGCACATCACCTAACCCAAGAGCATATTCATTTATCCGTCCATACCCATTGCATTATTCATCATCGTCCGTCTGTTGTCCTGAACTGAAAGACTATAATCCATTCAGACTCTTGATATCGATCATTCACTCGCTTCCCTCGGCGAGGATGATCCCATCCACCCGCTCATCCCATGCCTCTGAACATCCCATTGTTCCCCTCCTCAACCTCTCCACCTCCTCTCTCTCCCGCTTCTCACCTTGGACATGACTGGCCTCTCGCTCTCCTTGTCGATCGGTATGCAGGTAGAGTGCACCCACGCCTTGGTGGTGAAGTGCTGCAGTCGCACGTACGACGAGCGCGGCACGTGAGACTCGGGACGCGTGTACACCGTCGGGTCCAGCTCGAAGATGGTCTGTAAGTCGTTAGAGCTCTGCATTGGCACCAGCTGGTACACAGGACCACCTGGAAGCATAGGATTATTGGTAATGAATGCACACAAATGAATGGAAATACGAATACTGTATTTCCATTCTGTATTTCCATTACTGAAATACTGTATAATGCTATAAAGGTAAGAAGCATTTCAATATACAACACAAATCTGGATGGAAAGTCGTGCAAGATGACTTACTGCTTGGGTTCGCCGCTATACGATATATTTTTACCATCGTATGGGACACTTAACAAAACACAAGGATGTTGCGCCGATTGCTCACTAACTGTTTTGCTAGCTGGTTACCTGAGGAAAGAGGAGTTGATAGGACAAGCAATTTACCTGGAAACCAAGCCTCTACATCCAAGCAGTTTTGTTTTGTAATAAGCAAACAAACGATGAGTCATGTGTGAGACAGCGAAAACTGCGGATTACACTGGTTGACAATACTTCTTCGTCAAACCTACGACCAGAAACAGCTCAATTGATGGAAATATTGAGCCGCTAGCGTTGCTAGAATCGTTTATACGATTTTGCGATAGATAAGGTAGAACCCACAAATAAGAAATAGTTGGATAAGCAAGAAAACAAATTAAACTAAAACGACGACAAGCATCGTGAAGTGTATAAAGATGCGATATCATTGGCATGATAACAGTGTTTTCACAGATGAAAGAGTCGGGTCACTGCATGACTAACGATATGGGAGGGAAAACGGCGGACAATGCACATTTCGCCAGTCACAGGGCGCTGTCTGCCTTATAAACCACTCAGCGGACTAGCGCAGCCCACGCGGCCCGTACACTGTGGTTAGTGGATGAGCCCTGAGTGAGACGGGTTGGTAAGCCGGCGTAGCCCACACTGCCCGAGCTTTGTGGCTAGAGGCCTTGAATGTGGGAAGATTAAAGGTCCGGGGCATCCTTTAACCTGTACAGACGCTATTCCAACAATGTATCTCCTCGAGGACGGATAGCTGCCCAATGAACCAACCGCCACGCACGCAACACCTTTGCGACCTCTGAAGGGCCCCGCCCCGTTCGCGGACGTACCGCCGCTGAGTTTGTCTCGGTTGGCGTCGGGCGTGTCGTCGCTGTCCACCTCTGCCGCCAGGTACTGTCCGGTGGCCAGGTGTTTGTAGCGGAACAGCGAGTTCCAGTGGCCGGCGCCGCCCCGACATCGGTCCACGTTGTACACCTGGCGACAGTCACAGTCACAGTCACAGTCACAGTCACAGTCACGGGGTCACGAGAGATGACGGGTGCGCAGGACAGGTCACGAAAGGTCAGATCACTCTCAGTAATCAGTTCCGCCCGCATTCGGTAGACCACACGGCACGCCATAACTCTTATGCACTCCCATATAGCTGACTTTCAAACTTTTTAACAGCGGTAATGGTTAGAAAAAAAAGGCACAATAATAAGAAGGCCGCACAGGATTACACTGTTGCCACTGACATCCCTCCTCGAATTCCGTTTGCCTTGGGCCCGCCGGGCCGCCGGTATCTAACCTCCTAGACCACCTCCCAGACCGCCTTGCTGCTGGTGGCTGAGGTGGTGGTGTCACGGTCTCTACCCCCCCCCCCCCCCATCTGCCTGCCGCCGGACTCTTACCTCCACCTCCCAGAGCGCCTTGCTGCTGGTGGCCGAGGTGGTGGTGGCGCGGCCGGTGGTTCTCAGGAACACCACCTCCCGACCGTGGTGCTCGTCCACCGTGAGAAACTTCTCCTGTTCGGCGTGAAAGAGCCGCACCACGTCGCCGCCCTTGAGCACCGTGTCCAGGTTCTCCTTGTGCTCCATGAACAGCGAGATCTTCCAGCAGGTGCTGGCGTTCAGCACGTTCACCTGGCGAGGGGCGGGTGATAAGTGAGAGTTGTGTGACACTACGGTGATGTGGTTCAGTTTCATATTAAGTTGAAAAAGGTCGTTCGGCCCTTGAATACAAAATTCATTGCTCATCTACTAGGATTGTAGCCGAGCTTGCAGCCAGGTTTAGGAATATAGCTCAGCTCCTTGCAGCCGGGATTTTCCAACAGACTCTTTATTCTATCTCCCCTCCTTCCAGCCGAGGTCGTCGGGCAGCCCATGATAATGTTTCTCACCTCCTTGTAGCCGGCGTTGTTGGGCAGGTCGTGTACACCTCACCCCCTACAGCCGGGATTGCGAACATATCTCACCTCCTTGCAGCCGCGGTTGTGGAGCAGGCTATAGTATACTTTCTCACCTCCTTGCAGCCGGGATTGTCGAGCAGCCTATGGTACCGTCTCTCACCTCCTTGCAGCCGGGGTTGTCCGGCAGGTCGTGGTACAGTTTCTCACCTCCTTGCAGCCGGGGTTGTCGGGCAGCCTATGGTACAGTCTCTCACCTCCTTGCAGCCGGGGTTGTCGGGCAGATTATAGCACAGTTTCTCACCTCCTTGCAGCCGGGATTGTCGAGCAGCCTATGGTACCGTCTCTCACCTCCTTGCAGCCGGGGTTGTCCGGCAGGTCGTGGTACCGTCTCTCACCTCCTTGCAGCCGGGGTTGTCGGGCAGCCTATAGCATAGTTTCTCACCTCCTTGCAGCCGGGATTGTCGGGCAGATTAAAGCACAGTTTCTCACCTCCTTGCAGCCGGGGTTGTCGGGCAGATTAACCCGCGCCCGGCTGGGAGTCCTGGATTTCCACGCCCTGCTGGGGGGGGGGGTGTTTGAACACCCCCCCCCTTCTAACTCGGCTCCTGGGCCACGTAGCGATACGCGGAAGGCGGCGTTCGAAAGAGCGTCAAAAATAATGAGGAAATCACTTTGGTCAATTTTTTGGTCAGGTCAAAGGTCAGGTCACCAGAGGTCATTGAAGGCAAAATTTCGCCGATTTCCAGGTCGAATGTCGACAATTTCCAAGAAGCCAACGCATAACTCGGGAACCAATAGAGCTACAGCGCCGCGGAAAACAGCATTCGATAGCCCTATTAACGCCCTTTCTGAGTAATTTTCTCAGATTTGACCTAACGTCAACGGTTTTGCCTGCAGGGGGCAAAAACTGCAAAAATAGCCGATTTTTTCGGAAACAGTTTTTCTGCAATAACTTTTGACCCAAGCCTTGTACGAGCTTACTTTTACCGGCATCGTGTTCCTCTCGTCAAGACGTATCGAATGAACTATAACTTGACCTTGAAAGGTCAACTTGAAAATTTGACCTCAGGTCAAGGTCATGACCTGACCGGAAAGGGTCATGTTGCATATCAGTCGATCCGTATCGTCGAGCTGAACACATCTAAGGCGTTTTCATCGCTCTAGCATGCCTCTATCAAAAGTTGTTTGCGAAAAACTGTTAGATACCATTCGTGACCTAAGATGACCTCAGGGCATAAACAGGGGTCACGGACACCATTTTCATGTTCAGTGTGTCTAAACCACTTGTAATTCAGTGTTTGGGAGTGTTTATAATGTCTTTCGTCCA
Organism: Amphibalanus amphitrite; assembly: GCF_019059575.1. NCBI lineage: Eukaryota > Metazoa > Arthropoda > Thecostraca > Balanomorpha > Balanidae > Amphibalanus > Amphibalanus amphitrite. Next base: position 1,188,368 of record NW_024881528.1, on the reverse strand, counting down.
AAAGAGGCGCATTTCAATTTTCTCCCATTGACTTATAACGGGGAGGTCGCAAAATTGACCTGACCTTAGGTCATCGATATCAAAATTCTGAGATATACATTTTGTACATGCTATTGCTCTTAGCAATCGCTGAAAGTTTCAAAGCGATCGGTCACTCGGTGTAGCTATGACAGACATTGAAACTTTTTATGAGGTGAGGTCACTTCAAGTGACCTGGTGACCTGACCTTGAATGACCTTGGTCTGAAATTTTCACAACATGTGTAGAATTGATGTATGATAAGGTGTACCAAAAAGGAGCGCCGCCGTTTTTGAGATATTCGCGAAAAACCACAAGGGGGGGTGTTCAAACACCCCCCCCCCCCCCAGCAGGGCGCGGGTTAAAGCACAGTTTCTCACCTCCTTGCAGCCGGGGTTGTCGGGCAGATTATAGTACAGTTTCTCACCTCCTTGCAGCCGGGACTGCCGAGCAGCCTATGGTACCGTTTCTCACCTCCTTGCAGCCGGGGTTGTCGGGCAGGTCGTGGTTGGCGGCCGCGTGCAGCACCTGGCTCGTCTGGCCGGCGCCCATCATCACCTTGTCACCAACCACCACCTGGTCGCCGGCCTTGCGCAACTTGTAGAACGGCGCGATGTAGAACCACGAGCCCTCGTTGCCGGCAGCGTCCAGGTAGACGCGCGTGGCGTTCTTCTCCAACAGCGCTGGTAAGCGTTTGTTGACGGTGAGGTACTTGTTGGACTTAAGGTGCAGCAACTGCCGACAGAAGAGGTAGGTGATTAGTGGTGAGCTGCTAATAGCAGTCATAGGTTATCGCAAATTCGGAGCGACCCACGGTCAGCATGTCAATATAACGCGATTGACGGGTCGGGAAGTTTGTGCGATTGGTTTCTGTAATTGTACTCCGACATTTAGTGATCCATCGTGGGCGTTGGACCACCCATGCTCCACCAGGTCGGCCGGAGTAAATGAGCTGCCACTCAGCCATGTTTCATACTGTGACCGCGGTGAGGAGTCGGCCAGCCGGACCGACCCGGTCTGGACTCGGACCCTGGATCCAGCCCGTGCCCGGACCCATCAGCTCCCGGAGCACGCGCCAGGGAGTCGTCTGTCACGGCGCGCGCCCAATTGGATCGTGGCTGAATTACTGACCGGGCGAGCGGCGGCAGTTTGGCGCGATATTGACCCGGGATGAGAATACCATGGGAGGTCGACCGACCAACGAACGACGGACCGACGGGCAGGCGGACGGACTGGCCGATGGACGGGCAGACAGATGGACGGGTGGACGGATGGGTGCTGACATTTCTTTGACAGGGGACCCGCAGGACGAACGGGATGGCGCCGGAGATGCATTCGTCCCGGGTGAAATTCCACGAGTAATGAGTGATAAGAGTCTAATTTCCGGACACTGCTGATGTTCGTTTCCTCCTGGGCGTCTATCACAGACAAGATGAGACAAGAGACGGTCTGAAAAGGTGGTCCAGCAGCCTTCTATTCATGGTAAAAGGTCTCCAGCAGCAGCCAGAAGGCTGCTGCCAGAATAGCAAGCGTTTTTCATCTGATTTTTGCTAGTTTTCATTTTTATGCATTGATTTAAAATCATTTTTACCTTGACCTATACACATTTCTCGCTTTAATGAGGCGGTTTTGTTATGTAGGCCATTCCAAAGAGTAGCTCAAGTTTCCTTCTCGTTCTAATGAGCCACTAAAGTTTCTGCTCGTTTAAAACGGATCTCGTTTGAAGTTTCTCGCCCAGCTACCTCCCATTCCAACTCATTTTACTTGATAGTTTGCTCCTAGTCAGCTGTAAAACTTTGTAACACTATATTCCTTCGATGCTCACAAGGCGCAAGCTCATATCATTTACATGAGAAAAAGTTCGAAACAGTGAGACGATTTCAGCCTTGCCTCCATAAACTAAGTGCAGGAAGTAGGTAGTCTCTATGATCTCCATAAAGTAATATCCCCGTAAACAGTAAATACCATCCAATCTTTCCTCATCCTATCCAGGCCGTACTCTAGAGCACTGTGTGCCATTTTACTGCCCCGGCCCGCCCTGTGTTCCGTTCGCCTCCGCTCCCCGGTGGTGTAAACATGGGCCGCCTGGCGCGCTCACCTGTATACAGCTGCCATACTGGATTATTGTTCCCAGCAGCTTTTTGTGCTCGCTCTCGTTCTGCTTCTTCTCGATTTCCGCGGCGTGCTGAAACAGGGCAGACAGTCAGACGGAGGGAGACGAGGCGTCAGGTGGAACAGAGGGTGTCAGTGAGGTGGGGAGGGACAGCCGCACACAACAGTCGGTCACACACGGAACGACCGCTAGCTAGTAGAGACTGTGGCCTGTCTTTGTGTAGTCATTCAGGAATCATGTCAGTTCCTGCTGTCAGTCTGTCAAACAAGGTGCCGCACTGTGGGCAGTGTCGCTCATTACCGCCAGTTCAATGGTAGTTGCTTCAGCCAGGGCATCGGAGATCCATCACCGTCGCATCCACCCAACCACCCTCAAACAGTCTAATCATCGGTACGACCGTCTGCCGCTCATAGACAGGGCAGTGACGGTAAAATATGGGTGATCGGACCACCGCTCTCCGCTGGCAGTGACGGTGGCCGACACCGGCCGACACCGGGCCGCTCGGCTCCGTTTCAGCCGGCCGCCGCGGACACCGTTTACGGGCGGCGCTATTCTTGTGGTCCCCGAGCACCGCCGCGGCCGGTCCGCACTCAAACAAAGGTCCCAGCGTCGGAGCGGAGTCGACCGCGACGGGACAGGGAAGAGATACAGCTCTCCAACGACCGCCGTGAGCCCCTGATTTGGTGAGCTCCAAACTGTCCCCAACGACCGCCGTGAGCCCCTGATTTGGTGAGCTCCAAACTGTCCCCAACTACCGCCATGAGTCCCTGATGAGATGAGGTCCAAACTATCCCATGCTACCACCGTGAACTGCTGATGTGATGGGGTTCAAAGTGTCCCCGACCCCCACCACGATACGCTGTGATGAGCTCCAAACTGTCCCCGACTGTGGTGACTCTCCGCGGCACCACAGTCACCCCGCTAATGTTCCTTTAATGGTGACCGAACCGGGCACCGGCCCATGTCATCAGTGAGGGCGGACCCGGCCTCCCGCGGTGAATGGCAGAACCCCGGGCGGTCCCGGGGCCGGCGCAGCTGGATGATTAGAGCTGCAGCCCGGAAACCAGCGGCTCTCAGATGACGCTCCGGGAAGCCAACCGGAGCAGGGTTTGCAAATAAATGAAACGGTTTGGTCGTGACCTTCGTCCGGTCCAGCAAATGTCTGCCCATGAGATCCGCACATGTTTGGTGGATAACGGTCGCAAGCCTTTCTGTAACGCCAGCCCTGCATTTTCCAGACCGAAGTTGCGCAGGTCGGTACGGCCAACAAGCCACATCGCCACCGGGTGAGTCAGCTTGTGGCCGTGTAACTGTGTAACGGCTCGCCTCGCCGTTCGGTCGGCAGCCGTGTGCTGTAATAAAGACGACCGGACGGGGGCCAAAGGTCGGCCGGCGCCGCTGGGGCCGCCGCCAGGTGAACGGCGAGTGCCGTGGAGCCGCCGGCGCAGCCAGGTAACACGACCTGCCGCAGGCGGCGCGGGGCTGGCGACGGGCGACGGAACCCCGCGGCGGCCCGACGGGACCCCGCGGCGTCCGACACTCAGCGGGGTCTCGTCAGGTCAGGTTGAGTCTGGTCTGGGCTGGTCGGGTCTGGTTGAAACTGGTCGCTCTGCGCCGGCGACCAGACGCTGTCACGGTCAGTCGTGTCAACCACGGGCCAGACTTCGAAGGCAGTTGCGTCGGCGGGCAGCAACTCTAGTGGGCAGAAGTATGGAAATGTTTGACAGCTCTGACAGTGCAGAACAACATGCGGGCCACTCCAAACACCATGACCCACAAAGCAGGTGGCCTTGCAAACCCACAAAGCAACATAAAAGGTCTTTGAACGAATTATATTTGCATACGTCCGTCTCCGTTCAGAGTCGCATTACAGCGTGAGACATTACAGGGAAGCCAGGGCTCACAGCCGCTCCAAGTGACGGTGGGAGCCAGCTCAGCTACTGAGCCGCCGGTGGAACCCACTGCAGACTGTCTGGCAGTGATGCGGGGCAGGGGAGGGGGTTGTATTCGAGGCTCCGCCCGAGTTCATCGCCACCCGTCTGTGGACGATTTACGGCTCGGTACTAACAGGCCGGTAACGCAGCAGGTGGGCACGGCAGCCGAGCGCTCCGACCCGCAGCAGTCGACGACACCGTGGTCAACGGGGGATGATAACACAGCTCAGTTTGTTTATTAGGTCTTTGAGGCGCGTCTGCTACTATGTTCATTTCCCTCGCTTCATAAATTTCTCTCATAGAAAGCTGCCCCAGCTCGCACCTAAGTCCTGCGAGCCAACAACGCCAACACTTCCACCTTTACCAAACGGTGCCGCCATACGGGTGCACATTGCACAGTCTCACCATGGCTCCACGCGTCCCTCCCTCCCACCACAATGCTCCTCCCACCGGTCGCGGTCCCCCTCCCCTCCCCTCCCACCGGCTGTCGTCGCACGTGCCACGGGCCTCTCACCGCCCCGTCGTCAGGGCCGACCGGTCGTGGCCACGCCACCCCGGCCACGAACCACAATTACGAATCACAATATCGCCGCTGCCGTGACGGGCAGAAATGCGTACCTAACGAATAAATGTTCGTTAACGGGCTAGCGCCGGACAGCGGCGAGACGGTCCTCCGAATAGCCGCGCCGCCGCCCGGGGCGGCCCCGCCGGCGGCGCGGCCCTCTCGGACGGGACGGGAGGGGACGGGAGACGCTTCCCCAGTGTGTGGGCGCTCGGCGCGCGCGGCGGAGGTGCGCTCCCGCGCGCCGAGAGGAGCGTCCGTCGGGTTCGATTTTTTTGTAGTGTCTGCCTCCGTGGGATAAAGCACGCCGCTACGTTCCTGCGATCTACATCGGCACCGGTGACGTACCCTCTGGCCATGTATATGGCGGCACCCTGCAGTGTCATACGTGTTTGTCTCCGTCTCTCTGGCCTCTGTAGCCGCCTCGCCCATGGGGTGCACTGCCGGAGGCCGAGACGTGACGTGCTCCTAAGCAGTGCAGGTCAATTATCCCCGGTAAATACCTCTCAGATGGGCGTCGTGCGTGGCGAGAGCTCGCCGTCTCCATGGGCGTGTGTCTCGCGCTTGACGTCGCGCAGAAGAGTCTACCAGCGAGAGGAGATTGGAGAGCGAAATGCCGCGTTAAGCAGTCCCCTTCTGTGCCCTCTGAGCGCTGATCGCTCCACACGCTGACAGCCCGTACTTATTCGAGTAGCCGCTGACTGACCCTCTGAGCGCTGATCGCTCCACGCACTGACCGGCCCCTCTGAGCGCTGATCGCTCCACGCACTGACCGGCCCCTCTGAGCGCTGATCGCTCCACGCACTGACCGGCCCCTGAGCGCTGATCGCTCCACGCACCGACCGGCCCCTCTGAGCGCTGGTCGCTCCATGCACTGACCGGCCCCTCTGAGCGCTGATCGCTCCACACGCTGACAGCCCGTACTTATTCGAGTAGCCGCTGACCGGCCCCTCTGAGCGCTGATCGCTCCACGTACTGACCGGCCCCTCTGAGCGCTGATCGCTCCACGTACTGACCGGCCCCTCTGAGCGCTGATCGCTCCACGCACTGACCGGCCCCTCTGAGCGCGCGCTGATCGCTCCACGCACTGACCGGCCCCTCTGAGCGCTGATCGCTCCACGCACTGACCGGCCCCTCTGAGCGCTGATCGCTCCACGCACTGACCGGCCCCTCTGAGCGCTGATCGCTCCACGCACTGACCGGCCCCTCTGAGCGCTGATCGCTCCACGCACTGACAGGCCCCTGAGCGCTGATCGCTCCACGCACTGACCGGCCCCTCTGAGCGCTGGTCGCTCCATGCACTGACCGGCCCCTCTGAGCGCTGATCGCTCCACACGCTGACAGCCCGTACTTATTCGAGTAGCCGCTGACCGGCCCCTCTGAGCGCTGATCGCTCCACGTACTGACCGGCCCCTCTGAGCGCTGATCGCTCCACGTACTGACCGGCCCCTCTGAGCGCTGATCGCTCCACGCACTGACCGGCCCCTCTGAGCGCTGATCGCTCCACGCACTGACCGGCCCCTCTGAGCGCTGATCGCTCCACGCACTGACCGGCCCCTCTGAGCGCTGATCGCTCCACGCACTGACCGGCCCCTCTGAGCGCTGATCGCTCCACGCACTGACCGGCCCCTCCGAGCGCTGATCGCTCCAAGCACTGACCGGCCTCTCTGAGCGCTGATCGCTCCACGCGCCGACAGCCCGTACTTCTTCAGACCTGGCCGCTGATCAGCCCCTCTGAGCGTTGACCGCCCCACAAACTGACACCCTGTACTTATTCTGGCGGCTGCTGACCGGCCCCTCTCAGCGCTGCCGGCTCGTACGCCCGACGCGCGCGCAAGCATGAATCGCTGACTGGCCCTATATAGCGCGACTGGCAGCCCGTCTGCACGATTGGAACTGTGACCCGTCCCATAGCATTGTCGGCTCACATACACTGGTAAACAGCGGTACGCACGAATGGATCGAACGCACGCTGACCACCGCATGCGACCACGTACGGCCCGTACGCATCAGGTGACCGCGCGCACGCTAACCACGTGGCCCGGCCCAGCAGTCCTGACGTCACACCGCCCGCAAAGAACGGGGTCACGGGGTCGAACGGCGGTGGGCGAACGTGTGGTGCGGTTGACACCTGACCGTCCATTGTTTACTTTTCCCGCCCGACTGGTGTTTGACCGTGGGTTGTTTTCGCGCTCTCCCCACCGGTCACCCTAGCGTTATCGTACCCATAATACCGCTGGTGACGTTCCCGGCGAGGCCGCCATGTCGCCAACGCCCCCCCCCCCCCGATACTGGCGTCTCAGTGGACCTAAGCGCCTTCATTTCACTCACAGGACTGCAAACAACGCCCCTAACTGACGGTCTGTTATCCTGGCCTATGCAGGACTCCGACCGCTCACCCCAACGGACAACACCGCAGCGCGGAGCGCGATCGTTGGCCCCTGGGCAGACGTGACAGGCCCGCTACCCCCTACAGCAATGCCCGCCCACCAGACGACCACCGGAGCTGACGCGCCGGCGGGCCCCCAGCCGGCCCCGGTACATACCAGCAACAACACGGGCCCACGGAGCCGGAGACCCACCGGCTTGCCCTGTGCCGACCGGCGACGGCCGGCGCCGCGGCCCCGCCCTCATGGGGAGGCGCGGCACACACCCCCGCCTACCCGGCGCCCGGAGGCGTGCCCAACTGGCCGGCGGCCGGAGGCGCGTCCAACTGGCCGGCGCCCGGGGGCGCGCCCAACTGGCCGGTGCCCGGGAATGAACAGTTCGCCGGCGTCGGCCCCACACCCACGGCCCAGGCCCACAACCGCCCGGCCCCCGCGACCCAGCCAAGCGGCGCAGCCAGCACCGGGCACGGGCTGCCCCCACAAATGATCCAGCCCTATGACGAGTACCGACGCTCAGCCGGCGAGACTAGAGAGAGCGCAGCCGCGGCAGAACTAAAGGGGCACGCGAGCGAGGGGTGGCGGCGGACCGCGCACAAGACCACCAGCAGCTACCGGTAGTGTCCTACGCGCAGCCGCCGGTACCCGCCCTCCGGCTAGCCGGGGTCAGCACCAAGGCCGCCCAGGACCTCCGCCACCGAGGCCGCTACGTCGCGGTCGACGACTCGGGGGATGAAGTAGGGGGCCCGCTGACGACCACCGCCCACTATTTGGCCCGTGTAGCCGAACTGCTGGCTCACAGAGCCTACCATTTCCCGGCGGCGGGGCTCCAGCTGACAAGTTACATGGCGTGGCTGCTGCGTACTTACGCCAACCGGCCTCTCGCCGAGACTCGGGCCGCCGACGCCAAAGCACGAGAGGCCATGGCGGCAAATCCGAGTATTCTGCACACAGCTCTCGACTGGGACGTGCTGTGCCGGCCTGGCATAACACCAATTAGCCACAGTGTGGAGACCAGGAAGCCGCAGCGGGTAATCATCTGCCAGACTTCCTGGCCGGTCGCTACTTTCATGCCAATTCATTAACTTTTTTGAAGGTGGGAGGGTCCCTTTAACATCGCGTCTTACGAGTGCAGGACCGCTCGTGAACTGAACATCACAGCCGCTCGGTATGGCCCATACAAAGCCATCGCAATTTGACGTGGCTCTGCCGGCACGGGGCCGCCGACCGGTGCTCGCGCTGACGTCACATCGCGTCACCAACTTCACCGGCAAGCCCACTCATGCCTTAGTTCCGACGTCACACCACCGCCAATTGACCCGTTCCAACGCACACCCCCGCCGGTCGGGAGCACGCTGACGTTCCATCGTGGCTGCCGACCCAGGTGTAAATGCATCCCGCTGGCAGGTAATTGCGTTAAAGACCCACTCCGCGTGTGTCCATTGTAAGACGACACCCACCCGCGCTCTCCGGCTCCGACAGCGGACAGCGCAGTTCCCCTCCCCTCCCCCATTGCCGACCTCACGTTATCGGGACCAACAGCAAACACGCGCACCCCACCCGCCCACCACCAGCTGATAGTGCTCATGGCACGGGGAGACGAGCCCGGCTCTGGCAGCCGCCGAAAGGGGCCCCGACATGATGTCGGTTCAGGTTGACCCGGGATCTGACGTAACCACACCGCTGACCGGTGCTCGCGCTGATGTCACATTGCGTCTGGCGAGCGCAGGGACGGCTCGTGATTTGATATCATACCACAGCCGCTCGGTATGACCCTGATATGGCGCCGACGCCAACTGATTCGGACTCTGACATTACAATACCGCCGACCGGTGCTCCCACTGACGTTACATTGCGTCTAACGACCACAGAATGATCTGTAACCCGATTCATAGCACAGACGCTCGGTATGGCCCCTGATTGGTATGACAACCGTATGTATGGCTTGGTATGACGAGCCAGCGCAGGCTAAAATCGGATGCTGACGCCACACCACCGCCAATCTACCGTTTGACTGCACACCGAGCTCAGCTGGCTCGGCTCGGGCACCGGACGGCGTAGTCTCCCTCCCCATTACTGCCCCCATATTGTCGGGGCCAACAGCAAACACGCGCTCTCCGGCCCAGCCGCAATCTGCCGGAGGAGACAGCACAGTGCTGACCGCCCGAGACGCCACCCTCCCCACCAGTGGACCGTTGTTTGTGCTACGGGGCGCCCGCCCTCACCCGGCTGTGTTCGAATAGCACACTGCGGGCAACTATCGGCTCAGGTTCGACAACCACAGCCTCCGCGACGGGCTCGCCACGTCCGCGTGCTCAGCCGGTGTCGCTGAACAAGTCATCCGGCGCCTGGGGCGACGGTTCAGTGATGCGTATGAGCGGGCTAGCATGTGTGAAGCAGCGCCCCGCGGTCAGCTGGGTTTGCTGCTCAAGGTCGGACGGGGCGGCCCATTACAATCGTCGACCGCTGGCCCGGCCCAGGCGCGTCCACGGCCAGCCAGTATGAGCCGCGACGCCCTTACCTCCCCTGTGCGCGCCCCCGCCCTCCACTGGGCGCTAACAAACTCCAACCAAGTGACAGAGGTGAGTCGACGCCCATTCTCCTAGTGTGTGATCAGTGCTGTTTGCCAACCAACCCTGCCTCCTGCCTGGCGTCTCGTGGCCGCGGCCTGGCCTGCCTGAGCAGGCCACTTTACGCCGCGTCCCTCCTGGAGCACCGATCACTATAATAACATTCTGTCCTGTCGGGTGTGATTGGCGTAAGGAATGGAGGAATGGACATAACGTGAGAGGGACGGCCGGCCGATCATCAGCCAATGTAACGTTCGAGCAGAGTCTGTGCGGCGCTATAGTTAACGGAAGATAACGTTGTTATATGTTCGTTAACGGGCTAGCGCCGGACAGCGGCGAGACGGTCCTCCGAATAGCCGCGCCGCCGCCCGGGGCGGCCCCGCCGGCGGCGCGGCCCTCTCGGACGGGACGGGAGGGGACGGGAGACGCTTCCCCAGTGTGTGGGCGCTCGGCGCGCGCGGCGGAGGTGCGCTCCCGCGCGCCGAGAGGAGCGTCCGTCGGGTTCGATTTTTTTTTCTTTTTTTTCAGCTCGTCGACCGTCCCTCTCACATCGCGTAAGGAATGGAGGAATGGACATAACGTGAGAGGGACGGCCGGCCGATCATCAGCCAATGTAACGTTCGAGCAGAGTCTGTGCGGCGCTATAGTTAACGGAAGATAACGTTGTTATTACATGTTTGTCACTATGTGTCGGAATTCGGAAACGGAACAGGTGTTGGTGCGAGATGGTTGCTTTTAGTGGAAAACACCGACGAGTTTGCTCATCGCCAGTCACATTTCCCGGTAATGTGATGGGAGAGATAGAGTTGAAACGTCTCTTATCGTAGTCAGATTTAAATCCCCTCTCGATGCCGTTTTTACGTTCTTTGTAGGTCGAGTGCATCAACGGAACAATGACATGCAGCCTTTTCCCAACTACAGCAGACAACACCCGCAGCATCACCCCTCCTCTCTCAAGAACTACAGACGCCTGAGCCACTCGAGCCACGCGCCGGTCTGCCGACACTCGGCACCTCCCAGTGAGACAAACACTCCGCCGGCGCTCCCGACAGTGACAGCCTCCGACCGGCGCTGTCGGGAGTCCTATCATCCCGCCGCGGTACCAGTGGTAATGGTCAGAGAGTGGGGCGGTGTCGCGTGTCACCGCAGCTCGGCACCGGCCCAGAGAGGCGTCCCCGAGGAGCGGCGCTCGGCCCGGCCCGCAGTGCGGACCAAGGTCGGGCGAGGAGTGCACGATAGACGCCCGGTGTCAGCTGCTGGCGAGCGGGCCGCTCTCAACACCCGAGCAACAGCGGAGAAATGGCTGGCTGTGGTGGAAAAACTGACTGTCGAGATGTATCGGCTATCATGTCACATGTCACAGCCGACAGCGCGGTTGGTGTCTGTGTTTACTTCTTACCGGGCCTGTCGTGTCGTTTATCAATATCCGCCATCTGATCCAGGCCGTGCATCTTCACTTGTCAGGCAGTCCAGGGCCCAGGCACGTTTTGTTTACATCTTAAAACGTATTCTCTGGCATTTGAGAATCAAATTTTTACTCAAAACTTGAATTCCAAACCGACAACAGCAAAGTCTGCACCGGAACACGTGTACCTGCCGCTCGCCGACGGCTGTCAGCGATGCTGGGGACTGTCAGCAGACTGTCAGCCCCCCGCTGACAGACAGCTGCGACCCATCCGCGGAGGGGAGGCGACTGTCACCGAACGTCAGCTGTGTGACGCCAGACATCAGTTGTTTGACAGTTGCCACCTAACGTCTGCTGTGGAGCAGCCAGACACAATAGCATGGGCAGAAGGTGGGCACATTGGAACACCAAACTGACCCAGATGCGTTCCACATGCCCGGACAATGTCAAAGTCCATGAAGTTTCGTCAACTCCTCAGCCGACAGATAGACCCGACCGGTTCCCCAACATTGTCACTCGCCGAACCACAGCAATCCATCGGCAATGATAGATATACCAGCCCCCGACTCGTGTAACGTGTCATTAGCATAAGAACGTTGCTAGCTAGCGCGAAAGGTCCCGGGAAAGTTTCATGGGGCCAACTGTGCGGAGGAATGAAATAAAGAATGAGCATACGAATGATTCAGGCCGAACTCCGCTTGCCATAACTCAGGAGGATGATCTAGCCTGAAACAGCTGCGGATGAACGATAATTCGTTCCATTCCAACACGAGCGGTGATCCAGCAATAACTCGTTATGAACCAGACTGACGTACGCCGTACGGTCTAGCTCACCCGTTCCCTCCGGCCTCCACACATCACGGTTAGCCAACGTCACCACGTACCGCACGAGCCCGCTGCCTTTTGGACGCGGCACTTTTACCGATGGCCGCCGAACATGGCTCGATGCTGGTCAATTCCGGTTGGGAGCGGTGGTGTGGCAGTGATATGGCGCGGGCAGGACAGTGCAATCTGTCAGTCGGCAGCTGGGGAGTAAATCCGCTCATCGGCTCCCCGTACCGGTGCCGGTGGATTCCCTATCATATCAGCCGGCTTCGGCTGAGGATATAGGGTGGGGCTCAGCCATCAGAAACAGCGAGCAGCAGACGGAAACGGCTGCTGAGCGTTACTCAGAGCAGCGCTCAGCAGGTAGCTTTGAGCGCTGCAGCTTACAGCAGCCTGCAGCAGCCTGCGATGGCTTGGCTCAGCTCGGCGCATCGCGATGCCGATGAGTGAAAAGCGGACAACAACAGCGATTCGTTGCAGTTGAAATGTTTGAGTAGGTACCTACGCAAACATCTGACATATGAAATGCTCTGAATCGGGGCCGTCATAACAGTGCGGACTGCGGTACATCGTCTAGAGTTAAGTACGAAACATACCGCCAGAAAATGGCATAATGTACAAAATAAGTTATCAATATCCAACCAGTTTTACGCCGGACAGCCGTGAACAGGCTCGCTCCGGCTCAGTATCCGGCTCGCGCCGCAGTCACCATATTTGGACTCATAGGTAATCCGCGGCCCATCTATAACCGCAGCTCTGAGGCAGCGGTTGGCGCAACGGGGAACTCAGGGGATATGGGACTCGGCTTGACGTTGAGTAGTGCTGCAGTGCTCAGTATTGGTGTGTGGAGCTGACCAGCAGGGCTCCATCTAGATAACAACAAATCATCATACACGGCAGTTATTCAGCTTTGGGCACCCGCAAAGCGAGCCAACCTTGAGCACACGTTTTGTATTATTGGCCCCCAGGTGCTGTCTGAGGCGCGTCTATCCGCTCAGCTCCGGCAGCGCGTGCCGCTATTCTCCCCCCCCCCCCCATCATCCTGTCCTCGGTCAAACAGCGCCAGTCAGTCTGCGAATTACCGACCACCAGCCGCGACCACAGTCCGCCGAGCCGGGGGCGTAAATCAGCGGCTGACACGGCGTAATCCGTCAGTGCGGCGGCGTAATGCGGCGGTAAGCTGCCAGCTGCGGCCCGCCACGAGCCGCCCATGACACCGGAGGCGGCGGGGGGGGGGAGGGGGCAGCACGAGCGGGGACACGGTACGGTCAGACAAACACGGCGATCGGACCGCGCAACAGCAGCGGCCGACGGCAACATTCCGTGGCGGCAGCGAAAGTATGCCGAGTTTTAATGTAGTGTTTACATGTTTGGCTCGGACTGACTTTTCGAGCTCTTGTCTGGCCTCCTGGGGGTACCGGCCAATTTTCCCTCATTCGTGATTGATAAGAACTACAGGGTGTCCCATAAGTTCGTTCTCACCTAAATTTTACGTTTAGAGGCTCTCCTGCTTAAAGGCACGCTGAAATTGGTTCGTAACTGAACTTGTGTGGTTGCCAAGGCTGGTAACAATATGCGCCACAGTAACTAATTTCTCTAGACAAAATAGTTTTTGCTAGAAAGTCCACTTCCTGCAGAGGTGGCTAACGCCGCAACATAGAGGTCTCCGATACGGGTACGTCTCGGTATTTAGTCAGCACATGACCATTCGTGACGATTGAGGGTGATTGAAGCCCACCAGTCTGTAGCCAATGTCTGTCGCTAACTGTACGCGCAGTCAACAAGTGACGCCGATGATTTGTCGGGAGTCAATCACTGCAAGTTTATCCTCTTTCCAGTCAGGCCTCAGGAGTGAGCCATGTGGCCAAAACTGTCTGGCGTCAAAGTGGCCATCAAAAAGGTTAAAACGTTTGAAAGTTGATAAGCTGACTTTTCAGGATAGATTATCAGCTGTCTAAGAACATTTTTCGGGGTACATAACTCAGGGTGACTTAAGCTTTAGACTTACCGGAGGACTAAAAACAGTCGAAAATGTCTTAAAATGGCTAAACATGTGTTTCGTTATGCCTGAGGCTAAAAAATTGGAGGGCCGATGATATCAATGTGGTCGTCTGGACTACCTAGTCCATGTTCGAGATGAAACACTCGTCCAAATCTTAAAACAGCCCCATAAAGGCGAAAGAGAAGGCCTTCGTTTTGTCCCGCTTTTTTTCCTGTGCAAAAGGCCAAGATCACGGTATTGTGGGGTTATAGGCGTCCAGACGCTGACCAGGATGCGGTTGGTACTCCAAAAACAGTTTTGGGACGCAGAATGCTTCTCCAAGAAGATCTGGAAGGAATCTCAGCGTTCTAGCTTAACTCAAACCGCAAATATGAACACATTTTTGGAGAAGAAAATGGCATCCGGGAGGTCGTAGACCCATCTTCAAGCGAGACACTGCATCGGTGAGCAGGTCAAGGAAAGCTCAAAAGCGGTGCCAGGAGAGTGTGACAGGCGTCTGTCGCAAGATCACATGTCAGGCAACTTATCAGATCCAAATTTCATGAAAATACGTTGGGGATACTGAAATCGTGGCTTGTCGAAGCGAAGCGCTGTTCCAGCCTCCAGGAGCTCACGGCAAATGGTAAGTCAGTCTGGGCTAACTTCGAGCCTGCTATGCTGCCAAACATGCCGGCTGGCATACCGCAGCATGTATTCATGTGTTTGCCCATGAACTGAGGAGCACATTGACGGGTCATAAATATATCAAAACGCAATGTACTCTGTTTTACATGCAAATATAAGGTGAGAACGAACTTATGGGACACCCTGTAGGTTTAGGAGCATTTAGATCAATAGATGCATATTTTCAGCATGCCATTCACTGGTGGGTGCATAACTCTGCACAATGAGGAATAACATGAGCGTCTTATCAAAATAACCGTATCTCGTGTGCAGCTTATTAATAAAATAAGATGCATAAAAATGCTGAAATAATGTGGTATGAGTGCCATAAGCAAGGCCTGGAATAAAGGGCCCCTCATTTAATGGAACCTGCGATAGTAAAACCAGTGCATGAACATCATATAGATCATGTGAATATCAGATAGCCAAAACGGTTCGCCCTCACCCGACACATAATGGCTGGGAACACCCAAATCGCCCGACATTACGCTGGCAAATTCAGCGATAATACTCTAATGGCGCCATCAATCAAAGCGATCGCCGTATTCTCACAAGCTGTCGGAAGCACGGTCGGGTTAGGCGGCGGCTGCAGGGTGGCAGTCCGCCCACGCCAAGCGTTACGCCACCGCCCTAATCGACAGCCACTGGTAAGCCGTGAGCAAACCCTCGCTCCGCGTTAGCATTACAACCCTAATCGGTCTCAACATTGGGATAGATGGTAGCGTTGGCCGCTGGGACGTCTCGAATCTAACATCAGTGGGTGTTAGGGCACGTCAGCGATGTTGGTATCGATGAGCGCTGGGTCTCAGCAACGGCTGATACCAGGGCCCGCCTCGGTCCCTGCCCCTGGTCTCCGCAGTCCGAGTGACCGACCCGGCACGGCGCGCTGCTCAGCCCCGGCAGTCAGTGCCGCCTCCGACCATCAGGTGCGGCGCGCCGCCCCGCCCCGGTCCCGCCCGCCGTGACTGATGGTAGCGGCGCTCGCCTGGCAGGCCGACATACCGCGGCCCATCAGTAAATGGCTGCGGCGGCCGAGCGCGACCCAGCCGCTCCGCCCGGGCCGTCCCCAGAGCACGGAGAGCCGCCCCACGGTCCGGCTCAGAGCCGTCCGGGGCCGCACGGATACAGCGTGAGGATATCAATCAACTTCCTGCCCAGCCAGCCTGGAGCATATTACTGAAAGGAGTGGCCATGAGCCACGGACGCCATCAGCACGTCGGTACAGAGCTGTGGGAGCGGTACCTTCGTTCGGTGGAGCAGAGGCTCCTTCCTGTGTTTAGCAGCGGCTATATCCTCTATTTAGGAGTACTTTCTAAGCATACACTGCGCCCCCAGCCAGTCTCTTACAAGAAGGGCCACTGGAATACCCCATCCGGTTTTGCTATGCCTGGGAACCGCCTCGGGTCACCGGTCGGGTCGGCCACCGGTACACCGCTGTACTGAGCGGCGCGGGGCAACGGTGCAGGACGGCTCACCCAGCGCCGGCCTGTGGGAACTCCCTGCGGGGGCACGCCGCCCTGCAAACATTGCTGCCTCGCGGAGATCACCGACAGAATGGCAGTCTGGCGGGCCATGTAGGACAGGTGGACCAGGTGCCGTGAGCTCTCACAGCTGCCGGTCACTGGCAGGTCAGGCCAGCCCAGAACAAAAAAAAAATAGCTTGTCGGTTTCTGTTACCGGAGACTTCTTACGTCCTGCATCCATCACGCACAGGTGTACTCGTAGTGTAGTAATCTCAAACATACGGTTCAACAGGTGCACTACACCAATCCCGAGTAGGGTGGGCCACCAAGCACGTATGAATATGCATGGCTTGCTCTATTTGGCTAATGAAACTAATTAGCAAACAGTAAAGCCCGGTGGTTGATTACGTCGACGCTGCGGTAATAAACGACCGACATAACGCCACAAAAGCGGGTCGGAATGCCGCGCTAATGAGAACTGAAGGCACCGGCCGCGGCGCCTTCCTCCTGCGCTGCAGCTGGGTGGCGGAACGATACCGCATTGCAGATGGGCGGCGAGAAAGTGCATAAATGTGGAAAGGTGGCTACCGGCGAAAAAAGGCTCTCTTAGAAAGGATTGCATGATGACTTGGAAATACGCAAGAAATTAGAAATTGGAGAAATTGGAGCGAGACATCTGCAAGTCGAGAGAAGACAAGAAGTTGGAGATGATGCTGCAGAATACAGGCACATCTAATGCCAATGCCACACAAGTGACAGAATTATCAACAGTGACAGAATTATCAACCTCGATTTGGTGGCAATTCTAAAAAAGAGCGAATTAGATTTCTCCAACCTCCAGTCCTGTCTCCTCCCAAACACCGCCAAGCTTCAGTCCCCCGTCTATATGTAGACTCCTCCACGTCCTCTCAAAACGTTCCACACTGGCACGGCCGCCACATATATACCAAACCGCTCGGCCTCCCGAGAAATTCACCAGCCAGCCGGCTCTCCGACTACAGGAATAGCCCAATACATCAGGACAGGAAGACAGTTCCAAATTCCAGCGGACGACCTCCGCGGGCATGATCAATGAGTTCACTCCCATTCCATTACCGGCTGGCCACTCGGCCGATCAGAATGCCGCCGGCGGGTCACGACCTTCTGACCGACGGGGGATGTCGGCCGCACAGAGCTACAGAATGTCGCGGCGTGGGCAGAGTACTTTTGGTGAAGAGCGCTAACGCATTCACGAATTGGAATAAAATACATGCTTGTGAATAAAGTAGGAAACAAAGAACCAGCGCAGAGACATGGGGAAGTCCGTTCATTCGTCCATTGGCATGTAACTATGTCTGTCTGTATAACTGTCTGCCAGTGTGTCTATGCGTCTGTCTGTCTGTGTGTGTCTGCCTGTCTGTCTGGCTGTCCGTCTGTGCCGCGCGTCTGGGCCATTGTGACGTCAGCGGAGCGGAGCGGACCGATCGGTCCCGCTCCGTCTCGGCCCTCGGCGGGTCGCCGCGCCGCCGGGTCACAGTCGTGGCCGGGTGAGCTCGAGTACGACCGGCCCCGCCCCGCGAGCACGCACCACCTCACCGCGGCGTCCTGGGAACGGCCGCGGTGACGCAACCACCCACAAACAGACCCACTGCGGCCCTCGGCAGGGCTGGGATAATAGGCGGGGCCGCGGAGGGTCGTTAGGGTTTTATTGAGAGATGGGCCGGCCGTGACTCAAGTGGCAGATCGGCCGAGCGGTGAGAAGTGGGGGAATGCCTCGGCGGAGTTATCGAGCGTTGCCCTCGGTAAATGTGCGACCGACCTCACCTCTCTGTGACCTTCCCCGTATCACGTAGAGGGCACGGGAGCGGTGGACCCATCGTGACCTTCCGCCGCATCAAGCACCATAAACTGACCTGTCAGTCAGCCCCCGTGCCCTCCTCTCTTCAGCACGACCCCGCCCGTTCGCCCAGTAGAGGGATTCACTAATCCGCGAGATAGCGGCTCCGATAGCGTTCAATGGCATAGCTGGGCGGTAGTGCGGCGGATTAGATAGCTGTGCGTCTCCCGTCGCTAGCTGAACTTGGCCGGATCGTGACGAGAGGTGCAGCGCTGAACGGTGGCGGCCGATATGGGGTACCACGAACAATAAAGGTCATTGGGAGTTGGGTCTGCAGTTACTCAGAAGGGTGAACTGGTAACAGCATTGACACGATGCCAGGCACACAGAATCCAACACTTTTCGTGAAGGGTAAACCGACGAGTGGGCAGTTTCCCTTGCATTATACGAGCTACACTGGGATGATGGAATGGAGAGCAAATAATTCAATGAACAAAAACTCATCAACATCTCTAAATGAGATGCATCCTCCAACACGAGTGAACACAAAGGTGACAAAAGAAGCCAATTTGAGCTCCCGTGCGCATGTGTACAAAAACCGTGTTCAGTAGGCTGTCGTTTTTGTTTCCGACGCGTGTGCCGGCCGAAAGAACGTCCGTTGCCATGGCAGCGGAGACGCACTTAGCGGCATCTCGGCAGGAAAAACACCGCCAGACAGCGGGAGAGGCACGACAGCCGCACGGCAGACGGTAGAGCCGGGAAACGGTCACAGAGACGGACCGAGCCCGCGTTACCGCGTGACGCGTCACTTCCCGAACCGTCCGTGACGGCCAGACGTCACGTCACGGCGGCAGGCGGCGTAACGGAGACGGCACCGGTCGGTGGTTACCGATGAACGGCGTCACGCTCTTTTTGGCCCGGCGGGCGGGGGCAGGCGGCGGAGAGTGGTGGTGTACCGGGCGAGCGGACGCCAGACGGAGTCACGGGGGACGCCAGACGGAGTCGCAGAGGACGCCAGACCACAGAAGAAGCCATTTGGCACTGTGTTCCGAACCGCAAACCCACATAGTCCTATACGACTCAGCAGCGGCTGGTGGGGAATTCAGCGAGGCAGAAGAGCCGCCTGGCGATCCACCGCCCCATCCGACACGGAAATCCGCCCCATACACCGCCCCACAGACATCCGACGCACCGCACCCCTCCTTTCTCCGGGACTCGGCCACCCACGGCTACTGTCCATAGCCGCCTGGACCTCCCAGGGTGCGCCAGTGCCGTCCACAGCTGTACACGCCCCGCACAGTAGCGTGGTATCTCGCTCTGCAGCGAGATCCACACACGGGGCGGGCGGTAGATCAACATCTCGACCACTGCGGGAGGCGGGCCGGGCCCAGAGACAGCCACCACGCGGACAGTGGGAAATGCAGTCATCCTTGCCATAAATACAAGTTAAATCACGAGAATGGAGTGAAATATCAGTCCATTGACCGTGACCGTTTCCTGTACTGAGCATTGATGAATGCTGTGAATGATCCGTAAATGAGAAATGTGGCAGGTTCGTGAGCAAGAGCATCCCTATTTCGGACCACAAGATGGTTATGACTGCGAAAATATGGTGATCATGTTGTGGTGGAACGACCCAATCGAATCGCTAGTCGGTAAATATATTGCATGATGCGGTATGGCACAAATTGAATAGTTGCTGCGAACAGCGGAGTGCTAGCCATTTTGAAAGCCCAGATTCCAGAGATCAGTAATGTTTCCTCCCGTTTTACCTTCTCTTTGCGTAGCCCTGGCCCCTGACCCCCCCCCCCCCCCCACACACACACAAACACGGCATACCCTACACATCCGCACCCACTCCACGTTCTGGTACTCACGTGCAGTCGTTTGATCATGAACGTGTCCGTGCCGGAGGCCGCCTGTTTAGCGGCGCTCCAGAACTGTTTCTGCGCAGAGTACCGGTTCATCGGGCAGATGCGGAATAAGCAGTCGCGGAACTTCTTGGGCGGAAACTGCAGGTCGCCGGCGTCCGGCTGCACCACGCAGCGGTCATCCACCAGCCTGCCCGACAGGTCACATACGGTCAGGTCACGGCGCCATCACATACGGTCAGGTCAGAGCAGGTCAGCTCAGGTAAGGCTAGCTTGGCGTCAAGCCAGATCACGTCGAAGCAAAAAGATCTGCGGAAACAATGTATTTAACTATAACACTAATACAAATGGACGCTGCACGTCGATTGGAAGCGACGGTAGCAGACAATCCTGACCACATATAACGCCAATCCGATTCCGAAGACGGACAGATATTCTTAGCTCACAACCAATATTCGGAACGAGCTCCGAGATGTAGAGCGGGAGGATAGGCAGCAGCTCTGATGGCGATTGGTTTCGGCATTTCTGGACACACTGACGGCTGAAGGAATATTTAGCAGCCAGCTTTCTGACGCGCAACTCTGAAATGATACGAGCCCCCTGCCCCGTTTCGCGACTGGTCATCATCCCTTTTCAGTGAACCCGACATGACACGGTCCCCGTCCGTAGCCCTGCTGACCAAGTGACGTTACAGGATCTGCCCAGAGTGGGTTACTGAATTCTACCCGGTTCGCGTTACGCCTGGTCCATGAGTACACGCGTAATAATTGCATAATTCGCGACGGCATGCATCAGAGACAACTGTCTCTATGGTAAGTCCGCGCTTTGGCATATGCCGCAAACGCTGTCATTATCAGTCAGTCAAGCACCATCCCGCGACAGAGCCGACCCAGTGTGGCACCAGGTCCACAAAGGACCAGTACACCGACTCTCACTCTCCACACGGTGCAGCCGCACCCGAGCCCATTCGGTCGACTCTCGCTCTTCGCGACTCTGCCTGTCCGAGATCCACATCAGATGCGGATCTCCGGGCCCACCCGGCGCACAGATCTGCCACAGATCCGCAGTCGGCCGTCCGTCCCAGAGCGGTAGACAAAAGTCGCGCGGCACGACGGGCGTGACGCGGCGCGGCCCGGAATAGAGACGGCCTGTTCCCGGAGCGGTGGTTTCCCATCTGTCCTAGTGACTGGACTCACTGAGCCAGGTGGGCGCATCCGTCACAGGGAGTTCCTGCATTGCTGTGTTTGTCAAGTGACTAGTGAGCTTATGATAAGGAAGCAATCCCACACGGCTTTAGCGCTATGTTCGCCTGCCTAGCGTGGGGCTCTGTGAAGGTCATGTCAGTTTTGGTTAACTCCCGTTTCCGTTTCGGCACGTTTCCAGGTCGGTAGCTTTGTTTCATGCAGACAGGACCCAGGTGCGCCGACCACCGCCGGCGTTCGCAGCTCCGTGTCGGCCGGAGCTGACCGGGACGGCGGGTATCGCGGCCGGGATCGTTTGTTATCGTTCGGCCCGCCTCTGATGATGGTGCCGTCTCTCTCCCTCTGATGAGACCGCGTGGACGCCGCTCTCACGGCCGGCGCCGCCCGGCTCTGCGGCGTCAGCCAGGTGGGGGCGGTGTGTTCTGCACTCTGAGCCACCGCGTGCGGGCGGGGTGTTCTGTAGTGAGCGAGGGCACCGCTCCACCGCTGGCGCCCAGTCTGGGCTCAAAGGCGGCCATCTGTCCCCGGACCCAGAGCTTACTCAGCCCGGAGTGCGGCACAACATCCGATGGCCTGGACGGAAGGTGTTCCGGCAGCAAAGGACTAAGGAAGCGACGCCGGTTATCTGAGACGCTGTGGTTAGTACTTCTGTAGGTTAAGTTGACTGGTCATCACCACTGCCGCCTGTCCGCGTTATGCGGTGAACGCTGAGACGGCGTCCTACCGTCGAGGCCGAGTCCATCCGCTCACATCCCATTGCGTTACATCCCATCACGTCACCTTACGACAAGTCACGTCCGGGCCGGCTGTCACTCGATACCTGACCTGATTATCGAACAGGAAGCCATGCGATAGACGCCCACTCACGCGCACAGTCAATCACGCAAACACTACGCGCACGCAGCGACGGACAGATACACTGGGTGAGATCAGTCCCAGTGAGATCAGCGAGAGCTTTCAAAGGCGATGTGGTGAACCAAAGACCACTGTCTATGGGTGAATCCGTCATTCATGCATTCTCTCGCTGCCGTTTCCGCTTTCCTCTGTCTATTCAGGACACTGGGAAGGGGCAGAGGTGCCGGAGATCGATAAAGTCGATATTCTGTTTATCCAGGGACGACCCCGCGGCAGCGGCGGCGGGCTCGGGCTCGGAATAGATTGTCTGGTAGCGGCAGGCGCGCCTGGCGGCGGCTAACAGGGAAAATATGAGGGAAAATAAAGGGAAATGACTTGGCTGTGCCGGATAAACGGATGACACGCCTGCAGCCAACGAGACAATCATGTAGACGGACAGATGTCAGACGTACGGACGGACGGACGGGCCAAAAACCACCGACGGGCGGACGGACGGCCAACATACGAATTTCGAAGCCGACCGATAGACGACGAATGGTCTGACCAACTTACACTTCACTATGCTCGCACTCCCCCATAAGTAAGAAAAGGCACAAGTTCCACGGCTATTTCGCTGCATATGTCTTTGCATTTGGCATTTGTAGCATTACTGATAAGCATTACGTGTGTTTACCTAGAGTTTTGGCGCACTTTCTATAAAAATGCCAGCTATTCGCACAGGGGATCCTCAGACGACAATGCACATCAGCATGCAGGTCAGTAGTGTGACAGTGAAGTACCGCGACTGTGTACACTGCTTTTAACGGACAATAAAAGGGTAGGGTTTCGCGGTACTGACCACGATAGAACGTGACAGAACAGCCTAAAACGGGATTCGAGACGGCAAAGGACGTGAGAGTGTAGAGCAAAGTGAGACAGAGCGGACCGGGGGCGCGACGACACGGAGCCGGGACTCGGTCGATGGTATCGGGCCGCCGCAGATAGTCGGCGACAGTGGCACTGTCTCCGGGGAGGTGGGTCTGAGCAGCGCGCACCTCCGGGGCAGGGTCGGCAACAGCGCTAACTACAGCAGTGTCACACTGTGTCAGTGCTGTGTCAGCGCGACACCAAGCACGAAGGTAGCTCACACAGCTGTGCCAGTTACCCTCTCGTGCGACGCTTTGGCAGAAATTGCCACAGTGCCAGAACGAAAAGAAACATTGAACTTCGATGTGGTGACCAATGGAAATATTTTGACATGGACTTCTGATGAATTCTGATTATCCGCCCAGTCTTCGAATTCCCTCCCAGTATGCAAAACACGGCTGGGGACGCGACACCCGGGGCTAATCAAAACATACACTGGGAGGCCAAATAAACCGGCCCGGCAGCGGTGCTGTAGCTTCAGACCGGACCCAGCGGGGCGCCGGTCAGTTTCTTTACAGCCCGGCGACGCCATCTCTCCCCGCCCCTCTCCCCTCCCGGTCCGATGCAACTGCACCCCTCCCCCCTCCGCCCGCACGACGCCGACCCCGCCCAGACCGGACCGGTCTCGTCTTCTCGGCTCGCCGGCAGGCTCGTTAGCCCTGCGCCGCCTCATTACGGCGGAGTCGAACCGAACCGGACCGGCCGGCCGCAGCGGCACTCAGTACTGCACGGAGCACACCACTAGCAGCACGGTGCTCCGATTGTCTGGTCAGCTGGACAGATGGGTGCCACACGCGCACACAAAGATAACGCTGATTACTGATTGTCGACGCTGGTGGTCCTTCGCTAATTAAAGAAGAGGAACCGTGTTTCGTAAATACTGAATTCAAATGTTGAACTCCCTTCGCAAAATTTAAAGATTGCAATGACACAGCCCACTAGCTTGACTGGCATTCACTTGATGTTGTGAAAGGCGTGTTTGATACGCAGTTCACCAAAGATATTACTATGCAATGACAGTTATCGACCCAAAATATGAATATAGCTTCTGGAGCTTGCAGTCACAGCCTGCCGCCGCTATCATTAGGTATGGGCGTATGGTAACGACCAACACTAATGAAAAAGCACCGCGCCGCGGGGAGGGACGTAATCACCACTACAGACCAGCAAATGACTGCAATATCCGTCCATCATTACTCCGAAGGACCAATGTGTACCGGCAAGAACCGACGGTGCTGCGTGGCGCGGCTCTCAAGGGTCTCATTCTAACGTAGGGGAATGCTCACTGCTCAGTGCTCATTGTAGAGTAGGTAATCACGTTTCAGTGTTCAGTGTCTATAGCCGTTCTGTTGCCTATGAGTCATTGCAAACAGAACCCAGCCGCATACAGGCCAATTGCAATCGCCCGCTCTCGATGGCAAACGCACTTGAGGAAATGTCATGAGGCAAAATGACGGAGACAAAAGACTCAGATCATAGTGCGATTGGCTATACTCAGTTAAAAACGCAGATTAACCGACCGATCCAACGGAAATCGTAAGTGTCCGAGTCTGAGAATGTTTTAAATGCATAAAAGAGAAGGCTACCCGACATCCGGCTGTTAGAGCAAAGGCTCGGCTTTATGGCCTGGCCAGTTTACTTGAGATCTACATTACTTGTATGCAATTGAACGAACCAATGCTGAGCGCCATTGTGACCTTCGGAGGAATGCCAACTGTCGAGAAGTCTGGTGACTGATTGCCACCATAATCGGTCACGCCAGATGGACTGCTTGCTTGAAATAATAATTAAAGCATAATGGACTGCAAGTTTCGTTTTGATTTATCTGAGAAAATTACACTTAAAATAGCTGGGTACAATGGCCAAAACCATGCGTCTTGTCTAAAACAGCGTTTACTGTTAATGATAGGTAGTAGTAAGACACCAAGGAGGAAAACTAAAACGAACTTAACGATATAAAACGAACTAAAAACGTTGGAAGAGCGGAACAGGACGGAGTGGACAAGCTACAATCACAGGTCACAGCGCAGAAGGGGAGTCAAACGCGGCGAGCCTGTTCACAGAAACGGCAGAAGCAAAAAGAACGGAGACCGAGCACGTGAGGCCTGCTAGGGGCGGAGAGCACAGGTGACATATCGAGAGCGGCGGTGCAGTGACCCTGTGCACTTCAATCGTCCCAGCCCCAGACCATGACACCCGTCCCCTGAGCGCGTCCTTGGCCGCGGGATGGAGCCATGTCCGTCACCGCCGGCGCCGCAGGTCGCAGCCCATCCATCGCCGCCTGTTTTGGCAACAAACAGCGGCGGCGGCGGCCGATTTCAGGGCAAACAGACCAACTGTCGGCGGCACGATGGAGCGATACCGACCAACAATGCGGCGCCCCGCCGGCAGAGCCGCGCGCTAGCCGCCGGGGCACGGCGAGCGCGCCGCGCAGGACGCTCCGAGCCTTGGGACGGGACCCAGAGCGAAGGGACAAACATGCGAAACGAAAAAAACAATGAAAATGGGAGCAAGCTACTCCACGACCAGCCATCCGCTGTTCGGTGCCGAGGCATGGTGCTCTCGATGCTTTGCATGTGGAAATTAGAACAGGTAATCGAATGACCGTTGGCTAATGCATGGCTTTGTCCCCGAGGGAGCATACTCAGCACAGCGACGACCGACGGGCACTTAGCGAGTGCTTTGTCCGCACCAAGTCCAGTGACGGCCCTCTGTTCCATTGTTCGTGTACCCTGCATCTGCTGGCGCCTGCCGACCTGTCCCGGCCCACAGCGGCGGGCCGGCGAGAGTGGAGACAAATATTTACCGCCGGGGTCGGAACCCGGTCCCGAGGGGCCGCGACCGGGGCCAGATTCGGTTCCAGGCATGGCTTCACATACAGGGTGTATGCTTCAACAACTGAGGGAAAATTTCCTGCCGCACCTTGTCTCCCATTTATGGATGATCTAGGCGATGATTATTTAATTTTTTAGGGGAAGGGGCGGACTTCTACGTTCATGGCGCCCAGCTTCCTAGCCCCAGCATTCAGCAATGAGTCCATGTCTGAAGTCACCGACGCTAAAGCTGTGCGGCGTTGACCCACAAACGCCTAAGATCTTCCCAACTACAACAGGCCGTCACCAGATTGAGGGTAGCTGATCGATAATTACGTTATAAGCACCCGTCACCTATGCTTCCTGTTACCACGATCAATGCACCCCGTCCGGGTGGCGATACCGCCCAAGTGTCACTCGGACCAGACCAGAGTAGTGGGGTGGGACGGAGGCACACCTGTCGGCTGTCCCACCGAGTGCACCTGTCTGAGTGAGAACTGACGGGGAGGAAATGACTCCAGACGATTAACATCTGTGTGGGTGGAGCGTTCAGCAGCGTCGTGAACGGCCCGCATGGCAGCAAAATATCGATGCACTACTCCTTTGAACAAGTGTGCTTATTTGGTTCACAGTTGGAATTTATTAAATCATGGTTCATGAATCTGGCAGTCAATAGGTACAGCCCACAGCTGAAGTAATGTGTGGTTTTAACAATCGTTGAACGGATGGCTTTGACTGACGATTCTTGAATGCGGAGTGATCGAAAAGAAGACGTCAATAGACCTATTGGTTTTCTACATACGCGCCGGCCGAGGGGGGGGGGGCGGGTACGACCCCCCCCCGCCGTTTCGCCCCTGGTGGAGCTAGCGCGTCGCGGAAAAAACGAGCGTGTGCGCCGTTACGAGACGCAGAGATTGGTACCCGATTTTAAGGTCCTAGGTCAACCTGTGACCTCTGAGGTCAGGTCAAGTGCCCCGAGGTACGGTTCAGTTTTTGATGAATAACTTCGCAAAGAAACGACCGCAGAGCCGCGATTTTGGCAGCATCGTGTTCGCCTCGATCAGGCGCGTCGAATGATATACTTTTTGTTCGGGTCAGGTCAACTTAGTGTGTTGACCTCCGGTCAAGGTGAGGTCAGCACCCCCAGGTCACGAAGTTGGTCGAAAGAGGTCATGTCGCATATCATTCGATTTGGCAGGTCTTCCTGAGTTCATTGGTGACTTTCCCGACTCGCTAGCTCAATTCGATAGGGAGTTATTGACGAAAAACTAATATGACCTTGATGACGTCATAAATGACGTCACGCAAGGTCAACATTGCAAAAAAGACGCATCTAACCTTGCAAGCAGTGCATCAAATCACGATTCTGTGTGCTTGAGATAGTTGGAGATCGTTCCCGGCGCCAGAATAGCAGTTTTCATTTTTCCCCATTGACTTATAATGGTGAGGTCACAAAAATTACCTGACCTGATATGACCTTTAGGAAAAATCCGAGATATACAAATTGTGAGACTCATAATGGATACTAGATCCTGCAAGTTTCATTTCCCTGTGACATCTCCTCTGGCAGTGAGGGCGTTGCGAATTTGCGACATCTGAGACCGTGCAGAGGTTCACTTATGACGTCATAGGTCAGTGACCTGACCTGACCCAAAAAAGCGGTTGGTGTCAAAAGATCCGGCTTGAATCAAAGGTCAGGTATGCCAAGTTTCAGCTCTCTATCGCCAGCGTGTTCGGAGCTATTGCGAAAAAACCTATGGGGGGCGGCACCCCCCTCGGCCGGCGAGGGTTAACCCGCGCCCCGTTGGGCTCTGCCGAGCAACGCGCCCCGTTGGGGGTGGCATTTTGCCCCCCCCCCCTAAGATCTCGAGAACCACGCAACCTAGCGACAAGCGGCAAACGGTGTTGGATAGCCCTATCAGGGAACTACCTTGTGACCCAATTTTGTTGACCTAGGTCAAACCGATGACGTCACAGGTCAGGTCAAAGGTCCAATTTTTACCGTTTACAGGCATTTCAAGAAATGCGTTGTAAAATCGAGTAAAATGCATTTCATTGAAAACCATCGATGGGGAAATGTTCTTCAAACACATATTTTGCTATTTGAGGTCACTGATACCAGGTCAGGTTACAGAGGTCAGGTCACTGGGGGGGGGGGGGGGGTCACAATATGAAAGTGTCGTGTGATACATGTTTTATGGCCCATTTTACATGACAAATGCGATTATGTGGGTCAGGCAGACTTTTGGGCCATCTTAGGTCACGTTTTGGTCAAGGTCAGGTCAAGGTCAGGTCAAGGTCAGGTTAAGGTCAAGGTCAGGTCAAATTAGGTCAAATTTCCAAGTTGATATTTTTGCATAAAATGAGTATCGATTCGATGCAGCTCGTCACGGGGAGTTCAATGGTGGTCTTTGTTTTGCCCTACGTGGTCTAGAATCGCTAAAAATTGAGTTCAAAAATTTGACGTCATCATTTTTGAACAGTTTTTTTCGCTATAACTTGGCCAAAAAACGAGATATCGATCTGAAATTTGGTATGTATATAGAAAAGCACAGGTACTATCATATATATTCCGTTTTTTTTTCGAAATTCGGAATTTTTTTTGGATTTTTTTTAATTAAAAAAAATCAATTTTTTGAATTTTTTTGGGTCAAAAACCCAAAATTTTGGAAATCCGAGATAGCAGTTTTGTAGCGCCGCTTTTTGTCTACTAGACCATATAAAGAAGTTTGAAATTGCTTTGTAGCTGTAGATTTGGTGAGCGTTTCAAGATTGCATGTTTTTTGCTCATTTTTGCTCGAACATGACCTCAGTTTGACCTCAATAACTCTTGACCTAAGGTGACCTAAGACTTGAAATTCGGTGTGAAGGTGTCAAACTGATGCCCGGGAAGGTACTGAAAATTTGGCGGCGCTGCGCGCCGCCGTTTTCTTGCTATTCAGGAAAAACCACAGGGGGGGCCAAATTGCCCCCCCCCCCCCCCAACGGGGCGAGGGTTTAACTGCACATTACTTCTGCTGTGGACTGTACCTAATGGCAGCATGGCAGTTTGCAACAAAGGTAATACGATTAGGCACCAGCCCTGGTGTCGAACTACCAAAACTGCTGCAACTAACTGCAGGTCTTCTGCAACTACCAGAAAACAGACAAGCTAGAAGAAATACCACCCAAAAGGTGGCATATTGACCAGGAACATAATATTATCATTGGCCTTCCACACTCAAATTAATTGAAGTGAAACTATGGCTACTAATCTTATAGGAAACTATGAACTACTAATAGGAGTAGAGGGATGCGGAGCCGTGGAAATTTCAGACGGCTCCGGCTCCGGCTCCGGCTCCGGAGAAAAAAATCGGCTCCGGCTCCGGCTCCGGGTGAAATGTTGTGGCGGCTCCGGCTCCGGCTCCGGCTCCGAGTAAAATGGTCCGGCTCCGGCGGCTCCGGCTCCGACTCAGTACATCCCCTATGCAATCAATTAAATACGGGTGGAAGAAAAATTGGATTGGTTATACGCGTTACTCTTTGCCATGACCGGCTCACCGCGTCCCCGCGCAAACGCACTTCGGAGAGAACTGGCAGAACAAAGGACTAGGAAGCGATGGCATTGGAAACGCAGTCGCCGCGAATTGGAGTTCACTGAACCATCGTAAGCTGACACCAGTCTCGGCTGCATTGGGGGGTGGGAGTGGGGGGGGGGGAGGGGAAGAGACGGTGCCGGGAGTCGCAGTCCACTGCACTGGCTTGAAAACAATGGTCGTCACCTGATGACCGGTCCTCATGTTCTGGGGATGCAGTAGACGTGGGGGGGGGGGGAAGGAGCAGACAAGAAGTTGATTGCGTACTGTGGGATACTGGGGATATTCGGCTTTTTTCATTCACTTGATGGCCCATGACGTAAGTAAAGTACCATATGTTTTACTGCCTTGTACTGTCAAACCGAACAAGGTCAATTATTTTTTTCCTCTTCAAAAAATAAAAAGGAGCCGGAGTCACCCCCTTTTTTGGCGGCTCCGGCTCCGGCTCCGGCTCCGGGCTATATTGTTTCACGGCTCCGTCTCCGGCTCCGGCTCCGGGCAAAATATGCCGGCTCCGGCGGCTCCGGCTCCGACTCCGGCTCCGGCTCCGCATCCCTGGCGAGTAGGGGTAGCCCGGGTACGGTAGGGTAGGCCGGGCAGGGGCGTAGGCAGGGGGGGCCACTGGGCCATGCCCCCCCCCCCCCTTGGGCGCCGAAGGCGCCCTTTGCGATTGGAGGGCGCCGAAGGCGCCCTCCAATCGCAAATGCAATTGTAATAGAATCGAATCGAAAAACAATCGCGACTGGAGGGCGCCCAATCGCGAATGTGTTTGCAGGGAAAATACGGTTGGAGGGCGCCCTCGGAGGGCGCCATTCCAAATACGCACTCCAAATACGATTGGAGGGCTCCCTTGGGCGCCCTCCAACCGCATTTGTAGGCTAAAGCTTTCTAAGCGTAGCGGTAGTCGCCTATGTAAGCCTGTTGATCGCTGCCCTCCTACCCACTGGCGCCCTCATTTGATCGTTGTACTCCTACCTATTGGCGCTCTCTGGTAAACAGGCGCCCTCTCACTCGAAGGCGCCCTCCTGTAGGTCGCCACCTTGCCCTACACAATGGTGCCCTTCTGCTGGTCGGCACCCTCATAATTATTGGCGCTCTCCCACCAATTGTGCCCTCGTGAAATTTTGATGGCCGCCCTCCTCCCTTTTGGCACCCTCTTGTTGAGTGCCACCCTTCTAGCCATTGCATGGCGCCCTCTTACCTATTGGTTCCCTAGTCCCTCCTGTTGAATGTTAATCGGGGCCCTTCTACCTATTGGCGCCCTCGTGTTGATCGCCGCCCTCCTAACCACTGACGCCCTCCTGTTGATCGCCGCCCTCCTACCCACTGGCACTTTCCTGCTAAATTGGCGCCCTCCCCACAGGTCCCCTACTGTTTAATGTCATCCTCTTGGGCAAAGGCACCCTCCTCACCATTGCCACCCTCCTGTTGAACTTGATCGTCACCCTTCCACTCATTGGCGACCTCTTGTTGATCGCCATCTTCCTATCTATTGGTGCTCTCCTGTTCCTTGCCGCCCTCTCACCTGGTGGCACCCTCCTGTTGATTGTTGATCGGGGCCCTCCTACCTATTGGCGCCCTCCTGTTGATCGCCGCCCTTCTACCCATTGGCGCCCTCCTGCTGCTTGCCACCCTCTTACCTATCGGTGCCCTCCTGTCGAAACTCGGGATGTTGATCGGGGCTCTCCTACCTATTAGCGACCTCCTGTCGATCGCAGGCAGCCCTTTTACCTATTGGCGACCTCCGTTGATCGCTGCCCTCCTATAATTTATCTACTCCTTTGGCATGTTTCCCAACTTAGCAGTTCTCTAATCTCTTGCACATATTGATGTCTTTCCTGATTTATCTACTTTGTAATTTGTTCATTTGTGGCCTGTGAAAACTGCCACAAATGAACGTGCATTCAGCATAATGAATGAAGCATACCAAAACTGTCTACGCTCTACCATGCATAAAACACGTCTTTGGTCTTAACGGATTGATCTTACTTTACATGCATCATGACATCTATTTTATATGGATCACGATTAAGTATTGTCAACAGGTTCGGCTGCAACAGCAGGCATCAGTTTCGGTGATTGAAGCTGGTTATTTAGGTATTCAACACTGTAATATGCATCTGTGAGAAGGCCATGAGGGCTGGTCGAGGTAATTTGGATGAGAAGCCCGAGGAGGCTAATCAATCTCATGAGGAACAGTCCTGTTATGGTTCACCTATCTTTCTGTTTCTGCCGCCTTCTCGTTGTGCGCTTGTGTTTACGCACCTCGCGCTCCGGTATCAATCCGATATGGTGGTCTGGTGTGTATGCCACCGCCAATAAACTTTTCTACATCGTCACCCATGGGCGAAGCTTCCTATACAGTTTGTGTGGCACCGGCCCCACCAAACCTTAGGTATTTTTACACCTTCAAATTTGGTAAAAGAGCGAGAAGAGCTTTGAACAGTGAGCACGTAAAATATGTGCCTAAAAGGCGGAGGAAAAGGTTGTTTTCAAAAATTTCGCGCGCCTTCGGCGCGCACAACAACACTTCTTTAGTGGGAACTTATAGCCAATCACTTCCAACCTTTTCGTCACGTGTCAGAATAACCCGCGCCAGGACATTTCTTCAGACATGCGGTAGAAAAATCCCATATACCACTACGCTACGAGCTTCCGTTTTTTCCTGTTGGGGGAGGGAACTGGGTGAGCGGGAGGGGCACACCTTTTGGTACATTACTCTTACACGTGCTTTATAAAATGTAAACCATAGTCGCTAAAAGCAAGGTCATCAGGCCATGTCGAGTGACCTAACTTAAAAAAAATGTTTTAAGCATAGTCACTTAAGCTGAGCGGGTGACTTGACCTTTTGTGACCTGGAGTAAAAACAAAATACACACGATGGAAAATCAATGCAGCATAACCTATACCAAGGTACGCAAAAAAACTGGTGGCGCAGTAAAAAAAGGCCTCCCACCCCCCCCCCCCCCCCCCCTCCGCTGAGCGATCGTTAAGGATTTTTATCTCGCGAACGTATGGCGCCCTCCTTGGGTGAGGTGGCGCCCTCCAAACCCTTGGCCCCCCCCCCCCCTTCGCGATTTTCTAAATACGCCGCTGAGGCCGGGGTAGGGTAGGGGTAGGGTAATCGCCATTCAATGTTCAGATAAAATATGTTCATCCATGATATTTAGGCAATAATCTCAAGATCCATATCATAGATAAAAATCAATCTAAATATAATAAATGGTCAGACACTAAGAACCATCACTTGAAAAAAGAAAAAACAGGACACTTCACTAGTGGGGGAGAGCAAAAAGGGGTCAGTCAGCATCATCTCACATCTGTAACTGCCCTCGAAGCACAATAACATTGATTAAACAAAGTATCAACGTAGTTGTTAGCCACAATCGACCTGATCTCAATGACAAAATCAAGTGCAATGCAAAACCAACATGAAATCAATGTTGGATCAATGTCGAAAGCCAGTTGACCCTGTATAATGCAAAATCAATGTGAACTCAGTGCTGGATCGATACTGAGTCAGTTGATCCTCAATGTTGATTATCAGCCTGGATTCAAATAATTCTATTGTTCAATCAATGTTGTGTGCTACTAGGGTGATTGAGGCCTAAACAATATTAAAACAGATGATACACACCAGTTCCAGTGGTTCATAAGAGGCATTAAACAGCAAATAAAATAGTGAAACATATCTTACAGACCACCTGATGAGAACACCTACTCTCTCCTCAGAACTTACCCAAGAGTGCTGATGAAGCCGCAGACACTGCCCTCGGCATACAGGGATACAATGTCCCCCATATGGAGGAATGCTGCCGAGGCCAACATCTCACCCATCTTTACTGTCTCAGTCTGGCTGGGATCAACTGTAAAAGTAAATAGCTGTTAAAATAAATACATTTATCAAATTTAATTTATTAGACATATGGGTAGACTGGTTAAAATACCCAACCCATTATCCAAACCCAGGGAGATGCGATAATCAAATATATTCAACACAATCTTTAATCTATGAACATCTAAGTTTTTTCACTTCATATCGTGAATATGCTTCATATGTTCATAAGCTTATTCATATCTTGATAAGCATAGCATGGGTGCTTGGCAGAGGTTGCAACAGCGAACATGACAGTTGAAAACGTTATTCACCTTAGCATCCTTACTCAATTATGTTTGAGCCTGTTGACCACCACCCTAACCGCATCAAGATAATTAATTTTAGATCATGTCCACCTCACTTGAGCACTATCACCATCACTTAGTAGCCAAACTCTTTCTCCCAGTTTGCACACTTCAACGTCCACTTCAACTTCAATCTGACGACCTCAACCGCACATCTTTGACAAACACAAAGTGCTCAGCCAGCTATGATAGTCTAGGCAGATGCACAATAACACCACTGAGGTGTCACCTGATACAACAACACAGGATCAAAGCACCGCACACCCACGGCGACCACAAAACCCGCGAAACGCCCCCAATTTTCCCCTGTCACACGCACCCTTCCCTGCGATCTCTCCCAGAATGCGCCCCTGCGCTATTTTCATTTTCTTTGCGCCAGAATTGTACCATTTGTTTTTATTTTGCATGGACTGGTGACGTAATAACCGACCAACCAATTACGGCGTTAGAATCATTTGAGGTAAAAGCTGAGGTCATTTTCGGGTCAATCTGGAGGTGAAAATTCAAAAAATTTCACGATAGTAATCAAGAAATTATTTGATATCTAATTTTCCTCGTTGGTGTATGGGGTTCGCGCTCTTTTTGCACGCAAAGGTTGTGTTGTTATTGAAGCAACCCAGGTACCTTTTTATATGAGGAATGACTTTGTTTCAAGTTAAAAAAAGCAATAAACATAAGTGTTAACAATTTTTTGTTGCCAAGACCAAGCAGGCTGCAGCCTCAACTCAAATACTTGAAGTTATACTTCAAGCAGTTTCCTCAAAGCCAGTTGATTGGTTAAATATTTTGTGACGTCACAGGCTCTTCGTTGGCTGAAACTCTACTGCCTAGCTAAGATATCCAAAACGTTGTTTTGGGCAAGATTTTGGGCTCTCCCCAGTTGTCAACAAATGTGGGTCACGGCGCGGGTCGGAACCGCGGGAACGTAATGAGGATGAGGGTTGGCCTTGGGGAGCGACCCGGCGACCCGGCGTAGGGCACCAGACGTTGGGGACTGGTGGCCTAACACTCTAGGCCACCAGTCCCGGCAGGCCTCTGGTCGGCGACCGGCCTTGATCTTCATCTTTGATCAGTTATCACTTGATACTTTCGGGCTGGCCGTTCGCCGGAAGCCCACGGGTTGTGCAGCAGCCGTGCGGACCGGCAAGGACGCCTTGGCCGTGGTCATCAATTCCGAACCGTTTCACAACCACCATGTGCTGGTGCATGCCGTACGGCACCGACTGAACCGAGCCGCCCGAGCCGGTCGCCTTAGCTCCCGCCGCTCGCCTGAGGTGGTCTGCGCCGGGTGCCTCGAGGCTCGACGCGTCGCCCCGCAGCACCTGACCGGCCGACACATCCGTCGGGAGGTGCATTCCGCCGAGGGAGACGAGGTGGCCAACCTGCACAGCGGGCAGCAGCGCTACTCCATGCTGATAGTGTGGTTCGCGCTGAACCGGGTGCTTACTGCTTGCCATGTCAATGTCTCATCGCCACGGCGACGCGAAGGTCGTCGCTCGGCTGATGCAAAGTCGGTGGGCCTGCACCCTGACCCAAGGCTATGGGCTGCCCCGGGACAGTGTCCTGTCCCCTGTTATCAGTGCATTGGCAGTGTCCGCGTTTTGTCCCACTCCCAGCCAGCAGCCCTGTTATTGCTTATCCCACCTTCCCCTCCCGCCACGGTATTTCTGAAGATCTCGGCACGGGCACGACCACATAAGTACACCTAAGACAAGTAGGTACACCTGTACGTACGTAGATATCCCGCGCCCCACTGGGGTCTGCGTATAACACGCCCTACTGGGGGGGGGGGCTATTCATACCCCCCCCCCCCCTCCTAACTCCGAAACTACTGGGCCGATCGTCAAAATTCAAACGGCGTCTGATAGCCCCGGAAAAACTGTCGAGCGAAACCTAATTTCATTGACCTCGAGGTCACCGATGACGTCACAGGTTAGGTCAAAGTAAAAATTATTAGCATTTTGGCTTGTTCACGTTTTGGGCTCTGGCCGCCGTCTTACAAGTCAGATCAGGCTCATTTTTGGATCACACACTCGTGAACAGATGCTCTAGATACCCTGAGGGTACCAAACTTGTACTTTGATTTTCAGGTCAAGGTCAGGTCATCACAGGTCACGAAAATATTATATCATGAGTCGGTCACGTGACACATGTTTTATGGTCCATTTAGGTAGGTCTGAGATTTCGAATTTGATGTCGTCTGTGTTATTGGAGGTCATTTTGAGTCGAATTTAGCTTAGGTCAGGTCACTTTCAGGTCAAAAAAGGTCAAATTTTGAAGTTGAAATTTTTCAACAAAAAAGGTGTCTATTGGATGCAGTTTGAGCTCAGGAACACGATGGTGCTATTTATATTGGCGTACGGTTTCAAATACGTGCTGAAAAATTGATTTGAAAAATTAATAATTGTGAATTTTTTGCAATAATGCGTAAAACTTGGCCATTTTTGAAGATATTTAGCTAAAACTTGCCAGAGTTAGTCATAATAATGCGTTCTATCCTATATATTCCGGTTTTTTCGAAAAATCAAAAAAAAATTGAAAAAAATGTAAAAATATAAATTTTGAATTTTATTATAAAAAAAAAATTCGAAATTTTCAAAATTTCGAAAATCCGAGATAGCAGTTTGATAGCGCAGTCTATTCTGAGTCCTCTCATGCAAAGAAATTGGATCTAGCTTAAAAACTGAGCCCTTGGGAGCGATTGCCGTGGTTCAATGTTTTGCGTCGAAATCGGCCGAACATGACGTCACTCTGACGTCATTTCCGGCCGACCTATGGTAGCTACGAAGTTCAAATTTTGACACAAGGTGTCAAATTGATGCAGCCTAAGGTACTGAAAGTTTGGCGTCGATACGTCAAGCGGTTTGGAAGTTATTGCAGAAAAACGGGAGGGGGCTATAAATAGCCCCCCCCCCCAGTGGGGCGCGGGATATGTACTCTACCGACTCTACATACACCGTTGACACCGCGGCTCGGCGTTCGGGCAGTAACATCCACTTCGTCCGGAGCGAGCGCAGCTGGACTGGGAAGCGGGAAACGGCACGTTCGTTCGATGACCGGGCGCTCAAACATCCAAGATGTCAGTGTTCTCTCGTCATCGCCTTTTGTTTTGTTTTCTCGAATTTTGTTGCAGCTGGTAGGAAGTATATAAAAATTTCTATCTATTTTTTTTCACTTTATCTCTTGTGCATGTGTAACTGCGGGACATGCCTGGCTGTGACCAAGGCACTTATATAAATAACTCTGTGACAGACACTCTCGACTCGTTATGTGGACTGACGGTGTCTGGGTTAGTGATGACGGCAGTCTGGCGCCGGCCGCGGTCCCGGTCCGGTGACGGCTGCGGTCCCGGTGGTCATGTCTCCCCCGGCCACTTCCGTCCCGCTCCGGCCGGCACCGGACCGGTGTGCCCAGCGGCGGCCATAAATCACAGTCGCGCGCGGCGGGGGAGTAAATCAACGACCGACAGGGAGTAAATCAGCACCCGTTTAGTGCGTAAATCAGCCGCGGGCCGCGTGTCTGTCGCCGGGCCGCCGGCCGCTGTCCGCCGCCCCCGTCAGTCGGGATCGTCGCGTCGTGCCGTGTCGAGCGCCGTCGGCGACGGGTGAGCTTCATAGTCATGTTGCTGTCGGCGCTACTGCTTTTCACCTACTGGCTAGCCGGCGGCTGTCTTTCCGCGAGGGCCGCCCTGCCTCCGGCGCCGGCCACTGGAATGGGCCGTTTCTTTGGCAACTGGTGGCGACAAACGGGCGGTGCTGAACTGAGACCTCCTCTCATCGGGCCAATCAGAAGACGGAACCCCAGTCAGCGACAGTCATCGGAGCTGCCGGCGCGGCTGTCACCTCCGGGCTGGCACACTGGGCCGCAGTTCAACCCTGGGAGACACAGACGCCCGGACCCGGCGGGTCGGCGGCAGTTCAGCAGTGCTCAGAGCGGCGTCACCGGTGAATGGCGGAGCCGTCTTGGAGTCCCATCTGTCCGACAGAGAGCACGTAAGCCAAGGACCTGGCCAGGATGGTCAGGGACTGAGAACGGTCGCAGAGCTCGTAAACCAAGGACCTGGTCGGGCTGGCCGGTGGCCGATGATGATAGCCGGAGAGCTCGAAAGCCCAGGATCTGGACAGGCTGGTTGGGAGCTGACTACGGTAGTCAGGGAGCTCGGAAACCCAGGGCCTGGAAGGGCAATGCAGACGCTCTGCAAAAGCGGCAGGGCAGACGGGTACCAAGTGTCCGCCGCCCCGGCCGGCGGCGCTGGTCCCCGGAGACGTTGAAGTTTGGGTTGTTGTCAAGACCGGTAGACTGGCATCCGAGTCAGCCCGGGCCTCTTCTACCGTTACTGAATAGAGCCGGTCCCTCCGAGCTGAACCGTTTGCCGTCAGGTGGGGAGGAGCGGCCGAAGCTGAACAATCTACCGATAGGTGGGGATGATTGGCAAGACCTCTCTACGTCATACACAGCACCGTCTCACGAGTTGCAACCTCTGACTGACGACAATCCATCGACAGAAGACGCACCGGCCAGCTCTGGTGGACCCGGTGACAACTCGACTCACCACTTCGCCGGTCTTCCAGAAGAAGGTCCGAATCCGGCCACTGACAGTGCTGCCGCCCGATGGCACCCGCTGCTCGTGATTCCTGAGAAGGACGCCGAGCTCCCAGCGGACGCCACGACTGTGTCACCGCTCACCAACGTGCCGCTCGAGTTCCCAGAGCCTCCCGAGTTCTCTCAGTCTCTCGAGTATTCCACTTCCTCCGAATACGCCCAGTCCCATAAGTCCTCTCAGCCGTCTAAGCACTCTCAACCTCCGGAGTTTTCCCAGCGTTTTATCGATTTGACGGCTGAGCTGCCTCCGATTCCAGCGGAGTTGCCTGCTGGGCCTCATAAGTCGGCTGAGCCTCCTGCTGAGTCACACTCATCGGCTGAGCCACCTGCTGAGTCACAATCACCAGCTGAGCCACCTGCTGAGTCACAGCCAGCGGGGAAGCCGCCCGCGGACTCACACCAGTCTGCTGAGTCCACGGCTGAGTCTCCCTCCCCTACTGGACCGTCTGAGGGGCCTCGCCCGCCGTCTGGGTCCGCCGGCTCTCCCACCGTCTCCCGTCCATCGGGCGAGTCCCCGACCATCCCACACTCGTTGACTGGGTATCCGGCCCTCTCCTCACTAGCCGTGGGTGACGGCTTAGTGCCGCCGGAGCAGGCCGCCTCCCTGGAGCGGCCCTGGTACGTTGACTCGCTCCTGTCCCTTCCACAGGGCTACGGCCCGCCTAAGGACCAACAGCACCAGCAGGAGGGGCCCGCAGCGCCTCAGCCGTCCCCGCATTTCACGAACGATTTATTTACGGGGCAGGGCGGTAAAGTAGACGCCCGGTACCCACCGCACGGTGGCGGTAGTCCTTCCCTACCTCTCGACACTTCACAGTATGGACCGCCGAAGGACCCACTGTACCCGCTTACAGTCAGCCCAGGATACAGTGGAGGACCACTCGACCAGCAGGGCTCACAGTCGGGGTACGGGCCCCCGAGGAGTCCTCTGTTCCCTCCCACCTTCTCTCCGGGACACAGTGGCGGAGTGCCACTGACCCGACCTACCCAGAGGGGCACCCACCAGGAGTACGGTCCTCCGAAGGGCCCTCTGTACCCGCCCATCAACCCGGGACACAGTGGTGACCTGCCTGGCTACGGCCCTCCGAGGGACGCCCATCGGCCCGGAGCGGCTCATCAGCCTGAAGACGCTTATCGACCTGAAAACGTTCATCGGCTAGAGAATGCCCATCGTCCTGAAAACGCCCATCGGCCTGGAGACGCTCATCACCCAGCTGAAGCTCATCGACCAGCCGATGCCCATCACCCAGCAAACGTCCACAATCCTGATGACACTAAGCAGCCGTCGCCGTCCTCTCTGACCAAGGATCAGGAGAAGCTGCTGGACCTGCTGGCAGAGGCCGGCGCGGAGAAACTAGTGGCCAGTCTGCGGCGGCAAGGGTCGACCAAGTCCGGCCAGGAGGAGTGTGAGTGCGGCGAGGTGGCGCCGCCGGGCACCGTGGTGGGTCTCACCGGTCTGGCGGCGCTGCTCATCTACGTCCTCTCCATCCAGACGATCGGCAGCTCCAAAGGCAGCGGCAGCGGCCGAGCCATCAAACGTGAGTACAGGGACCGGCCACTTTGTCGGCATTTTGTGTTTAGTGTGATAAGTGTTTTATTGTCGATTATTTTTGGCATTCTGCATACAAATACGCATGGTGTGATTGTGCTTTTGGCATAAGAGATGTGTTCGTTTATGACAATGCTAATGACAATGCTTAGATTCTTGTTCCTCAATCCTCACCGAGTTTTGTTCTCCTGTTTCATGCCGTTTACGCCGCGCAGCCAACAGTTACGGCCACATGGAGACGCTGCTGTCGGCGCTGGTTACCGAACACCTGTCAGAGACGGCGGCGCGCTGGTCCGTGGCCCGGCCGGAGCCCTCGTTCCCCGGGTTCACCTGGGCAGAGTACCGCGCCGGCAAGCTGCTGGCGCCGCCGACCACCGCTGCGCCCGTGCCGGGACCCCGGAGGGGTGCCGCCCGCCGTGTGGACTCCGTCACCAGTCAGAAGAGGAAGCGGCTGAGACCGGTCGCCAAGGACGGTCTGCTGGCGCGCGTGGAGCGCTGGCTGCGCGGCCGCGGCCGGCTCGTGTACCGTCCAGTGAACGGCACGAAGCAGAGCCCGCCGGACTGCGAGTGCAGCCTGCGCCACCTGCTCGACGTGCTCGGCTACGTGCCTCTGGCCGTGCTGCTCGGCTACAGCACCACCCTGTCGACCACGGCGCTGGCCACGGCCGGCGCCGGCGGCGGCACCGCCATCGACGTCACCATCAACGACGCCGACACCATCACCAACAGCAATAACAACGCGCCGACGCTGACCAACACGGACAGCGACATCATCACCAACACGGCCCAGGGCAACCCGATCAACACCAACACCAACACGGCCAGCAACCAGGACAGCGACATGATCACCAACATGGCCGGCGGACGTGCGCTCACCTACCGCAGGAGGAAGAGCTGTCGGCGTAGCAGGACGTCCCGTGAGTAGAATTAGGTCCTCGTCACGCTTTGTTAATTTAGTCCTATCTTCTTGTTCCTGTAGGAACTTCAAAAGGTTTCAGCCTATCTCCGTCCAAGTGTTTTAAGCAGACTATGCATAAATCAGTAGGCAGATGGCTACTGACCATCCTCCCGGCCGCCTGCCGCCCGGTTATGGTGGTAATTACCACCGTTCGTCCGGCCACATCCTTGTTGGCTGACCACCGTGTTACGGTGTGGGGTCTTTTTCTACCGCTCCCTCTGCGGCGGATGACAGGGTGGCGCATACAGATAGCGGTCGGCAGAGCGGCTCCTAGACCAGCGCTGCTCCGCCGAGCCACAATTCATTAGCGGGGCGGTAATTAACTGGAGTTCTGCTGGCGCTGCGGTGTGTGCGGTGTCTGTGGGCCGTTGAGGGTGGCGCCGCACGCCGCAGAGCCGATCTTGTGGCTCCTCTCTGACGCTGATGCGTGCCTCTGCCGCAGGTACCGTCCCGGCAGGCGGCAGACGGTGACGACCGGCCCGTCCGTCCCCGGCTCTCCGAAGTCGATGTGGTGCTCAGAGACGGCGGCCGGGTCACTCTGCGTGCCGGACCCGGCGCGGCCAGTGGTGCTGAAGACAGACTCTCGACTCTGACTCACTGCTGGATGGTGACGGCAGGTCGTGTCACAGACTGAAGAGGTCATAGTGGATACATTGGAACTGGTATATTGGGCATTACAGTGTTTGTTATAGGGCATTATAGGCTGTACGACGGCCGATCGGGCTCGGGATAGTGTGAGTGATTTATTGGTCAGCGTCGGTGATCTGACTGCATGGGCTCAGTGATTACGTGAAGTCGCCTCAGGAACGGGGCCGTTATTGGCAATCGGTGACCACTCGTGACGGAGTTGAAGTGACTGGTGTTTGAAGTGGTGGCAACTAAATGGTAGATTAGGATTTACTCTGGAATTGTGACGACGGTGCTCAATAAATTTGAATT
This sequence comes from Amphibalanus amphitrite, assembly GCF_019059575.1. NCBI lineage: Eukaryota > Metazoa > Arthropoda > Thecostraca > Balanomorpha > Balanidae > Amphibalanus > Amphibalanus amphitrite. The sequence continues at coordinate 1,147,161 of NW_024881528.1, read as the reverse complement.
TCGCTGTAGCTGTGTTCATCTTTGCGCCCCGACGTGTATCCGTCCGTTAGCTATGTCGACTGTCTGCTCCCCGTCGTTCCGCCGGCTATGTGCGGCCGCGTGTGTCCTGTGTCTATGTGTGCCGGGACTGGAGGCATTGCCGAGCGCCGGGGACGTACCCGTCGCCCGTCCCGTGACCGACCTGGCGGCGCTGCTGAGCAGTGTGACCGCTGTGGTGCTGCTGCCGCGAGAGACGGGCCCGCCGGCCGACCGGCCGCAGCCGCGACTCACCACCCTCTGGGACGTGATGACGGCCGGTGGTGACCGCCACCTGCGCCACAGCGGGACAGCTAGTTCAGCAGTGGTGAAGAAAGCCCGACCACAGCCCGTCCCGGTCCACACAGCGCATAGTGCGGCGGCGGGCGACGGCACCGGAGACCGCAGTCAGAGACATGTCCGGTTCGGGCCGAAGGCTGTCCGCCGGAGGGGGCGAGCGCCGCCTCTGAGGAGTGAGACCAGCCCTCGGAGGCCGAGGATGCTGCCGCGGCGGCCGGTGGCCTCTCCCACCCGTCTCGGTGGCCGGATCGGCCGCAGACCCGCGCGATCTCCGGGACAGACCGCTCAGCGGCGCGCCGAGTCCAGAAGAGAGCTGCGGAAGATCGTCTGGTTCCTGGCCCAGCTGCTGGCAGAGGCTCCCCCGCTGAATAGCACCGATCCTCAGACTGAGGTGATCGGTGCGAGCAGCGACTCGGCGGCGCTGCACCCGATCGCGCTGCCTCTGATCTCTATCAGCCCATCTAACTGGACCCTAACTCCTCCCAGACCCGATCCGCTTCTCACTTTCAACACATCTTCGACGGTATCAGGCGTCTCTGGGCATTCATTCACCAGCTCCGAAGAAAGTAAATTTTCATCCCCCGTTCCGTGGCTGGGGAACCGTCCCTCTGTCGTACCGGAGCAAAACCACCGCCTTTCTACTTTCTCGGGACACAGATCCCGTCCATTCGCAGCCCCTCTCGTTGGATCCCCGATGGTGAGGCGCCACCGGTACGCCGTCGCCGTTTCTCCGCGCCCCTCCGCCGGTCCTCGGGTACCTGTGCCGAAGACCGTTCCCGTGGCAGAGCACCGAGGTGCCGTCAGTCGGCCGCCTGTGCCTCCGTCCAGCGTTCAGCCGCCGCCCCGGGAGCGGCCTACGGTACAGAGGGCCGGTGGGTACCGGCCGACATCACCGCCCTCGGTCTGCTACTGCACCGACACCAAGGTGGCCTCGGTGGCGGCCGCCGGCGTCTCGGCGCTCTTCTCCCTGGCGGTGTTTGTGGCGGCGCGAGCAGCTCTCTCCGGCTCTCAGCTCGGCCTCGGAGGGCTGACTCTGGAGGTCAGACGCGCTCAGCGCAGGTCGCTGTCCGACCCGCCGAACGCAGGTGAGACTCGTCAGTGTAAGCTTATAATTATTTCCTGCGACCACGATTCTGGATCGACGAATGCCAATGTCGTTCATATTACGGGTTACCGATCTAGCTCCTATGCGGGTGCTTCACTGTGCTTTCCTATCAGAAATCAGACGGTGTTTTCTGTCTGTTGAGTCTTGCATCCTTGCAGTATTGTGGATGTTCTGGTAGTACTCGTGAGCAGCGTGTCTGACGGACCATCCGCCGGCAGGGGAGCTGCGTCCGTCCCGTCTGCGGCTGGAGCGGCTCGGCCGGCTCCGCCCTCTGAAGCTGCCAGAGCCCAGCGGGCCGATTTTCGCCAACAGCGCAGTGCCGCTGCGGCTGCTGGGCTCGGAGGGCCTGCTGGGTGCGCTGCTGCGCCGACAGCCGGCGCTGGGGCCGCCGCTGGTCCGCGCTGGCCAGCTGACCCGGCCCCGTCTGCCGGCCGGCCTGCAGAAGGCGGCGGCGTCCCTGGGTCGGGTGCTGGAGCTGGCGCTGCGTCCGGGCACGGCGGCGAACGGGCCGGAGCGGCGCGGCGCCCCGCCGCCGGCGCCGCGCTGCCGCTGCCCGGGCGGCGGCGTGCTGAAGGAGGCACTCGGCCTGCTGCCGCTGGCCGCCGCGCTCGGCTACTCGGCAAGCACGGCGGCCAGCGCGGCGGCGCAGGTGGCCGGCGGCTCGGCCAGCGCGGCCAGCACGCCTGTTGTCACCGTGATACCCGGCGGCGGCATCACCACCACCGAGTCGAACACGCCGAGCGTCACCAACAGCGGCACCGACACCGTCACCACCTCCGCCCTGGCCACCTCCACCAACGCCAACAACAACGACATCACCAGCAACAACAACGACCTCATCACCAACAACAACTCACCCGGCGCCGGCCGCTGAGGCCACTCTCACCGCGTCTTACGGCGTCATCACGGCGCTTGAATCTAACTATATCGACATCGACCATATCGATCGACATCGGTTGAGGGAAAGGCCCGTGCGCACGCGGTCAGCAAGCACCAGTCATCCGCTTGTGCTGCTTTTGTGACATCTATCTATGTACAAGCCATGCTGCTTCCTAGTTCCGACATTTGGATGGTTCATGATTATGTTGTAGGCAAAACGTTTTCTTTTCACAGAATCGAACTGTATTTGTTTTTGAGAATATATCTCCAATTTCCAAATATGCCTACAATCTGTACCTACCGTTTACAACTTACCTATTCGTCATGTTGAGACCATTTCAGGGCTTAGAGAAGAAGTGTAAGAGGCAGACATTTGGGGCGACGGGGCTGAGACAGACATCTCAGTGCCGTTTTCAGCTATAACTGTAGGCAAATAGTAAATTCTGGGCTGATAATGACGAATGTGCCACTGCCAACTGCCAGCATTCGTTGGGCTGTACACGGTTTATCATCCATTTATATTGAATACAGTGACGTGACCTCATTTGTCGTTTCAAAAATGGCGATTTCAGGTGACTTAAGCTTGAAACAGACTCTTTCCGCAGTCAGGAAATCGCATGCGAGAGCCTATTCAAATACCTAGGTTACCTAGGTACATGGAAGCACGCCGGCTCTGGCATCAATCGCACGCACCTCCCGCATGCGATTGATGTGGGAGAAGAATTGTAATGTATTTAAAAAGGCTCTCGCATGCGATTTCCTGAATGCGGAAAGAGTCTGTTTCAGCCTTTAGGGTGACCGTGGCCAAAAGTCACGGGAGGTGAAAACGTTGCCGGTGCCGGTGTTTTCATGTCGATGTTTTCGTTTTGAGAAGTTGCTGAGTACCTTCCTATCTAATCGGATGTCGGTAATAGCGAAAACATTAGGCTGACCTGTCGAGGTCACCTGAGGTCATGCTATCCGAAACGGCGAATAAAACTGTAAAACGCGATTCGAGATGATGCGGTTTGAAGCGTTTTTTTTAGCATGATTATGATTATAATTGTGGAAAGTCTTATAAAGTTGTGGCTCATAACTAAAGTGAGCCAAAAACAAAACCATTGAATTCGTTTTTGGCTTACTTAATAGTTAGGTATGAACAAGAAGTTATTATTAACTCTTTCCACAATTATAATTAGGCATTTGCAAGGCTGTAGGCACTTGCGAGGAAAAGGGCCACCTTTAACATGGGGATTGAAACTGAGATAGCCATCTTGTAGCCCGTGTCCGAAAACCCACCAGTCGATATCCTTACGGCCGATTTCGGCTTCCATTCGTAGGTATCGGCAATTTTAAAAGAGGAATGCGTCCTTATCCCAGGAATGCGTCCTTACCCTGTAATACAGCCACCCGCGGCGAGGCTTTGGTTTTTTACCAATCAGCTCCAATCAGCTCAGCTTTAACCAATCAGCTTATCTGACACAATCCGACGAGTCTGTCTTCTGAACGCTGATTGGCTTGAGTGTGACGTCATCGCTATGCCATCATACAGTAGGTGCCGTAGAGAGTATCAACATAGTACCAATATGTTAAATAGTTTTAAATACTTTTTCGCGAATTGTGCACTTCTGGCACCATGGGCGTAGGAACCTCACGAAAAGTGGGGGGGGGGGGGGGGGGCCAGCGAAACTTCAATGTCACTTTGTGGGAGCCCCAATACCCCTATGAAGAAATTCTTTGCAGTTTTGTGCTCATCTCACCTTGCTGAATCATTTCCTGCTCTTAGTTTTGTATTTAAATAAAAAATAAAGATTTTACTTTAAAAAATGGCTAAAAAGTGGGGGGGCCATGGCCCCCCCGGCCCCCCCCTGTTCCTACGCCTATGTCTGGCACCAGTTTTAAAAAGAAAATGAAAAATAATAATGTCAAAATGAAAAACAACGATATCTTCATATTTCACGAAGGTGGCCATTTTCCTTTACACCATAGGATGCAGCGAATAAGCATTGAGCAATCAGAAATGAGGATTGGCCATTGAGCAATGAGCAGTGCCCATCCCAAGGCCATATGCCCATCCGATGTAATGTAATCACGTCCTTATTTACTTTCATCGTCCCTAGATGTCACTAGTGGTAAGCGCCTGATGTTATGCTGTACCGCACGGCCTCTGTTTCACTAATTTACTGCAAAGACAAGTGGTCATCTTGTTTTACCAAGATTGAATTGGAAAAGCAGGTTTGATGTGTGAATTGAATAACACCTATTTTAACCCTCGCATGTGTGCGGCGTTTGCCAGCTTCTAATGTGTAGGGGGGGGGGGGGGGGTCGGTTGGACCCCCCCTTGCCGTTTGGCCCCTGATCGAGCTAGAGCTTCCCGGAAAAAACGAGCGTGTTGCCCGTGACGAGAGGAAGCCGATGATACCCAATTTTAAGGTCCTAGGTCATTGGTTGACCTTCCAGGTCAGGTCAATGATCCAAAGTCGGGAAAATCGGGACCTGTTAGAAAGTCGTAAAGTGTGGCTGCTAAGGGGTTTTTCGGGGTGCTGATCACGAATATCGTGTTAGTTTTGATCACAGATGATGTCTTGAAGCATTTAGACCAGGTCGGGTCAGGTCAGGTCAGGTCAACCGGTAGGGGTTGTGACGGGTATTCGTAGTACGTGTCAACCGCCTCTGACAGCTTCGTAACATGTTACGAAGTCACCAAAACTACTTCGTAAATGTTCAAATGGTTGCTAAATTCGAATTCAGCTCCAAAAACTAGCCTAGAAACATGTAAAACTCGAAAAAGTGACCCGAGGTCACCCGAGGTCACCAAAGGTCAATGACCTGACCTGACCTTCAGGTGACCTTGACACACACGGGAGTAACATCAAATCACATGTTTGAACGTTTGAAACCACGAAAAGCTTGCAAACACGCGGCTAGTGCGAGCCGACATACGCGAAATCGCGATTCCGGCCAAACATGGTCTCGGAAAAGAGGTCACAGGTCAAAGGTCATTTGGGTCAGGGTCATGAAATTTTCAGGGTAGGTGTCAAATTGATCAATGCGAGGGTACTGAAAGTTTCGTCGCGATCGGCCGCTTTTTACGCGAGTTATTCGCGAAAAACCATGGGGGGGGGTTCATCCGACCCCCCCCCCCTACACATGCGAGGGTTAAAGCCCGATGCGGCCTCAATAAAACAGTACATGTGATAAGGATCACTATAAAATGCATTTTGATACTGTAGAGTTTCAAAGAAGCGTCAAAATATGTCAGCACTTTAGGGGCTTGGTGTCAAATGAAATAATATCGTCGTTATTGTCTACGTTTTAAAAACGTGTTTGAGTTCTCAATATACCGCTATATACCATACCCTGCTATATACCGTGCGTGTTTGTGTCTTGCGATTTGATCTATGACCGTGGCGATTTGTGTGCATTACTTTTGTACAACCCACAGTGTATATAAATACAACTTTTGTGTGCTTGTAGAGTAGAATTGGTTATCGAAAGGAATCTTGGCATTGGTAAGAAGAGATAATAATTTTACGCTGATATTGGTTAGTATATTTGATGAGTTTTTATCGTTCCCAGTACCATTATTTTAACTGACATCTTGCATCTGAGGCCAGTTTTACCAACAGAAAAATAACTGCCTGCCGGAATTTTTTGTCTAAAGACTGCGGTAAAAGTATACATTGAGTCCGAGTGACTGTTAAAAGATAAAGTTTTCATATTCTTACATTATTTGACATCCTGAATCCAAAAATGATACTTATATGTCCTGGAAATAAAAGAAAAAACAATCAAACCTGACCTAACCTTACCTATTTACCTACCAGTAAAACGCCTTTTGGGGCGACCAACGGAGCGAGCGAGAGGATGGGCCTTGCACGTGCGAAATTGCGAGGGGGTACCTCCAACTAACTTGTGCACTGCACCCTACTAACCGGTCTTTAGCAATGTGCCAAATTTCAGCGCAATCGGCCTAGCCGTTCTCGAGATCTGGAAGCGGCACACTGCACGTGCGCACGTGCAAGCGGGGTCCAAACTGACTTTTGCACGGCACCCTACTAACTGGTCCCCAACCGTGTACCAAATTTGAGCGCAATCGGCCCAGCCGTTCTCGAGATCTGGGAGCGCCCCCTGCAGGTGCGCACGTGCTGTAGCACCCCAACCTTAACACATGCAGATGAATTATCTGATGGAGACCTAACTGTGTACCGAGTTTCAATTCAATCGGCCCAGCCGTTGTGCCGTTATTGAGGTTGCAATTTTGGGGGTTCTTAAAAAATGTCCAACTTTACCACGCGCCACGTGCGGTGGTTGGCAAGAACGCATGGTGGCCATCACACCACATAACTTTTACGTCCAAGTGACATTCAGTAAAGAAGACCGCTTGTCAATCGGATGTCCCGTTCCTAAGATATTAGCTTTTGAAGAGCGTCCCCACGGCCGGCCGGCCGCTCATACTCAGGATTTTCCCTTAATTCAGTATGAGACTCCGCTCGCTTCGCTCGCTCCGTAACAACCTACCAACCTACAACCTAACAACCTAAAACCTACAAACCTACCAACCTAAAACCTGAAACCTTCAAACCTACAACCTAACCTAACCTAAAACCTAAATTTTTTGCTGTTACATATTTGTATCAACAACGTCACAATTGTCCGCTCGGACCTAATATATACTAATACCAAGACTGCTTCACATACGGAGTGTGTCCGTGAAAATTTCATCAGATATTTCACATTTATTCGTCGGACAGTTTTATGTCCGCATATTTTTGTCAAACTTTCGTCGTCTCACATTTTTTTGTCCGTGCATTTTTTATCCATGTATATTTTGTCTGTACATTTTTTTCATGTACATTTTTTTTGTCTGGACATTTTTTGTCTGGACATTTTTTGTCATTATATTTTTTCGTCCAATAAATTTTATGTCTGTGCACCCACTGTTAAGTGTTACCTAACTCCAAGGTTGAGTGAAAACATACCTACTACCGTAAAACGGGGTGTTAAGGGACAGTTTTGAGGTGTTTTGTTATATAGCTCAAGAAGAGTTGGGGCTAGAAGCATCAACTTGTCAGCATTTTATGTGGAATTTGGTGCTTTACATGCCTGCTACATTAAAGTTTTAAAAATATATACATGCATATTATTTTCTATTATTTTTCATCACTGTCCCTTAGCACCCCAATGTGGGGTGTTAAGGGACACCTATATTATTCCAAGAAATGGTCATCAAATGCCCACGATTGGGGTGTGAAAGGGCACACAATTTATTTATTGAAATGTTTTGCATATTCTGTCACAAAACAAGTCAGGTTCATTCACCACTAATGGCCTTTTTAGCCAATTACATGTAATGCAGTTTACGCTTCTGGAAAATGTGCTAATTATAATGTTAACAGAACCAAAAAGTACCCTTTTGTCATCAACAAAAACCCATTTTGAAGCTAGTCACTTGTTGTTATGTTGCCCTCTTTGTTTTGGCCTTTTTATGATGACATCACATTTACCTACATCAGTCTTCATTGACCCATCATTGTAAAAGAGAGTGTATGTATGTATGTATGTATGTATTTAGTGTTAAGGAAGTTTTGAGGTGTTTTGTTATATAACTTAAGATATTAAAGATGAAAGCATGAACTTGCCAGCATTTTATGTGGAATTTGGTGTTTTCCATGCCTGCTGAAAGAAAACTTATGAAATTATATTTAGATTTTGTTTTTTATTTTTTCTTCCCTGTCCCTAGCACCCCACATCCACCTCAAAATATGCATGTGTCCGGAAAAGAGGAAGAGGATGATGAATGAATGGGTGGATTTGTATGAGTTTTTCAGGAAACATGTGAAATACATGTGACAATACACCTATGCATTCATTTTACCTGTACACCTATTAGTTTATGTGGTACACACAAAGTTTTTGAGATGTCACAATTTTGTGAAAATGTAGCATGATTTTCAAAACCATTTTCGAATCAAATCACTTGCATGAAAAACCATGCCATTTTGTCTTATAGTCAAGAACAAAACAGTGTCAACTACCACACTCAAGTTTTTATTTAACCTTCTCAAATTAGGAACTTAGCATGACTCAAAGTTTTTCCCATGCAACGCAACTGTCCCTTATCACCTCACTGTCCCTTAACACCCCATTTTACGGTACCTATTTAACGGTTTCTTGTCTGTTCTCCAGGTGTCTGCAGCGTGAACATTTAATTGTCGAAGTAACAACAATCCAGGGAAGCCATGAGCCGCAAGCGGTTTATTGACAAGGACAAGTCGGTGACATTCCAACTGGTGCACCGCTCCCAAAGGGATCCTCTGGTTGCCGACCCTTCTGCGCCACAGCGAGTTCTCCTTGAAGTTGAGGACCCCAAAGCCGATGCTAAGCTTTCACAGCGAGAACAGCAGATGAAGTATGGCATATACTTTGATGACGACTACAACTATCTCCAACATATCAAACCATCCAGAAAGCAGGATGTCGTTTGGCTCGAATCCGCGTCCGCTGCAAAGAGGAAAAAGAAGAGGCACGCTGCGTCGCTACCTCAGGAGGAGGGAGCCGATGCTGATGCCGATGCTGATGTCGCCGCCGCCGCCGCCCCAGGGCCGTCGCTGCAGCTGCCCTCGTCTGTGTTCGCCTCGCACGTGGAGGAAGATGTCGGTCTGTTGAACAGGGCGGCGCCGGACTATGGCCCTCCCGCCGAGATCGAGTCCGAACTGGCCGAGGTAATGGACGACGACTTCACCCCGGGACCTGAAGATGAGCTGGAAGACAACTTCTTCGAGCTGGCAGGAGGACTTGCCTCGGACAATGAGAGCGAAGATGAAATCGAATTTGAAGTGTCTGACGATGAGCAGTTGGACTCTGATGATGACTTTGACGAGGAAGCGATGCTTCGTTTGATGAAGAAGCCTCAGGCTAGGTCGCAGTTCACTGAGTACTCCACGACCAGTCAGGGCGTTCTCAGCACCGTCGCCATGGAGGCTCTCAACGAGAGGTTCGAGAACTTCATGGGCCAGTATGAAGATCTAGAGGTTGGTGGCCTCGAAACAGAAGAGATCGCTGGTGCTCTGGATCCGAACTCGGATCGTCTTCTTGCACTCGCTGATGAATTTCAAAAAGCAAAGGAGAAGCCGACTATCGAAAAAGATATCGATCTTCGCGATTACGAAGAAGACGAGGAAAAAGATGATATGGTGTCTATCACTGTGTATGAAAATGCCAAAGAAGACCGGATGGACTGTGAGAGCATCCTGTCTACCTATTCTAACACGAGAAATAGACCCAAGCTCATTGATGCACCCAATAACTCGAAGATATTGATCGACAAAAAGGGCATGGCCAAAGACGACAAGCCTAAGCTGACCAAGAAGGCGCTGGCGCAGCTGGACGCCGGGGCCAGCGATGGTTCGGACGACTCGGACATGGGCTCCGAGTCGTCGTTCGGCAACGAGACGCTGGCTAGCCGTATATCGATGCTGTCAGTTCGCCACGACGGGGAAACGCCGGAGGAAAGGAAGGCCAGGAAGCACGAGCTGAAGGCGCTCCGCAGAGAGCGCATCCAGGAGAGAAAAGCTAACCAGCAGCTGACGAAGATTTTGTCGCAGAGGCAGAGTCAGAGCCAGACAGACAAGCTGAAGGCAAAACAGGCTATTCGGTATCAGTGAGACCATGGAGAGTTTCGTCATTGCAAAAGTTGTGGACTGGTGGTGCATTTTAAGTGTGGTTCTCCTAAATGTGTGTAGTCTTATTCTTCTGGGTAGTATGTGCATTGTGCAGGTTGTGGCATCGTGAACTGCCTGTGTCTTGATAAACCCTGGGGTCTCGCAAGTGTTTCAGACATTCAATGAGCGTTATTGTGATCGAGTGACATTTGATGATGTGAGAGTATGAAAGGTGTTTATACCGTCAGCCCAACAATGTAGGAGAATGCAGGCGTATACGAGTGCTACTGAAGATTGCGCTGTATGCATATTTTGCTTGCATGTGTCAGCCGTCGCTCGTGTACGAAATTTCGAAAGTTTGTATGTTGTTGTATGTGTGTGTTGTTGTGTGTTGTGTGTATGTTGTGTGTGTGTGCCTATATGATAATCTACACTGATACATAGAAGTCAGTGACTGATACATATAAAAATTTTCACTTTTGTTTGTGTGTGATGCTCGCAAAGAAATAGTTAAAGGGACCCTCCCACCTTAACATTAGTTTTGAGTTGAGATAGCCAAGTTTGCGGCCAGGCTCAGAAACCACCATTTATCCTGGTCGCAACCCCCGCAGCTTTATGGTGTTCAAGAAATTTCTTCCCTTTACTTGCAGGGTGGGACCAGCGTGGTCCCTATCTCTTAACCATTACGGGAATCTGATGACGTCATCAGGCTTTCGAACGTCCGTTAAATGTTTGACTAAAACGTTTTGTAGCACGCGGTGGTATATGCTGCGTTGCGCGCAACAAATGCCGCACTTTTAAATAAAGTCGCTAGGAACAGCGGAGATCCCAAAAAGTAAACAAAAGTAAAAGTCTAATATATTGAAAACCGGTGAATATTTTTCGGTGAAATTTGGTAGATATTCGTTTTCGCTCTTTCTGAACCGAGTGACATCACTTTCATGCCAATTCATAAACTTTTTTGAAGGTGGGAGGGTCCCTTTAAATGGGATGCCGAAATACTATTGGAACGTTGTAGTCTGCGTTTGCCGTAGATCATGCATATTAGTCGATTAGAAGTTCTGATTCTGGACTCAACTCGTGGGTGACCCGGGAAGGTGGGTCTCGGACGCTGCGTGGCCACAGAGGGGGCGTACCAAGATTACTTAGGTCATAGATATAAAGACTTGGGTAATATTTTCCAAATTAAAGAAACTTTCGGCTTCGATTGCGGTAATGTCTAACATAAACTTCGTCACATTAAAAGCTATTTATGTAGTTTTTTTTATTTACTAGAGAAAAACAACAAATATTCGTGAATGATTGCCGGGCACTGAGTGAAACCAGCAACGTTCGGCGCTCGAAGTTTTGTGACTATGACGTCATAGGCCCAATTAAGTGCCTTTTTCCGTTTTTTTTACCGGATCCTTGAAACACGTGACATTTGATACGCGGAGAGCGTGTGGAGGTTGGGCGATGTGGGCGATGAGTTGCCGGATTTTATCTATTTTTACATTGTTTATTCTTGCTTGTCTTGTCACTGTAGATTATCAAGAATGATGTTTTATCATATGTGAGAGGCCTTGATTCAGTTGGGCAAACTAGACTTTTGGAATCAAAATATTGAGGCATCAATAATTCAAATTTGATTCTGGTGGGAGGAGCCATGACCAAATATGGGCATAGATCAATTTTTTGATTCATTTGGGTACACTTTTGACTTCAAATGTAGGACGACTGTGAAAACGGCGCCTGGAGCGATTTGATCAAGGTTCGTGAAATTCACACGTGACGTTTAGCATGTAGAATGCCGACGGGAATGGGAGAAGCTCCAAATATCACGTGACTAATATGCCCTCCGGCGCCCTGTTTTCACCGGCGTCTGTTTGTATCGTTACAGTTGAAAAAAGGCCCATGACGGTGCGATTTTTCTTTAAAAAGGTAGAAAAATGTGGTAGGTTTGCAAAAAGTGTCGCCTCAAAACTAAGAAATTGTCCCTTTGGCATTGTGAATGGGAAAAAGACAGAGCCACTGTCCATCATGTAAAACCTGTTTTGAGGAAATCACACTGTATGTATGTTATTTTTGTATCATGAATCACATATTAAACAATCAGTATTTGTGTAAAATGGAAAAATGAAATTTTCAAACCCCTAATTATCATTGTTGTAGTGCTTTTATATTTATTATATGGTTTTTACCTGTTGCTTCAGTTTTTGTATTCTTAACATTTAAAAATTGTGAATTGTTATCAAATGTAGTGAAGGTAAAGTACAACAATGCTATAGGTATCTGTTGTGGTGCTGACTGCTGAGGATACCACTAAATGTGAATAATAGCAAGATAAACGCTGTATTCCTGCAAGTCATTGTTGCCTATCTGTTAACATTACCTGTGAATCAAAATAATGATTAGCCAGCTGATGGGGAATCAATATTATGATTATCTGTTTAAAGTGAATCAATTCCTTGATTGCCTTTCACTACCTACCTATAGAATTCAAATTGTTATGATAGGAGCAATATTATTTTGCTTAGGAGATAGTTCCAGCATTTCTGTTCAAGATCAGGCATGCTCCTTCTTGAAACACTCTCTTATTTTTATGTGATTGGTAAGCTAGAAATGGTCTGCATTTATGCCCAAATATGGTCATAAGGAATCAATCTTTTGATGCCTCCATATTTTGATTCCAAAGGTCTAGTTTGCCCAACTGGATTGAGTTGATATATGCATAATGCCATGCTCCATGCATTGATTATGATTACAATTATGACCCATCCATTATGTGTTTTTTGCTCTGTTGGTTGTGACTCGTACATCAGCATGGCAGGAATTTGTCATTGTTATATTGGATTTAAATGAGTCGATTTGCCCTTTTTGTATTAACCAGATGGCCAGGTTTTCCTTGTAAGTCTCAGTTTTTTTTTCTTCAAAAGCTTGTCATGTCAAACGAGTCAGGTCGTAGTGTTCTCAGTCTAGTATGCTCTGGGTGGGTTAGCCCCATCCAGCATTTAGCCTTTCAGGGCCTGCTCTGGCTCAGGGCAGCAGCTGTTCTCACCTCTTGCCCCAGTTGAGATGCAAAGCTGATAGTTAATGCGTAGGTAGGGCCCCTGAAATCTGAATGTAATACTTCAAAATAGATTGATTTTACCAAGGCCCTAAATACAAGGTTGCACGGACTTATTTCTACTAAACCTACCAGAATACAGTTTCACGGTTGAGTAATTAAATAATCATTCAATCAAAATGTATTTATTATTATCTCGTAATCATTTATAACCAATTTTATAAATTAACTTCCAATTTGCTTGCCTTTTACTAGCAAAATAACTTTTCTAGTATTGGGTAAACATAGTGGTGTAGCAATAGGAACCACATCTGGCAAAACTCCAATACCTACATACAGCAGAAAAGCAGCCACCAGGTGTCGCTACAGTCGCCGCACAGATGTCGCGCGCGTCACCAATCGCCACACTACCGATTTCCATAAGGACGCATATGTACGGATATGTAACGGAAAGTCGCCCTTAAGGATTACGTTTACATCCTTTGCTTATCAGGTCGATGATTGGAAATTGGGAGGGGCTCGACTATTTTCGACCACGGATATGCCTTTATCACATGATGGGAAACATGCTGATAAGCGTTTTATTTGTCATACCAGCACAAAAGTATTTTTAATCATTTTTCAAAAATAGCCGTTCTGCCGTATCTTTCAGTGCAGGGTGCTGTCGGTCATCCCCGACGTTACGTCACGCCGGGCATTGCCAGATTTTCCTACTAGACTTCGACGCCCCCTGGATTTTACTAAGCCCTTTTCTTTCCTCTATATACAAATATTGACAATAATTTGGGACTAGACTGGTTTGGCTGGCCCTACATAAGCCATGTGTGACTACTGACTATTAACTTTACATCTCAACTGGGGCAAGTGGCAAAAACAACTGTGACCCCAAGTGGGTCCCTAATGCCTAAATGTTAGACAGGGTTGATCCACTAGGGGAATAAGATGCTGGAACTAGGAAGAAGCCACAGTTCCAATGCTGCAACAGTGTGAAGCCCTATGATACCCAGATTTTTGCTTTTCTCCATTTTCTTTTCAGAATCCTCCATTGCAATTATGAAGTTGGCAGGTACCTACATATTTGCTGAAAGTAGACAATATAGGACTGAATTATATATCCTTGTGTTGCAACATGTACATGCTAAGTGAAGGTGTTGGAGAGGAATGATCCAATATCCATTTATTCTGGGATAATTGTGGGGAAAATGAACTATGAAGGGTATGTCTTGCAAAAGATCTATTGCAGTCCGCTCATGCTGTTCCCACTGATGACTGCAAATGTATAATACAGACGATACAGTATACCTAGTTTTCCATTTTCATTACATGGCTTTGAGGCTTCCCTCACGAAGCACATGTTCCCATGCAGACCAGTAATATAATTCCATGCACATGTTTTTGTTCAGGAGTGAGGTCATTTGCAGGATGGCTGCAGAGTGCAGGCTGATTTTCATTTGTAGGCACTGCAGCTAGGTTCAAGCTGAGAGTGTAGCATCCACTTTATACAGCTGCTCTTGTAGGAGGCAGTGTTAGAACTTGAGCCTCACTCTAACTATTTCAGGTAAAAAGGTCTCATGGTATTTCTACTAGAGAAGTTTTTGCAGAATTTCTTGACAAGTGGACAAAATGGAAATGTAAGTATGCACCTGATTCCAAACCAAAAACTTTGTAATTTTATGATGAATGGAAAATTGTTGTTGGCACTGTTTTGATACTGAGAGATATATAATGCATATATGCTTAAATATATAATCAAGTAAGATACATAACATTGTCTTACAATTTAGTGAGGTTTATTTACTTGATAAGATAAATAGAAAGCTTAAAGGAAACAGTCCACTTTCCTGAAATCAGTATTTTGCTATTGATTTATGATTTTTTATGCTCAAAATAATCATGAAATAAAATAAAACCTTTTTGTAAAAACAATTATTTTCTATATTTTAATATAGGACGAACTATATTATATGTAAAATAATGTTTGACGCGGAAGCTTATTACGCATTGACCAATCATATTGCGTAGCTCAAACCTACGCATACTGCATTGGCTGTAAGCAGCACGCTGATTGGCTGACGATGACGTGGCTGCATTCCTGTGCAAGGCACGCATTCCTCTACAAGGCACTCTTTTCGGAACGAGAAATGGAATATCTTCGTCTAGGGTGATCGTTGAGCCGTAAAAGCTCCTGATTTGTGCTAGTCTCAGCTCAAGCTACGAAACTGCTATTCCAGCTCAAAACCCCATGTTAAAAGTGAACTATTTCCTTTAACCCGGCAGGCGGTGGGCCTACCAGCCACCTTCCGCGCGGTGGGGGGGGGGGGCACTTTTTTGCCCCCCCCCCCGTATCTCCAAAACTACTGGACGGATCCGGAAAATTCAAACGGCGTTCGATAGCCCTGTCAAATTTGTCGAGGGAAACCAAATTTCATTGACCTCGGGGTCACCGATGACGTCACAGGTCAGGTCAAAGATAAAATGTTTCACCGTTCACGGGGCTTCTAGGGAAAGCGCTATAACACCGAGTAAAACGCATTTTGTCGAAAATCAGCGATAAGGCGTCAGTTGTCTAGTATATATGTTGCTATTAGAGGTCACTGGTCATACAAGGTCAGGTCACAGGTCAGGTCACCAAAGGTCACCAAGGGTCACCACATGAGCCCAACTTTACTAAGGTTATGCGATGCATGTTTTATGGCCAGTTTTTCATTTCCAACTCAATGGTGTTGGTTATAAGACCATCAGGTACGGTTTAGGTCACTTTCTGGTGGAGGTCAGGTCAAGGTCAGGTCAAAAAAGGTCAAATTTCAAAGTTGATATTTTTGCATAAAATGGGTATCGATTCGATGCAGCTCGTCACGGGGAGTCTAATGGTGGTCTTTGTTTTGCGCTACGAGGTCTAGAATTGCTAAAAATTGAGTTTGAAAATTTGACGTCATCAATTTTGAACAGTTTTTTCGCTATAACTTGGCCAAAAAAAGAGGTATCGATCTCAAATTTGGTATGTAGGTAGAAGGCGGTAGGGGCTATCACATATATTCCGGTTTTTTTCGAAATTCAAAAAACTTTTTGGATTTTTTGGCTATTATATTCAAAAAATCTATTTTTTGATTTTTGGGGGTTAAAATCCAAAAAATTCGAAAAACCGAAATAGCAGTTTTGTAGCCCTTTTGATTCTACACCTTTTATGTCTGAAACATTTTTCTATATCTCTAAAGCTGTAGGCCTGACAGCTCTTCCCGCGAAACCTTTTTTTGGGTCGAAAATGGCAAAAATGACGTCACTCTGACGTCATTAGCGGCCAACCTATCATAGCCTTTGGAAAATTTTTTGGTCACCATGTGCGCTAGCTGCTCCCGGGAGGGTACCGAGAGTTTGGTGACGATCGGCGCAGCGGTTCTCGAGATATATCGAAAAAACTAAAGGGGGGGGGCAAAAAAATGCCCCCCCCTTTCACCGCCTGGAAGGTTAAGGCTACAGGAGAAGAAATACTACACCTTTTTCCCTTCTGTTTGAAAAGGTTGGAGCTCAATTTGAAAAAAGGGTTACTTTAAGCTGAAAAATGTGGCATTCAATTTGAATTAGGTACATCTTTTTTCAAATTAAAGTTCATCTTTTTTCGAATTGAACTCCAGCCTTTTAAAACACCAGTATAGCGCCTTTTGGGGCGACTAACGGAGCGAGCGAGAGGGTGAGCCTTGCACGTGCGAAATTTCGAGGGGGTACCTCCAGCTGACTTGTGCACGGCACCCTACTAACCGGTCTCTAGCGATGTGCCAAATTTGAGCACAATCGGCACAGCCGTTCTCGAGATCTGGAAGCGGCACCCTGCACGTGCGCACGTGCAAAATGGGTCCGAACTGACTTTTGCACGGCACCCTACTAACCGGTCCCTAACCATGTACCAAATTTGAGCGTCATCGGTCCAGCCGTTCTCGAGATCTGGAAACGACCCCTGCACGTGCGCACGTGCAGCAGCACCCCAACTCTGGCACATGGATATGCAGTGCCTAGTGGGTGCCTACCTACATGCCAACTTTCAGCGCAATCGGCCAAGTAGTTACCGAGATATTGCAACAATTACAAAAGTGACACCTCTTCGTTTTGCACGTGGCACGTGCATAAGGGGTCACCCACATGCATCGGGAATAGTCCAATACTTGGTAGAAGGAATGAAGCTACCCCACAAAAATTACCGCATGTAAATCGGTCAAGTGGTTGCTGAGATATAAGCCTCGCAAAAGCGTGACCACGGCCGGCCGGCCGGCCGGCCGCTCATACTCAGAAATTTCCGTTATTCTACGTAAGACTCCGCTCGCTTCGCTCGCTCCGTAATAAAAGAAGGTGTAGGGTGCAAACTACACTGACTATTTGAAAAAGTATATGCTTTGACTTGCACCACTACACAAGTAACTTATATATAAATAAACTTCTAGTTACTTTTATGTTATGACGATGTGATGTACTTTTAATAACAGGGAAGCATTAAGGCTGAGAAAAATGTAGAATAATTGTTCACATCGGTGGTTCATATGCCTGATTATCTAAGACCATACTTAGCAGCCAAGTATCACATTTGACAGCTGGAAAATCAGTGGCTGGACAGGGTGATTGTATCTTAACAAACAGAGCACCAAAGAAGTTTTACAATTGAGTTTAGTACCTAGTTGGTGTTTCATAATTAGGCCAACATATATATATATATATATATATATATATATATATATATATCTGCCTATTATGATACGTTTCAGACTTGATGCAAGCAGTGCAGTGCTCTGCAACTTTGAGGTATATGAGCTCCTGCAAGATGTAAAGAAACAATCGTCTGGTAAGAAGAAGAAAAGTCAACAGAAGAATTTGGCTACTATTACCTATGAGGTGAGGTGGCTCTGCTTTCAAGCTTCTTAATGGATTAGCAAAATAATCTTTTTTATAAGAAGTCACCATAAACTGAGAACATTGGCATGCATTGGAAATTTACATAGGTACATTTGATGTCTTCATTGTTACCTGTTGGTCGCTCTCATCGCGAGTGAATATATTATCAGTTCTCTTTTGGCTTTATGTTCCTTTTTATAGCAGTGATATTGATGTCTTATCGTTCTTTAGATGAGATGATGTCACTAACAGAAAACTGATCAGCCTTGTTACCAGCTGAACACTGTTACTGGAAACAACAGCGATGTAGGACCTCTGGATCCTCTAAATCTTCCCTCTTTTTAGATCATCCATTAGCTGCGTACATTCTTTTTGAACTGCTATACTTCAAATGTAACCAGGAAGTCTGGGCGCCAATGACTATCACAAACCCTAATCCATCGTTATATATCACTGTCATCGGCCCAGTGCTTTCCAGGCACACACACTGGGTCTGTTGTGTAACTCCTGTGGATGTTGAGCGGTGTGATGTCATCTTTGTGCTTTTCTCACCATGTGTTGTCTCTCTGTGCTGCAGACGCTGAGGTTCTTGGAGAGCACTCCATGCAAGTACCAGTCTGAGCGCTGCATACGCGAGTTCCTGCTGGCCCTGACCAAGTTCCAGCTGACCAAGTCGGAGAAGCTGCAGCTGCTCAACACGCGGCCCACCTCCGCCGTGGAGATTCAGCTGGTGAGTGACGCTGGGTGCCTGCTGGGTGCCGTGCCCCCGCCCAGGGCTCACGGCGAACGGACTATCGGGGCTTGCCGCTCGGCCAACTAAAGAAAAGTTAAAGGGAGATAATGACCTTTTTCCACAAAATCTGAGTTAGGACCATTTTCTGACAAAAAAAAAAAACAAGTTATAATGTAAATTAAAACCATTTTGCTCAATTCGGTACCTTGCCGCAAATATCTCAACTTGAAGTCACGTTAGCGGGGAGCGCTGAAAATGACCGTTGAATAAGTACTTACATCACTTTTTGGTACTTGCATGTAATTTTGTAAAATGAGCGTATTCCTTACATTTGATCTTCATCACATCTAGTTAGTTAATGGTCGTCTATAGTGCCTTCAAAAGATATTCATGGTTTGGGGGTGGTTTATGTCTAAATTTACGCAACTATTTTTCCTGTTCATCATCTGACGCCATATGCTGCTATTTTAGTAGCAACGACTCAATTTTGAATCGGTCCCGCCGACTGCACAATAAAAGAAGATAGATACAACACTTTTGCGGCATCACTGAAAAACTTATGCAGTACTGTTATCAAAATTCTCATAACACTGTTCGACAAACCTGAAGTCTTTTTGAAATAAATATGCTTGTATTTTTCGCTTCAGGCTCTGACGCCAAGATAATGAATTTCGTAGTCGCAATTGCAAGATTTGGCTGCGTTTCTGGCGCATGCCGTTCATTTGTGGCGCAAAATATTGTAAACAATGTCATTTCTCTTAGGCACTATGTACCCCCGAATTAGAATCTAATTAATTCTAAACCGAATTAACTCTAATTCAAATTAGAATCCTTACAACCAAGCAACGACAAGGCGATGACATAAACAAAAACCCAAGCGTCGCTGTTTGAAACAAAAGCGCCATATACTGCGACTTTTTTATAGAGAAGGACAACGCATTTCGGTGGGTGTTACAAGTACTGCAAGTACTGCTTCTTTTTGCAAAAATAAAAACCTTTTTCACATACGAAAATGTGCTAGGAAATTTTCATATTTTATAGAAACTACAGTAGAAATTGTATAGATGTCGAGTAATTTTTATTTAAGAAAAAAGAAAGCTCATTATCTCCCTTTAAGAGGGGCGCTGTCCTGCGGGATACCCTGCGATCAACAACTCTGTTTGTCAGACGTCTCGATGGTGTCCTACTCGTGTCTCGCTGGGTCGGGTGCTAAGTTCGTAGTGTCAATAGAGATTTTGTAACTCTTCTGCGGATATCCTGTCAGCTTTGTTCCGTTAACCTGTTTACCGATCTGCACTTCTGTGTTTTCCTAACCCCAGCGTCGCACCGCATCCCGCCGCAGATTATCGAGGAGTCCGAGGAGCGTCTCAAGGACGAGGAGGTGGAGGAGATCCTGAACCTGGTGAAGACGCTGCTGCCCGGTCCGCCAGAGGAGGCCGCCGCCGACGGAGCGGAAGACACGTGAGCCGCGGCAGTTGGTCTGGGTGCGCGGGAAGGGGGGGGGGGTCATTGGCACACCGACAGTGTCTGGGGATCTCACCACGGGGTTGGTCTATGAGTGTTCTTGTTATTGGTCAACATGCTGTTGAGCTGTGATGCTGTTTTATAAAGATGTCTACATTGCTGTCTGGCTTCTCTATCAACGTTATGAAGTGACACAGTCTCGGTCTTTCACGCTTAAAAACAGGGCGATTCGTCTCGCTAGACGGTGTATTGTCTTATCTCTGACATGTTAAAACCACAAGGCTCCACACGAACACATACACTGGATGTAGTAATGAAGCGCGCTGTGAACCGCGGTTTATGTTAGCCCTGTGTGATGAGTGTCTGGCGGGGCACGCTGCCCTGGGAGCCGGGCAGCCCTACCGACCCGGCCGGTTCGGGTGAGGTCAGCCTGGCCCCAGAGCAGCCGGCAGCGTCCCGGTCCCGTGAGATGAGTATGAGGGGCCCCGCGGGCTCGGTGAGGCCCGATGCTGAACGGCGCATGAGTTAATGAGTTGTCGTGGACTGTGCGAGCACATAGTGCCAGAGAGACTAATGACCTCGACGGCAGCGCCCCCAGCAGTCCGCCAGGGCGCCTAGAAGTCCGCCGGGGTGTCCTTTACAGTTCGCCCTGACGTTTTAGACAGTCAGGCATCCCTCTTAGTTCTAAGGAACGGCTTCTGCAGCCTAAACGATGCATATTTCTCCAACCAGGCGCCATTTAGTTTGTTGCCTGGGTAATGCTATCCACCAGATGGCTGTACCATCTCCAGCTACTACCGCTTACCACGATCGTATGGGCCAGAGTCCTCCGCTGTTCCAGCGTTACGCTACACTGAATCTCTCTCCCTGTGACATTACGCCATCTCTCGCTTGTCATACTGCATCGACTCCTGACTCGCTGTCATCTGCCGTGGTCTGTGAAGTCACTCCCGTCTCACTGCTCCTCAGTAGCCTCCTCGGCAGCCTCCTGCTCCGCCTCCTTCCTGGCCAGAGACAGCAGACCGTCCAGGAAACGCTTGTAGCGCCGGATGTTGCTGTAGGACGTGAACACGGAAAACCGTCAGCAGCTGTCGGTATCGAAACTCACTCGACGTTTGAACCGATTCTTCCCAGAGATTGGGAAAACATCGCCTACAAGCCGAACCCGGAGGCTTACCTAACTCTTAACTCTCTACCCATTCGTCACATCTGGGCTGAAGTCGTACTTTGTGCTCCACTCGGGTATAGACTATAGATTATTCCCATCCTCCCGTCGCCACTCCCTCTCCGGCTCACCTCCTGGCCACGGGCTTCAGGCGGCACTCGGTGAGCGGGTCGCCGGTGTACTCCTGCGGACAGTAGCAGACCGCCTTGTGGTTCTTGGCGTTGCAGAGCGCGTTTGTACCGCACACGCTGCCGCCCGCCTCGCTGATGCACGGGTTGCGGCAGTGGTAACCGTAGCAGGCCTGGCTGGAGCTGCAGTCGGCGGCAGTCTGAAACAGACGCGGGGGCGTGGCTCTCGGAGGATGTGGGCGTGGCTCTCAGAGGATGTTGTCCAGACGCGGCGGCGTGGATAGTTTACGATTCAGAACTTATCGGGATGTATTGGCGACCGTGTGCAATTTGAAAAGCGGTGGGCGCTCGGATGAAGAGATTGGCCAATGTTGATTAATTCAATTGTAGCGTTACATTCTACTCATTCGTTTTTCCTGTCTTTTTCCTCTCTTACTCACCCTCTCACTACTCTCCTTCTCTCCCTCTGCTTACCTCGCACTCTCCTTCTCTCCCTCCGCTTACCTCGCACTCTCCGCGCTGGCAGAAGGAGAGCGCGTTTCCGAAGTAGCCGCGCGGGCACGTGCAGACGGGCCGCGGCGCTCCCGTGTTGTCCGTGCCCGGGTTACACTCGGCGTTCTGGCCGCACGGGTTTGGCGAACACAGGTCCTCTGCAGGGGAAGACGGGCCACGCCGGGTCAGAGGATGAGTCGGGGACGAGTCTGGTGTCAATCGAACCAGTAGATGACGATGCATGAGAACTCAAGGGCTACTACATGCTTAAATCAAACATGTCAGACTGTGCTGGACGTACAGACTTGGCACATCTGCCCAACCGTCCAACTGCCCCGTTCGATCAGCCCGTCTCTGAGTCCCCTATCTGAGCTCCCGCTCCACCCCCTGCCGCACGGTGAGCCCCACCCCTGAGTAGTCGTCCCGATCGGGTCCAGCCCGGTATTGCCATCCCGTTCCACTCACTGGGCTGTGCCGGCCGGCAGCTGTCGAACGGGTGACCCTCGTAACCCTTGGGGCACGAACAGATGGCCTTGTGGTTGGTGACCTTACACTCGGCGCCGACCCCGCAGGCGCCGGCGCACGGGTCGGTGCAGCGCAGCTGGAAGCACGCCTGGTGGGCGGCGCACTCGCTGTGGCTCGTGCACTCGGGGTAGCAGCCGGTCAGGCCGTTTCCACGGTAGTACTGAGGGCAGCTGCACACAGCCCGATGGTTGACCGCCTCACAGCGAGCTCCCTGGCCGCAGGCGCCCTCCGAGCACGCGTTCTGGCACCGGTTCTGAGGGTGGGAGAGCGAAGGAGAGTCAGCGGAGGCGAGGGAATCCTCAGCCGACTGTGAGCAACATCTGTGAGCTCGGCCTGCAAGTGTTCACTGGTTTATCGAGCACTGAATTCTGGTTCAGCCCTCACCTGGACGCAGGTCTGGTGGCCGGCGCACTCGCCGTTGGAGACACACTCTGGCCGGCAGCCGGACAGCGGGTTGCCGATGTAGTTTTGGATGCAGCTGCAAACGGCCCGACCGCCCTCCACCTTACAGTTGGTGTTGGTGCCGCACGGAGACGGCGAACAGGCGGCCTCTGCGGGTCGAACGACGGGGACGGAGGTCAGAGGGAGGTCAGATAGAGGTCAGATAGAGGTCAGGCGGAGGTCAGAGGTCGCTGCTGCTGGGAGGGAGGCATGGCAAGAAGACACGATGCGCTAAGGGGACGCCCGAGCGCCGGGTACACCCAGGTGGTCTCATTGTCGGTGGTTATAAAGCATGCCAGTCGGTGGTCTGCTGTCAGTTCATCAGATCTTTTGATGACTATTTCTGCCCACCTATTCCTTTGCTTCTATGTTATTACCATCTGTCGTCTGTGTCTGTTCGCACCGTTCCTCTTCCTCTACCCGCCCCTGTTTCCGTGGCCCGTGCGTCTCCCACACCTAGTAGAACATAGCACCATCTCCCTCTCTTCCCTCTTGCACGTCCTCACCGGGGTCGTATCGGCAGCTGATGAACGGGTCGCCGATGTGGTTGACGGGGCAGCTGCAGATGGCGCCGTGGTTCTCCACGTTACAGTCGGCTCCGGAGCCGCACACGCCCACCGAGCACGGGTTCTGGCACCGCAGGTCGATACACGCCTGGTGCAGCGGGCACTCCACGTCGTCTGTAGGCACCAACGGTCACGGGTCAGGTCACGAGTTAGTTCAGGATACACGCCTTGTGCAGCGGGCACTCCACACTGCTTTGAGACGAGTCACTTATCTACACATCCTTCCTGGCAGCATCCCCCCAGCGGGTCGCTTTGGTAACCAGCGGACTTACCGGTGCACTCTCCGCGGCGGCAGCCCGTCAGCGGGTTGCCTTGGTAACCGGCCGGGCACGAGCACACCGCTCGTCCGTTGACAGCATCACACTCGGCGTTGGGGCCGCACACAGTGCCCGAACAGGGGTCGCTGGGCGGTGCCGGCGGGCTCACTGAAATGGGTCAGGTCAGGTCACATACACTTCACCACGTATTGAACACCGAACACGTAAAACACCGAACTGGTATTTTATAGATCTGAAGTCAAGAGAAAGGCCAGGCGCAAGTAGCTACACGTTTACACTGCGTATTTCCCAAGGACCTTAGGTCACATGACGTCACATCATGCAGGAAGAAATGATAGCACC
The DNA here is from genome assembly GCF_019059575.1 of Amphibalanus amphitrite. Classification (NCBI taxonomy): domain Eukaryota; kingdom Metazoa; phylum Arthropoda; class Thecostraca; order Balanomorpha; family Balanidae; genus Amphibalanus; species Amphibalanus amphitrite. Next base: position 1,123,161 of record NW_024881528.1, on the reverse strand, counting down.
TTTGTTCAACAATGAAAAGGAAACTCATTTTGGCCGTCACAAAATAAAGCTAATTCGCGGACGGCATGAACCGCATAAATATTCCGTTTCACCTTGCACCCCAATTAACTTCGTCCTTGTGACTCGATTGTCCACCCCGGTCCTGAGTGGCCAGTTTCCTGGTGTCGCGACCGGTCCGTTCTTTACGACCGCAAGGTCCTTGCGCCGTCCGATGACGCACCACTTGCAGACACCATATGTGCCATCGGTATCCGTATCAGTATGCGTGCACGGGCGTCTCAAGGTCGGCTCCATCCGGCGGCCTTGTGGAATGACAACGCTGGCGCGCAGATTTGCAGTGACCCAATGGCTACTGTCCGTGATGTGCGCGTCACGCGCGGATGTTAAAACCGTTCCTTTATATGCATCGCTTCCCGCCGCTTTATCGGCGCTAACTGACACTGAATAGGGAATAGACTAGCACCATCTCGTCCTGACGAGCATATTCAGTGACAGTAGATATTGGCGCGTCTCGTGACGGCATCAAGATAAGGCCGCAAGCTCGGCAACTTGCGGTTCTCAGGTAGTTAGTGGATGACAGGCGGATGTCTAGGTATTGTCTAAGAAAATCTGGCAGCCAAAGTTCGCTATGTAAAACTCCTGAGGAGATTTTGATCCCCTTTTGGGTTCCGCTGACTGAGACTAACTCCTCTATCAGCCACTGCCTCTCAGTTCCTCTGGTCCTACGACCCCGGTTGGAGAAGACCCTGGCCTGGTTAGTCCCATAGACTCACCGATGGCGTTCCGGGTGCGGTAGACGGTGTTACTGTGAGAGCCGCGGTAAATTGGGCCACTGGCACGAGCTGGGGAGAGACAGAGGGCAATGGGGTCAGTGCACCACCGTAATGACAACACGGCGGGTCAGTTGCTCAGCTGTCAGCGCATGACCTAAGGTTAGAATGACGGATTATAGCGTCAGAGTAGGGAAGAGGCTTGGACAGGGGGTAAAATAAGATCAGAACACCAGAACACAAACTGAGATCTGGATGACCTTAGGTATACGACCGTTGCAACGCGTTGGTTTGATTCATTAGAGATAAATAACAAAATTCCGCACTGCCTGATACACACTATTTCGGCACTGACCTGTGATGGAGGCCAGCGAGCAGCGGCTGTAGGGGCTGCCCTCGTAGCCGGGCGGGCAGGTGCACCGGACCGCTCGGTTCACCACGTTGCACTCGGCGTTGATGCCGCACGGGTTGCCGGCCTGGCACGGGTCGACGCACTTCTGGTTGCGGCAGATGAACCGGTAGCCGGGGCACTCGGAGTCGCTGCCGACCGGGAGAGGACGCACTGTCAGATTGGTGCTCTCGAGTCGCAGGCTGAATGCATCAGTCGCCGATGTTTCGAACGACATGTCGACATGCCTTATGCATTTGTCGTGTCGCATATTCACGATCAGTGAATATTTGAATATTCTTTTTGGCCCCAAGTTTTGTCGCAGCGTAGCCACTTCCCATTGCATTGGTTTTATTGTGCTGGAGCGACGCAACTCCCCTTACACGGAGTTTTCTGCGAGTTATCTCTCTGCCGTGCTTGCAAACAGGGGTCGTCGTTTCTCGAGTCATTACCGTGTCCTCTCCCCGCGGTGGCGGTGTCGCGTTTCGTAACTTGACGCGTCCCCGCCGCTCGACTCCGCCTCCGTGCCACATTTGTAGGACATCGCACATCATTTGCATTGAGCGAATAAATTACTGGGCCGCGATCCCGAGCGATCTGCTCACGTCCAAGGTCCCTCCCACGCGGGGCGGGGCGGGCCGGCCGGTCTGCCCTGCACACCTGGGCCGTCCGCCGGCCCTATCTGCCGCGGTGACGGCGGTACAGGGCTGATACCCTGTCCGAGGACCTATTCAGAGGTGATGCCCTATCTGGTGACCTCTCTCTGACCTGCCCCCGAGGGGTCACCGGTCAGCGGGGTCCGGTTCGGGTCGGGCCCCGGTGCCGTGACCGCGGCTCGCGCCCAAGGTCAGCTCTGTTTTCAGGGTCCTCTGTCGGCTCCCGAGTGGGCGAAAGACGAGTGATGGGTACAGGGACGAGGGTGTTGCCCAGCACCGGGTCGATTTGGCAGATGGGGATGGGGTGAGGAGTCCTTACCCGTCCGCCCGTCACGGGCCGGAACTGGGAGGACACGGGGTCGGAGGAGAGGGTGAGAGGGGCGGGAGGTCAGAGGGAGGAGGCCGGAGGTCAGGGGTCTGACCTCGGGTCGGCTGTTCCGCGGGGGAGGACAGTGTCGGAGGGTGATGGGACTGCTGTCAGAACATCTGCTAACTCAGCTCCTTGCCCGGGAGAGAGCTGTGCAGGCGTTACAAAACACCATCACAGGTGTAAAGTTACAACAATAACAGTGCTCCTCAAGTGTGGTGATTTAGCAGAATAGAAGGGGTGAAGGGTTTAGAAACATGGCAGAAGTGTTCCCAGTAAACATGACGACGTCGGCCCGACGTCGGGCCGAGGCTCGGCCCGACATCGGCCCAACGTCGGTTCAACCTCGGCCCGACATCGGCTGCACGTCGGATATGCCCGCATGTTCCGACGTACAGCCGAAGTCCAGCCGACTTCGAGCCGACGTCGGGCCGAGATCGTTTGCCGAGGTTGACGAGATCGTTTGTCGTTGGACCGACGGGGCCGACGTCGGCATGTTTATTGGGACAACGCGCCAAAAATATCAACCGGCGGCGGGATTCGAGCCCCCCAGTCGCCGACGTCGGCATGTTTACTGGGACAACACGCCAAAAGCATCAGCCGGCGTTGGGATTCGAACCCATTGTCATTCGAACGCGAGGTTAGTGCGCTAACCACTACACCACGCAGCCAGCTAACGAAAATGGTTTGTTTTGTTCCGTTATGCCCTTTCGGTCTGACAAGACCATTTCAGAGCCGGAAGGATCATAGGATGGAGACATTGGTCTTCTTGGCGAGCACCCTGAGTCCAGTTCATATAGAGTCCCTGGTCCCATTGCTGTTACGTGACACTTATTGGAAAGGGCGACCCCACAATGGATTCATATAGCCACTCTTACACACCTGCACCACACTGGCGGATCCAGGGTTTCAGCGCGGGGGGGGCATACCAGGTCAAGGAGCCAAACCTAGGGTACCCCAAATCCTGTTTTCTCATCGGATTTAGGCCACTTATTTTTCGTCATAGCCCTGACACGAGTTTTTTTTTCTAAAAAAAAAAACAAATGGTAGGAAACCTGACCCCCATTGGCAGATCCAGGAGGAGGAGGCTTTTGGGACAAATACCCCGGCAGCGCCAGAAATCGACGAAATTGGTGGGGCCGGTGGGGCCCTCAGAATGACTTATGTATAGAGCCGAGCCAGGGCCGCCGGTGTGGAGCCTTAAGAGGTACTGGCGTGGGACCATCAAAGGTATCGGTGTGGGTTCCCCAGAGGCAGTGGTGTGGGGCCCTCAGAGGCACTGGTGCAGGAACCACAAAGGAGCCGGTGTGGGCCCTCTAAGGTGCTGGTGTGAGGCCCTCACATTGACGCCGTTGTGGTGCCTCAGACACTGGTGTGGCGCTAAACCCGCACCATTCACAGATGGCTGTGTGTGGGGCCCTTGGAGTTGTTGCCTGTTGGTGCGAAATGCGAATGCTTAATAACCCAGTTGGACCTCTCAGAGACCGACAAAGGGCCTTCAGAGGCCGGTAACGGGCCGTATAATGCCAACAATGGACCTTCACAGTCCGGCAAGTGAGGGCCGGCAGTATCTTCAGGAGCTTTGTGGAGTCCTTAGAGATCGGCATGGTACTCTCAGACGCCGGTGGGGCCTTCAGAGTCACCGTTGTAGGACCTACAGAGCTACCGGTGGCTGGCTGCCAGAGGCACTGGTGTGGGGCCCCAGAGGCGCCGGTGTGGGACCCTCAGAGTCGCCGATGTGGGGCCTCAGGAGACACTGGTGTCTCAGAGTTGGCGGTGTAGGGCCCTCAGACGTGTCTGTGTGGTGCCCTCACAGTCGCCGGTGAAGACTTTCAAAGGTATCGTTGTGGGAGTCCTCACTCCTCAGAGACACATGCATGGGGCAAGGGGTCTTCAAGAGACCAGCAAGGGCCAGCAGAGGCCTTCAGAAGCCCTGTGGGATCCTGGAGACCGGTGTGGTACTCTCAGGCGTCACTGGGACTTGGGAGCCCTCAGAGTCACCAGCGTGGGGCCCACAGAGTTGCAGGTAGGTAGCCGTCAGATGCGCCTGTGTAAGACCTTCAGAGGCGCCGGTGTGAGGCCCTCAGAGCCGCCGCCGATGTAGGGCCTTAAGAAATATTGGTGTTAGTCCCTCAGATTGGCGGTGTTGGGCCCTCAAAGGCGCCGGTGTGAGACCCTCACAGGCACCGTTATGGGCCCTCAGAGACACTGGTGTGGAGCCGTTCCATGCGGGTATGGGCCAGGACCCTAATTAGAGCTGACGCTTAATAGGTCAGCAAGGTCACTCAGAGGCCAGCACAGGGCCCTCAGAAGCCGGAGTGGGGCCCTTATGGAGATGTGTGATGTGTGGCGACTCAGGAGCCCGTGACTCCGTGAGGTGCTCTCACGAGTCCTGCGGGTCTTATCTCAGTCGAAATAAGGCACGCTTGGACCCTGAGCGGCCAATTGGCAATTCAGGGCCTCTCGGGCCTATAGGGCACTATGCATCTAATGAGGCAGCACGCGCCCCTTGTGCCCCCCCCCCCCCCCCGGTTACGCTGCACTGGCTGCGGCCATACCTACAGGTAAATCATATTCTTACCGTCCCTATTCCCAAGCATAGGCGGCGGCCGATTCCTGGTTTGCGCAATATGAGCGCCATCGTTAGACAATACGGTCAAAAGGGTTGAATTGAAGCGGCATAACTCCCCTGTGGTAAGAACTAAGAAGCAACATATTTTTAGACAAAATAAAGCAATGGCAACTAAATTGAGGTTACTAAAACGACTCTGATCACAAAAGTAGTTACTTGGAAGGCTTTCTAATCCATTTTTATTTAGTTCCTCGTTATAGGCGTAAGAAGTGTAAGTCTGAACGGGGGGGGCATACTTGTATTGAATGCCCTCCCCAGGCTCCTGTCCGGGGGGGCATATGCCCCTAATGCCCCCCCCCTGGATCCGCCAGTGCTGCACCAACGTTTCCCAAAGTGTCCCTTTGATAAGTGGCACTTTGGCAAAGTGACACTTGCCGACTGGCCTTTCTATATGAACTGGGCCCGGCCCCGGTGAGTTGCCGGGGCTGAGCCTGACCAAAGGATAGGCCGAGCAGCCCCCAAGCACTCACCGCACCCGGCTACGGGCGAGCTCGGCTTACGGGCAATCCCAAATGGGATAAAGTTTCCCGTCCAGTCCGGATCAGGGGGTTGCGGCGTGGAGGAAGATTTGAGTTTCCTGAGGATATTTTGAATACAGAAGCTCTTTATGAAACATGAAACATGTATTTTATATTATTTTAACGGTCAAAACAGCGGCCGATGTCGGTCCGACGTCGCCCCGACGTCGGCCCGACGTCGGCTGGACCTCAGCAATTGATCTCGGTCCGACGTCGGCCCGACGTCGGCTGGACCTCGGCTGGACGTCGGAACATGCGGGCATATCCGACATCCAGCCGACGTCGTGCCGAGGTTGGACCGACGTCGGGCCGACGTCGGCATGCCGATGCCGAGTTGCCGACGTCACCCCGACGTCGGCCGACGTCGGGCCGACGTCGGCATGTTTACTGGGTTTGTATTGCAATGGAATGCGGGGAGCTATTTACCAGGAGTGTAGCATCTTGGACTCATGACGCTGTTGTGGGAATAACTGAAGTTACTTGGTACCTATATTATTCATAAAACCGACGACAAATTAAAAATGTGATGAGCCCCATGGAGATCCAGTAGAACCGTGATGATAGTTTGGTCTCCAGCTGCTGACAGCTCGTGTGATTTGCGAAGCTGATGGCGATCGACGATCTTCCCGGTCCGTGGGAGCTGCTAACCGCCCTCCATGGCATCGGCTCCTATCCACCGACCTCGACATAAGGCAGGCGTGGGCGACCGGCCGCAGACGCACCAGCCGCTCCATAAAACATGGAACAGGCCACGCAAGCCTCCAGATACGTGTAATTTGTGTGGTGGCACCCCGGCCATTAGAGCTCATCTTATCTCCCTCAAACGGGCGGAGGCAAAACATAATGGAAAAACAGCCACCGCATCGCCAAAAGAACATGTATTAACCCGCGCGGGGCTGGGGTCTCCAGCCGAACGCGCGGGGCTGGGGGGGGGGGTAAATTTTACCCCCCCTGTTATCTCCCGAACTAATGGTCCGATTTGGAAAATTCAAACGCCAATCGAAAGATCTCATCACGAACAACTAAAAACATGTACTTAATTTTAAGTTTGAGGTCAAGGTCAAGGTCAGGTCAAGGGTACAAATTGCAAGTTCCTACAGTATCGGCCTTGCACCGTAGTTGCCGAAGAATGGAGTCATGGACTGAGACTGATCGCCCAAAATGTGTTCTTAGGCTACCAAGACAATATTCGTTGCATACAATATCATTCAGAGGTCAAGGTCAAGGTCAGGTCAGGTCAGGTCAGGTCACCAAAAACAAAATATAGAAAAGGGCATGTGCGACACATGTTTTATGGGTCATTTTACGCATAGAATTCAATAGGCACACTCAATAAGTGATATGGACCACCTCTGGATGAATTTCAGGTCGAGGTCAGGTCAAGGTCAGGTCAAGTGAGGTCAAATTTTGAAGTTGGTTGCTAAGACCTAAAAAGGTGTCTATCTGATGCAGTTTTTCACGGCGAGTCGAATGGTGCTATTTTTGTTTCCGTACGAGGTCTAGAACTTCCAAAAAAGTCATTTTTCAAAATTTTTGTGTGTCGTGACGTCATACAATTTTGAATAACTCCCACATTTTTGAACCGATTCTTCTAAAACTTGGTATGTAGGTACACATAGACCACTTCTCTGACATATATTCCGCTTTTTCGATACACTCAAAATTTTGGATTTTATAGCTATTTTCCCAAAAAAGTAAGTTTTTTGGAAAAATTTGGGCCAAAATCCAAAATTTTCAAAAAACCGAGATAGCCATTTGATAGACACAGTAGAATTACGTATATCCTTTTTTGTTACGTCTTGATTCCTTTAAAAATGAAGATGTTAGCGGCGTTTGAACTTTTGCCGTTTTTGAGGCGAAAATGGCGAACATGACGTCACTAAAACGTCAATTTCTCAAAAATTTTCCGACGGATATCGCTCAAATTTTCAGGGAACGTGTCAAATTGATGTAAGAAAAGGTACTGAAAGTTTGGCGGCGCTGCGCGCCGCCGTTTTTGAGATATTGCAAAAATTCGCGAGGGGGGGTAAAATTTACCCCCCCAGCCCCGCGCGGGTTAATAGCTGAATAATTGATGGGCTGTGACAAACTGAGTGGCTCTCTGGGGTCTAAAAGATCTCCGAAAATCAGCATCTTCAGTCTATACTGATCATTACGTTAATCAGCGCGCGTAAAATTATGAGGCTTCGACGGTGTTGATCATCGGCTGAGTTTAGGGTGTTTTGATATTGTCCATAATCGGCCTTTAATCAGATACCACACCTAATATGTCCTAATCGAGTTCCATTTCTCCCTCAGAGAGCCTTGCCCGCGTGCGTGAGGTACTCCCCTGCTGCTCCGACTGTCCAATCCATCTCCCGAGGGCTGCTCATCAGGAGCTCTCTGCCCTTTCCAGCTCGGATCTCGCTTATTTCAGGTAAGTTGACCCGTGCTTGGGTCTCCCCGATTTGCTCAGCTTTTCCCTACATACTCTCGTCTCCCTTCCCTTACCTCGCGTTTCCCATTACCATCTCAGCCCCATGCTCTTAACCCGCGAGTTGCTGGGGGGGGGGGGGGGCGTTAAACGCCCCCACTTTTTTCGCCGGGCCATAGCATAAAAACGGCGCGCCGCAGGCGCGCCAAATTTTGGGTACCTGTAGGGAATTGATCGAAGTTTATTGTGACAAGGTTTCAAAAAAATCGGTCGGAAAATTTTTGAGATATCGAGGTTTTAGTGACGTCATGATTTCTGAGTTTTCGACCAAAAACGGCATATGTTCAAAAAATCATATAAAATCACAGAATAGACATACAGACATGCCGTAAACGCCATTAGACTGCCAATACCATGATCAATTAAATGGCTATCTTCGATTATTGATTATCGCTCCGCATTTTCCATAATCTTGAACTGAATCTTGGCAATTTTTCGTGACTACTTCACGACCATGATACATGCATTTCTTAAATTGAACTTTTTGAGCCAAACACGTACACGTATGATAAAATGAATGTCACCATCGTGTTCTACGCCCCAAATTACCTATAAAACATGTGTCACAGGCTGCGAATATCAGTTTTGATTTTCGGGGATATGTGCCTACCCGGTTGACCTGACCTTGACCCTGACCTATGCTTGACTGACCCCTACATGGAGCTGACACTCTTGTAGGCCTTATATGATGGATTGTGCACCGTTTGGACAGAGCTTATGACGAGAGGCGCCCATTGCGAAGTCCTGAAGTCCATGCTACTGAAAGCCCGATTTCAGGTGTTTGACCTGACCTTGACCCGACCTGTGACCTCAAAATTCAACTTTAAAATACTCATCTAAAGCGTCTTGTCGCGCTCTTTCGTTTGCCGCCTCGTGCGTTTCGCTGCGCCTATTGGTTCTCGAGTTATCGGCTGGGGGCGTTTAACGCCCCCCCCCCCCCCCCCAGCAAACGGTGGTTGGCGAAATACCCCAGCAACTGCCGGGTTAAAGGTAGTGTGCCAGCTTTCCTGGACCGTATGGAGTTAATGGCCCAGATAAGGAGAACCGGATTTTTAGAACTTATCCATACCTTCAAAACTCATGGAAACGTCTTAAATTCTTCAAATTTTGAGTACCCCAGTGCGAAATTCGCCCCGACGGGCTGTCGGTCGTACCCCAACCACATTTCACACCACTATGAACAATAAATGCACACACTGAAATCGCTATTACCGATAGGCTCATCCAATCAAGTTTCGATAAACCCGTTCATCATCATCTCCTGCGGTTTCGAACACGCCTGTTAGGTGGTGCGGTAGACCGCGCCCAAAGCCAGGGCCCCGGTAACGTGAGGTAGCCGAGTCGGGGCAGCGTGCGCTGACCCAAGCCGGGGCCGCGCGTCCTCCCGGTGTCATGTGATAGCCCGGGGCTGCCCGCGGGGATGCGGTAGACCGCGCCCAAAGCCGCGGCCCCGGCTTGGGTCGGCGCACGCTGCCCCGACTCGGCTACCTCACGTTGCCGGGGCCCTGGCTTTGGGCGCAGTCTACCGCAGGTGGCTTCTGCTCATACTTTGTGGTGCGGTGGTGGTGCGTCGGCTCTGACTTCGGCCAAGAAAAATGCGTCAGCTGATCATTGTCATTTCTGCCACTTTCATGTGGTGAGATGGGGTCATAACTTTAGAGACGGCTGTTTCATATCAATTATTTTACATAAAATAATATTTCAAACCATAAATTAATGTTCGACAGCCAAATTAAAGAAACAATACCAATACAGGCTTACAGTTTAAATTCGACATTGTGTTGTCTACGATTAGACAGCTGATAACTCATTCCCGTACGTCGTAACTCTATAATGACCTTTGCTTATTGTCACATGTGCGCCGCATTCGCGATTGTTGCCGACGCCTGTTTGCAGTTCAGCCCACTACAGTTGTTATACATATCGAAAAACCGATAAACTTTTAGGCGAAAAAAGCACTATTTCAGGCCCATTTTTGATTTTTTTGCGATATTAGGTAAAAACAGAAGCTTCTTATCCTAGGAAAAATAAACTGGGAAATCATTGGAAGGTGGCACACTACCTTTAAGGCTGAAACAGACTCTTTCCGCGTTCAGGAAATCGCATGCGAGAGCCTATTCAAATACATTATAATCCTTCCCGCATGAGGTGCGTGCGATTGATGCGAGCGTGCTTCCATGTATTTGAATAGGCTCTCGCATGCGATTTCCTGACTGCGGAAAGAGTCTGTTTCAGGCATTAGTCTCCCTTGTCCCTCCCGGCCCCACGCCCGGCGCTCACCTGGTGCACTGCGGTCCGCAGCCGGTGACGGTGTCCGGCTTGGGGAAGTAGCCGGGCAGGCAGCGGCACACGCCCACGCCCCGGTGGTTGATGCTGCACTCGGTGTTGGGGCCGCACGGGGACGGGTGGCACGGGTCGACGCCGCTGCGCGCGTACCCTCCTTGAAGCAACAGACCCAGCTGACTGGGAACTGCGTGCGGCCGGCGGCACACGCACACAGACAGACACTCGCTGGTCAGGGACGGACACACAGACACGGCACGGCGCGGCGCGGCCTCAGGGCGGCGGCCTGGACGGCAGGCGGCGTGCAGAAGACGAACTGAGGCATGCTGAATTTATACAGATCCGGCAATCGGACTGCTGAGAAGTATTTATTTACAGCTGTACGAGTTGCTTTAGGATAAGAGCTACTTTGCAGTGCATTGTTGAAAAAAGTAAGCTGACAGGGGAAACAGCTTTGTTCATAGAGTTGACAGTAGAAATAATAGATAATGTATTGTCGACAAGTGTGCATAACTATGAGATATTAGTTGCAATGGCGCTAGTCATGAAAATATGAAGATAAGCAGTCTTGATTATTGCACAAGTGCTTAGTCCAGAACATTTTATTACCATGTTTGGTAGAAAAGAAAACCAGAAACCTGTCTGAAACGTTAAGCTTTCAGTTGACTCTAATTAGGTTATGTAAACTGAGCGCAGTTACTAGGGTGTGGTGTCCCTTCCTACCGATGTGTTTACCACAATTTCCTTAGAAGCCTCCCACCTCCATCCCACATGCAGACTACAGCCACCCAAACAGACATGCAAGCCACCCGCCCCTGAGAAGCCGTGGCGAAAGACCCGAAGGTAGTCGAGCTCTACCTGTCGCGTATTTAAGCCCGCATTTTTAGTAGCGAGAAACAGAAGCCGTGAATGAACGACACCTCCTAAGCACCGTCTTCCTTGCAATGTGGGCGATTGCTGATAGTAGGCTGTAGCTCAGTCATGCTTTTTTTCGCGCTTACCACCGGAGTAGTTGATGAACGTCTGCGCCGAGACGGCGGCAGCCAGCACCAGTGGTGCCAGGACGAACCGGGATGTCACCATCCTCAGACTCTGACTGAAACACAAACCAGGGTGTCACCATCCTCAGACTCTGACTGAAACACAAACGATAATCCATCCTCAGACTCCGACGGAAACCCATCCGGGATTTTAACATCCTCAGACTCTGACTGAGACATGGACCAGAGGATGTCGCCGTTTCAGCCAACGAATTCGGGATGTCACCATATTCAGACTAACTTGGAACACACTTGGGATGTCACCATCCTCAGACTCTGACCGAAAGTAACCGGGATGTCACCCAAATGTAATGAACAATGCCGTTGCTGTTGCCAGACTATCGTTGACACTGGGCAACGCCTTCTGACGTGAAAAAGCCCTTGCATGAATAAACAGATGTCAGTGGAGACGCCCGGGAGAAATCAACATTTTGATTCAGATTGCAAAGATCAAAGTAGAGACGAGCGACCGACCGATCGCTTACGACAGAAGCCAAACCATTGGAAACTGCACCTAGGCACACAAACGTAACGTATGGAGACTGCAAGGGCGAACACGAGGATAACCGGAGACTGCACGGTTAGAACATAAACATAACCTACTAACTAGGGAGACTGCACTAACGCACACAAACGTAACCCGTGAGGACTGCAGGGGCGAACATGAGGACAGCGTACGGAAACTGCCGCGACGCGCGGATGGAGCCTCATGGCTTCGACACTGGGCTGCATGATAAACGAGTGGTCACTGTCCAGCCTCATGGAGTCACGTCGAAGTGTATTCACAGTAAATTGTGTGTGTGCTATCTAAGCGCTTATCCGACAGCAAAAAAGTTTATTTTTACTGCGACCTAAACTAAAACTACTTCAATTTCAAGAATTGCTTACCTCTGGTCAAAAGTTCGATGAACACACTTTGGATTATGCTCTGATTTCCAAGGCTAAGCAACACCGGTTCCTTATAGTTATAATAAGCCTTTTGTCCGTCCGGACAGTGCGACCAAATCCATCAGTTCCTCCTAGCTTCATCCGGCGACTCTCCTCACTGACCTGTGCCGGCGGCGTGTGACTCGATCCCTCCCCGGTGTCCGTCAGTCACTCTGGTCCGTTCTCCCCTACTGACCTGTGCCGGCTGCGTGCGACTCGATCCCTCCCCGGTGTCTGTCAGTCACTCTGGTCCGTTCTCTCCGCTGGCCGTCCGCTCACTGGTTCGGCACCGTCCGGACCGCGCACCTTACTGCACTCACACCTGTGACGTCACAGTGACGTCAGACAGGGCCACGCACCGGCTCCTCGGGGAACGGGTGGAGCCTGCAGGCCAGCGCAACGGTCAACGGAATTCGGGGAGCCGGTGAGACATCCATTCAAAGACGCATATCTTGACCAGCTGAGTCTTTGGACAAACGTCATGGCTTGCATGCCTCTTTGATCAATCAGGAAGTGTTCACTGCATGGTTCTCAGCACGCGCTCAAACATTCCATTTGTCACCCAACAACTTGGGAATCGAGTCGAGTCTTACGTCACCTTCCTTGGTCGAAAACGTATTTATAAGCTGAGTGGTACGTACAAAGCAGTGCATGCAAAAAGTTCAAATAATCAAACCTTTTCAGTGGTCGTCTTAAGATTGACCTCGCAGAATAACTAGTTACATGAATACCCTTGAAAAAAGACGTATTTGAATACCCTTGAAAATCGAAAACACTGTGAACTTAGGCCCTGTGCATGAGTTGTCTCAGTATAACAATAATCATGTTGTCTTGATGTCTTAAGCGTTTGCTTTTGCCATCCTGCGTGTAATAAAACAATCAGTATGACCATTAGCTTGTTTTCACGTGACCGGCAACTTTTAAAAGTGATGTTAACCCGCGCGCCGTTGAGGTCTGGCAGGTTCCACGTCCTGTTGGGGGGGGGGGGGGGGCAAAGGCCCCCCGTCGTATCTCCGGAACCAATAGCCGGATCAGAAAAATTCAAACGGCATTCGAAAGAGCTGATCGAGGTGGACAAGATAGGATATTGATGACCTTTATATTTGACCTGTGACGTCACAGGGAGGTCAAACAAGGTCAAATCAGTCCAATGTACCTACAATGACGAGAAGTCGGTCAAAAAATGAAATCTAAGTATCCAAAATAAGCCTTGATATTATGTATATAATAAATCTGGCATGTGGATAGTCACCTGTGTGGGTGATGACCTGTGACGTCACAACCGAGGTAAGCCTCGACCAATCAGAAAACACTTTGGCGAATCGTAAGGAAAGGCGTGTTAAATTGTGAACATTCGAAAGACATGTCATATATATGCAACCACAGAAACCTCCTTGACCTTTTTTTTTTGAATTATGACGCCACAGGAAGGTCAAATAAGGTCAATTTGTACCAGTTTACAACGAAAAACAATTATTTTACGTAAAAGTGACTTTACTCACGTAAAGAATAATATTCAGTCAGGAAGAGGTTGATAAGTATCATAAATATTACCTACTCCAGACTGATTTCAAGCACAAATACCGAAAATATTGTGACGTCATAAGAACAGTCGCTACTTTTTTAGTCATTCAAATGGCTATAGGTATCTCTGGCAGTGTTAGAGATATTTTGCAAATTTTTTGCATGTGTGAGGGGTTCTCTGACATATATTCCGGTTTTGGAAAATTTCCCTAAATTTCAAAAATATCCCAAGAAATCTAAATTTTGAGTAGAAAATCCCTCCATCTAGAGTTTTTTATATTTTTGGAAATTTCGAGATAGCCATTTTGTTTGCCATGCTTTTTTATACCTACGGTCCAGTTTTTGAGTCGCTAAGTTGAAACTCTGATTTTCTGCGATTTTTCTCCGTGAACAACTTTTTCGACGAAAAATCACCGAACATGACCTCAGTTTGGCCTCTATAGCTCGTGACCTGAGATGATCTGGGACCTAATTTTTTCAGGAGTTGTGTAAAATAAATGTCCGGAGAGGTACTGAAAGTCGAAATTCGCAGCCGTTTCTGAGTTATCTGCGAAAACCACAGGGGGAGCTCTTTGGGCCCCCTCCCCCCCCAACGGGTCGCGGGTTAATGTTATTCATCCCAACGGCTCTTTTCGAGTACTGATACCGAGGGTCACATCTCATTTTTCGGTACGACCATCTTTGTTGTGGAGAGGGGAATTGAGGGCTTGCTGGGCTGGTCTCATGACTGAGATCATAATTGCGAGATATGTATTAAAGGGCTTAGGCTGGATGCGAGTTCATTGTGCTAGGGCTTATATCACCCTACAATTAGTATGTATACCTCCGTCCATCTTCAATCTGTAATTTGAAAGCTCACTAAACAGAAGAAGATGGTACAGTCTACAAGTGAGTTAATGTTGAGGGAAGGGTTACTACCACGTTTGTCCTTATTTGCATTTTGCATTTTACAACCTATTATCAGTCAGACAGAGTTTCCGTGGAAATGGCTTATAGATACGTTCATTGCGTGACTGCGTTCCTTGGATCTGATGTTCCTTGGATAAATCGCGAGTATTGAGTTCAGCAGTTAGCCGAATTCAGATTTTGTCCTAAGCTGTCAGAATGATTTAACTAAATAAGCTTGTGAAATCAACAAAGTATTCATGTATTATCTTATTGCAAATGACAAAAACATTGTTTTTTATTTTCAAATCCCATTAACCCGCGCACCGACGGGGGTCTGCGCCAACTTCGCACCGACCGGGGGGGGGGGGGGGGGGTGGCGGATGACCGCCCCCCTGAGATCTCGAGAACGAAGCAAGATAGCGACAAGCGGTAAACGGCATCGGACACGCACGGTCAAGATCTACAATTTTTACTAAGGTCGTTTTCAGGTCAGGTCAAAGATGACGTCACAGGGGTCGAAAAATTCAAAATGGCGGCGCTAGATATGGAGAGAGTTTTTCTCGAATAACTTTCGAATTAGTCAAGATAGGAGCAAACTAAGGGCATCATCGTGATCCTCTCGTCAATCCGCATCGAATGATATATATGTTGACCTCGAAAGGTCAAGGTCAAAGGTTGACCTCAGGTCACGTGACCTCGAGGTCATCATGTATATCATTCGATGCGTCTTGACGGGCTGAACACAATGAGACCATCCACGCGGCTGTATCTTGTTCCTGTACGGAGTTATTGGCCAAAAACCTTTGGTGACCTTTGATGACGTCACATGACCTCACAGCTGCCCAACAGCAAAACAGACCTCAAGGTAGTGAAGGTTGATCGTATATGAAGTCATGTATGGTATATGGGGGCATTCCGACCCGTTTTAGTGGTAAAAATAGGGAGTTGATTTTTCCCCCATTGACTTATAATGGGGAGGTCGCGAAATTGACCTGACCTTAGGTCACCGATATCAAAATTCCGAGATATACAAATTGTAGCTACTAATGACCTTATAACATCCTGCGACTTTCAAAGGCCTCCGACATCTACTGTAGCTCTGGCACGGTGACAAAGTTGCAAAAAAGTGACTTGAGGCTGGGTCATTCAAAGTGACCTGGTGACCTGACCTTAAAAGGTAGGAGGTTCAAACTTGCACACCATGTGTAAAATTGATGAGGGAATAGTCGTACCAAATTTCGCGGCGCTACGCGCCGCGGTTTTCCCGCTATTCGCGAAAAACCTCAGGGGGGGGGGGCGGATATCCGCCCCCCCCCCCGTCGGTGCGCGGGTTAAGTGAAAAGTGATCTAGGTACCGTGCGAAACTACATAAGTCAAATTCGAATAAAGAGGGACGATCCTGGGCAACGGAAAACATGAATACCTACTAAAATAGTTATAGTTATAGTTACTACTGCCATCATGATGTATGTATGTATATATGTTCCGACATGCACGGATCTCATCTGTAAATTGATGAAATATTTGTTCTCTCTCGCTCATTGTCTCAAAGTTTAAACGAGTTTTAAAATCGGTGCCGTGGTCATTTCTTCCGTATTTTCTCCATGTCGGTCATGTCAGTTTGTCGCTCACAATCTCTCACGGTTTCTTACCTGCCTCGTCAATCCTCGGCATATGATTATCTGGGATCTGGACGTTTGGTCCAAAGATATTGTGGCGTCATGCCGCAGTTCTGAAGTGTTCTGATTCGCTCAACTCAACACCTTTCATCACGCCATGACAGCTAACGGCTCGGACCATAGCCCGCCCATTCTCGCCTCACGTTCAATCCGACCGTATATCTCTGTTCTAACCCGAGAGTACAGTTTTTCTGACATTTAGGAAGTAGCCATCATTTCTCGGGTCGTGGTTTTTCCCTTCTTCAGGTCACTGTCGTCCCGGCCTCAGGTCAATGCTCTTCGTTCCCCGATCTGCACTCGGTCCTCAGACAGGGGCCGTCCTCCCCAGGTCATTGTCAGTGCCCAGCCGCGGCCCAGTGTCGGCAGGTGGCCCCGTCTGGCTGCCGCCAAGGGCCGGCCGCGTGGGACGCGAGTGGGAGGCGGCCGAAAACAGACCGATATTGGGCGCCGCGGGGAGCCAAGGTCGCACGGTGTCCGACAGGCCGCCCCCGAGCCCCACCGACCCGACCCCTGACCGCCAGATGCGCATGCAGCTAACTCAGAACGTGTTTGGATGCTCGGCGCACTTATTCAATGGTAATTGGTAATTGGCCATTGGCATCTCTCGAATTGCGTCTACATACAAATCGTAGACCGCCCTGGATCCCTCCGTTAAATCATAACGCATAGTCGTATGCTTCAGTTTGAGACCCGAATCACTGCCCGGACGGCCGTATAACTTATAGGTGAGATTTGAAACTGTGTGTTGTATCTGAAAGTGATTTAGATCTCAGGTTCCAAGGGTATACTTTTTTAACGTTAGACGATATACTTTGTGATCCAAAATCAGCTATATTTTTCCTCATCGGCTTCACCCAATTCAACGACTGCAGCCTGCGCTGAATTACAAGTGAATTACTCAGTGCCCACACACTCACGTGTTACGACCGATGCTTCATGCGCTACAAACGCACCACACCACCAGCATGCAAAGCTGATATTGTGCAAACTGCCGCAGTGTGAGCCGTATCCGAACTCCGAACACGGGCTGGAGTGCCGCTCCACGCAATGACGTCTGCTATCGATGACGTCACAAGATTAATCACTTGGAGCGCATTGGGATAATGTGAATCACTGCAAGTCTACTGCGTCACATCGCCCGTTTGGTGTTCTATTCTGGGACCGGCCAGTACGGTGGCAATGTGTCAGTGGTTTCCCTGAACGTGCAACGACAGCGTCATAGCGCTTACCGGCGAGCGACATTCAGTAGCCAGCCGATGTGATGTTGATATGCCATCAGAGTCACGCCAGCGGTCTCGCGCTCCTGATGCAACCAGAGGCATCAGGCATCGGAATTTGTATGACGATGCTATAGGTGCTGCTCGTAGTACATATAGGAAGCTCTCACTTCAGAAAGGGTGATGCAGCAAGTGAGCTGTCCAAAGTATGCGTCATCTATGTTGTTCTTCGGTATAGCCACGCTACTGCGCAAATTTGATGGCTGAGCCTAGTGAACATGGCTTATTTGTTTCAATTTGTTTGTATGATGCATTTGTGATTCATGTGCTCTTCGGGCTGTAGGTAAGTTTTCAGTTTTGTTTCGTGGCGTTAAACGTAATGTTTCTGTTTGTCGCTCGGTTCGAGGGGGAGGGGGACACTCCTGGTCACCTATTAATGGGTGGCGGCGTATTTATAAAGAAATGTGGTATTGCAATTACTGCCATGACTAGGACCTTCGCTAGGTGCCGGGTGCTGCAGTTCGCCTAGATACAGCTACAGCTCCCCTCGCTACAGCTTGAGCTGCGGCTCGGCCCGAGCTGCAGCCCGACGGCAGGCTGATTAGCACACGCTCGCGGCCTGCTGGGAAGGACAGCAGTTGTCGTCTGGGTGGCACGGAGGTGGGGTGACCTCGTGTGGAAGCCGACCGCACCCGCCGCCGCCCGACAGACGACCGACGGACGGACGGACGGACGAACAGTCGACAGGTGTCCTCCCTGTGGAGCGGGCCGCCGCCCTCCGTGGGCCGCCCGGTCACGCTATCGGCCAACGCTCTGTCGACCCCGACCCCCGACAGTCGACACCGACCCCGACCCCTCGCTGAAGCAGACACATACGCCGAGGTAGATGTAGCGACGACTCAGCATGTAGACAGTGGCCGGAATGCCGGATGGTCTTAGCTGCAGCCCATGAGCTGTAAAACCTTGCAGAAGATATCACAAAAAACGAGTGATCGTCTGTACTGGTTGACGGTTTTGTCGAAAACAACACATGTTTGTGAAGCATAACATTTAGCATTTGACATGACAAACGGGACATTTTGCATACGTGATGCGTATTGGCTCAAAATGGCACGCACCCGTAATGGCTCTTTTGATCACTTGTTCAGTATTAAGCAGCTGAGTGCTGCTATGGTGACCGTATAACGTACCGCCTGTTTATAAGAACTAGTTATATCTTGAACGGTCATTGGCGACTTACTTATGCAACATCCAGGAGTTAGCATAGCCAGTAACCACACCTTCAAATAAGTGGTATTCCTCTTTCACTTCAATATTGCTTACAATTTTGAACGTAGGTCATGCCCATTTCACAACGGCAACTTGATTCCCCATGAAGACGACATTGGTCACTTTTTGTTTGCTCAATCGATAAAGAAGTGGGCGAGTAGAGTGATCCAGCATAAATAAGTTATTGCGTGATGTTTTACAACTAGTAATGCTCATAACTTTCAAAGCCCATTTTATTATCAATCGAGGAAACCTACAGATACCTGCTTGCCTACATCCCAATAAGATTATCAAAGCAGATCGTTACAAACAGTGTGGCATCACCACATCACTTTCTGTGATAATCCGTAACACTCGGGTATAAACTGATAATGAAATGAATCGATCGAAACCAATACTTTGCGTATCAGTCATCCATAACATCAAATTTTCTTTGTGCAAACCACTTAAGAAAATAATTAGTTTAGGCCATAACCGGTGACGCCAACAGCCCTATAAATTCTCTTCCTCTATGGGCGCCATACCATCTTTGCAGACATGAATGGGAGGCACTGCGCGGCACGGCCGGTCGCGCCCGGCCCCGCCTCCGTGGCGTGGCCTTGGCCATGGGCGGGTCGCCGGCGCCGGCGCCGCCTCTCGCAGGCCTGTGCCAAACGAGCGTCGGTTTTGGAGTGGCCGAGGGGTACTGGGGGCTGGGCGGCGACCGCGCCAGACGTGGTTATCGTACCCCGAGCCGGACCTGCGGCCGCCCACAGACGCATCGGCCGGCGGCCAGGAGGCAGATTATCGGCAGGTTTTACTGACAGAGGGCAGTGGCCCCATGGGGTGCTCGCTTCAAGGTCGTCATATGCATAGCCTTGACAATTGCCGTTAAGACCCGGCTTATACCCATGTCCTTGTGTGATTGTTCCAACTCCCTGTGCGAATGTGTAACTAACCAAGGTATGAATGTATAGGTACTGAAGAAAAAAAAAACAAAAAAAAACGTAGTGTCTAGTCAAAGCTATTTTTAGCTTTGATTTCTTTCCGCCCCTTGTATGCATGACTCATAACACTACTTGCATCTGTATTTGGCTGCACAGGTTTTTTCGCTTCTTTTTGTTATTTTCCTTTTCTTAGCAGGGAGTGTCACGACTTGCATATTTTTGTTTTTGGTGTTAACGTATGGTTCTATGGTCGTGCGGGACCGTGGGTGGACACTCCTGGTCGTCTGTTCATGGGCGGCGGACTATTTCGTAGATTAGTTAGAAAAAAAAAGACGTGTACTTCCTCTGTTTACCTGGTTTTGTTAGATAACATCTGTTTAAAGTATGCGTTGCGTTTTAGTTACTAATCAGCATACCTATACGTAAACGAACTATCTGCAATCTGCATGGTAGAGGGTTTCAGCGCGGCAATACTCATTCATTTTAGCTGTTCTGTTTTCAAGATTTAATCCGCGCCGTGCTGGGGGGGGGGACGTTTTCACGCCCCCCCCCCCCCAGGTTTTTCGCGAATATCTCAATTGGCAATTGGCATTACGTTTTTGTTAACCTGTTCATACATCTTTTCCGCACATGTGAGAATTTCAGACCCGGGTCGTTCAAGGTCAGATCACCAGGTCACGTCAAATGACCTTACCTCAGAAAAAGTTCAAAGACTCGCTGTAGCTACACTCGGATTCTCGATATGTCTGACCTAAGGTTAGGTAAATTTTGCGACCTCTCCATTATAAGTCAATGGGAGAAAATTAAATTGCTCCTCGTTTGGACGGATGTCGTTCTAAACCTTCTCAAACATCTGTTCATATTAAACATGACACACTGAATTGGAAAATTTCACCTGTGACCCCTTTGTGTGCCCTTGAGGTCATCTCGAGTCATGAAAGGTCACCAGCAGTTTTTTTACCATGACTTGACAGAGACGTGCTAGAGCAGTGAAAACGCGTCAGATGTGTCCAACTCAAAGATATGGATCGTCTGATATACAACATGACCCTTTCCGGTCCAGTCATGACCTTGACCTGAGGTCAAATTTTCAAAATAACCTTTCAAGGTCAACTCACAACTTATTTGACGCGTCTCGACGAGAGGAACACGATGCCGGCAAAAGTAATGTCGTGGCGTGGCTTTCTTGAGCCAAAAGTTATTACCGAAAAACATTTTTTCGTGAAAAGTGCTATTTTTAGAGTTTGTGCCCTCTGGGGACTAAACCGTTGATCTGAGGTCAAATATGAGAACAGTACTCAGAAAGGTCTGTAAAAGGGATATCGAATGCGCTTTTCCACGGCGCTGTAGCTCTATTGGTTCCCGAGTTAGCCGTTGGCAGTTTTAAAAGTTGTTGAAATGGACAAAAATTGATCTTTGATTACCTCTGGTAACCTGACCTTTGACCTGACCTTAAAAATGACCGAAGTATTTCCGCCATTATTTTTTACGCTCTTGCTTGTTTCCATCATAAAAAGCTCTCAGGTATTTAGTAAAGGACCAAACGCGACGTCTGTTCCACCTTGTGTCATTGAATGATTCACAATGGTCAGTAAAGGCGAACGTTTCTTGCTACATTAGAGAAACGGTTATCGTGAAAATTGACTTTCGCAAAGAACTCTATCTCTAACAAGTGCATT
The DNA here is from genome assembly GCF_019059575.1 of Amphibalanus amphitrite. Taxonomy (NCBI): domain Eukaryota; kingdom Metazoa; phylum Arthropoda; class Thecostraca; order Balanomorpha; family Balanidae; genus Amphibalanus; species Amphibalanus amphitrite. Next base: position 1,101,925 of record NW_024881528.1, on the reverse strand, counting down.
CATGTTTGACGAGCAGGCCAGAGCACGGAGAGCACAGAGCCCTCTATGTATCCCTGCTAGGCTGAGTGTCCCGAGTACCGATCCTGTGCGATCTGACTGGAAACACTCGACTCGCCGTACAGACCTCGGGCGCATTAGGTGGCGCTGCCGTAGCTGGCGGACAGAGGTCGCCGCTAACCTCTACAGGAGCCGGTAGGCCTGTGAGCCTCATCGATGCAGCAATAGATATGAGCCAAGACAACACATGCCTGTACTGTATGAAATCCGCCGGACCGCCTCACTTCTCGTACTCATGCAAAATAAACACAAAAAAGTAAAAGAGTGCATTTGTTTGGGATAGCTCTAAATTAGGGACCTTTCCTGGCTTCAGGAAATTCATTGGACACCCACAGCGGGGTGATGGCAAAAGCCGATACAATTAGGTACGGTGGCAGGAGAGATCCAGCAAACAATAGGGAGACACTACATAAACCGTGCTTTTGCAACTTACTCATTGAATGGGCGGTGCTACTCATTGCCAAATATGCTGGCTTTACCTACCCATCAGCCGGGGCCGCCGATTCTGACGCAGATCCGGCCTCATGGGGGTCGAGGGCTAGATAAATCGGCGCTCTGGGGTTCCTTAGAGGCGTCTTGCAGCGCAGGCCGAGGCCACACCTGCCGTGAACGCCCCACGGGCCTCCACAAACGGCGCCCGGCCCTTTACTGCAGCTATGGCAACAGGCGCACGGCAGCTTCTGCCGGCCGAGCCCCCAACAATCGGCAGCGGACGGCTCGAAAATGCGGCACTGTAACAGGTGCGCCCCCGTAATACAGGAAACATAGTAGAGCGCCGTACCCAGCGCCAGCACTGCCGACAGCAGCAGACACAGCGACAGGAGAACCATCGCGGCGCGGCAGGAGTGCGGCTGGACGTTGCAGGTGCCGGGACAGGTCGAGTCTGAGATCGAACACGGTGGCCCGTTGCTGTTCAAGTACCCAGACCGGTGACATTATCGAGCCGTCCGCCGCCGGCTGCGCCGCTCTCGGCCGGCAGAAGCTGCCGTGCGCCTGTTGCAGAACATGCCGTAACGGGACGGGAATCGTGTGCGCGGAGCGTTCACGGCCTGTGTGGCTTCGGTCTTTTCTGCAAGACGCCCCGAAAGGATCCCAAAGCTCCGATTTCACCAGGCCTCCTCCCCCCCCCCCAAGGATTTTGCGGCAGAAGAAACGGCTCCGGCTGACGGGCGAAGCCAATGGACCCAGCGCCATCAGACAAACGGCTTGGCTGATAGCTGAAGCCGATAGAGCTCGTTGGCAATGGCGGGTGACGCTCAAAATTGAGGACACCTTACGGTGTGTAACGGCTTATTGGTAGCTGTGCCTGTAAATGATGCAGATAAGCTTCACATCGCTATGTCTTGCCACGTCTCTGTTATGCAGTCAAAATGAATGGGTATTGGGTACATTTGGAAAATGCATTTCTCTGAGGTCCGGTCAAAGATCCATAGATCGGGTCCGATTTGACAATTTGCGAGTAGGTATAAGTATAATGACAGTCTAGCTGAAAATGTACAGGTCTCGCGGGTTTTAGCGCTAGGTTTTGCACCTGGAAAATTTAGTGTACTTCAGGCTATATCTTCGTCGTCTTAAGCTTTTAAGTGTTGAAGATGCGATCGACTTGTTGGGTAACAAGCCGGCCATGATCGTGTAAAATGGCTTCATCGTAGATCGATTAGTTTCTGAGATATAACCGGAAATGTAAAAGTGCAAAACCTACCGCTTAATCTCGCGAGAGCCGTACCAGCATTACTCTGTATATCGTGTTGATGATCTTAAATGACTTGTAAGCTTATGTTTTGGCTTAGAATGGCTCTGGTTCTTTTTTGTAATGCTCTTCTAAAAGGTTGTCTTCGCCAAATTGCCTTGTATTTGTCGATTGCCATCACACACCACCGTCCAGTCACATGGCTTGGACACGACTCCTCCTCCGTGCCGTCCGACGAGCTGGCATGGCCCCGAAACTGGGACGAACGGCCGCCGGGACCGCTCCGACGCCATATGTGCCCCTCCGTCCACATCGGAGGGGACGGGGCAGACGGCGGCCAGCCGACGCTCCCCGCGGCGCCGAGGCGACAGGCACGGTTCGTCGGAAGGTCATCTCAGGCTCAAAAGAAACGATATATACCATTCGAAAGCTGACGGTGAGCTGAATCCAAAAATGTAATTTTTATCAAAATCGATCGATGGCCTTTTTTGAAAATTGTGTTTTTGTAAAAACTTTATAATTTTTTATTCAACGGGCTGTCCCGGACATTCTTGAAAACATAAACATGTATTTTTGAGTTCCAGTGAAAGCTGAAAGCCAAAAGAACAATATTTAGCGAAGCAATATTTCCTAACATTGATATGCGTCTCCCACAGCCGACAATAAGGCGCAATCACACAGCTCAGTGTCACGATGGACTAAAGTCGGCCACACAGAAGCGTGAAATGACCCTTATCGACTCGCAGACCCGGCGCTCTCAGCCCGCCTGACCGGCCACGGTAAGGAGGTTCGGCTGTCGTTCTACTAAACGGGCGTCATATTTGTTAGTTTAACGATTCAAGTCGGTACTTGAGTTATTCAGGATACATGAGCAGAAGATTCATTGCTCTGTCATCTTCACATCATGCATTAATTTGCATTTGTTCATGTCTACTTTGCTCAATTGAGCCTGGTATCATGCCCATATAAGGAAAATTGGCCGCGCTGAAATGTCAGAGGTTGCACCGGCCTCAGCTCGGGTGGAGTGGGGGTAGCGCCCGGGTGGGCAGGGTAACCTTTGACCGGTCGCACGGCCGAGCAGCTGTCACCAGTACAGCCTCTGACAGTGATACCCCGCTCACTTCCCCTGCGCGGGCACTGAGCGCAGCTGGATGGAACAAAACATGTATAAGAAAAATGTAAATTAAAGCATGTTGTAAATCAAGCAGAACAATGAATTTTCTTCACAGGTATCCTGAATAACTTTAATAGCGATGTGGACAGTTAAACTGACAAATATGACATTTATTTAGTAGAACGAGAGCCGAACGTTCTTTCCGTGGCTGGTCAGGCGGGCCGAGAGCGCCGGGTCTGCGAGACGATAAGGGTCAATTCACGCTTCTGTGTGGCTGACTTTGGTCCATCGTGACACTGAGCTGTGTGATTGCGCCTTATTGTTGGCTGTGGGAGACGCATATTAATGTTAGGAAATATTGCTTCGCTAAATATCGTTCTTTTGGCGTTCAGCATTCACTGGAACTCGAAAAAACATGTTTATGTTTTCAAGAATGCCCGGGACAGCCCGTTGAATAAAAAATTATAAAGTTTTTACAAAAACGCAATTTTCAAAAAAGGTCATCGATCGATTTTGATAAAAATTAAATTTTTGGATTCAGCTCACCGTCAGCTTTCGAATGGTATATACCGTTTCTTTTGAGCCTGAGATGACCTTCCGACGAACCGTGCAGGCTCCTACACTCAATTCTCACACTACAGTTCTTTTGCCGCTTTCGAAAGTCGTTTGTCGTTTGCTTCTTATTTAAATCTTATTTTTCTTATTAGAATAAGATTGCAACATTGGAGAAAAATGGTCAAGCAAAACACCCATCAACTTGAATTTCGGACATGTCCTGATCAAAACATATCTCTCGACTCTCACACTTCAGAACTGCACTACGAGACAAACCGATTATGCTAGCATTGGCTGTTTTTATCATTTCATCGTTTGTAAAGTTGCCCGTGTGTTATGTGATACTGTTACAAGATACGAAAGGAAGTCTTGTGAAGTTCTCAAGAAGCGACCGACCATGACTGAACAGTGCGCATCCGTGTTGTCTCGGAGTGCCCTCGAACTAGTTCCCATGGTGTCTGCTCTCGCAGTTCCGCTCCCGCCCCCCGTCTCTGTGACCCCGTGAACCCCGGCTACTGCTGCCGTACCCGGGCGCCCCGCCCCCGACCTGTGACGTCACACGGCCAGGCCCCGCCCCGCCGCGTGCGTCTCTGAGAGGCAGGGCGCCCGCGTGGGTTTGTTGTGGTGCGCTGGGCGGTCGGTGCGCAGCGGCACGTGAGGCTGCGTCTGCACTCTGAGGAAGACAGGACAGTTTCGGAGATATTTCAAGCAGAGAAGCGGCAAACCAGAAAAGTCTTGAAGCAGGAACGCCCACAAGAGCACCTGTGCGGGCCGACGAAAGTTGCGGGGGCCAAAAGCGTTCAGCTGATCGGTGAGTGTCGCCTGGCCGACATATGACACTGACATGTCATGCATGACCTTGCGTGTAAATTTGATACTACCTGAACCGGTGTCACTGACCTGAGGTTCGACATATTTGGCTTGTTTTATCATGAAGCGAAATTCGAGCTTGTCAGTCAAGCAGAAGTTGCAGTTAGCTACCTCATTGGTCATTTCAATTACCATAGATAACATGAATCTGGATTGGACACGAAATTTGATAAATGCAGAATGGGGCCGAAAATTTATCAGTAGGATCCTTTGTCTGTTGTCCGCGCGATCGATCTACTGAAATTTACCATAACTTGCATTGGACGATGCATCATTTAAACCAAGATTTAAACATTTGAAACTGTATTCTGTATAATTTCGCAAAGTATTGAATCAGAGCACAAGTATTTGTGGTTTACTTTTATTTATTGTGATCATAATCGATTCAACATATTTTCCGAATCATTCAAGTGATTGATGCTTAGGCATATGCGCTTCGTTTACAATTTCACGCTTGTTAGCTTATGGCTTACATTACAAAAGGAAACACGGTAAAGGAATGGTGACTGGAGAGCCTTTCAAACAGCAAAGCAAGGAATAAGAAGCGCTTTTACAGAGAAGACGAACAACAAGCGACAAGCGCGTTTTTCCTGACAAAAAAAAAAAACTCCACTCCGATGAAAACCCTACCACACAGGATCGAGACCTCAACCAGGAGCGTTCCTGGACTTTAGACGGACTTCAAATGTTTGCCCTCTTTTCGTTAAAGAGAGGAGCTGCAGTGCTCTTGGCTTCGTAATGCTGAAAATCTCGTCTCTTCGGAAAGGCCACAGTCACACCAATATGCATAATGCTCACATAATAGTAAGCCAAGCGTCCACTCTCATCAGGTGCCCAGCTAGGCCGTCAATTTGAGAAAGACTTACTTTGGTACCTAGTAACTATGCTTTGAAACGAAAGTTAACAATTTTAAGAAAACTGATGAAATTTTGGCGCCGTAAATTGGATACAGTACGGATCAGCGAGCCGAGGCACCATGGGTCGTCAGCACTGCAAGTTCACCGATACAGCTACAGGGTCCCTGGAACCATAGTAACATCAAGACGCCTTTTGGGGCAACAAACGAGCGAGCGCCAGAGTGAGCCATGTACAGAGTTAAGTTTTTGCGATTTGCGGTCGGCGAGATACAGACTCAGACGCACGCTCATAGGCACTGGTATAAACGGCTCTATAGAAGACCCGTTAACTACTCTAAAATGGCTCACGCCGGGTGAACTTCTTGCCCTCTACGCCAGAAGAACGTCGAAGCTGCTAGACTTTCCAACGGCTACTGGACGCTGTAGGAGCTTACAAGCACTGCATCGAGCTGTATGGAAGACGACGCGTTCCCAGAGTGCGAGGACTCGGACGAGGGAAGACCGTCACCCAATGGCTGGTCTTCTGCTCAGTTGCCCGCCCACTGCCCAGTGGCATCGAGAAAGAGGATCGTTTATACGATTGACTAGATTCAACCGTAGATGTGATTTCAGAGGACCCGAAGTGAACAGCTTTGTGGAGTGGCTAGGGCGGCTGGGAGTTGAGACGCCTGTGTGGTGGTAAGGTAGGAAGCCCAAGGACAAAAAAAAAACAGACTATCCTACTCATTGCTCCTTCGACATGTAGCATGAACCAAAGACAACTGTTCTCTAAACAGCCTTCTGCCTAAACAGTAAACGATTCCCAATCCGCCCTCGCCGCCTCTCTCCGCAACAGCTCAGCCGTCCAGAGCTCCCTGCTGGGCTGAAGGATTCTCCGAGGACTGTCAGCCGGCCACCTCAGCATGGGTGCCCTCGCGCTGCGGCCTGGAGTGCGATGTGAGAGTCGATGTCATTGCCAGGAAAACGAGCGATGTCGACCAAAATCGAGTCCCGGTGGACCTCTAGACGGCCCACGGAGACGCAGCCGCACACGAGGGCCCGCACCATCCAGGCCAAGGCTATAGAACTCCATCCAGGCATGGCTGGCCGGAAGGCACAGACAGCTGATGGGATCACTACTACCACCAGCTATCACTGATGGCGACAGGACGGTTCCTGCGGCTGACGTCCACCAGCTCCGAACCGGTCAATTGCGGAGTGTGAGCACTGCAACGACCGCCACTGTTGAGCGGCACCCGGCTGTCGGGAGGATTCAAGTCCACCTGCGTTGCCCGGCGCTGCGATGCACGTACCTACTCGACGTGTCACAGTTTGGAGGGGCGGAAAACGGCGAGTGTACCCTCTCAGGCGTGAGGCGAACATGCTCATTAGTCATTAATGTTTTATGTTGTCTGCGTATTTCGCCCTATTTCCACTCGTTGTGGCGTCTTGTAACCACTGCATAGCTAATGAACCACTTGTCAATGTTGCAATATACGGTTCTAATACACCCGTTTTTAATTTATTTCTTAAGAAATATGAGCAAAAAACATCAAAACGTCGAAGCAAAGGTATTGCCATTTAAGAGGCAGCCCAAACGACACTTGAACTTGTTTTGTTTGACTTATTTTGACAGAAAAGCAGTCGATTCCCCATTCCGAAAATTTCGGCCCCATTCTGCATCAGCCTGATTTCGTGTCCAATCCAGATTCATGTTATCTATGCAATTACCTATCCGTAGATATATTTTGTGATACCATACCCTACTACGGGCGAGAATAAGAAGGCATGCTTTGGTAATGTGAATGATACGATAGGTTCTATATTCATGTTTTAGGTACTAAGGCAGCACATCTTTGTTGTTCCCTGGCATATCATATAGTTAGCCAGGTGATGATTAAATATCCCCGTGAAACTTTCGTGTCTATTCCTAAACAAAAGTGCCGGCATTTCATCCCATCTTTGACCCTGAAAAAGATGGACCAACTAAACGTAAACACAGTAATTATCATGGCTTCTGGCGCTTTCCGTGTGTGTGAATGATCTTACGTACAGATGAGACGCTGGAAGAAATGGTTAATGAAACGCATTGCTTGATCGTTTTTTATATTAAATGGAAAACCAACCACAAGAACGTATTTTTATTCATTAACCACCGTGTCTTTCTGACTTACCCTTTCAAATATGTCCACATATCGTCTTTTCGTTTTTTTTTGGGGGGGGGGCTGACGTCCTTATCGCCGTTATTTGTTAGCTCCTGCATGAAAGCTGATTTAATCAGATGACAACTTAACCGGTCTGGATTACTTTAGTAATATAGGTATGAATATGTTAGAAAAGGCCAAAGAAAACTTTCGCCAGTTTGCAGGTGATAAATGAAGACCAAAACATTGTATTGAGGATCACTTCACACTTGTAAGCTTTACAATCACACTTATATGTGGCGTCCACGCTGAATTTTTACTACGCTTCTGATGTACCGGGAATTTCGGATTTCTTTAGAACTGGGTATTTGATGTCTGCGTGCTTTTAAGAATCACCCGAAATGCGTTGTATGTTGCCACTAGCCAGTAAGTGTGATTGAAATCGGAGAAGAAAAACACCGGTGTTATGGTAATGTCATGAAGTGTTTCGAGTTACCTCTGTTGACCTCCCAGGGCGGCTACGCTCCTTGACGCCCCCTTGTTGCCGAATGTTCAGACGATTTATCTCTCAATAAACTACGCAGTTGTTTAACTCTGTGCTGGTCTGGCGTTGCCGACAACAAGCAACTCACCGATCATTTCCAATGTAGATGCTGACTGGAGCTGGGCTGGAGGCGCTGTGCCGACCCTGCCACCGCACTATATACGGGCAAACAGAATGCGATCTCTCATTGGCGAGCCACGCGGAGACTCATCACGAGGTGCCGCCTCGTGCGCAGTCAGCCTGAACCATCCGGGTGGACGGCGCCCCTCCCCTCACGTGCCCATGTCCTATGGGTGTGTCTGGTCACCCGTGACTGACGCCCGTCTAGTGACCCGTGGCCGGCACCTCTTCTCTTGGACTCCATGTCCCATAATCATCTGCAGTGATCACAGGCCTTCAAAGTCCACTCCTTTTAGCTGCAGAGGTGGCTCTAGATATTTGGGCCGTCATTATAGCCCCTCATCTTACGTCTGCGCACAGCTGTTCCGGGGCTCGTCTCTTACGAAGTAAAGCGGATAAGTTGGTTCGGGATGTAAGCTCGCCGACCTCAAAAACAGTCTTTTTCGAAGGATGGTTTTGGGCCACATTTAATATTGGGCCACATTTAATCCCAATAGGCAAAAGGCACTTATATACCAGCCGTCAACATACAAGCCGTCTGTATGTGTGGATATTCTATTTGTCGTTTCCTGTCAAAGTAAAAAAGTCACAAAACATTGTCAATCATTCGAAATGACCTGTCAGGTTTTAGGGAGTTGTTGATGAGGGATTCCGAATTGGACAAAGGAAACGTTGGTCGGGGTGAGTAGTGTCGAATTCGATTTTTACAGTCGTTTTTATCCGTGGTTCTTCAAGTGTCTACGAATATACAGACTATGGTGAAACTTGTTCATTGTCAGCTTATCTCTAGGTATTTTTGAAGATCCCGTAATTTATGCGCAATAGCTAGGTACCCACCCATCTATAGCGTCCCAAGTACACCGCAGTTTTTATGCGTTATCTATCCGCAATGCCGCGGTATTGCGGCCAGGCCTTCTAATTCTATACTGTGTGATCCAGCTCGGATGGTGTCTCTCTTCTGCATAGCTCGGTGATGGAGACAGAGCTGACCTAATGAGACAACCGACCGGGGAGACCCCGGTCGGTATCTGCCCGACCCCGCTCAATCCGAACAAAGACCGGCTGACCCCCGCTGCTGAAATGAGCCGCCGCGGCCACGCGCTGAGAAAGTCGCCGCCCGATCGGTGCGGCGGCGCGCTCATTGATTTGTTACCGGGCCCGATCTCGGCAGAGATAAGCAGCCAGGCCGGAGACAAAAACCGGCTAATCGGTTTTTCCTCGGCGGCCGCTGGCGAATGAGTTGCTCGTTTCCAGCTCGCTCTCAGCAGAGGTGAATGGCAGTTCCACGCTCCAATAAAACGGACCTGGTGTTCCCGGGCCCCGACAAACGGACAAAGCACTGCGGCGTGATGGCGCATTGCGTACGAGCTGCACTTTCAGATGTTGAATCATTGAACCTGTGTGTCGTGCAGGCTCGTTAACTTTTTTATACGTGATAAACCTTACGTTGGGGAGGAATATCAGCTGCTCGTTCCGGTGATATATTCGTCCCAATGCCTGCTGCAACCGGTGCCAGTCAAATTGCAGTTTCTGATAGATGGCTGTGATTTACGGTCGTGTTTGCTTTACGAGCGCGCGGCGAGGCAGATGCGGCGTCGTTAGCGGCGCAGTGCGGCGGTCGCTGCGCGGCGCCGACACGCGACTCCCAACTATGGCGTGCTGCGCCAGTCACGGCGCCGTGCCGCGGCGCATTTGTCGACCGGCCGAGCTGTCACGTGATTCACTGGCCGTTGGTGACGTTGAATCACGTGACAAATGGCTCTCCCACCGGGCACGAGTGGCGTGCTGCGCTCTTAGGTCAGCGTGGCGCAGAAGCATGGCACAGACCGGTACGGCCCACTCCTTCAGGGCAATCTTTTCTGCTGCAAGGTCTGACCAAAGACGAGTACCGGTGGTACGGCGCAGAACGGTTCAAGAGACTTTCGTCATGAAGAAATGCAAACTTTTTCACTCACAACGTCTCGCCGCCGACTTAAGGCATGTCGATGCTTTAGATAAGCACCGGAAGGACCAAGCTAGTGCTGGTGGGAAATGCGGAACTGCTCCTGAGGTCACCCCTCCCCGGACGTTAGATGCCTCCTTGCTGCCAGCCCGACAACGGAAGGAGTGAGCCGGAACTTGTCAGAGGGCCAATTACGCCAATTACCGTGAGCTCGGCGACCTGCCGGCCCGATGATCGCGCGATGAGGTCGCCGCGTCCCTGACCCTGTTCGCCGCGTGTGCGGGGATGATGGCGGTGCGGGCCCCGCAGCCAGGCCGCCGCTCCTCGCCGCTCTCACGTGCACCGAGCAAACACGACAACGCTCCTACCGCTCCGGACAGGACAGACGGGACAGGCGGAATGGACAGACCGCGCAGACAAACCAGACGGTGCAGACCAGACAGATTGGACAGTTCTAGCTGTCGCAACCCAAAAATCTGTTAATTTCAAATATATGTATGTCACATGTCCACTGGAAATCGCCCTGGACGATTGGTTTCTTTTGTCAAGAACCGACGTGTATAGAAGGCCTGTGCTAATAAGTCATTGTCTTTTATGACGTCGACCAGTTTCTGATCACAATGCCGTAATCTATCGACATCCACGGTCCTTTCAGAGGAGTTGTGTAACGTAATTTCAGTTAAAATTCCGCGGCTACTCACTCACTTTCACTGCAAGATCACTCCCTAAACACTTTCAATAAGATTGCTGAATGCCTATACTCGTACTAGTATGCTGAATGAGCTACCAAACAAGGAGAGATCGCTTCAGCACTGCCTATCACGCCCATCATGGCTCATTAAGGGCTGACACAAGTTCGAAGATAGCCATCAGTCTGTCAACTGGTGTATCCCACAATTGACCGTGGTTTCTGACCGGCTGTCATGATCCGATAACGATCGCCATCGTCCGTCAACAGGTTCCGTGGTTCACAATCAAACAGCATTTCCCATCAGCATTTGCAGCTGATGATCGCCTCGGCCGATCAGCCATGCTCTCAGCCGTCCCGGTCAGTCTTCCGTTCACTTCCGCCTGCCCTGCGCTGCCCTTCCGAGCCGCGGCGGCCGGGTCGACCACGCCGCTCGGAGTCGACCAGCGGCTGACCTTGCCGGCCAGGAAGCGGCCGCTGCGCGCACGTCCGAGCTCAGAGCGGCGCGCGCGGCACGTGACCGGCATACCCACTGATCGAGTCGAGTCTGCGGTCTGCCGGGGCACTGGAGCACAGGCGCGCTCAGCCGGACCTCACACACGGCTGACCCCGTGTATGGTGGAGAGGATGACCCTGCAGTGAATCGGCACGACTCTCCTTTACTTCACGACCTTCTTATTGGTCCGAGTGGACCAACCACGTCTGTAGAACATGTGGATGGTGATGGAAGGTCAAACCGCTCAGAGTACTGATTAGAATGTAGTGGTGGTTCTGTACAGACCCAGTACTCGCAGACCAGCTCGTGTTGCTTCCTCCCAAAATCTGGGCCTTGTTCTAGCTATTGAGGAAGTAGTGAGGAGGCCAGTAGCCTCACTCGCTCTACGCCGAGCCAAACACAGGTTCACGGGAGCGGAGTGAACGTCAGTGATAACTAGTGAAGGATTCCTCCCAAAGCACTGTTTCCTGGTCGAGCTGAGGAAGCCCTGGTCAGCTCTTAAAAGTCATCTCCGACCAGACACCACTTACAACAACGCCAGCCCCTTTCACGTTCGTACATAAATGTTACCGCAAGCGTCCGGCACCTTTTATATGTATGTGCGACTGGCAACTGCCCAGTGTGGGGACATGCTCCCAGCAGACAAATTTTCGTTAGCTGTGTTTCTGGGACAGCAGCTAAGCAGCTGCGTCACTGCAGCGGTCACTGGGCGCATCCACACGGCTCCTCATCAGCCAGCCTGCGTCATCCCGCGGTGCATGATGAAGCCCTCGTGAGTAGGAATGTGTAATGCTAGGTTCTGGTTACAGATGCAGGCTCCCGCTCTCTGCTTAACAATCAGCGACCCGGTAGTTGCACTCTGCACAGTCACGTTGAAGTGAGGCCCGTCCTAGCCCATCATTGTTTGACACACTTGGCCGCATCGTACGTTGTTGGATATTTTGGCATTCACACCATCTAACAGGCACAACAATGGTCTATTAACCCGCGCCCTGCTGGGGGGGGGTGTTTGAACACCCCCCCCTGTGGTTTTTCGCGAATATCTCAAAAACGGCGGCGCGGAGCGCCGCCGTTTTTGGTACACCTTATCATACATCAATTCTACACATGTTGTGAAAATTTCAGACCAAGGTCATTCAAGGTCAGGTCACCAGGTCACTCGAAGTGACCTCACCTCATAAAAAGTTTCAATGTCTGTCATAGCTACACCGAGTGACCGATCGCTTTGAAACTTTCAGCGATTGCTAAGAGCATTAGCATGTACAAAATGTATATCTCAGAATTTTGATATCGATGACCTAAGGTCAGGTCAATTTTGCGACCTCACCATTATAAGTCAATGGGAGAAAATTGAAATGCGCCTGTTTTGGACGAAAGACATTATAAACACTCCCAAACACTGGATTACAAGTGGTTTAGACACACTGAACATGAAAATGGTGTCTGTGACCCCTGTTTATGCCCTGAGGTCATCTTAGGTCACGAATGGTATCTAACAGTTTTTCGCAAATAACTTTTGATAGAGGCATGCTAGAGCGATGAAAACGCCTTAGATGTGTTCAGCTCGACGATACGGATCGACTGATATGCAACATGACCCTTTCCGGTCAGGTCATGACCTTGACCTGAGGTCAAATTTTCAAGTTGACCTTTCAAGGTCAAATTATAGTTCGTTCGATGCGTCTTGACGAGAGGAACACGATGCCGGTAAAAGTAAGCTCGTACAATGCTTGGGTCAAAAGTTATTGCAGAAAAACTGTTTCCGAAAAAATCGGCTATTTTTGCAGTTTTTGCCCCCTGCAGGCAAAACCGTTGACGTTAGGTCAAATCTGAGAGAATTACTCAGAAAGGGCGTTAATAGGGCTATCGAATGCGCTTTTCCGCGGCGCTGTAGCTCTATTGGTTCCCGAGTTATGCGTTGGCTTCTTGGAAATTTTCGACATTCGACCTGGAAATCGGCGAAAATTTGCCTTCAATGACCTCTGGTGACCTGACCTTTGACCTGACCCAAAAATTGACCGAAGTGATTTCCTCATTATTTTTGACGCTCTTTCGAACGCCGCCTTCCGCGTATCGCTACGTGGCCCAGGAGCCGAGTTAGAAGGGGGGGGGTGTTCAAACACCCCCCCCCCCCCCAGCAGGGCGTGGAAATCCAGGACCCCCAGCCGGGCGCGGGTTAACAATCGACAGTGGCAACCGCCGATATTTCGAGCTATGCATTACCCCGAGGCAGGTCACACACCGAATACGCATTTTCTGGAGATACAGAGGCGCCCCACCGATTTCTCATCGTCCAAAAACTGCCAACATCAGGATCTGTAATAACAGTAGCAGCAACAGCAGCAGCAGTAGCAGCGGCAGCATCCCTGCCGAGCGGCGGGTCCGACTCCGAGAAGGGTCGACCGCCTACGTGCCCGGTCATCTTGGCAAGGTCGTGTCTCGGTCAGAGCGTATCGCGCTGCTCCGGTCTGGCGACCCCGTGTGTCGCGTGGGACGAGCTCTGCGAGCCGCGGTGGTCCGACGACCCTGTGTGTACCGTGTGGGCCGAAATCTGCGTGTGGAACGCGCTGCAGCTCCGCCAACACGGCGCGGTGACGACACCGGGCAATTAACCCGACACCGCGCGCGCCGCGCCGTGGGAGGACGGCGGTAGACAAATAGAGCCGATTGATTCGCCGAGTGTGGCAGTGGCAGCGGCGCCGTCACGGCCGCCAGATAATCAGATAGGCCCGCGCCGTCATCGCCACCCCGCAGCTCCATTCTACCGCCGCGTTGCATCACGACGCTAGAACAATTCAGTGCCGTCTTGGCCCTCGGCTGAGACGCGTTTTATGCGGCTGTTTTCAACAGTTGGCGCCTCACCAAGGCCGGCAGGCCGAGAGGAACGCGTTTCATCATGTGCCGGCTGTAACAGCCTTCTTGGCCCCTGCAGGCGGCGCAAAAACGAGCGCCGTCCCTCTGTTCGACGACAATGGCGGCCGGCGATTCGTTTTCACTGCTCCGGCGGCGCCGCCGGACATTCTGGGTCAAGAGCGACGCCCGGCTACTATGCTGATCGGCGCGACCGTCCACGCCCCGGCGCGCTGATTCCACACGCGTGTCACGCTCCCCGGCGGCCGCCATTAGTTCTATGCGTGACCGGCAGTCCACGGCAGCCGCCGGGCCCCCGGTCTCCCGGACTCTCAGAGGCACAGAGGCCGTTACGCAATGTCGTGATACCGTGTTGGTGTTAGTAGCTGGGTGCCCTCGGAGTAGCAGAGGCGGGATCAGGGCGGCTGTCTCCGGAGAAACACGCTCTGCTTCCGACCGTGTTTTGACAGATGCGCGCCAAGACGCCTGATGTCAGAAGTGAGCTTGAGCACCGCCTCCGCCGGTGTGGCGGCCCTGTCTCACCTCAGCGACTACTATCCGCTGCATCAGGACACTTATTCAAGGGTCGTGTGCCCCAGTGAGGGATCGGACCGGAGCTTAGGGTGTTGCTGGTATTACAGAGTGACTAGGGGAGAGTGGGGTAATTTGGCCGGTGGTGTAAATTGGCCGCCCCCACCTGTACGAGCGCTAATAAAAGTGAATGAAATAACTTTAGTCTCTATCCATTTGTCATCGTCATAACTAACTCCAGAACAAATGTCAAAACTTTCCCCCTCTTAGTTTTATTCAAAATTAATAAAGCGTGAATTTCGCTAGAAAATGGTAACTTTTACTTCCGTTTAAAAATTTGTATAACATGTAGTATTTGGGCTGTAAACGAATTCAAACATTATAGCGCCATTCTTGAGGGTGTTCAGCGGTTCCAAGAGCAATTTCATCTAGTTCTATACAGCCATGACGACTTTATAGACAAAAATTTTCAGAATGGCGATGTGGGGTTATTTGGCCGGGACTAGCGGGGCAACTTGGCCGGTGCGCTCAGAGTCACTATGCTGGGACGGCCAGGTTGTCATGGTCAATTATACCATAAAGGACATAATTCATTACCAACTTTGACTACCTTGATGACATATTTCCTATTGGACAGCTGTAAGGGCATGTGACGTCATCAAAGGCTACCTAACGCTTTTTTGCTAATAAATACTTACAGAAAAAAGATACAGCCGCGCAAATG
The DNA here is from genome assembly GCF_019059575.1 of Amphibalanus amphitrite. Taxonomy (NCBI): domain Eukaryota; kingdom Metazoa; phylum Arthropoda; class Thecostraca; order Balanomorpha; family Balanidae; genus Amphibalanus; species Amphibalanus amphitrite. Next base: position 1,086,764 of record NW_024881528.1, on the reverse strand, counting down.
GTCTCATTGTGTTCAGCTCGTCAGGGCGCATCGAATGATATACATGATGACCTTGAACTCGCGTAACCTTGAGGTCAAGCGACCTGAGGTAACGTGACCTAAAGTCAACCTTTGACCTTGACCTCTCGAGGTCAACACATACATGTTTCGATGCGGAATGACGAGAGAATTACGATGGTACTTTTAGTTTTGGCCTAGCTTGATTACTTCAAAAGCTATTCGTAAAAAAACTGTCATCGCATCTAGAGCCGCTATTTTGACTATTTTCGACCCCTGTGACGGATGAGTCAACCTCCAAAATGCTTCAAATGCGTCGTAGGACACGCGTCATTGCTGAATGTGAAGCTGACTCACCTATAACAAAAATCATGGCCTGAAACTAACACCGGCCAAATTGCCCCACACCCCCGGCCAAATAACCCTGCTAGTGGGGCAATTTGGCCGCTTTGCAGACCTTTGTAATACGTCACAATTTCAATATAATTAGTTACTCTATCATTTCAAGTTTACTGTCCAGGAAAGTAAAATGTATGCCACACCTGGCAGCGTTGAGAAAATGCAGAAATGTGTTGTCGATTTTTAGTTACATCGTTTTCTAAAAAAAGCGACCAAATTACCCCACTCTCCCCTACTCATGTCGCAGGGTCGCGGCCCGGCTCACTGTGCCCCATTTTAGACACATATCCTGTGCGTCATCAGAATATCACGCGGAATCGTTGGTGGGGAGGGGTGTGGTCGACAGGGCTGCACGTTTCCGCCGATCACGTGCTAGCCTGCAACCGGGAGGGGGACGGGGAGGAGGTCTGTTCTCGGAACGCCCCGGGCTGCTCCAACAGCGCGCACTTTTCCTGGGCCGCCGCGTGACCGGCGGCGCCGACCCAGTCCCTGGAGCGTGTATACCGTGTCCGACTCCGCCCAGTCACGGCCTGGGGACACTGCGGTCGGTGGGACTTGCAAGGCTGATTGATTCGAAAAATTATGAATGGATCCATTTTTTAATACAAGTAAAGTAAACATAGTATTTTCAATTGTTTCAGCTGAGCTAATTTCTTTCTGTAACTCTTTCGAATGAAACTAGCCTAAGGCACAATTTGAGACACTGCTTGCGCACACGTTTTATGCACATCAGTTTGGTTAGGGTGATACATTTTCGTTGGTTTTGGGATCAAGATACTCGCTTGTCGCAGCTCAATTCATGGAAATGCTTGCAATAAGAATGGTCGGGAAACGTAAACAGCATTTTTTTTATTTTAGCCGGGACTAACACGGTAATTTTACTAGAGGCCCGCATTGCACAGTGTAAGTCCTGGGAAAGTCACAAACAGTATACCGGAAGTGGGACAAAGTAGCAGCCTGCAACAAATCGGCGGAACTTGGATTGCGCAACAGAATACGTAAAGCGACATTATACATCTTGAAACACACAGTCATACATATCCGACTCTAAGACGTGAGATTATGCGTCACCCTCCGTATCGGTTTTGTTCCCTCCCGCCGCGGTCGTCCGGTCTCGGCTGAGTGGGCCGCTGAGGCGCCGCGGGGCCGGCCGTGCCGCACTCAATAGCGCCGTCCCGAGCTGCCATTGTTGCCGCGACCTCCGGCGCCTGTGGCCGCAGCGGCGACCTCCAGCTCCTCCGCGGGCCGGAGAGCGTCTGTTTTGCAGCGGCCGGGGACGGGAGCCGGTCATTACTAGGGGTCACACCGCGCCGGAACCGCCGCCGCCGGCGACACAACGAGCGGCGCACAAAAACCCCGGTCCGCGCGCGGCGCTGACCCGGCCGGGTCGCCGGTTCAAGGCCGCGCCGTATGTGGGTCACCGCGCCGGTGCGCGGAGGTCACGGCGCTGGCTACTTCCTCCTGTGGCGACCGTCCCACTGCGCGTCACGCACACACACACACGCACACAAACAGACTCAGATGGACACTTACGTCGTCGCGCACGTATATGTAAGCACGCATGTCGCATACACAACCTGGAGAGTGACAACCACTACCTTGAGAGAATCGAGGTTGGCACGACATTGATGTATCGCCTCATTCCCGTTCCCACCGTATGCACCGCGAACGGTATATTTTGGACAGGCGATACGATAAGATCCATCTACATTCGACAGTTTCTCCTGTGCTCGGCAGGCTTCACTGCTTCAATTCTCCTCTGTCATAGACATAGGATTTCCGGTTCTTTTCAAACGACTCTCCACTTTGGTCTTGCATCCTGCTCTGTATTTCTATTAGGACTCAGGACCTTCTTGAACGGCTCATATCCAACCTCTCTGTGGGTCTAGCCTTCCTCTCCGAGGGCGCTGCCGTCTGATCTCCGCAGCCACTGCACCAGGAAGCGCCGGTGGCACAGGTCGCAGGGCCCCGCTCTACTCGTGGGAGCCGCCGCCGCCGCTCTCAGAGATTTCCCGTCCCAGTTCGTTCAGGGTCAGCGCGCAGCCAGTTCCCATGTTCACCGAGAGTAGAGTGGAGCGCCGGGTGGCGTAAATGCTGGACATTACACTGCGGCCTTCCTCACCCCGCCCTCCGTGCAGTAGATGTGGTAAATGGGCCAGCCAGAGCCGTGTAAACTCATACATCTTCCGTGTATACTTACTCATACATGTGGCATGCACCCCAATTACAACCCGCTTGTACTTACAAGAGCACGTGCCATGCCTGCGTGCATGGCGTTACGATGTGTCTGAGTGCTTATCAAAGTAGGAAATGCAGAGTCCTGCCCCAATCACACTCGGCAGCCTTTTTTCGTTTCGCGTTGATGTGGTTTATGAGGGGGAGTGGCCGACTCCACCGTCTATTCCGCATTTTAGACCTGTGATCTGAACTCTGCATACTCTGCAGCAGCGCGTGTGGCAGGCAGTCATTATAACGGACCTTGGTCGTGTTTGTCGGCCCCACGCCGAGCCGGCCGCCCCGCTCTCGGTCTCGTGTGTCACGGAACGTCGTGTTATCCGCGGGATGCATCGAGCGCCGTTCACGGCCGTCACAGAGCGCGTGTGTGTTTGTCTCGTACGAGCGTCAACCATCCATTGTCACAGTCGGAGTTGTTGGAGAATGGAAGGGCGTGGCGGGCTCGTGCTGAGTAGAACTTGATGTTTGTGTGTTGTGACGTCTGTGCGACCGGTTCCGTTTGTGTGTCACGCTCGCTCACGAACCTGCAGCCCCGCGGTGCCCTTAGATGACTGCTGAGCTCCTAGGTTAATATCGAGCCATATGACCAGCGCGTGCGGGTGCACAGTGATACCCTGCGCTGCCCGGTTGTGACGGTGCGCACTGTAGGGTCTTATTAGGATCTCCAGACGTAACTAGATGGCGTTGAGCCTTAGTCGAGTCCATGTCAAATTCAAGGAGAGGTCACTACCGAGCTGGGCCCGATGGGGAGGTGGGCGGGGGCGGGGGTGGCGAGGTCACGGTGCGGGTGACCTGTCAAACAGCCCCGGCGCGGTGGGGCACTGCCGTAGGCAAATGGCGCACTCCAGTGTTGTTCCATATCGCGGTGCCGTGGGCCAGGCGGCCGGTTAGCTTGGCAGCTTGGAAGGAAAGGATAATGAGGCATGGTTTTGCTGTGGCCGGTTCACCTACTGTTACTTATGATGCACCCAGAGTAATGCAAATGTGGCGTTGATAATGCAGCTGGCAATGGAATGCTAGCGAATGCTCCGAGCGCCTAGCTATAAGGATTAAGATTATTTATGTCTCCTGAAATTTTCGTTGAATATAATTCAAGCACTAGAGAGATCGTATTCGTTCGCCAGTTTTTTGACCGGCTGGCGTTTCTTGCGTAGAGCGCGCCCTTGGGCAAAGATTTAGGTATAACGCAGGTGATTTTTTTTTTTGCTGGTAAGACGCCTTTAGGGTCAAATCAAGCAGGGGCGGCGGAACACCTGTAATGAAGTGGGGGCACTGCCGACTTTTGGTCCCATTCTTTCCATGCAACGCCCATAGGGCTAATGTTAAAATGCCAAAATCAAACGGGGGCACGGTGCCCCGATGCCCCCCTCCCCACCCCAACCCCCCCCCCGTTCCGCCACCACATGAAATCAAGTCGCTAAGAGACGATGAGGAAAAGTGGACGAACGCCACATTTCTGTGCATGAAGTCTCGAGTTATAAAAAGCTTAAAGTTATTTTACGTGTAAGCTAAAAAAAAACAATAAGATCAGTTAATAAAAAAAATATTTGACCCGAAATTAACTTCTGTTTTGTCTGACCATGATTCCATGTATGGTATGACCCCGGTCCAGCCTGGTTCAACTCGGCCCAACCTGGTTCGGCTCCCCCTATGTTAATATAAATTTGGCCCGAACCTTTTGAATGGAAGGAATCACAAGGACAGAGTCCCCGCTAAGCTGAGCTTGTTAAGCGTTGAAACCTGCCATCTACCATCCGATCAAGCAATTCCTGGTCTATTGCAGACTATGGTTTTGAGGTTTAGTCTATGGCAAAATGGTCTGTGGTTTAGAGTCCAAATTTTAACGTGCGCACATAGCCGCGCACGGCCGGTCCCCTCGCTGACTTCGCCTGGCAGCGGCCTGCCACCAACCACAACCATACCCGTCAGGAGGCTAAAAAACGTCAAGCACACGTCGTGTTTCGAACCCGGACTTTTGCAACCGGGACGTGCGCCTTCACCACATGGCACATGGAGTCCAACGCTCTACCGACCGAGCTACCGGGACGGACATTTACCTTGGGGTTTCGCCTCGTGACATTGACAGACGTCAGACACTTTGGCCGAACTTTAGCCGAAACACTGAGCAAGCTGCGCAGGGCGATAGGTGCTCGTAGCGTTGAGGTTGGGTAACCTGTGAGCTGAACGCGATGTCGTGAGTTCGAGCCCCACTCCCGGGTCTGGTTTTATCTAGACACAACCAAAACCTTTCCTTCTACTGCAACACAGCTAAGCACGATGACATCTTTCCCCAATATCTTTCCCCAATATCCTCCCCAAAAGTCAAAATTATCGCTTATAAACGTTTAGCTAAGTTTCATTTTTTTTTAGGAAAATGTTTTTGGTCATTTGTCTGGAGCCATTTCAACTCTTTTTTCTTTTCTGATTCTTTTCGACCCGATAAAACCCACCAAAACTGAACGTGCCAAATGAAAAATATCTAACTCAAATAACAGTTTAGAAAAGCCTCATCATGCATCATGAAAAGCATCATGCAACTATCGACTGAAAAGTTGCATGCTATGAATACGTCCTAGATTGTTTCAATTATCATTGTTCAACATTTTGGCTGGAACTGACGCTGCATCTGGCTTGCCCGTTTGTTTGAGATAATGATTCCCTTCAGTCGCGTTCTTGCCGGTTCCACATGAACAGGATACCACCATACCGGAGTGAACGCACCCGCAACCATCATCCCCTCCCCTCAGCCTCGGCGCAGTGGCGGGCGGCCCTGGGCGGCCGACTCCCGGCGCTACGCACGCCCCATGCGCCGTGATACCGCGTCACTCCCCCTCCCTCCTTCCCCCACAATGACCGGTGACCTCACTTCCCTCGGGATTTGGACTCGCCCTACCCCGACCGTAGCGCCACGTGGTGGCTCTGGAGATCTTAAATAGACCCACTGTACACCCGCCCGGTGGTCACAAAGGGAAATGTCATCGAACCTCGTTAGCAGTGGGCGTGTGAGCCAGCGGGGAAAAATCTGAACGATATCACCACCAATTACCAGATCACTCTCTCTGAACGGACCAGGACACCGGCGTGCACCAGTATCCTGGAAAACGGTACCAGCCTCGGGCAGTAGCAGCGCCGCCGTAACGGGGCCGGGTTAGTGTACTCTTATCGATTAAAAATTGCGGTCGAACCATTTTCATACCAGCACTGCAGCTGGTGGGTATATTATCATCGCTTCTTTCCGTGATTCCACCTTTGTATTCTTTTCTGTCGTATAATTGCATTAGGTCTTTATCATCTTAATTCCATTCCGTGCGTAGCTGTAAGGGTTGGATCGTGAACGGCCGGATATAAAATGGATTCAGCCAACCCCTGGCATGACGAAGCATCAGAAAAAGAGGGTTTCATTTATGGTATTTCACGCGGCGTTTTCCTTTTGTTCGTGCTGGCGCGCTCGGGAACAGGCTGATCGTGAGCTCCACGAGGGAAAAGAGTTACCTTTATGGCACATTACGGACCGGCTCCGATTGTACGTGAATGCGGAGTGTTTTATTGGCATTTACGACCGATATTAACCTGTCGACTGGCGGGACTGGGACGATCACAGCTCTTTGATTTGGCTCGTAACCGCTCAGTGCTGCGTGCGCCCGGCCGCCCCGTTCGGTCTGTAGCCGCTCCACACTGGGCCGATCGCCAGGTCTAGCACGACATGAGTAAAAAAATCGAACTTTGTGAATGTGCAATGAAACCTATACCAATTTGTTCAAAAATGATCATACTACATTGCTGTGGTCTTTGTTTTCCAACACAATTGCTATTTCATGGCGAAAACTCAGCTTAAACACGAACTTCGGAATCGTTTGGACAGAACTCGTCCCCCGCACTCTTCGACAACGTATCTTTGATCCACGAAAACAATCACAATTTGAGGAGGAATTCCACATTTATATACATCAAACGATAGCTCCGGGTCTGCAGAACACACATATTCACATGAAAATGGCGAACTCATACTTGGTTATGATGTATTGGCACCGCAAAGATTTAAAGACGAAAATATAATTTCACATAATTGATGTCACACACAAATAGAGTTTTGAAAAAAGTACCGCAGAGTACCGCTTCGAAAATCTCGCTACATGTCAATGATTCATTGCACTACAAGATCCAACAGTCATTTTTTTGCGACTTTTTGCGACTTTGGATGTAGCAGCCAAACATCAACCCGCGCCGGACCGGTGCTCGGCGTCAAACGCGCCGGGCCGGGAGGTGTTGATTGAACACTCCCCTTCTAACTCGGCTCTTGGGCCACATAGCGACACGTAGTAAGTGGCATTCGAAAGAGCGCCCGAAATTCCAGATGGAGTAATTAGTCATTTCTAGGTCAGGTCAAAGGTCACGTCACCAGAGGTCATCAAAGGTAAAATGTTGCATATATCAACATTTCTCGAAAACCGGCCCTTACCTCGGGGACGAATAGAGCTACATCGTCGCGGAAAAGTGCATTCAATTGCTCTTTTAGCGGTCTTTCTGAAATAAGCCCTCAGATTTGGCTTAACCCTCGCCCCTAGTGGTGTTTTTCCAGCCGCGAACGTATAGAAGGGGTCCGTTGGACCCCCCCGCCGTTTCGCCCCTGATCGAGCTAGAGCTTCGCGGAAAAGACGAGCGTGTTGCCCGTGACAAGAGGAAGCTGATGATACCCAATTGTAAGGTCCTAGGTCATCGGTTGACCTTCCAAAGTCAGGTCAATGACCCAAAAGTCGGGAAAATCGGGACCTGTTAGAACGTCGTAAAGGGTGGCTGGCGGCTGCTATGGGTTTTTTGGGTGCTGATCACGAATATAATGTTATTTACGATCATACATGATGTCTTCATACATTTAGGCCAGGTCGGGTCAGGTCAGGTCAGCTCAACCAGTAAGGGTTTTGCCGGGTATTTGCAGTAGCTGGCAACCGCCTCTGACAGCTTTGTAACATGTTACGAAGGCACCAAAGCTACATAGTAAATGTTAAAATGGTTGCTAGATTCGAATTCAGCTTCAAAAACTAGCCTAGAAACATGTAAAACTCGAAAAAGTGAACCAAGGTCATCAAAGGTCAATGACCTTACCTAACCTTCTGGTTACCTTGACACCCACCCTAATGCATGGGAGCAACATAATATCCCATGTTTGAACGCTTTAAACCAAGAAAAGACTGCAAACCCGCGGCTAATGCGAGGCTACATACGCTGAATCGCGATTCCGGCCAAACATGGTCTCGAAAGAAAGTCACAGGTCAAAGATAATTAAGGTCAGGGTCATGAAATTTTCAGGTTAGCTGTAAAAGTAGTTATCGCGAGGGTACTGAAAGTTTCGTTGCAATCGGCCGCTTTTTACGCGAATTACTCGCGAAAAACCAAGGGTTCCGTTCGAAGATTCAGGCCCTGTCGCGCTAGAATGGCATATCGGCCCACTGTGCGCTCCGTGCACGGTCGCTCAGGCCGGTTGAGACCGGGGAGAGGGTCTGGCTGATGTCGCTTTGGGTGGGATGCTTTTCTCCGCCGCCTTTGTCGACTGGACGACAGACGGATCGCTGCCATCACCCTCCCACCGCCGCAGCAGGGATATGGTGGCAGTATTGCCATCAGACACTAATGAAACCCATATTTCCACGCTGCTGTGGTATCTTCAATGCGTGGATGTGGTGCAGCGGTCTCCTTCGAGCTCGGCTGGCTTCTAATAAACAGTACGCTCAGAGAATTGTCATTGATGTTTTCTCGACTCGATCCCCTCTCCGGAACCACCATCGGAAGCTGCAACCATCACCGGTCCACTCGGTGGCACGGTGACAGCGGCTGTATCTAAAATCTAAATGCGTGGCTATGTGGGTGTCAAATGACTCGTGACCGGCCGCCGCCCAGCCACGTCCCTCTTTGACCACGCACTTATGGCACTGCACCAGGGTAGGGCTGTTTCACGTCTGTGAAGGGCGTCACACAGTGTGTTAGCCGCTTTGAGCACGCAATATAGTTTATCTACATCTGGATTCAATCATTTTTATCTCACTCTGCTACACACAACGTTATCTATAATGGCACCCAATTACAGTTAATTGGTTTTGTTCTAAATTGAGCACATACCTGCCAATTAACATCGTTAATTAGCCATCTTGGAGGCCACACCAACCTACATACGTGCTTCACTTTCCTTGGGGTCAGACTTGTGTTGCAGCGTGTGTGTTGCTACCGCTTTTGTTTTCTTTCAGTATATTTTGTGCTACTTGAACTATGCATTTTAAAGCTAGGCTGTAAGTGATTCGATGCCTATGAATCGGGCCTTAAATGAATGTTAATGATAACACATTTTTATGTTTGAACCATTGAATAAATGACAGCTGAAGCGTCCTGTTTACAGGTATATATCATCATTGTCAAATTATCAGGGAATCTGCCGGGGCAGGTGTGACCTGAGTGACCCGCGGAGGTCCTCCGTGACCCGGAGAAGCCCAGTGCGACCTGAAGCGGCTGGCTCTCCGTCCGTAACCGGGTGTGACCTGCCACTCTGCTACAATGCCGTCCTTCGGCAGCGGCCGGGATGACGAGCACAGGATGGCCGTCTACCGTTCCGGCGACCACGCTCTCTCCACGGTGAGTAGACGGAGATCATGCTCTCAGTTCTATCACATACACATCACATGTATAAGCTCAGCACGGCTATCCTAATGGAGTTCGCCCTCGCTGCTGGCTGGGCTGGGTGCTCTGCTCTTCCACTAAAGTCATTCATGTGAAATTATTTTGACTTTAGAGAGTATTAATCCTGCGAGCTGGGAGGGCCAGGAAAGTTGACACCGACTGTCACTACTGACCTGTCACATTACCGGGTGAGGGCGGGCTCCCGCCCCTCGCCCACACAGCCCGCCAGTCGTCAGCCGACACCGGCGCCTTTCTGTCCACCATCCGGAGAGAAACGTTCGGTGTCATGTTTACATGCACCGTGACGGAGAGCGGCGGCCGTCGGGCGGCCCGCCCCGGTCGGTGACGGAGAGCGGCGGCCGTCCAGCCGGCCCGCCCCGGTCGGTGACGGAGAGTGGCGGCCGTCCAGCCGGCCCGCCCCGGTCGGTGACGGAGAGCGGCGGCCGTCCAGCCGGCCCGCCCCGGTCGGTGACGGATGTGACGGTACCTTCCCCGAGGGAGGGGCGGGGCGGGGCGGGGCGGCTGTCGGGGCACCCCGCCGCGACCTGTCAGCGCGGAGCCCACGCCCGCGACCGTGGCGCCGCGCGGCGGCCGGCGCCGGAAGCTGCGATACGCCGCCTGCCCACGCCCTACCTCGGCGTGTCGCCGTGAGCGGCCAGTCGGAGAATCGGGCGTCCGTAAAGTAAAGAATCGGGATTGTCACGGAGACTAGGATCCCGTATGCTTCGAATCTGTGTAGTCCTCTCAATTTTGATCTCAAAGTTCATCCTCGGCTTAGAATCGACGGGGTTCAAAAGCTGAACTGGAACGGAGCCCCTGGGACTTCTAAACTGTAGTTCAGCCGAAAAATCCAGCCAACATACAACTGACTGCATAACTTAATAAATACTACCTACACTTGTAGAGTAGCTTACCGCAGCTTGTTACAGACATGACAACTGCCACTTGCCTAGTAGATTATTGCCTGAGCTGTAAGTTGTAGCGTAAGATTACTAGCCTATCTTCCTAAAACTATAAAAAGGGTCGCTAATTATTGCGCCCGTTTTCGTGATTTTTTACTACTCACGAAAACTTTCTCCTGACGCTTTATATGAAGCAATGATGCCCTAGATCAAATGATGTGTGAACTAATTTTCTATCTTCTTTTCATGCATGTGCCAAAGTACAGCAAAAGTCATATGCGTTGTTACAGCGTGTCTTTATTTGAAGAAAAGTATTGGCCAGTCTGCCGGGGACTACTTTTCCTCGTGCCTCGCTATGATATATGCATTACGACTGCTTTTATCCTGTGCGTGAATGCTGAACCGCCCTAGCTGAACTTCTGTCACAACGCTATCGAGCTCTGCCGGGTTTGGTACGGATTGGCCGGGAATTTATGGTCTATGCAAATGTCGGGCCCGGGGCGGCCACCGATCTTCCGTTAACCGCAGCCCGATCGGCCGGCAGATGTATGACAGCGTACAGCGCTCCTCCAAGGGTGTCATTACACTCATACCTATGCATGCCACGGGTAGATGTGCATGAGAGCCGGCAATTACTGAGTGAGTTTATCGGACACGGGCTGCTCTGTACCGGTTCACTTATATCGCCGCCGAGCGTCGGCCTAGCTCAAACTATCGCAAGCAGTCCCTAGCTCAGAATCTCAGAAACTAGAGCTAAAAAGCTGAAATTGTGAACATGATTATAAAAATAAAAATACCTACGTTGAGAATGAAAATCCAAACAAAATGGAATTGTGTCGGCTAGGTGTGTCGTTCAATTGAGAACTGTTCGTCTATCTATTCTAACTACATGGGTGATAATGATGTGATAAACGATATCACATAGAGTGCGTTCCTTCTGTTTCAGAGCAATGGATCCGACAACGGGGATGAAGGTGAGTGTATCAATGGTCGATTCCTCTTGCTCTGACACTGTTAACCTGACTAGCCGTCAACTCGGACCTTTGAACCATCGACAGTGCTAAAGCTAGTTCACTTCCCATGAACAGCCCGCTTCTACGATCCTCACTCTTCTCATTTATAAATTAGTCTGGAAATATGCCTTTATCCTGGACCTACTTGGCATATTTGAGCTATTTGTTTCGATAATTAATCCACGCCTGGGCTCTATTCGCGCTAATGTATTCATTAGTTTTCTTATGGTTGAGCCGCGTAGCTGATAAATACAGGGTCATGTCTGCCCACACGGCAGGATCTCCGGGTTTTGGCTAATGGCTCCCCGCCCACGAACCCAGACACACACCATGTCAGGTGGAGGTCGGTGCCAGAGATATGACACGGTGTCATTGTCATGACCCTAGTCACGCACCGTGTCAGGTGGGGGCGGTGTCGGCGATATATGACACGCTGTCACTTGTGTGATTTTACGACCCCTGTCACGTACTGTATCAGACCGTAGTCGGTATTGTGAGATGACACGGTCTCACAATTTGTCACAGCCATAAGGCGCCTGTTGTTTCGCACAGAGTTGCTGTCAGTGAGCTGAAACGGTTTCCTCTATATCATTTTCACAGTCTGCCTTCAAGATGCACTGTGTTATGACCAATATAAGCATCTCGTGTAGGTCATACCATTTCACTTTATTGATTCAGGGATGTTATATCACGTGTCTCTCGATATTGTATATATGTATGTATATATGTATTTACGATCATGGGCGATCCACACATGGCGTGGCGATTACTGCCCATCGCCACGCGGGCATATTCATACAGCTCTATTAGCTGTGTAAATTATTTGCGCACGGTGGTTGACGGCCTGGTCCTCTCGCGCGTGAGGTACTGTATTGCGATTTATGGCTGTGGCACATCCAAGAATGACGCTAGACTGATGAGCGTGGTTAACTTCGCCACCAGAGTCGTCACTGGCCTGCGGAAGTATGACCATGTGTCTCGCGCGCGGGAGGAGCTTGGTTTTATCTCCCCTCGACTGATGTGTGACGTGTCCACCATGACTGTGGCTCAGAAGGCGATTGTATGCGGGGAGCCCACGGACATCTCATCCCAGTTTGTGACATTTGTGGACTCACGTCAGCGCTGTGATCGTGGTACCCGGCAGGACCGGCGGCTGCGGCCTCCACTCATGCGTACAGCCGCCGGCCAGCGGTCTTTTGCCTACCGTGCCGCATCACTCCTGAACGAACTGCCTGCGAGCACATTGGAGCTGAACCCGGCACGCTTTAAGCGAGCAGTCAAGTCGGTGGTGTGCAATAGGGGTGGGGAGGGTGGACGGGGTTAGCATTTTCTGACGTATGAGTGTTGTTTGACTGTGTGCCTGTTTTTACCCCTCAACCATATTTCCCGTTGATCGTTTTATCTCTTGACTTGTGACACAGAATAGCCACAATGAGTGATGTGGAGTTGTCAGCAATTGTCAATACAATTAGCTGAAACACACTGGTCGGAGACTGCATTCTATCACCTCTAAGTAACACTGAATACTGTGCCGTCTTACATTGGAGATTGCGACACCGCACAAGTAGCTACCACCTTTGAGCGGGAAACTGCAAGGCTGCACACACAAGTAACACCAAATACTGTGCCGCCTTACACTATTGGAGACTTCGTCACTGCACAAACAGCTAGCAATTTTTTAGGGGGAAACGGCAACTTGAACTACATTTGGGCATTGGGGCGCTGCGTAGACAGCTAACACAAGAGTGGAAACTGCAACCCGATCATATACACGTACGAGCTGGTTTGCAGTACGTAACTTCAGGCCTCCCGGGACTGTATTGCCACACAGACAGACAACACTGGCGGGAAACTGCAGTGCCTTGCATCTTGCACCAGTATCGCTAGCACCTAGTGCTGTTTCTGAGGCTCACTTCCTCAGTGAGACTGGAGACTCGACTGGAGACTGGTCCCATGGCTCAATTGAGGAGTGTTTGGTTTTGTTTAGCGAGGACACGTGCGGGCTAATCTCTTCTTGCTGTGCTAACTCGAGCCGTTTTGACGCCGTACCCAGGCTTTTGCGCATAATTAAAAGCGGTGACTTTGCGAGCAGTTTTTGATGCTTAAATACATATTATGCCTTGGTTTGATAATTTCCCGTCTAAGGTCATCAGATTACTTTAGTTACCACTTACCTCCCCTCAAGAAGAAAAAAGTTCCTGAATGCTCGGCCTAGCCTTAACGACTGAAGCATTACTTCCAACATTAATCATCCCTCCTTCCTGTCTCCAGACGAGTGGGTCACGCGCCGTCGAGTGGAGGTGATCACCACAAAGAACATCGAGACGCGCGTGCAGCGTCAGCTGCTGGTGGACGAGGACGGTAACGTGGTGGAGGACTCGGGACCCATCATCAGCACCGATACCACCGTCGACACCACCGAGAAAAAGGACGAGAATACCGAGGTGAGTTCTTCCACCGATACCACCGTCGAAACCACAGAGAAAAAGGACGAGAACACGGAGGTGAGTGGATGAGAGGTGGTGTAATGTTCAAGTACGTACGCTCAAGCTAGCTGCAGTAGGTATGTAGCTGTATATCGGTTGCTCTCGCTCCAGTTAAATTATTTTCCACTAGAAAGTGATCTCACTTTATCAGTTAAGTAATCTTGGCTCAGTAGTAAAGTGATCTTTTCAGTAGGTAAAGTGTCTTGAAGGTGAGGGCCAAGAGTAATCTTGGCCCTCACCGCTATCGCAGACTACCCCGTTGGGAGTCTGATGCCTATATCGAACACAGGAGATGCTCGAACCCGGCTCCCGGGCTAATGCCACCAGCCAGGAATTTAGCTCTCAACCAGCTCAGCACGCCATTCTTCTGGCTAGCATGTTAAATTGTTTTCATCTGCAAAGCATCGTTTGCTTGATTCATTCACCATGCTTTACACCTCCGCGGCACGCCGGCACTGCGCACTAGCGACAGCGCCTCTAGCGGCGCACTCTGTACTAATAGTATTGCTTCTCCCAGGAGGTGACGGCCGCGTAGCTCGTATGTACCGCTACGGTAAATACCTGCCACGATTTCTGTGGCCCGTACTTATTTCGAATAAAATGCGCAGGCTGCAATTAGTGACAAATCGTTCTTAAACTTTTCGTATGACCAATGGGTTTTCTCTTCTTCCCTTTCTCTCCGAACGACTGACTTAGTAGTTATTTCCGTCAGTTAAGCACTCTCATTTAATTTCAGCTCTCTCCTGTCAGAGTTTTTAGATCGGATGCCTCTTAACCCACTGCGGTGAAGCTTTGTCACATGCCCTGAATAAGTTTCTGAAGAATGATGGCTATCCTGCTCCATCAATACTACATTTTCCGAGAGTAGGTACAGGAAATCGCAGAATGCTGTCGGTTCAGACTAGTTCTCTCTCTGTGCGCGCGCAGATTAAATCTCCTATCTGTCACTGTCGCACGTCGTGCCGATCCGCCGCGTCTTCATAATCGTCCCGTAAGTGTGCCGTTTGACGGAGCGCCTTTATTGAGCTGCCAGTCGTCAGGCGCGCTCAATGTACAGTTATTCACCAATTGAATGTGCTGACCGGTCGCTCAGGGTCTCTGTGGGTGGGTGTCGCGCGTCACACACTTCATACGGCCGTGGCACAGAGGCCGAGAGCTCAGTGACCCCAGACCGACTGAGCCCGAGACCAACCGTGAACCTAAGACCTGCAGAGTCGAGATGATCGGTAGATGAAGCACAATAAAAATAGACAGGCATAGACGGAAAACATGATCACTCCACGAATGGTGATTACAGCTAACCACTGGGTGACCCGACCAGGTTGGTTAGGTCTGGATGGGACGTAATGCTGTCAGTAAGGTTAAAGTGCGGCATTTACGTCACTCCCGCCTCAGACCGTATGGCGTCACCGCCATCTCAGCCCGGGCCGCCGGCAGTCTCAGTCTCGGTCGCGGCGGTCGCGTGCGGCGGTCACCTTCACTGAGGGATCATCGGGGTCACAGAGGTCACCCCGCCGACCCGTCGCCGCCGCGGTCCGCCCCATCGCGGGTCAACGGGTGACGCGTCGGCCGACTCCGCGGGCTCAGAGCGCCATCAAACCCGGCCGCCGCGCTTTATTGGCCTCGTTCGGGGTGCCTAACGACTGATGGCTCTTACCAACTCAAATGTCAGAGGCGACCGGTCTCGTTGCATGACCACATACATTCACGACCGCCAGCAATGATGCACTTACACATTACAATTTCAGTGCGTTGCACAACACCTTCTAGGCACTCTAAGAAGTTCTTCGCAAATATCGGAGTTACCATTCGATCTCCTTGATAAGAAATGTTGCAACTCGTGAAGATATTTCAACTGATTTCGAGAAGCGCTAGGCCCTCACAGGTTCTGTTATGCGATGCATCTGATAAAATACCTTCGGGCGGGCGCTGTTCGTTAAAACAAGCCTGATACCGCCGCCCCACACGAAGCTGCACTCTCTGTGTTATTGAGACTCTGAAAGGCGACTTAAAAGGCACGGCGTGTCCCGCTGACAGGGATGATATGTGGGGGCCATCTGCGCGTGCAGGTGACAATAAACAGCCTCGTTACCTGAGTGTCCACTGCGGCGACAACACGGCTACGGTTCGGCGTATGTATGTTGGTACGTGCACAGGTCCATTAGCTTTGTCTGCAGAGTCGAGTGACTTCGGGGAAGGAGGGGCACTAGCAGTGGATCACGTGATGTAGCCGGACAGTGGACTCTTGAGAGTGCAGGGCCTTATCATTTTCGAACACAGTGTCGGAGAGTGGCTACTGGCTAGGGTTGGACCATCTTTGCCGCCAGGTATTTAAATGCACTGCGTGCGTGAGCTGTCACCTTCCATCCATAGTTAAAAACCGGCCCAGTATCCCATGTCTGTCACGGCCTTCTGTCTGTTGACGCTTTACGATGCTTGGTCTGGTGTGTAGGTTCCAAGAGCTGCGTCTGAACCAGTTCGGTGGACCATCTGCTCGCCACGTCTGGGTCTGGTTACCCGTCTGGGTCTGTCCGCTCCGGGCTGTAACTGGAGCGCCGTGAGCGGCGGTCTGTCGGCCGGTGTGTGGGCCGCGCCGAGATCCGGCGAGTGCCGCCCCCGCCCCCGCCCCCGCCCGGGTCGGTGACGCCACGCCGCCGCCGGCGAGGTCTGAGACGGTGAGCCGCCGCGCCCGGCCAGCCGTTCACTCATGCGCCGCCAGAGTATGTGGAGGGAGGAGATAGGGCGAGGTGCTGGCTCCGGGGCATAGTCACCAGTAGAGCGGGTAGGAGTAGCAGGACTCAGGAGACATGATTCACTGGAAAAGTGAGTCCGACCATTATACTCCGGCACTCCAAAATTGACCGCAGAAGAGCATCTTATATATCAAAACAAAAATGTGCGAGCCAAACCGAATACAGAAGCGGTAAAACATACATAGAATAGAGCTGTTGATTACAAGGTCGCTGGCTGCCTGCCTGTCTAGGTTACTGTGGATCTCCATCATATTCATCTGCACGAAGCGGATTTTGCCCAGAATGAAGGGTGTTTAGCATTTCTCACTTCGATCGATGGTGTCCCAAACGTGTTGTGAAAGGTTAGCCCAGTATGTCACCGTCTCCTTGATTTCTCCGAGTCTGGTTGCTCATGCAGCAAGAGGGAGACGTCCGCCTGGTTATGTGCACCCGGTTGACGCACCTTTTAGAGGCGGGGTGACCCACTCTTCCCACCCGCTGACTTGACTGTATGAGTGACGTCGCATGACGTCATCCGGCAGTGACATCACCGCCTGTGACCCACCGCCGCGGTGGCGTCTCCAACCCTACCACCTTCCTGTGACGCTCTTCTCGGACTGCTGGGTTTTTGGAACCGGCACCGGCTGCTGTGGGGAGGGAGAGAAGCTGGGGTCAGACCCCACCGTCAGTGGCGGCCGCTCTCATCGCCTCAGTGATCTGCAGACAGCTCGGTCAGAGGGCCAGTAGCGCCGGACACGCTCACAGTGGGGGCTATTAACCGGCCCACCGCCGACTGATGGCTCCATTCAGCGGTTCGTGGGAGGTAGATTCTCGGACTGGCTATCACTGAAACAGCTCAACACCCTCGTTGGATCGCAGGTGGGCCGTGAAGTGACGCCGAGCGTAACATCACACGGACCACCAAGCCACGAGAGAGCCGAACGGGCAAACGGACAACGAACAAACCCTAAATAAACCCTCAGCTTTTTACGAAGAGACACCCGGCACTGGCAAACGGACCGTCTCACCTGTGCTCTCTCGTCTCGTCTCGTCTCCTCCAGACGACGGCCGCCAGCGGTGACTGGCTCCAGTCGGAGCCGTTATCGGAACGAGCGGCTCGCGTGGGCGGCGCGGGCGGCGCGCGCCAGAGATTGATTCACTGCGTCGTCACATTCGCCGTTTGCGTAAGCAGATCGGCACAGCTGCGTCTCGATCGTGGCGGCCGGCGTGTCCATTTGGCGCCGCCGTCTCCGCCATCCATCAGCGAGGCGTCCCGGGGAGCGCGGCGGCCGCCGGGCCGTCCCAGAACAATACGGACAGACAGACGGGCGGACAGAGCCGCACGTGGACGGATGGACGGGCGGGCTCGGGCGGGCTGGAGGAAGGACTGGGCGGGTGGACAGACGGGCAGACGGGCGGATGGATAGGTGGACGGGCGGGTGGACAGACCTGCAGGTGGATGGACAGACGAATGGATGGACAGAAGGAAGTGTGAATGGACAATGGACGTTTGACATATGGACATTCATTTTACAATAGGTGTAAGTAGCTACATGTAGCCATGGTGTGTAGGGGTTGGTAGTGTAGGTGGGTGGGCTGTCCTTTCAGTTTTGCGCTTCACGGCCACCGGATCCGGAACTGCAGGCTAAATGGCTCTCCTGCAGATGCTGTAACTGAGCTCTGGCTGAAGATGGAGTAGCTTATACCGGATGTGAAATTTGCTCAGCTAAAACTAGAGCGATAGTGATCGTTAAATGACAATATGCAAGCATCAAAGAGCCTTTTCGCTTGGGAGCTAAACCTTGCTTGGGCGTGTTGCCTTTCAACAGTTGGTTGGACAAATTAATATTAAGCAACCGTACCACGTCATTACATTAAATCTAAAATATAATGAAGAGGAGAAGAATGCACCGTTGATATTGAGAGATGCGAATGATGTAGACATAAAAAGAACGCTAATGAACCCCTCATCTCAGCAGCTGTGCTATCTTAATAATTACATCTCCTTTGCAGATCGATACTGTAATGGATGTTTCAGTGAAAGGTAAATGCTCGGGTACTCGGAGATATTACCAGACACATTATTCACCGTCCAATCTCGCCCATCATCGCATTAGGCGGGCGGAGGCCTTGCGGCTGTGAGATGTGAGCCTCATTACACTCGGATCGTATTGATTTTGCTGCGAACGCTGCTGGCGGCGGCGCCTCTCCGGGAAGCCTCGTTAATGACGCTGCACAAAGCACGATGCCGATAGCAGAGAGGTACCGCCTCTGCCTCCACCGCCGCCGCTGCGGGTGGCAGCCGCAGCGGCGGCGGCGGCGGCACCTGGTCCTTCGGCTGCCCTTGCCCTCGGCACCGCTGCACTGAAAACAATTTTACCCGAAGCTGGCGAATTAAGCGTTGCTCTGCGGGTGGTATATGTGTATTAACCCCCGCCCCAGTGGCGGTCTCAGCCAACTTCGCCCTAGTGGGGGGGGGGGGGGGCATATGTTACCACCCACCTCTAACTCAAAAACTAAGAGGGCTAGGAAGACGCGGTAAAAAGCAGTCGATAGCTCTCAATGCGTACGTTTGAAAGTACTTAGGTCATTTTCATCTTAGAACAATATTGGGGTCACTGGAGGTCATCAAAGGTCAAAATTTGCCAAATGTCATTATATTTCTCAGAAAACATGCATTTATCTCAGGAACTATGATAGCTAGAAAAACGAATAGAAAAGCAATCGATAGCTTTTAAACTCTTCTTATGAAAAGGTCATCATCAAAATTGACCTCAGGTCAATGGTTTAGCCTCCAGAGGGCAAAAACTCCAAAAATAGCTGTTTTTACGAAAAGTGTTTTTCGAGAATAACTTTCGACTTAAAAAAGCCACGACATTTCTATTGCCAGAATCGTGTTCCTCTCGCCGAGACGCGTCGAATGAACTATAATTTGACCTTGAAAGGTCAACTTGAAAATTTGACCTCAGGTCAAGGTCATGACCTGACCGGAAAAGGTCATGTTGCATATCAATCGATGCGTCTCGGCAAGACAAACACAATGAGGCCATCCCCAGCGTTCTATCTCTTTCCAATCGAGAGTTATTGGCAAAAATCTGTTTCTAGCCTCAAATGACCTCGGATGACCTTTCTAGAGGCTATCAGCAAAAATGACACCTTGGTCATCACGGGTGGTCCAAATCATTGTGATTCTGAAATATTTGGACTGTTCCTATGCGTACACACGGATCTAGAGACATTTTCATTTTTCTCCATTGCCTTATAATGGTAAGGTCACGACACTGACCTGACCTTAGGTCACAGATATAAAAAATCCGAGATATACAAATTGTAGGCGTCTATAACATCATGCAATCCACCAAGTTTGAAACCTTTCTGACAAACACTGCAGGCTGGACATGATCGCAAACTTTTTTTTAGGCTTGGTCAGTTAACTTGACCTGGTGACCTGACCTGACATGACCTGGGGTCAAAAATTTCACACATTGTCCAAAATTGATGTACCAAAAGCTACCACAAGCGGCGCGGCGCTACGCGCCGCGGTTTTTTATTTACACGCAAAAAACGCGACAGGGTGGTAACATATGCCCCCCCCCCCACTGGGGCGAAGGTTAACTCGCCATGTCCAGATTCTAGCTAGCGGGTAAGCAGACTTGCCTGCCTTATTACTCGTAAATATGCACCGTACCCACAGTCTGCAGTAAGGTAGCTACTCAGCACCGGATATTGTCCCCGCGGGTGTCGAGTCATTGGCATAGCCCTCACTGAAAGAGTTGGAACTACTCGAGATATCGTAAACGCGTATCCGTGGATGGCGAACCTTGACATAACCTGCCCTGAAGGAGTTGGATCTACTGGCACAACTAGATGGCGTTGTCTCATACAGTTTTGAATTACAGCAAATTTTGAACTTTTTTTTGCACCAATGATATATTGGCACATTGTTTGGCGGTTTCAAGTGGGGGCGAAAGTACAATTGTTAGGGTGCATCTTTAAAACCTCTGCAATATTCATCACGGGACGATTGGCAACGCCTTTTCTTCCGAAACTACCAAGTGAAACCATTTTGATTCTTATATATGGTCACGAAAGCAGTCGCGAGACATCTTCTTGATCTCGGGCGGTCTGTACGACTACCGGTGACTGGGTCATGTCGAATTTTCTATGGGAATTCGATTTGACCGTTCCCACCGACGTGAAACTTTCTCACCGATGTTTTCTAGGTGTGCGATTGTCATAATATAGATAATTTCCCTCAAATATGGTCAAGCGTGGGAGTTTTTTTGGCCCTCGTGACTTGGTCGGCGAAGGGTAGGCGTGGAGGGTAACCCCTTTTAGTCATACCTGCTCTGAGCGGATATAACCGCTGAGGCAGATACGGCTACACTGCAATGGGACCTTACTGTACTCCTGGGAGGGTGGTTAAAAATGGTTGCGGATAGGGGTACCCGCGAAACACCGGTTTACTCGCCGGCCCTGGGTTAAACTGTTTTCAGTGTGTGGATGACCGGAGAAGTCATGCGGACGGCCAGTTTTGGCAGAGTAAACGCGCCGCCGAGAGGTCCCGTGCGGCATCCGAGAGAATCGCAGCCATTGCAAGATAATTGCGGAGATGCGAGTGGGTTTTCAGTGCAGTGGTGGGCCGGGTTGTGCGGCAGGCGGTATCAGTGGAGCAGCGCACGGCGCTGCTGCGCTGCGCCGAATGCCGGCAGCTGGAGGCCGCCGGCTGACCTGCCAGCAGCTCCGAGTCCGTATTTGGGGAGCGGGCCGAGCGGCGCTGTCGGCGGCGCCGACCGGGCGCCCCTGATTGACTCACATCGCTGGTATCCTGACCGGAGGCCGCCGGCGCCAGCCGCTGCCCGAGAAAGGAGAGAGCGCCTCCTGCGGCAGCCTGTCAGCTGGAGAGAGAGGGGGTGGTGCACGCCGGCTGAAAACACACCCGCGCTTTTTATATAGAACATTCCGGCACTTGCTGATTGCTTTAAACACGAATACTCGCCAGCTCGGTATAACAGGTGTTCTCCAGTTTGGCACAAATAGCAGGCGTGAGCCGAATTTCAACCACGTACTAACTAGATTCCACTTTGGCTCAAGGACGATAGGGTTGCAACAAAGGCAGCGACTGAGGAATGAGCTATTGGTGCAAGTTCGGAACGGGGACACATGCCAACAACTGGCAGCCGATCAAAGGCCGTTCGGCCTTCAGGAGAGGGCGTGGACTTCAACAAATTTACTCGCTAAGAATGGATCCAATTCGTCATAATATACAAACTCATCGGTTCATCTTAACATTAGATGATAACATCTTAATGAAACGATGTTTTATGTTAATCTCTAACGCAAAAATTGGCTAGTGATCCCGATCGAGAAAAATGCAAATTCATCGCGGGGCTCTGGCCTTTTGTAAAAAAAATGTTTTCAAACATTGAGGACCTTCCCCGTGGCTTTTGCGGGTTTGCTCGCGTGCCCTCGCACTCACCGCCACCAGCCTTCTGCGGGCAGCGTTTTGTCCATATCAGAGCTGACGTGACGTCATTGCTGACTGACCGGCCGGCCGAGCGCCGTGGCGGCGGCGGCGGCGGCCGTGGCGGCGGCGGCGGCGGCGGCGGCGGCGGCGGCGGCAGTCACCGACGGGAGGTGGTGGTGCGTGGAGTGTGAGCGCGCGCCGGCCGCCCAGAGTCGCGGAGTGGGCGGGGGACGGAGGGCGCGGTGACAGTGGACAGTGCCGGACCGGTGCCGCTGTGTGGCGGCGGTCAGTGTCGGACCGCAGCTCCGCCCGGCGCCAGCGGGTGTCTGAGGGAGGGTCGCGGGTCGTGTGCCGGCCGCGTCCGTCGGTAGGGCAGGCGACGCGCCGCCCGCCCATCCAGCTCACACCATGCTACAGAAGGTCTCCCCGGAACCCATGGAGAACTCGAGCGGCTACGTGTCCAACACCAACTCGATGAAGCCGCCGCCGGTCAAATACGCCACGGTGGGCCGCAGCCGGCCCGGCGGCGTGAAGCGCACCTCCTCTCTGGTGGTCTCGCAGCCAGTCGTGCCGCCGCCCGCCGTCTACAAGGCGCCGCCGAGACAGCGCGAGCTGCGCAAACTCTACAAGAACGACCTCTCCCGGCCGTCGTCCCAGGCGTCCCGCAGTAGCGGCGGCTCGGGCGCCGGGCGACGGCCGTCCTCGCGCAGCTCGCGTGAGGCCATGTCGGAGCGGGCGTCACGCCAGCGCGCTGGCTCCACCCGCCGCTCGTCCTACTCCAAAGTCCGCCGACCCGAGTCTCGCACCTCCTCCAAGGCGCTGATCCTGCGCCGTCGCGAGTCCAGCCGCCGCGACGCGCCGCAGCGGTCGTCCTCGATCCGCTCTGGCCGCGAAGCGCGCGATGTGCGTCCCGACTCGCGCGCCTCGCAGGCGAGTCAGCGGCCGGCCGGGAAGCAGTCTCGCTCCATTTTTGGCTCGTGGAAGCCGCGCATCACCCTGCGCCGCTCCAAGTCGCTTCAGGTGAAGCCGGAGCCGGTAAAGAAGCGAGAGATCCGCTTTGGCGACGAGTACGAACCGAGTGTGATCATGATGAAAGGCGTGGAGCACCGGCGGTCGGAGGCGGGCGCGCGCTCCATGTCGGCGCGTGCCGACGCTCCGCCGTCGGGTCGCCGTCTCACACAGACCCTGAACCGCCCGCCGCGCCGCTCCAGTCCGCCGACCCGCTCTCAGCGCGCCTCCAGCGCCGACGTGACGCGCCGACTGGAGCCGCTGGGAGAGGCGCCCCAGGAGAGTCCGCCGAGGGCCCGCCGGTACCGACCCAACGAGCGGGCCGGCCGCGCGCCCTCGGAGCTCTCCAGCTCGTCTCCGCGCGCGCCCGTGTGGCGGGCCGACTCGGATGGCTCTCTGTCGGACACGATGACGGCCCGCTCGCGCGGCTCGACAGTCCGCTCAGCGCGGCACGGCGACAGGTACGCGGCGCGATCGCAGCGGTCCCGCACCCGAGTCTCAGAGTCCAGCGGCGACAGAAAGAATGCCGGAGTCATGGGCTTCCTGCGGCGCAAGTTTTCACTGAAACCTCGCGACAAGCCGTCACCAGCGCCTGTGAAGAAACGCGAGCGAGCATCATCGTCATCACTGTCCTCGCTGGAGCGACCGGCGCGTCACAGCAAGCTGAAGACGGCCAAGTCTCACGAGGTACTGACGGTGGAGCCGGGGCGAGCCGAGGTGGACACGGAGCGGACTACATATCGCTCTCTGCCGCGCACACAGCACCGGAGCGGCGCCGGCGGAACGAGTCTATCGCGCCGGCTCTCCTCCCTCGGCTGGGCCACCGTCGGGCGGCCGACCGAGCGCAGCCACAGCTTCCGCGACGAGCCGCGCAACAACGAGCGGCTGGACCTGCCGGCGCCGGTAGCGCCGCCCAAAGCCACCAACGAGACGAGTCGCGGCCGGCCGCGCGCGCCACCCGAGGAGGAGCAGCCGATCCAGCCCATCATCCAGCAGCGGCGCGCCCTCTCACAGCCGTCCCTGTTCCACCCGGCTGAGGAGCGCGAGCCGCCACAGGAGCCGTTCACGCACTACGCCAACCTGCCGTTCCAGCTGTCTGCACGGCACCGCTCCTCGCCAGACCTGACCGAGCCGCTGGCGACGGCTCCGGCCGCGCGCGCCGCCTCCCAGCCGAGCCTGGTGGTGGCGGGCCGGGCGAGTCGGCGCTCCTCCGCCTCCTCCAGCAGCCTCGAGTCTCCGGACGAGCGGCGCCACTCGTCGCGCGGCCGCAGCTCGGCGCACGGCGCGCACCGCAAAGGCATCCTGAAGCGGCAGCGCTCGACTGAGCGGCGCCACGACGGCGTCAAGAACGTCAACGTGACGCGCGACCTGGACAAACACGGCCGTCAGCGACAGCACGGCGTGCTGCACGACATCGCGCACAACATCAAAAACGTCTTCCGGGTGAGTGGCCGCCTCGGAGATAGGTACGGGCCAAGAGTTTCCTTCCGGCGGGGCTGACTCCGGACCGTGGGAACCCGCCTTTGAATAATGTCACGCGGACGGGTGAGTGAACCTGGGTCACACTGCTCGAGATGACAGTGTTATCGCTCCGGGAGTTAACGAGGTAAAAAGGAGGATCTTACCTGGGCATTAGTCGTAACCTTTTTGACTTCGTCATCACGTTTGTTTCACTTCGTGGCACGTTTTTGCAATCGTGTATGACTAGCGATGCAGGCCATGGCTTTCAATGGCTTAATCCGTGCACTCTGGTCTTTCCGCAATTCTAATTTCACGATTGTTGTGCTCTTTTTTGGTCACGCTGTGGCTGATCAATCACCTTCATGTCACCCGAGCATGTGCAAAACGTGGCTCGACTCGCAGAGGAGTTTGGAACGGAGCTACTGTTTTTGACGACGTAAAGTAAAAATTCGCGGACACGGACTCGTATCCGATCAGAGATTTACTAAGCTGAACCCCTGAGTGAATACATAATGTTGGCGTCGTTCAAGAGACATTGGTTGGTCATGGTGGTTGGCTCGTGTCCTCAATATTCATAGGCTGTTGAAATCGGTGTTTGGCATGGCTAACTAAGCTAAGCCGTCGTCAGCTTGTCAGTCAATCTCGTTAGTGGCTGTTCGTTGCGGTTGGTCAGGTCGGCCGTTGACCACATGACTATGATAGTTGGACCGTATCTTATTACAATTAATGTCCGCGTCATTCTGTTGATCGGGTCATGTAGGTGGCTGTCCTTCAGAGACAGAACAGTCATGGGCTGTCACAGCCACTGTCAGGGAGAACGCAGCTTTGAATGTGTGCTATGGAGGCCATTTTTCGTGGTCACAAACATTATGCAGGAACGGCTGTGTCGTGACTTGGCTATTTGGATAGAATTCGCCGTATTTGCTCAATGTAAAACCAAACCGCCGCATGGTATATTGGTATCTGCTAGGGGACAGTTGATCCGTATACCCGACCAGCCACCCAATCGCAGTCTGGCGTTTTATTCAGTCGATAGACGGTTATCATCTCGGATAAGCGCAGCGGCAGCGCGGATCCGACATTGAGTTATACGGGATCCCCGAGCAGGGACGACCAGGGGGCGCTGACCGGTGGGTCGTCTCTCTGCCGGTCCTCTGTGACAGGCTGCGGGATACAAATGACCCCGGGTCGTTCTATACGCGGTCACAGACCGGGCGGTCGCCCTGCCGACTGACAGGCCGGCTCGATGTCAGTCGTGTCAGACGGCGCCGTACTCGCTTCATGGACCGCTGTTCGACAGGAAGTAATGCCGGCCATTGTATGACACCGCCCGGTTTTGTCAACCGCTGTCATTTACTGTGAAGCAACTAACAAGGAGCTTTGTTATGTAATGTGGTCTTAAAACAGAAAACATTGCCTGAGTGCATTTTAAATAATTGTCGCGATGCGAAGCCTTGGAAATAGAATAACCGACTTACTTGCGTTGCTCTTTCGCAGCACAACGCTAATGTTACTTCGCTCGGGATCAAGCAAGATCATTTTTTTTTCAAACTTGTATGCCTGCCATTGAATGGCAACTGACTGTTACCAACTGGTCGATATCGCTGAGTTATTGCGTATCAATCATCGCATGAATGGACCAACTCAGCCGGTTTCTTCTGCTCTCCGGACGCATGTCTCCGTATGACTCCTCCCTGATGTGTGTGTCCATGTGTGTCCTCACGCCGTTAGCGGCGGACGAATACGACAGGTGTCCGCGGTCCCCGATCTGCCTCTGCGACCGGTCGCATGACTCGGCGCTCTCCGGGGTGCCGCCGCGCGCCGTATACTAATGGTGCTGATTAGTGCCGGCCTTGGCTGCTGTTTGAACTGGTGGCCGGCGTAGGAGGCCTTAAATTAGTCGCGTCACGTGCCGGGGCGACTGGTGCCGCCTCTCGGCGAATCGCGCGTCCAAACTGAGTGGTGAAACGACTCCGTGGCGACAGGCCGGGCTGGCGTCTGACGCCGCCCCCGCTCATCAGCCTCCGCTCCGAGCGGGGGTTCACGTGAGAGTCCACAGCGGCTCCGCTGTGCTACCACAGACCGGCGCCCGGAGCAGGCGTCAGCGCCTCCCTCCACCCGCTGAGACGCCCCTCCGATCGATCCGCGCCGGCCTGTTGTGAAACGCCGCCGAGCTGTCACCTCGGCTCTGATGGCCCTGACCGCCTCCGCCTCATCAATCTCTGACGCCAACGCCGATCTTTGATAGCTCACCTCCCTCGCTGCCGACGCAAAGGG
The DNA here is from genome assembly GCF_019059575.1 of Amphibalanus amphitrite. Lineage (NCBI taxonomy): Eukaryota > Metazoa > Arthropoda > Thecostraca > Balanomorpha > Balanidae > Amphibalanus > Amphibalanus amphitrite. The sequence goes on along the minus strand of NW_024881528.1, from coordinate 1,060,121 downwards.
CGGCGCTGATTGTGGCCTCGCCCTCTGTTATATGACAAACGTCAGCTCCTGTCACATGATCGCCTCTGACAGATGGTACCCGAGGCAACGCCGTCGATGGCTGTTAGCTGTCGAATCCAGAGCTATCGTTACATAAACTATCGCTACATTTAGTTAGCCTTTCATAACAGATCATGTACTTTATCCCAATCAGGTCACCTCTTACTCTGTCACCTCTCACTAGTGACAACTACCCTGACGTGCTCGATCTCAAGGAGTTTCGGGGGGGGGGGGGTGATGCCTCCCTCATTGTTTCCTCTGTTAAAGACTGCCATCGCCGGCGGCCTAGCCTAGCGTCTGTAGACAGACGCAGTGACTCGCCGCCCGCCCGCCCGCGCGGGGCGGACAAGGGCGGACCGCACGCCTGCTCCGCTCCCGTTAGACGGTAATTGATGACAGATGGGCCCGTGATGGGCGGCGGCGCGCCGCGCCCTCCTCCAGAGCACCCGGCGGAGAGCGGCCCTGTCCTCCGCGCCCTCCTCTAGAGCACCCTGTCCTCCGCGCCCTCCTATAGAGCACCCTGTCCTCACAAAGCACCCAGTCCTCCTCCAGAGCGCCTGTCCTCCCCGCCCTCATACAGAGTACCCTGTCCTCCTCCAGAGCACCTGTCCTCCGCGCCCTCATACAGAGCACCCTGTCCTCCAGAGCACCTGTCCTCCGCGCCCTCATACAGAGCACCCTGTCCTCCAGAGCACCTGTCCTCCGCGCCCTCATACAGAGCACCCTGTCCTCCTCCAGAGCGCCTGTCCTCCGCGTCCTCCTCCGGAGCGCGCGGTCCTCTCGGAGAGCGTTCAGTCCTCCACGCCCTCCTCCGGAGCACCTCACATCATCTACAGAGCACCCGGTCGTCCGCGCCTGCATCCCTTTGTGTCTGTATCCCTTTCAATCTTCTCATTATTTCTGCCTTCCCTTCTTTTGACTTTTCTTTCTTTATTTCTTTCTCCCTTTCTTCTGTGGTCTGACTTTCTGCGCTAGATAGGAGCCCGGTTTAGGAGAGAGGGCAAACCCACTTCAGTTCTCTCCTCGGCTTCCGAGTTACACCCTGCAGCGCAGCAGCTCTAGAAGCTAAAAGGGTCTCATGACGTATGGGGGCTCCCTAAGGGCCGGTGGCATAACGCTCTATCAACTCTCAGTGCAATTTGTCAGTCCTGACGGTACTATTCAGAGCAGCACCGGACCATGACAGAACGCCGCGGCGCTGGGAGGGAGAATAATAGCACGGATACGGAGGGGTTTGGGTCTAATACAGCGTGGTCTTAGTGGGTCATTTTACCACAGCGCGGAAAGATAATGGGGTAAAAATGGTGTGCCAACTGGCCAGACTGCCACAACACTGCCAGATGGTGCTCTACATATACTGACGACAGACAACTTTGGTGAATGATGACAGTGCATCTGATGACTGACATCTGACGGCCGGCTGCTTACTAACATCTGACGACCGATGGTTGCTGACTGGTGGCTGTCTGCTGGTGTTTGCTGACAAACATCTGACGACCAGTCATCTGACGAGTAGTTGACTGGTGGCCGTCGGCCGGCGTTTACTGACTGACATCTGACGTCCGGCGGCTCGCCGTCTCCCACTGACACCTGACGTCTGGTCTCCACTGACGGCCGGCGCTGATACATTGTTCTGGACCGTGGGACGCCGTCTCTCTCCGCCTCCCCGCCTCGGTTGTCCGTCAGCTGTCAGCTGGGGTGCTATCTGAGCGGCCGCCGCACACAGCTCAGTCCGTATTCAGACACATCGGGTGGGCAGTGCGGTGAGGGTCGCTGCCCTCCAATACAGGTCAGGTCAGCAGTCGGGAGTGCCCAGTCCGCCCCGGTCCATCGCGGGGCAGACGCCGATCGCTCAGCAGCGACACACGCAACATGAGAGCGGGCGCCCGCGGCACCGATTCCACCCCACCGAGCGCTGCACTGTGCATACGAGGCCAGCCACTGACGGTGGCAGGCTATCTGATATCGGATTACCCTGCACCGAGGCGGCATTAAGGACGCGATCGATCATGGTTTCTGCGGGGATACTCCGGCGGTTAGCGGTCCCGTCCGGCGGCCGGTGTAGTTCGTCTGTGTTGGTTAGTGGTCGGGGACCGACGACTAGAGGAAGATGGCGTGCCGTTGCCACGTCGCGCCGCTCCGGTGACGTCCTGTGGTCGCTGTAGCCGGCCCGGGCCGTCCTGGCGGCGCCACGTGCCCAGTAAGCGGGTCTGAGCCGGCCGGCACGGGCCGCGCCACCACCGAGCCGCCGAGCCGCCGGGCCGCCGAGCTGATGGCCTTGTGATCTAATGACTCACCGCGCGCTCGTTAATCCGTGTTGAAACTGGCCTGACCCCGGTGTCGGCTGAATGGCCGGCCGTTGGGCGGCCAGGTCGTGCCCAGTCGACCGGTTGTTACGGCTTAATGAGCGGCGCGGCGCCGCCAGTACCCTATCAATGCAAGCCGCCGCGCTGAGCCGCTCCAGCCGACCGGCCGGATCTGAGGCCGCCTGGGAAGCCCGCTCCGCCCGCTCAGAGCTGCGTGTCCGGGCGACACCGGTATGTGGCGTCCCGACCTTGACCGTGGGACCTTCCGGAGCCGTCCCAGCCGCCGTCTCTGAGCGAACCGGGTCCTAATGTGCAGCGGCAAGGACGGTGTCCGAGTTTGAATGGCGCTCCCGTACAGCGATGGGCCGCAGCACAGGTGTTCGACACGTCCAGGCGGGATTACTGCAGTAGCTGACACAATGTCATCCAACTGTACCCGTGTGAACTGGCACTTTATGAAGGTAACGGGAGAAGCTTACAACAGTGGTCAGTGGTAACCCATTTAGACAACAGATACCACCTGCGCACTCGGCGAGAGTTTTACTATATTGGTGCGAGCAGAATAGGCTCAGAAGCACTGAGGGTTTGGGCAGAGCTCTCAACGAAAACAGCCGATAGCATCCGGCCATCACCGGTTACCATGCCCAACTCCGCGGGACTCGAGTTTCTGCATCATCCCAACTATAAGTTTCTCGTCCACCCCTTATACGGTGCCGCTCACTGCGGAGTCGCCGGTTAGGGCCAACGGACGGAGCAGGAAATTCGCCACCAGGAAAGGCGCGCTGCTGGCTGTGGCCGGCGCGGGCTGCCGCAGAATGTGTACCGGCCCGAAACGAGCCGACAGTGCGGAATGTATGGCGGATCTGTACAGGACGCAGCTATGGAATGTAATGACTGCGTGTATAGTGTGTGTACTTAACTGCTGAGCGTGCAAATTATCAGGAGGACGTTGTTGAGAATGCGGACGAAGACAAGGATGTACAAGGATGTACAAGGATGTATGTACGATGCAAGGTCGCCACACTTGTGATCTGTATATTTTTCTCACTCTATCTAACTCCATCTCTCTCCACCTCCCCTATCTCTTTTCACTTTCCATGTCGTTTCCCCTGGCCCGTCTGCTTATTCTAACCCTGTACCCCTCTGTGTTTTCAGCACCGGAAGAGCAGCGACCGGCAGCCGTCCGAGGGCCGCGCGGTCGTCCCCTCGGGCGACTCGGTCGTCTCGGAGCGCTACGTCAACGTGACCAACTCGCACGAGGAGCACGAGTCGGGCCGCCGCGAGGAGGAGGTCCACCATCTGGGCTCCGTCTCCAACGAGGTAAGGCGCCGCTCAGGCAGCTCACTCACATATCACTGTCTACAATCATGACTTAGTGACACAGACACAGAACAGACGGCTCACTAACTCGAGTATATCACACAGCTTTCTGGCTCGGGAATAACACAGGGACAGGTCACTGGCTCGGCTCGGATGTAGCATGGGTAGTTCACTGGCTCGGGAATAGAACACAGTTTCCTGGCCCAGGTATAGCACAGGCACAGTTCACCGGCCCGGCGCAGTTTGCAGCTGCAGACCTGCGGCGGTGATGCTCGCTGATCAGCCATGACGCAACAATAAAAAGCGCTCGCTGATTTCATAAGTGCCAATGGAGCGGGAAGCCCCACTGTCCGCCGCTGTCGGCCGTAATCAATTACATCTGTCGGTGCGCCGTGTGGCTGGTTGCGTTAGGCTGTGCTGACACAGTTGGGTCGCGGCGGCCGGGGTCGTGAGAGGCCGGGTCGTTTCGCCACCGGCAGCGGCGCGGGCCGGTCGTGTTGCACGTCAGCCCCGCCTCCGTTTGACCCGCTAACGAGCGGCGCCGCGCCGCGGGGGGTTATTAGAGGCGCTCCCAGCGGCCGACCCGGGCCGCACATTGACCTGTGACGTCACCAGAGCAGTGACGTCACAGAGGGATGGGCTGCAGGTATTGCAGCGGGTCTGGGCGTCATGGCGGCTCTTCTTTGGGGCCTTTTAACCTGTCGCGGATGGACGGTGTTACTGCGAGAGAGACTCAGTAGCTAAGTAGTTTTCAGCTGTAACTGAAGGGGTATAAGGACTGAAAAACGCACTCGTTGATCAGATCACTAGGTCCGAAGAGATTCGTTCCTCTGCCTCTCTTCTCTCCTTTCTCCCCTGTCTAAGTGCCCGCGATACCTCGACGCGATCGGCTACTCCTCCTTTCAGCGATTGACGAGCTAACGACGAACAGGCGAGAGAACCGTCATCGTAACTTTGACTGGGATCGTCCACTCCACTGTGCAGAGTGAGATGTCTCAGCCTTGTCTCTCCTCCATCGATATACGACATCCAGGCACCTGATAACTACGACCCGCCCTTGTCTGTTCAACACGTGGCCCATAATCAAGGATTGTGTGACCTACAGAAGCGAACCACAGGTCTGCTATCGAGCGCTGTTGTGAATGCCGTAAAATGGGCGGTTGCACGAAAGAGTGAACGGAAAGAGATCGGCACACAGAGCGGTAGTTTTTCTGCTCACCATCTGCTCGGTCGACCTGTGTGGGTTAGCAGTTCGTGCTGTTTATGCAGTGGTAAACATACATGTAGGTCTACTATTTGGGCGATAAGACAGACAGACCTGTGAGAAGGCGGGCCAGCAGCCAGTCAGCCGTTAGTGACTGCATGCGTCCTTGTTTAGCTTGCGTTCCTCTTGTCAGGTATGCGTGAGACCTGGAGGCCTGCAATGGATCTGTGTGAGACATAGGATGTATTCCATCGGTAACTCTGTTCCGGGGTCGGAAGGTGTGCACCTGGTCTATGAGCCTGCACCTGGATACCGGGGGATATAGTGGAGCGCGGCTGCTCCCCGGCCGGCGGCACGCCACTCCCGTCCGCGCCCGTCTGCAATGGAAGGCCACCCGGATATATCGGCCGGCCAGGGCCACAGGTGTGTGCCGTGATAGCGCGCTGATCTGCATTTCTTCACGCCCTGCCATCGGGCCGGCAAATCCTCGGACAAAGCCGACCCTGGCGGGGCGCCCAGGGCCGCCCGCCAGTCCGTCTCTCAACGAGCTCAGCGCGGGAGTATGGGGCTGAGAGGGAAGAGGAAAGGAAGAAGGCTAACACCCAGGGGGAGAGAGAAAGAGAGGAGAGAGAGAGAGAGAGAGAGAGAGAGAGAGAGAGAGAGCCGTCGCCGTCCCATCCAGCCGTCGCCACTACCTCCCCGGAGCAGTGCCCTACACGGCAGCCGACGTGGCCGTGGCAGCTGTCACGAGACTAAGTTATGGCCCGCAATGTGATACTCAGCAGTAACTGAACCCACCCCGTACTTCTGCTGCCGACTGCCGCGGTGGTTACAGATGTGCCGCGGTAACGGTAGACGGTCCGGGGAGCTTGAATGGTCATTATAGCGTGGCTGAGTCGGTAGCAGTTTGGGAGAAATTGCCACAGTTTAGCGGGAATGATAAGCGGGACGCTGTTATCGCCCGGACACAGCCACAGCCAGTTGTTTGAACTCGCAGTCCATACCAGCCTGCACTCAGTGTTGCAGTCTATAGCCATGCAAAGTCCATACAGGTATATTTTTATATTGTTCTACCGCTTCAATCAACTGTCAGGACTTCAATTCCATAACAAATTACTACCAATCGGTGGGGAATTGGGGACTTCATTGTTGAGTAATGCACAAACACCAAATTGTTGGAGACGTCAACCATGCAGTGCCGAGTAACACCAGCTGAAGACTTCAACACCGTACGATATACCACTGGACTGCGGTGATATTTTCACGCTGAACGTATATGCTGCAATATCCTGATCTCTTCCTTACACAGTACACACACAAAACTGTGCTATGGAGACTGCATTTCCGCACTGCAATAACACCAGACGGAAGAATAAGCCTCACATACCACAAGATAGGTACTGACTTCGATCGGAAACTGCATGGTGACTTCGTTTTGCTGATGCTCTAACACTAGACCGTGGAGACTTCATCTCGGCATACTCCACTAGCACTGGGTGTTTGTGGAAGTACGGACTCCACCTTCACCAACATCAACACCGTTCGCCCGGTGCAGGAACTGAGAAAACACCACTGGTCAGCAGCACAGCGGCACAGAACAAAAACACCCGGAGCTGATACTGCGGGCGAGCGGCGACTTAACAAACATACCAGTCAGAGCGCCGTGCCGGCATCAAGACCCGCCGCCGCCGTCACCGGACATAAAAACGACGCCGTCGTCGCGGATGTTGTCTTTCTCTGGACGTTCTAAAGAAGACGGTCAGCCGCCGTCGGACTGTTGTCTTGCTCTGACCTGAGCGGAGGAAAACGGCCACCCTGGAGCGGTGTTTTGCCTAAAATGGTTGGACATCAGACACTAGGTCGACATGCGCCGGTCAGTCGGTGACCTCAGGGGCCGGGCTGGGGCCTCGGTCGTGACCCCGGGTCATGAGAGGCCCGTACTGAGGCCGAGGATCAGCTCACGGTGACCCCGAGAGCGAGGGTGCGATCTGCCCGTGTGTCGTGCCGATCAGATTAGTGAGCGTTCACGCCGTTCGCTCCGGCGGCACGCGGAGGCACCTGGTGCTGGGCGGGCTGAGCTGCTGGCCCGTGGGAACGGACCGCTGCCCGTGTGAAGGCGCCCGCCGCCCGAGATACCCTCAAAGGGCCTGACGGCAACGGCACGTTTCTACCGAGCGGCCAGCCGAACAAACGAGCTGTTTGCACAGGCGTCAAATGAAAGTCGGGCAAACTGACACGGCGCAAAAATAGAGATCATGACCCACAGCAGCGCCACAGAGCAGATCGGGATCCGCGGCTGGCGTGCAAGACCGCAAACTCCCGAGTCGTGCGCCCACTACGCCTTCTGAAGTTGTTGCAGAATGGATGGCGTGTTTCGCTGATTACCGCGGCGCTAAAAATGAGGGCCGCACGGTCGTTTCAGAGCCGAATGCTCCAGGTACAGAATCCGGCCGATTTTGGACCACAATGCACCTTACACGTGCACGCAGTGACCAAATATGGTGGCGCCCGTAGACGCCAGTCAGGGTTTGGCGAAATAGTTGCACCTGATCGGATTATTCATAATTCGGCGTTGTTGGGAGGGATTGTCTTGTGATTTTGCTGGAGCGCTGAGTCAGCGACTGACTGGTCTGAGCTGAGCCGGTCATGGCGAGAGCGGGCGCTGCCGAGAAGCGCCTTGTTTGGACGGTGTCACCCGAGTGGCAGTGTCAGATACTGAGGAGTGTCAGTGCCAGATACCGTTCGAGTGTTAGCGTGAGACACCGCCTGGATGTCAGTGTCGGACCATCATGTCTCTCCACTCCGCCGCGGAGATCATGTCTCATGGAGAGACAGCTCCGCTAGTCTCTCTCCCCCTCGGCAGTGGGGCTGAGCCGGAGACCTGTCCCGGTCCCGCCGCGCCGCGCCGTAAACGGAAGACAATTCGTCACCGCCGCCTCTCGCTGCTCGCCACAAACGGTGTGATCTGGCGATAACAGCGACCGTTTTTGGTCACTTCCGCAATGGACACGTTCGGCGAGACGCGGGCTTTATTTGGCTTCATATCAAATGGTTGTTACCTGTCTGGAAAATTGATGTGCTTAGTTAAGCTTATCATAATGTTTGTCCATCAACCGCACGCAGCGTTCAACACATGGAAGTGCTTGACAAAAGTCATACTTGAGAGGAGCACGAATTACTGGCAGACACACCCTGGCGTGGCTGCACCTCTCGCCGCGGGCTGGCCCTGACGCCGGGGAGGGTCCGTCCGGCCCACAGGACACACCTATGAGGGCGGGGTGCCGCCCGGACACCGAGTCAGACCGGCACCGCCGCCGGCCGCTCTGAGAGCACCTCCCACGACCGGCTCCTTTAACCGTGAGCACACAGCGCTGCAACCCGCAGGAGCGCATCCAGCTCCCGGCGGATCGAAACGACACACAACAGGGCAGGCGTGCAGCGGAGGAAGGGTCGGGCGAGAGAGCTAACCAGACGGCAGCTGACCCTTCAGTGCTGGTCGGCGGGCAGGTCTGTCAGCTCTGACCGACCGGTGCGGCGGTGGACCGTGCAGGGTCAGCTTACATGGGACGCATCCACTGACGCGCGACGAATGGCAGCCGAGGTCTGCGCGGCCGACGTCTGCGCTGCACGTCTGTCTTCTGTGCTGCAGCTCTTACCCGCTGTGCTACCTGAGCTGCACCTGTAAGGCATCTCCTACTCATACCGCATCTTCCTCCACCCGTGCCGCACACTCCTCCAGCGCTAACCAGGTGTTCACGGACCAGGCCCGGCGGCCGTCTATCGGCGATCTGGCAGCTGTTAATGGGCTTCGTGCCGACGCGCCCGTGCCGCCACCCATGACCGGCGCTCACTGAGGCGGCGCGGCGGGTCACGCGGCGGGTGCAGGCCGAACGCCGCGAGTCGCCACTCTGGCCGTCTCTGCCACCTCAGCTCTGTTTGTCCCGCTGTCCAGAGGGCACGGGCGGCCAGCTGAAGGAGTGTCTGTCTCTGTGTGTGCTGTGTCAGCTGTGCACCGGACTGTCCGACGCTCGGACATGGAGCGGGCTAACGGTTCGGTCTCGTCTGCGGCGCCAGGGCGGGTTGGCATAACATAGCGGAACTGATTTGCATGTTTGCCGTGTGACCCGATGCATCTGATACTCGGCGTGAGACTGTCCACCGACTCAAGAACATTGCAAACGTCTCATTGTCTGGTTAGATCCAGCTGTACGCGCGTAGGCTCCGGAGTGTCAACTCGTTTCTGCCGCCGCTGGCTGCACCCGACTGCCTAATGATGGCCTCAAACCGGCTGAGTGACCCCGGCCCAGCGGCGGCTGATCTATGCAACCCATTCTGGCTGCGGCACTGAGTAATTGTGTCACCGTCTCAGGATGTCAGTTGTGTAACTGGCTGCCCGCACCCGGCCGGCTGCTCGGCCACTGGGAGAGTCGATCCAGCCTCCCACCGCGGCCTCCCGTCAGCTCCCGAGCCAGCAGACATTCCTGGGCGAGCCTGCACGCCGTCGACCGAATATGGCCCGTCCTGCCGCGCCCCCAGCAATGCCCAGAGCTGGATTCCTTTCGCAAGCGATCAGATTATGGCTCGTTACTTATGCCAGCGGTTCATGTAAAGAAGATATCATTGGGTTTCTCATGAACTGAAATAAAACTCCGCTTCGGTGAATTATGGTCATGTTTTATTCTTCGGGTGACAGTTGTGTTGATTGGTTAGCTCCTTTCAGCCCATTCTCTTCGCGTTACCTGTCAGGCTGGAGCTGACACATACATGTTGCAATGTTACTCGCTCGTCCCACCTGAGGCTTACGTGTCTCTCTTCTGTCCAGCAAAGCTGATGTATATATATATATATATATATATATATATATATATATATATATATATATATATATATATGCGCCCCGTGCCCGGCCTAGCGTGGACGATTTCATGCATTGTTGATTGTTCCGCGTCCCGGCCAGGCCCGTTCATTGGGACGGACGCAGGAGACGCTTACCATCGAATCCGCCGGGCTTATAAGACCCCCTGTTCGCTCACTGAGCCTGATTCAGTATAGAGTCGGCTTTCAGTAGGGCTGGCGTATCCTCTTTCCATGGGGATGGTGCTTGCCCAGTGCATAAGGCTGATGCACCCTGTCCTACTCGGTCAGGGTTTGATATTTCTCTATATCGTGCCCAGTAGGACCTGTGTCCGTGGTTCCCCGCCCGGCGCAGTCCGCTCCGTCAGAAGCTGAGGCGCCGACCGGCTGCGTCGCCGGTCGCCCATACAAGGCTTGGCGACCTTGGCGACACTGGGCCGGCCTGCGCGGCACGACCCGGACCAGCCGCGGCGCCCCGTGCCGGCGGCAACGTGCACAGGGCGCCGCGCCGACCCGGCTGGGCGGGCCGGCCGCCGATCCTGCCCCTACGGCCCGCAGCGCCAATTTTCCCGGTCAGTTCACAGCTGTCCCGCCTGCACGCGTAAAGGAGGCCCGCATGGACCACCGATGTTCGGCAGTCAGTTCGGTTGTCTCAACCTGCGGGAGGTTGAGTTATGATTGCAGAGGCTCGTGTATGAGGTCCAGCAATTCAGAGGTTTATGCGAGGTTAGCCTTGTGTGGGCCCAGCTGTGCACAGGGTTGCGTGAGGTCCGGCTGATCAGATGGGTGCCCCTCCAGCGCTGTGAGGCCCCGACTGTTCAGGAGTTCGTGTGAGGTCCGGTTGATCTGGCGAGTGCCCACCAGCCCTCTGCGTGTGCTCGCCGTTCCAGCTGCTCGCTGCGTGTGAGACTCGGTTGGACAGGGACTGTTAGATCCGGTTGATCAGGTGTGCGCCCGCCACCTCTCTGCGTCCGCCGGCCGTTCCAGCGGCTCACGGTCACCCGTCGAGCTGCAGTTCCTGCTGGCAAACCGGTTATCGGGGGCTGGGCGGCGGCCCGGGCTGCAGCGCCGCTCTGCCCGTGACTGGAGCCGCCCGGGGCTCGGGGAGGACGCACTGGACCCACTGCACGGACCCCCGTCACCCACAGGGCTGTCCGACCCCGTGTGATATTGCAGCACCTGACGCCTTAAATCACACACTAACACTCGTTGACCCTGCAGGGAGCGGGCTCGTGCTGAATAGGGCCTAGGGCTGGGGCTCTGGCTGTGCTCTGGCCGCAGCCGTAGTGAAAGTGCAGTCAGTGTGTGCGGCCGAAATAAATCCTACGAGCTTGGTGCCAGACTCTGGCGCCGTTCGTGATTACATCTGTACTACATATGTATATTGCGACCTTGAGTTTGAGAACACGTCGATAGCTATCGTGGCGAGGCCGTCCGGGCGGGAAGGCTGCGCGCCATTTTTGCGCTGGTTATTTCAGTCATGTTCTTATGATCGGTGAGCGCGGCCAACCGTAAACGGAAGGGTCTGCACTTTGCATGCTTATTACTCGCTGTGACGGGAAGGCGCGGGTCGACCAGGGAAAATAGACCCATTGAATGATGGCAGGTGTCGCTGCTAACCTAGTTGTTACGTTGGCATGACAGCTAGTGATTCTCGCCGTGAACACCTAGAATTATTCGAATTACATCCATGGTACGTGCTTAGTGCCGAGTTAGACGGCGCTCCGTGGACGGCGTGCTAAAATGGCCATCTTTTATAACGGCATATCCGCTGTAGTGTCCGGGATGGGGATGACCGACGGCTATTTAAGACTCTGACGTTAACCGGGTACGTCCCATGTCATCCCTCCCCTGTCTCCCTCCCTCTGCAGTTAGTCCTGCTGATTACGGTAGACTGACCGCCTGCACTCTGCAGTTCTCAATGAATTGGCCTGCTGCAGCACAGGCGTATTTTTCGCATAACTGGCGGTTGCAGTAACTCTTTCACTAATCGGACGTTCCTGTCCCAATTAGAATGGTGCGGTTGTGGATTTCATCAATGAACCTGGCTGGCTGGTCGGGTTACGTCAGGCACGCTGGGCCTGTTTTGTATTCGGGACCGCACCCTCGTTGTGTCCGTCCGCAGCGGACCGAGATCAGCTGTCTCGGCGCAGCTCCTGTCGAACGCAGCTGTCTCCTTGGGCCGGCGAGGACAGCCGATCAGACCAGCTGGGTCATCACGTATCGAATCAGCCTCTGTCCTCGGCAGTCAGCAGGTCCAATCATCGACATGCCATCCCTGCCGGCGTCGCTGTCCGACCCAGCCCTCCTCAGCCGCCGACAGGCATACATCATCAGGTTTACATCAGGTTTACCCATTCAGCCAACTATGCGGCGATGTCGACAGCGGACGCTGCGCCAAACAAGGCGGTCGCAAGGACAGGGTCCGGTTGGCCGGCCGGGCGCTGCGCTGAATAAAACATGAGCCGGCCGGCCGGGGCCGCTCGCTCGGCCGGCCGGCTGCCGCTGTTGCATAATGACCCGGGTCACGTCCATAGCCGCCGGCTAGCGTGGGAGAGTGGCCACAGAGCGGCGAGATACGATCGGGGCGAGTGCCGCGGCCGCCGCAAGGTCGACCGGCGCCTGACGGCACAGGGCGGAGCAAGGGCGATACGGATAACGATCTTCCACCCACTCTCGAGGAAGGTGGGATGGGGACTCCGAGTTCAACTGACACCCTAGCTCGTACTGGCACTTAGAGGTCCTTCTGACACTCTCAAGGTCCGACCGGCACTCACGAGGCCCGGCGTGCCCTCACGAGGTCCGACCGACCTCAGTTTTCCGGGTCGGCGGCGGTCAGTGCGTGGTTGTTCTCGGCCGGGCCGGCTGTTTGCACTAGAGCGGACCGTGAGAGGTGGCCCACGTGACTGCTGACTTTCCGGCGACCTTCTGTCGACTGCACGGCTCGGCCCCGCCCTGCACTACCTGATCCCGGTCCTACACCGCCCGATCCCCGCGCCGCCAGCAGCGCTGTCAGGGAGCCGGGGCCGCCCAGTGTGACGGGCCGGCCTGTCGGCTCCCATTAGTCCCTGCAGCTCGGCCCAGTTTCTCAGGAAAGCCGACGTCTGACCGCCGCACACTGGGCCGATCGCCAGGTCTAGCACGACATGGGTAAAAAAATCGAACATTGTGTATGTGCAATGAAACCTATACCAATTTGTTCAAAAATGATCATACTACATTGCTGTGTTCTTTGTTTTCCAACACAATTGCTATTTCATGGCGAAAACTCAGCTTAAACACGAACTTCGGAATCGTTTGGACCGAACTCGTCCCCCGTACTCTTCGACAACGTATCTTTGATCCACGAAAACAATCACAATTTGAGGAGGAATTCCACATTAATATACATCAAACGATAGCTCCGGGTCTGCAAAACACACATAACCACATGAAAAAGGCGAGCTCTTACTTGGTTATGATGTATTTGCACCGCAAAGATTTAAAGACGAAAATATAATTTCACATCATTGATGTCACACACAAATAGACTTTTAAAAAAAGTACCGCAGAGTACCGCTTCGAAAATCTCGCTACATGTCAATGAGTCATTGCACTACGAGATCCAACAATCATTTCTTGCGACTTTTTGCGACTTTGGATGTCAGCAGCCAAACTTCAACCCGCGCCGGACCGGTGCTTGGCGTCAAACGCGCCGGGCCGGGAGGTGTTGATTGAACACTCCCCTTCTAATTCGGCTCCTGGGCCACATAGCGACACGTAGTAAGTGACATTTGAAAGAGCGCCCAAAATTCCAAATAGAGTAATCAGTCATTTCTAGGTCAGGTCAAAGGTCACGTCACCAGAGGTCATCAAAGGTAAAATGTTGCATATATCAACATTTCTCGAAACACCGGCCCTTACCTCGGGGACCAATAGAGCGACATCGTCGCGGAAAAGTGCATTCAATTGCTTTTTTAGCGGTCTTTTTGAAATAAGCCCTCAGATTTGGCTTAACCCTCGCCCCTAGGGGTGTTTGTCCAGCCGCGAACGTATAGAAGGGATCCGTTGGACCCCCCTCCCCCCCTGCCGTTTCGCCACTGATCGAGCTAGAGCTTCGCGGAAAAGACGAGCGTGTTGCCCGTGACAAGAGGAAGCTGATGATACCCAATTGTAAGGTCCTAGGTCATCGGTTGACCTTCCAGGTCAGGTCAATGACCCAAAAGTCGGGAAAATCGGGACCTGTCAGAACGTCGTAAACGGTAAAGGGTGGCTGCTATGGGTTTTTTGGGTGCTGATCACGAATATAATGTTATTTATGATCATAGATGATGTCTTCATACATTTAGGCCAGGTCGGGTCAGGTCAGGTCAGGTCAACTAGTAAGGGCTTTGCCGGGTATTTGTAGTAGGTGGCAACCGCCTCTGACACGTTCGTTCGTAACATGTTACCAAGGCACCAAAGCTACATAGTAAATGTTCAAATGGTTTCTAGATTCGAATTCAGCTCCAAAAACTAGCCTAGAAACATGTAAAACTCGAAAAAGTGAACCAAGGTCATCAAAGGTCAATGACCTTGCCTGACCTTCCGGTGACCTTGACACCCACCCTTATGCATGGGAGCAACATAATATCTCATGTTTGAACGCTTTAAATCACGAAAAGACTGCAAACTCGCGGCTAATGCGAGCCGACATACGCTGAATCGCGATTCCGGCCAAACATGGTCTCAAAAGAAGGTCACAGGTCAAAGATCATAAGGTCAGTGTCATGAAATTTTCAGGCTAGCTGTGAAATTAATTATCGCGAGGGTACTGAAAGTTTCGTTGCGATCGGCCGCTTTTTACGCGAATTATTCGCGAAAAACCGAGGGTTCCGTTCGAAGATTCAGGTCCTGTCGCGCTAGAATGGCATATCGGCCCACTGTGCGCCGGTGAGCGGCTCGGTCTGCAGCCGCCGCCCTGTCGGCCCCCGATCTCGGCTCCGCGGCGGCGGTCGCGGCGCCGCCGCGCCGGTTCTGACGCGCCGCGCGGACGGCTGATCCGGCGCGATCATGTTCTGCTGGGTGGCGCGGTACCGCTGGAATGTCGCCCCTGTCGGTCGTTATACCAAGCCGACGTGCACCCTGAACAGCTGGGTGACGCAGAACGGACTGGGATGTCCCATGACCGCAACTTGTCGGTCATCAGGTCCTTCTTTGCGTACAGCGTACCGGTATGTCCACCAGTGTTCTGACACTGCCAACCTGTGACCTGTCCCTGACTTTAACTGACCTCTGTGTAACCTCCACTGACCCATGACCCCTCTCTGCTCTGACAGGAGGTGCAGCGCGCCATCCGGGACGGTGTGGACGCCCGCCGGCTAGTCCAGCGCCAGGTGAGCGCCGGCTCCGGCGGCGGCGGCGCCGTGGTGGATCCGCGCGCGCCGCAGCGCCGCCTCCTCCACCAGCACGGCCGCAGCTGGCGCACCGTCGACACCGACGACCTGCGCGAGACGAGCCGTCGGGACCGGCACGGCGAGCTGCGCACCGAGTCGGCGCATACCCACCAGCACGAGGAGTACCACGACGCCAAGGTGCGGCCACTAGAGGGAGTGCTTTCAGGGAGGGAGACGGGTGATGTGTAGGGATCAGTGTCGCCCCGTCCTCGTGATCTGGATTAATGTTTATCGATGTCCACTCCCTTGCCGGTACGCTATTGAAGTCAAAGTGGGATGTACTGCGTCGATAAGTGCTGAGAATCGATCAGGGTCAAAGACTTGCTGAGAAGAGTTCCCATGCCTCGATGTCGTGAATGTCATGGTTCCTGGTAAGATTGATATCTATTTACGTTTGAGCTGGGGTGAGTGCGCCGCTCATCCCGTAGACTCGCCGGCAGCCGCAAAGTGCACCTTTCATGACCTTTTACGAAGTTACCTTTTATGCTAACGTAATGGGGTATCTGTTGAAGGCTCATGGCTCTACGGCCATCCGTATTTTACTGGCTGGTGGGGCGGCCAGATAATGTTTCCCGATTGTGCCGCTGGCGGTTACAGAGCGTACTCCACCCTGCCGCCGCACGGCGCGCCCTCCGGAGAGAGGAGGGCTGGGGAGAGAGGAGGGGTGACCTCTGGGAACAACTGCGTCTTCCATGGGCGCCGGCCGGCCCACGCGGTATCCTTGCAGTGGCCGTGCCGGTGCGATCAGCGATCCGAATATGGTGGTGGTTGATCTTGGAGGGGGGAAGGGGGGCTGTCATGGCTTCCGGTGACAGCCCCCCTCCCTCGCTCCCCCCCCCCCCCGCTATCATATAAGCTACTGCCCCCTCCCCCTCCCGACGGGTACTCGGATGTCAGTACAATCCTTGCAGATATTTTATCGTGAGCCAGATCTGGTGAGACGGTGAACGAAGACGTGCATTTCGAAACGGCAGGCACCGATCGGCGAGAGAAAGAACATGACCGGAACCATGTTACTACAGAGGCTCACCTTCTGACATGATCTGCTCAGATAACTGCAAATATATCGAACAGTATCTGATCGTTCCAATTCCAAGTTGGTCTCATTCAAAAGTCCTGATGGAAGCTATCTATGAATGTTAAACTACGCGACTGCCATGCAGTCTGCGACAAAGCACGCTGTCGCTGACAGTGAAATGTGGCCCTGCTGGGTGCTGAGCGCTGCTGTTTCGGATTCCTCTTGCTCATACGGAGGACGGGCCTCCCGTCCACCCGACGTCGTCCTCCGTAAAAGGAGCGGCTGAGTGACAGCTGCCACTGGTCCGCGATATATCGGCCAGTCATGCAGACTGAACAGCGCACATACGCTGCCGGCCGGCCCGTGCTGCGGGGTACCGCTCCGCCCCGGCCACTCACCACCGCCGGGCCGATCCAGCCCAGACTGTGTGTCAGGACGTGACGCCGCCGACCGATACCCGCCGCCGTATACGGAGCGCCGGCGCGACCGGCGTCGCCCTCACCGCCAGATTAGGAGGCGGCCGCGCCACGCCACGCCACATCTGATACGGCCACGCCAAACACAAAGAATGTATGGGAGCGTGGCGCGGCCGACGCGTGATCAGCCTCGGAGTGGCGGACGGCGGGACCCCGGGCCGGGCCGTGGGCTCCCCTGGACCCCAGCAGTGGGCAAAAGGTCATATAGAGCACGATATCATTTCCAATGGATTAGAACTCACATCCGGAAATTGTCTCGCGAGATATGTCCTCTCACAGTGACACTCCAAGCCCTACCTCAGCTCAGGTGTGTCCGTCGCTTCTTAGAAATATGTTCGACTTATAGCGCCACTGTATGGCCCGTGTGATTGGTATCCCCAGCCAGCCCTCGCCGTCCACTGTGGTAACCTCTCAGCCGCTCTCCGCTGTGCAGGTGCCTGAGGACGGTCCTGACGAGGAAGCGCGCGAACAGGTGCGCTCGTCCAGCCACAGCCGACGCCACACCAAGGACGTGGACATGCTGGAGCACTTCTCGGTGCCGAGGGGAGGCCGACTGGCGGACGGCATCAAACTGGGAGACGGACTGCGGTGAGTGACTAACGTCTCAGGGTGACAAAGGTTGGGAGGGGGTTACCTAGAGGTTAATTAATCGTGAGAGAGGTGAGATGGATACCTGGGTGTGAATTCTGAGAGGCAAGAGAGGTTCACTAAATGACGGTGACAGTGTCAGCGGTATGACGGAATCCATCAGGAGCGAGGTAGGGAACAAACGGTTACGTTTTCCTGGTGAAAGGTGCTACAGTGCGTGTAGTAGCTGGGCTGCACGTATGTCATCCGTTTTTCCTACATTTTCTCAGGGAGAACTTACATTCCTACATACCATTTATACGGCGTTTGGTCATAGTTGTCTGGGGCTCAGCGCTCGACTGCAGCATATGTATGTTGTCCCGCATGTTCTTGCTATGTCTGACCGTCCGTTGGCCTCCCTCTCCCTCACAGGTATGTGAAGGAGAATGTCGAGGAGCAGCGGCAGGGCGACCCGGAGACGGGCGGTGTGTCGGAGCGGCTCCGGGAGCTCCACCGGCCGGCACTGCAGCACTCCAGCACTTCGATCGAGTACCGCCCCGGCGAGCATAGGGCCAGGGGTGGCCCCAGCAGCAGCTGGCTCAACGGCCACCTCAGCGCCGAGTCGCCGCCGTCGCCGCGGAGTCCAGAGGAGGACGGCCGCCGGCAGACCGGCTCCAGCCACCCGGAGACCTGGCGACGCACCGAGAGCTACACCCGAGAGGTGCGCGAGACGCCCGAGCGCACCTACATCAAGGAGACGCGCGAGTCGCCGCGCGGCGGCTACGAGCGCGTGCAGCTGGTGCCGGCCGGCGCGCCGCGACCGCCCGTCAGCTCGGCCATCTCCGACCTGGTCTCTGAGGTGGACGAGGACCCCATCTTCGCCAGCAAGTTCAGCTCGGGCAAGTCGCGCGGCGGCGGCGCCACCCTGGCGTTCACTAGCGTGCCGCGCGAGGTGGAGCGGCCGCCGTCTCCGCCCGCGCCCACGGCGCCGCCGCGGACCAAGAGGAAGAACCGGCAGAAACAGCAGGCGCCGCCGCCGCCAGAGCCGCCGCGGGAGGTCACCCACACGCCACCTCAGAGGCGCCGGACGCCACCACAGGAGGCGCGCTACTCTCCACCCCAAGTGCGCCGCATTCCCTCCCAGGAGGCGCGCTACTCCCCGCCCCAGATGCGCCGCATTCCCTCCCAGGAGGCGCGCTACTCCCCGCCCCAGATGCGCCGGTCCTCGCCGCAGGAAACGCGCCACTCTCCGCCGCCGGTGCGACGCTCTCCGCCGCAGGAAACCCGCTACTCTCCGCCGCAGGAGACGCGCTACACACCTCCCCGTCGGTCGTCAGCCGGTGAGCGCGACAGTACTCCGGTGCGCGTGCAGACCACTCAGCAGGAGGACGGCCGGATCGTGAAGGAGTACCACTTCTGCAGCAGTCCGCGGCCGCAGCGGCCGGTGCGGCGCGACTCGCCGTCGGCTGTCTGGGAGCGCAGTCGCAGCTCGGACGAACCGGACGGACCGGCGGCGGCGCGGCTCGGCGGACTGGCCGGCCGGCGGCACCAGAGCACCGAGCAACTCGACTGGCGCGCCGCCGAGCCGCCGTTCAGCACACAGACGGTGGACCGGCGGCGGCCGGCGCGGCCGCACCAGGAGCCCGTCCTCCAGACACAGACGCTCCCCAGGAAACCGCGTGAGTCGCGCGACCCGCCGTCGGCCAGTCGGCTCGGCGCCTCCTCCAAATTCGGCGGCAGCATGATCAACGTCTCCGTCCGGAACAACGTGTTTGGTAGCTCACCGGTGACGCGTCAGCCGCCGCGCCGCACTAACAGTCTGTATGAGAAGGAGGAGGGGCCGGCCGGCGGCGGCCTCAAGAGCCCCGACATCATCTCGGCCATTCAGAGGACGAGCGGTACGCGGCGCGAGGAAGACGACGATCTCCAGCGTCGGAACGTCGAGAAGGAGCCCGAGTGGCGGCCGACCGTGTCGGCGCACCCGCCGCCGCCGCCGCCGCCGCCCCCGCCCGCCAAGGTTCCCAAGGTGGCACCCAAAGTTGCGCCCAAGGTGGCGCCCAAGCCGCGACCAGCGACCAAGGAGAACTTTATGCGCGGTCTGATGCAGAACGCTCCCGAACTGTACTCGGCACTGCACGGCGACGAGCGGAAGGACTCCAAGACGCCGTCTCCGAAGCAGAGTCCGCCTCCAGCGCTGTATCGTGCCCGCTCGCCGGCGCCGCTTACCCTCGACTACGGGGCCATCTACCCGAAAACGCCGCCCGTGTTCAAGCGACTGGAGCGGCTGCGGGCCGACGAGGAGGTGGTGACCAAAGAGGGCCGCTCGCGCTCCACCACGCCCGCCGAGGACGTGCACAACTTCCGACTGGGCACCATGTCCCCGACCGGGGAGCGCACAGATCTGATCAAGGTGGGTGTCTAATGTCTATGTGGCAGGCCGGGGAGTGGTAGGGACTCTCCGCATTCCACTCAGCTGATCGAGCTCTTGGGGACTAGAGAGGGATCCGGGTTGGGAGCTGCGTGCAGCAGGAGATTATGCCCTAGTGCTGCCTGGGCCGAGCCCAGGTGTAATGTGGTAAACAGCGCAGTATTCGCAGAAGGCAGCTTTGTGCACGTGGCCAGAGCTTTCCACGAAGTGCCATTTTATCGGCGAGCTTCCGGCTCAGCAGCGTTCCGCTTCAATGCTGCATTTTGCAGTTAAGGTGCAGCCAGGTGGGGTCACTCTAGCTTTGCTTTATAGCGCATTTCCTCTCAGATAACTGACGGGTCGTTCTATGATGTTTCCGGCCCCATCTCTCTGTCAGAACCCTGCTGACGGATGGCTGTGTTTGCCAGGTACAACGGTGAGCTGCCGAGTTCCGAGTGAGCTCACAGCCCGCTGACTGTCGCCACAGCCGCCAGTACCCACCAGCCGCCACCCCGGGTCGGCCCGGCCGACTCGACGGCGCCCTGCTGCCTCAGCGTGCGGAGAGACACGGCGGAGACACAGGCCACTCTGCCTCAGCGCTGGAGAGACACAGCGGAGACACAGGCCACTCTGCCTCAGCGCTGGAGAGACACAGCGGAGACACAGGCTGCTCTGCCTCAGCGCCCAGGAGACACGGGCTGTTCTGCCTCAGAGCTGAGAGACCACTCTGTCACCAGTGGCGAGAGAGAATGTCCGCCCGTCGCCCAGTGCTGGTAGAGCAGCAGTGTGTCATGTTCAAGTGTCGTGAGAAGGACGTCCGTGCCGGCCGTTCGCCCCCGTGGATTCACTGAACCGGGAGCGTCTTAGAAAAGTGGCCGGCTCGAGCTCGCTAGGCGCCATCGAACGTTCGGCGAGTTGTTTAGGTCGAACGACCCCTGACGCGAATACCGATCGAACTGGTGAATGTTTATCGATGTAGGCACCTAACGCTTACTAGCGTGCACAGTGCGCCGCAGAGATGTTATGCCATGGTAAGTGTGTGCCGTGAATTAAACCATGGTGCTGTGTTGTGCCAATGCCTGCGTGACAAACCTAATATTAGGAGTGGCTTATTTAACTAATAATTGCCTTTTATCATCTCTAATCGTTTTCCATATCTGTAAATAGTTCGAGAAGTAGCGTTCATTCTATGAGTGTATGAGCGAGTGTCTTCGTAAAGCACAGAGCGAGTGGAGGTTGATTGAATCCATAGACGGCTGGACGGCCAGCCCGGCCGACGGCTCTGCGCATGTAAGAGAGAAAGAGAGAGAGAGAGAGAGAGAGAGAGAGAGAGAGAGAGAGAGAGAGAGAGAGAGAGAGAGAGAGAGAGAGAGACGTGTCTCTATGCATAAGCCAGTCAATAAACTGAAGACGCAGCTTTTTGTTTTGCCCTGTTGGAGATCGGTTTGAAATGCTAGCGTCAGGTTTCCACTTTGATCGTGTTAAGTCCATCTTCTGGTCTAACTTTATATTATTCATATCATTCATTCATGTCATATAGACATATTCTCCGAACTCCCGCAATTCCCGAGTAGAAATACGCCATCCTAATCATCGTCCGACCGCCTCTGTCTGAGAGCCATAGCGAACGAATACAGTAAAACTTCAAAACCAGGGGAAGCATTGACACCAATGGAGACATTACCGACTGTATTGGTACTCCGTTCTACACGCCGTCCATCAGGTCAGCTCAGGTCAGGTCAGGTCACCAGGTCAGATGGAGGAATCGCTCCCCCTGCCGCTCACACGAGTGACCGGATCACTCTTCTCTCACAGCCGCCCTCCAGCGGCGGCCCGAGCCGGCCGGCCGGGCCGCCGCTCAGTTCCCGCACATTCCCCGGCGCAGCGGAGACGTCCCCACTGTCGGACAGTCGACCCGGGCCGTCCGCCCCGGTCCGTCTCCCCCCCCCCCCCCGACCTAACGGACGCCGCCGGCGCGCGGCGCGTCTCTACACGACATGCAGTATAGCGCGGCGCACACAAGACAGTCCAGGTGAAACACAAGCAATAGCAAAGCGAGTCGCGCTCGCGCGATGGGCGCCAGCGCCGCGCAAAAGCCACAGCAAGCGCGAGTGGGGAGAGGTGCGCGCAGTCCGAGCACCGAGTCCCTGCAGAGAGTTGGCTGCTGCCGCCGGAGCCGGCCGCGTGCGGCGCCGCGGCGGCAGCCTACATGATTGTTAGCGTTTCGTGCCGGGGCACACACGACACTCCGGTCGGCATTCACACCAGCTCAGAACACCAGTCGCACCAGATCAGGGCACCAGTCGCACCATATTCACGTCAGAACGAAGCACCACCGTCCACTTCAGGGCAGACCACTGCCCACACCACCGTCCGTGCCAGGGCCGAGCGCCGGGTATGACTGTGTCGATAGCGCGTTATATTTACGTCAGTCGCAGCCCTGACTTGGTTCAGATGTTACCACGCCCTATATTTCTGTGCCGCGTTCACTTGCTGGTGGACTGGGCTCGGTCGTTTCTCACTCAGCTGCCTTCTCAGTCCCTGCAGTTCCGTCCCGCGGTCCTCCTGCCCGCGATATCCGCTGTAAGAGACGACCGGGCCGTACTATCCGCTGTAGCAGCGGACGAGTCAACTATATCCACTGTGACAGCAGATAAGGGGGCTTGGTATTCACTGCGGCAGCGTGGTATCCGCTGTAAAAGGAGAAGGGCCCGCAGCGGCCACTGTAGAAGTAAAAATGGGCCGCAGTATCCGCTTTACGAGCAGACGGGCCCACGAATCCACTGCTAAAGCAGACGGCCCTGGTATCCGCTGCAATAGCAGACGGGCCCCGACATTCTCCGCAGATCAGTCCGGCAGTGCCCGTCCCGCCGACAGACCAGCCCGGCGGCGCTGTCTGCCGCAGCGACTCAGTCTCGCAGCTTCACAGACCGGTGACTCGCTCTCAGCTGGGTGGACAGGCGGTCTGCCCGCCTACGACATGGACGAGCAGGGCAGGTGCGGCGAGCCCATCTGTGTAAGCACCCGGTCCAGCCACTGCAGCGGTCCGTTCAGGTGCAGCTCGATCCAGCAGGGCGTCGAGGTGACGATCTGCCGCCGGTACTCGGCGCCCCAGCCCTTGACGAAGCTGATCCGAATGGTGCACATGCGCGTCAGGCTGTAGACGGCCTCGAAGCCCTGGTTCACCGACTGGGCCAGCATGGCGGCGAACTCGAGGTTGTTGAAGATCTTCAGGTTACACTCTGTCGGGGAGGAGAGCCGTCAGACATCGGTGGGGTCAGAGGGAAGAAGATCGTCGAATGTGGTAAAAGGTATTCCCTGACTACCTAACGGGATCGATACCAACTAGACCAACACTACCATCCGAAAGAGAAAGGGCTCAGATATCAAGGCAGGCGGGTAAGGAACATATTTTTGACTGTGGAGGCGACCGGCAGCGACACAGCCCAATAAAGGTTTTCAGTAGCGTGCATTCACAAATAATGATGATAAATTGTGGTCTACATAACGAACGAACTACGAAACACTACATCTACAGTACTTGCACCCCATACCCCTCCACCAAGTCCCGGGTCCACTGACTGGGCGGTATTTTGCAGACAGTGGCCGGGTGCCAGCCGAACCGGTGGTTACAGTTGGGTGACTGGACAAAGATGGCCGACTCGCTCAGACACTCGGCAAACACCTCACCGCCTGAAATGCAAAGGAACGGGATGGGTAATTACATTTCTTACTATACCCCTTCAACCGAAAGATTATTCGATTGAATCGATAAGCTATCCGCGCAGCCAGCGGCGCTGACCACCTGAACTCTTCGTGCATCTGCCTCTCGTCTATGCCCCCGCTACGACCTAGATTCTACTTTTTGGTTGATTTGTTTGATTCCGAGACTTCTCTTGCTCACCGATGTAGTAGAAGCGGACGCCGTGCCCGATGTTGCGCCGCGTCTGCTCCACCACCGGGTTGCGGTTGATGTTGCTCAGCAGGCCCAGGCAGAAACGGTCCGAGCTGCTCGGGTCCGTGAAGCCGTCCACGGTCAGGCTCGGCTGGGAGGCGTGGAACGTCTCGCCGACGCGGCTCGACAGCTCGTAGTAGCTGACCGAACACCAGAAGGTGGGCTCGCAGTAGGTGACCGGCTGGGCGTCGGGCGCCACTACCGGCGGCGGCGGCGACGGCAGCACGCCTGCGGGGAGGGGGGGGGGAGGGGTCATGGTCACTGACTGTCGTTGCGGTTACCGTTGTTCCCAGCCCGTTTCCCCATCCAACGTATGCCCCTCTTGTTACCCCTCTCGCTTTCCCCTCCACTGACTGTTGTTAGTGTTCCTCTACCACTTCACCCAATGCTCCTCTCGCCACTGATTATTGCTTCGGTCACTGTTGTTACCCCTCTCCATCCCCCGCCCACTGATTGTCGTCGCAGTCCCCGCTGTTACATTTCCCCGTTGCCCGTCGACTCACTGTCGTTTCGGTCACTGTTGCCTCCCCCTTCACACACACACGCACACACACACACCGGTCCCGTTCCACGTCCCGTCGACTCACTGTCGTTCCTGTCGCTGTTGTCGCCGTCCTCTGACATGAACGAGGCCGGCGGCGAGTCGGGCACCGAGGTGGCCGGCGACTCGGTGGGCGCCACCTGCTCCATCGGTGACGTCATCTGGGCGTTCTCCGGGGGCAGCAGCGACAGCTCGTCCACGGCCGGCGGCTGCGGCGGAAACTCGCTCGGGTCGCGCTTCGGCACCAGAACGGCGGGCAGCGCTGCCGGCGGGGAAGGAAGTGTCAGTGGAACCGACGTCAGAGGGGCAGAAAAGCGTAAGAGGGACGGGAATAGTCAGAGAGACGGACGCCAGAGGGGCAGCGATAGTGTCAGGGGGACAGGGAGATGTCAGCGGGGCAGAAAAGCGTAAGAGGGACGGGAATAGTCAGAGAGACGGACGCCAGAGGGGCAGGGAGATGTCAGAGGGACAGAGAGACGTCGTAGGGTCGAAAGCGTTTCCCTCACGCAACCAGCAGGCAGCACTGCAGAGAAAACAGCACACCAGTCGGAGAGACCAGAATATACGCTGGGTGCGCACAGCCAGGCGACTTTTTACTAGATTCTGGAGTTCAGTGTTCTGCCAGGTAATTAACAGCCACTTGACGAACATCTGTACTGATTGAAACGTTTGGGGCGCTCGTGAGTTCCAGACCGTAACCACCTATTTAACCATGCTCATCTAATTTTCTTACAAAGGGTCACTCACCGAGCGCCTGTGTCCGCAGGTAGTGGTACGGGTTGACGCAGACCTCGTCCTTTTTGGATGTGAAGGAGAACTGGCAGTGCTCGATGGGTTTCAGCTCGTGGTGCGACTGTAGGTCCGGGAAGCGCCACAGTCGGCAATAGATGACGTGAGGCAGGCCTTTCTTCTCAGAGACCTGTAGCCGGCCGTCTAGGGACCTGGAGACACGGCACAGGTCAGTAAGGAGCGCGGAATGCGCTCAGCGTTCTGACCATATTAGATTAGGCAGGCAACATAACTATCATAGAACAGGGGTGCGGGACAGGAGGCTGTAAGGCAGTCCAGCCAGATGCATAGCGCACTATGACGTACTGACTATCCGGGTAATGACAATCGCCATTCGCCAGTATTACCTAGACAGTCGATTACGCAGTTCAGTAGCGTAGTCGGTACGCAACGCTCACGACAAAGGCTCCCTTAGACGACAGCAGCGGCAAGCTGACCTGACGTGATACCGTCCCGCATTACTCGCCAGTTGTGTCGTCGATAATTTAGTGGCGTAATGATATTAGCAAATACCTCTGCAACGCCGGACGACAGCACTAACCGTACCTTTGTAGCATCAATCCTACTTCTGCAGCGTCATGTCTGCCTATCGACGACATTTTTCGAACGGGACCACCGTAACACATACACGTAACACGGCGGCAGTTGTAACCGAGACTGGCCACCGCCTCACCTCGGTATGGTGATGCACTTGGTGGACGGATCCTGGCCAGAGATGGCCCGCTCCAGCTCCTCCACCGAGCCGGGACACTTCTTCAGGCGCTTGATCAGGCTCTTGACGGCCTTCTCGGACCACTTATCCTCGCCGTCACTCTTCTTCCAGTGCAGCAGTCTCTTAACGACGGGAGGCGTGAACGGGTTTATGGACATGATCCAGCCTCTGTTTGCTAAGACCAGGCATGAATAGCACTAGAGATCTGAAAAAGAGAAAACACTTTTCATAAAACGAATACAGTAAAACTTCAAAACCAGGGGAAGCATTGAAACACTAAGAAAGCCAACCTTAGATTGAAAATATGGGTTCAAGAATCAAAATCACTATAGACAGGTTGCTTTGCAAGAACAGTTCGAAATTGCATTAATATTTTCATTCTGCAGCGACATCCTTCACCGGTCAAACTGGGAATAGGATGTATCAATGATCAATGCCGCAGCATCTAAAGGAATGAGTAGGCGCACTTATTTGGGTACAGGTCGGATAATACCTGCAGGAGACGGCTGGCGGGCCGAAAAAATGTCATATAGTTTCAAATAATTACCACATACACGATCGCATGTCATATTTTAATAGATGACAGCATAATAATTTAATTGTATGGTCGTAATTCTTGTGCTGTGCTGCTCAGTGTCATAAACGGACCAGTATCTGAGCTCTTGGACGCAGTTGCGATGTGCGGCACAAGCGGGTTTCGATTTAATGACAATACCAGACACGGACTGGATACCTGACGCCTAGAGACCGAATCCGGCCTTTGATATACGGCACTGTGATTCCAGGTAATCAAAAGAAATTCGACACCAAGTTTAGTGCAACCATAGTAACTGGACAGGTAGGTACGCCCCGCTCACTGACTTCAAATGGCTGCGCGCGTCAAGACTCGCATATCCATCGACCGACGGATCGACTCAAGCCCATACTCCAGACTACAAAGCATGGCAATTTCGATGATATCTCGTCGATGTGAGCGATGTGAGCTTCGTTCTGTCGAACCCGTTGAGTCTCGGGCAGTTTTCTCCCTGCAGCTGCGGTGCCCTTTACGTGCGTACCTAGACGTATTTTAGCGGCGCCAGGTGATGACACACGAGTATAGGTACCAGCACCGCCCAAAATAACGCTACATTGGAGACAGGGCTGCGCAGTGCGCAGTCGATGTATTTTCGGTGACTCCGACTCTGGCTTTCAAAAACCTACTCCGACTCTGACTCCGACTGACTCCAACTCTGACTCCGCTGAACTAGCAGGGCTGTGGGTATCGCTAAAGCTGACGTCACCGTCGCCGCTAACCGGTAAATGTGTAGATGAAGTTAGAGTAAAAAACATCTAACCTGACCTAACCTTGCCTACTTAATCTATAACCTACCAACCTATACACCTACCAAACTACAACCTACAACCTAACAATCTACAACCTAACCTACCTACCTAACGCCGACGGTGACGCCAGCCTTACCGATACCGGACTGTGGAGGCGACAGATTTTCGGCGACTCAGACTCTGTTTTTTTTTAATCGACTTCCAGCTCCAGTCAGAAGTGTACTGTTGACTCCGACCGACTCCGACTCTGGCTCTGGCTTTGACTCCACAGCCCTGTTGAAAGACTTCAATGCAGCCAGTCATCTACCAGTATTTTCATACAATTTTTGCCTATAAATAAATATGTGAAATTCCTACTTCTGTGGTGTAATATTCATCATTTTTCAGTCCAGCTGGTGCATTTTCAGTCCCTTTTGTTGGTGGTTTTCTGCACAGCTGGTGCAGCTCATGGACTCTCCTGTCAATACCCATTGGTTGCAGTCTTGCCCAGGTTCTACCCACCGGAATTCTGAAACTCTGCTGACTGAGCTACTAGATGAACAACTTTATTGCCCTGCCAGGCCATTCTGATGTGTCAACAACATCTGAGACTGAAAAAAAAACATGATAATTGATAATTGCAAATATTTTTACTGCTAAATTTCAAGTCAAGAACATGTGCAATTTAGTGTTTAGCCTGTTTCATATGTAGGTAGAATATTCAGCATTATTGAATATCAGGTCCAATTACAACAGCACACTCAACTGCAGCACACTGCACAATGCGCATCAAATATGTTAGATATGCTGATTCCATTTTTAATTATTGATCCTGCAAGATGATCTCACCTAAAAATGGAGTGTGGCTAGAGCTGTTTGACAAAGATAGGGGTACCTGTTTCTGTCAAGTGTCACCTTATGACAGACACAGAGGAAGCTGTTTGATGATGGGACTCTAAGGTTACCTAATTAAGGCTTAAGCTGTATTAGCTTTGATAAAGTTGGGTTAACTGTAGTTGGATTGGGTAATGGGTTAATTATCTTGTCTCAAACTCATCATCATCATTAGGTATTGTAAAAATTTGCATCACTGCCTATCTTGCTATGAGCAATTGTATGTAGCTCAAAAACATCATGTCTTGACCAAAGTAACCCATCAGATCCAAGTGCGCACCTTTCTTGTCATGCGGCTACACACATCCAGACCTTATGACCCAAGTCCCAAACAATTATCTATTGAAGAAACAAATGTGAGTCTTTCACCATTGGTAGATTCTAAAAGAGCCACTTTGACTTTACAAGTTTTACACAGCCAGTGGCGTATCTAGGATTTCTCTCAGGGGGGGTCCGCAGTCAAAAGGGCCCTTGTAGCCTGAGTTGAAAGGGCGTTCAACCCGCGTCCCGTGGGGGGGGGGGGGGGGCGAAACGGCCCCCTGTCCTCTTCCGTAGCTATCTCCTAAATGACTGCAGATATCCCCACCAAACTTTCAGGACCTCTACGAGCATCCATTTTATACATTGTGACCAATTTTTTTCCAGAGGCTATGATAGGTTGGCCGCAAATGACGTCATGTTCTGCCATTTTCGACCCAAAAAAGGTTTCGCAGGAAGAGCTGTCAGCCCTACAGAGCTGTAGAAACATAAAAATGTTCCGAGATAAAAGGTGTACAATTAACCCGCGCCCCGTAGGGCTACCGGCGGACCCTACCACCCGTAGGGGGGGGGGGGGGGCCGTTTCGGCCCCCCCCCCCTAAGATCTCGGAAAGTTACCGGCCGATTTTCAAAATTCAAACGGCGTTCGATAGCCCCACCCGGTAACTACCTTGTGACCAAATTTCATTGACCTAGGTCAAACCGATGACGTCACAGGTCAGGTCAAAGGTCAGATTTTCACCGTTCACAGGCAATTCAAGAAATGTGCTGTGAAAGCGAGTAAATTGGTAATTTATTGAAAACCATCGATGGTACATTGTTCGTCAAACACATAATTTGCTATCTGAGGTCACTGATACCAGGTCAGGTCACAGCGAGGTCAGGTCACCGGGGGTCACAATATGAATGTGTCGTGTGATACATGTTTTATGGTCCATTTTACATGACAAATGCGATTATGTGGGTTAGGCAGCCTTTGGGGCCAGCCTAGGTCACGTTTTTGTGAAGGTCAGGTCAAGGTCAGGTCAAATTAGGTCAAATTTCAAAGTTGATATTTTTGCATAAAATGGGTATCGATTCGATGCAGCTCGTCACGGGGAGTCTAATGGTGGTCTTCGTTTTGCTCTACGAGTTCTAGAATTGCCAAAAATTGAGTTTGAAAATTTGACGTCATCATTTTTGAACAGTTTTTTCGCTATAACTTGGCCAAAAAACGAGGTATTGATCTGAAATTTGGTATGTAGATAGAAGACGGTAGGCACTATCACATATATTCCGGTTTTTTCGAAACTCAAAAAACTTTTTGGATTTTTTGGCGAATATATCCAAAAAAAATGCTTTTTTGATTTTTGGGGGTCAAAACTCAAAAATTTCAAAAATTCGAGATAGCAGTTTTGTAGCCCTGTCAATTCTACACCTTTTATGTCTTGATCATTTTTCTGTATCTTCAAAGCTGTAGTCCTGACAGGTCTTCTCGCGAAGGTCTTTTTTCGGTCGAAAATGACAGAACATGACGTCACTCTGACGTCATTTGTGGCCAACCTATCATAGCCTCTGGAAAAATTTTTGGTCACAATGTGTAAAATTGATGCCCGGAGAGGTCCTGAAAGTTTCGTGGCAATATCTCCAGCCGTTTAGGAGATATCGACCGAAAAGGACAGGGGGGGGCCGTTTCGGCCCCCCCCCCCTACGGGGCGCGGGTTAACAGGCCTAGGTCAAATCTGAGCACAAATTACAGAAAGAGTGTCAAAAGAGTTTTGTTTGTTTTGTTGGGCGGTCAGATGGTCAAATGGTCTGGTCAGACCTTTCGGTCTGACCAGACCATTTCAGGGCCGGAAGGATGATAGGAATTGAGGGAGACATTGGTCTGGGCGGGCACCTTGGTGAGTCACCGGGGCTGAGCCTGTCCAACAGGACAGGCCGACCAGCCCCCCAAGTGCTCACTGCACCCGGTTACGAGTGTGCTTCCTTAGGAGCTGCAGTGCGCTCCAATGGGAGCCGCCCGCATGGTATAAAGTTGCCCGTCCAGGTCCAGCCTGGATCATGGGTTGCGGCATGAAGGAGAAGGATTTGAATGTCCTGAGGATGGAAACGGCGAAACGGGTGTTAACCCGCGCCGGGCCGGGGGGGGGGGTGTTTGAACACCCCCCCCCCCCGCGGTTTTTCGCAGATATCTCAAAAAACGGCACCGCGGAGCGCCGCCGTTTTTGGCACACCTGTTTGTGCATCTTTTCCGCACATGTTGTAAAAAATTTCAGACCCAGGTCGCCTTAGGTCAGGTCACCAGGTCACGCCAAGTGACCTCACCTCAGAAAAAATAAGAATGCTCGTCATAGCTACACCGATTGATCGATTGCCTTGAAACTTTCAGCGATTGATAAGAGCAACATTATCTATAAAATGTTAATCTCGGAATTTTGATATCGGTGACCTAAGGTCAGGTCAATATCGCGGCCTCTCCATTACCTATCAGTCAATGGGAGAAAATTGAAAAGCGTCTGTTTTGCACGAACGCTATTCTAGAGACTCTCTAACATCGAGATGTAAGTAAAATTGGCACACTGAATCGGAAAATGGCAACTGTGACCCCTCGTTATGTCCCCGAGGTCATCTCAGGTCACGAACAGAATCTAACAGTTTTTCGCCAATAACTTCTGATAGAGGCGTGCTAGAGCACTGAAAACGCCTTAGATGTGTTCGACTCGACGTTGCGGATCGACTGATATGCAACATGACCTTTTCCGGTCAGGTCATGACCTTGACCTGAGGTCAAATTTTCAAGTTGACTTTTCAAGGTCCAATTATAGTTCATTCGACGCGTCTCGACGAGAGGAACACGATGCTGGCAAAATTAATGTCATGACTCTTTTGAGTCAAAAGTTATTGCCGAAAAAACGCTTTTCGTAAAAACGGCTATTTTTGGAGTTTTTGCCCTCTGGAGGCTAAACCGTTGACCTGAGGTCAAATCTGAGAACATTACTCAGAAAGGTCTGTAAAAGGGCTATTGAATGCCCTTTTCTCTGGCGCTGTAGCTCTATCGGTTCCCGAGATAGTCGTTGGCGGTTTCCAAAATGTTGAAATAGTCAACATTTTACCTTTGGTGACCCCTGGTGACCTGACCTTTGACCTGACCCAAAAATGACCTTAGTGTTTTCGTCCTTATTTTGGACGTTCTTTCGATTGCACTTTTTCGCGTGTCGCTACGTGGCCCAGGAGCCGAGTTAGAAGGGGGGTGTTCAGACACACCCCCCTTCCGGCCCGGCGCGGAATCTCAGAGCACCGGCCCGGCGCGGGTTAAAAGAGCTATTAACTACGCTTTTCCCCGGCACGGCATTCATTTCCGAGTGATGCGGTGGTTTGTTGAAAATTGTCGAAATTGGACCAGAAAATTGGCGAAATTTAGCCTTGGATGACCTATGTGAACTGACCTTTGACCTGATCTAAAAAGTGACCAGAGTAATTTCGTCATTATTGTTTGCGTCCTTTCGAACGCTGCCTTTGGCGTGCTGGTACGTGGCTCAGAAGCCGAGTTAGAAGCAGGGGTGTGGAGCGGGAGCTGGAGCCGGAGCCGCGGGAGCCGGCATAGTTTGCCCGGAGCCGGAGCCGGAGCCGTCCAAAAAGGCGGCGACTCCGGCTGCTTTTTTGAAGAGGAAAAAATTATTGACTTACATAGTTCGGTTTGACAGTACAAGGCAGTAAAACATGTGGTATTCAAAATAGCCTTGTTATGCAAATACAGAAGCAACGTGAACCAATCCTTCATCTTTTCTATTCCACCCGTATTTAATTGTATACAGGATGTACTGAGTATTGGAGCCGGAGCCGCCGGAGCCGGACCATTTTACTCGGAGCCGGAGCCGGAGCCGAATCCGATTTTTTCTCCAGAGCTGGAGCCGGAGACGTCTGAAATTTCCAAGGCTCCGCATCCCTGGTTAAAAGGACCCTGGCCGGCCGAGTGGGAGGGTGGGTGCCACCACATCGTTTTTTTTTTGCGACAGCTCGGAACGCGTCGGCAACAGAGAGCCAAAACTGGGCATAGCTACCTGACCTTTGATGCAAACCGGGCCTTGTGACACCTGCATTTTCAAGGGGGGCCTCTGGTCGTCTTAAGGACCCTCTGTTACCCTCAGAGGGACCCTCTGATGGCCTCTGCAGACCATCACTGGCCTCAAAGGGCACTCTAGTGGCCTCCATGGACCTTCTGGGTACCTGAAAGGGCCCTTTGTTTTCTCTCCAGGGGCCCTTGTTTACCTCAGAAGGTCCTCTTTTACTTCAGATGGCCGTATGTTTGTCTAATACATGAGGCCCCTGGTGGCCTGAGAGGCCCTGTTTGTGTCCCAAAGGGCCCTTTGTTGACCTCTTAAGGCCCCTAGTTGGCCTAAAAAGTCCTCTGATTGTCCTAAAGGGCCCTCTGTTCCCCTCAGAGGGCCAGTCTTTTCCTCAGAGTGCCTGCTGACCTCATATAGCCCATAGTGGCCTGACATAGCCTTCATATCACCTCAGAGGGCCCTCTGGTGTAAGGCTCAAGTGACCTTCTCAGAGGGCTCCGGCTGCCCTGTGACTGACAATTGTCCACTCTTATCCCCCTTTTGGGTGACCTATTTCCCCCTCTGACACCCAAGCCAAAATACAATTTTGGGACACTGACTCCGAGGACCAGTTGATTTTCAGAGGGCCCTCTTTGAAGTGGATGTGAGGACCCGCTATTCGCCTCAGAGGGCCCTCTGGTGGCTTCAGACTTCAGAGGACCCTATTTTGGTATCAGCGGGCGCCTCTCTGTGGCATCAGAGGGCCCTCAGAGGCCTCAAATGGCCCTATTACATCTCAGAGAGCTGTCTTTGAACTCAGAGGGATCTTTTTTACTTCTTTGTGGTGTCTAAGGGGGCCCTCTGGCCTTTGTTCGCCTCAAGGGGCCTCAAGGGGTCCTCCGATGACTTCCAAGGACCCTCTTTGATCTCAGAGGGCCTGATGACCTCATAGGGCTCATGGTGGTCTGACATAGCATCATATCACCTCAGAAGGCCCTCCAGTGGCCTGAGAGGGCACTTTGTGGCCTTTGAAGGCCCTCCATTCGCTATAGAGGGCCCTCTTTGATCTCTTTGATCTCTTCGATCTCAGAGGGCCCTCTTTGAGGTGGCTGTGAGGGCCCTTTGTTCACCTCAGAGGGCCCTCTGGTGACCTCCAGGGACCATCTTTGATCTAAGAGGGCCGTCTGGTGGCCTCATAGGATACCTTGTGGCCTGAAATTGACCCTCGTACCTCAGAGGCCCTTCTGTTCGTCTTAACAGGCCCTCTGCTGGTCTTAGCGGACCCTTTGTGTGCCTGGGAGGGCCCCCTGAGTACCTGAGAGGGCCCTCTGTGTGTTTGAGAGGGCCCTCTGTGTGCCTGAAAGGGCCCTCTGTGTAGTTTGCCTGAGAGGGCCCTCTGTGTGCCTGAGGGGGCCCTATGTGTACCTGAGAGGGTCCTCTGTGTGGCTGAGAGGGCCCTCTGTGTGTCTCAGAGGACCATATGTGTACCTGAGAGGGCCCTCTGTGTGTCTGAGAGGGCCCTTTGTGTGTCTCAGAGGGCCTTTGTGTGCCTGAGAGGGCCTCCTGTGTGCCTGAGAGGGCCCTCTGTGTGTTTGAGAGGGCCCTCTATGTGCCTGAAAGGGTCCTCTGTGTACCTGAGAGGGCCCTCCGTGTGTTTTAGAGGGCCCTCTGTGTGCCTGAAAGGGCCCTCTGTGTACCTGAGAGGGCCCTCTGTTTGCCTGAGAGGGGCTTCTGTTTGCCTGAGAGGGCCCTCTGTGTGCCTGAGGGGGCCCTATGTGTGCCTGAGAGGGCCCTCTGTGAGCCTGAGAGGGCCCTCTGTGTACCTGAGAGGGCCCTCTGTGTACCTGAGAGGGCCCTCTGTGTGTCTCAGAGGACCATATGTGTACCTGAGAGGGCCCTCTGTGTGCCTGAGGGGGCCCTATGTGTGCCTGAGAGGGCCATCTGTGAGCCTGAGAGGGCCCTCTGTGTGCTTGATAGGGCTCTCTGTGTACCTGAGAGGGTCCTCTGAGTGCCTGAGAGGGCCCTCTGAGTGCCTGAGAGGGCCCTCTGGGCTCTGGCCCCCATTCATCTCAGAGGGTCCCTTCATTCGCCCCTTCAGAGGGCCCTCTGTTTGCCTCAAAGAGCCCTCTGTTTGCCTAAAAGGACCCCCTATTCGCCTCAGATGGCCCTTTGGTGACCACAGGGGGCTCTATTGTTGCATTGTAGGCCCTCTGTTGCCTCCGAGGGCCCTTTTATCTCAGAGGGCCCTCTTTGAGCTCAGAGGGCTCTTTTCGACCTCTTTGAAATGTCTGAGAGGGCCCTCGGGCCTGAGAGGGCCCTCTGAGTGCTTGAGAGGGCCCTCCGAGAGCCTGAGAGGGCCCTCTGAGTGCCTGAGAGGGCCCTCTGAGTACCTGAGAGGGCCCTCTGAGTGCCTGAGAGGGCCCTCTGAAAGCCTGAGAGGGCCCTCTGAGTGCCTGAGAGGGCCCTCTGAGTGCCTGAGAGGGCCCTCTGAGTGCCTGAGAGGGCCCTCTGTGTGTCTGAGAGGGCCCTCTGTGTGCCTGAGAAGGTCCTGTTCGTTGTAAAGGGCCCTTAATTTACTCTACAAGGTCCCTCGTTGGCCTAAAGGGGTCCTCTAATAGTCCTAAAAGGGTCCCTAAAAATGTAATTGATACTTTTCATTATGTAAAAAAAATGTATGTGGTGAAAAGGGCCCATAAAGTGTTTTCAATTTTTTTCGAGAAAAAAAATTTGCTCCAGGGGGGATCCTAGGACCCCCAGGATCCCCCCTTGGATACGCCACTGTACACAGCACACCATACCATGCTATGCTAAAATCCCACCACTGATCATTCTGATTCGTTCCAGGCACAAGAGCTTCAGTTGTTAAGGGAAAATTGGTGAATAAAGCGGTGATTTCGCTAACATTTCCATGATGTTATGATGCTATTACCTAGGCCAGGAATTCCGAGGCGGAAGGTATGGAGCGACAAATCGAGAAGCAGGACTAAATGTCACTGTCATTTTTGCTTCATTTTACGCAAGACAGTTGATATCAATATTCATGCATGTTTGTATAATATCTTTATAGATGAATGTGTGCACATGATATCCAACTGAAAAAACTCAAATGACAACTGATAAATATAATATTCTCACTGCAGGCGTCCTGCCCTGACTCAGACTCACCTTGTAACGATTGTGGCATGGGTAGTTTTAAGTGAAAAAACGAATTAAAGCAGATTTTTATAATATACGTATCTGAATGCGATAAGGCAACCAACAGCAATCACCAGATGCCACACAAGAAGACACGAAAAACTCAATTTGTAAATAAACAACTCTCCTTCGCAACTCCCGTCCTCACATGTCCGTGAAGTTGGCGACGTCGCCAGCGACTTTTCCAGCGACGAGCACCGATTTTAGCCAAAACCTCGTTCAAGGTCAATTGGACCATGAGGATCACGAAAATCGAACCCATTCTCCCCTAAACCTTGACTTTCAAGGTCAAATTCAAGGTCAAAGGACGGGGAACTGAAAAAGTGCCAGCAAATATTGTCCGATTTTCAAAATTTTGGCACCAAAATGTAGCCCGTGCAAAGTTCTAGCCGCACATCGAAAACCATTTTCATCAAGGTCAAACTTCAAGGTCAAATTCAAGGTCAAAGGACGGGGAACTGAAAAAGTGCCAGTAAATATTGTCCGATTTTCAAAATTTTGGCACCAAAATGTAGCCCGTGCAAAGTTCTAGCCGCACATCGAAAACCATTTTCATCAAGGTCAAACTTCAAGGTCAAAGTCAAGGTCAAATGACGGGGAACTGAAAAAGTGCCACTAAATATTGTCCGATTTTCAAAATTTTGGCACCAAAATGTAGCCCGTGCAAAGTTCTAGCCGCACATCGAAAACCATTTTCATCAAGGTCAAACTTCAAGGTCAAATTCAAGGTCAAAGGACGGCGAACTGAAAAAGTGCCAGTAAATATTGTCCGATTTTCAAAATTTTGGCACCAAAATGTAGCCCGTGCAAAGTTCTAGCCGCACATCGAAAACTATTTTCATCAAGGTCAAACTTCAAGGTCAAATTCAAGGTCAAAGGACGGGGAACTGAAAAAGTGCCAGTAAATATTGTCCGATTTTCAAAATTTTGGCACCAAAATGTAGCCCGTGCAAAGTTCTAGCCGCACATCGAAAACCATTTTCATCAAGGTCAAACTTCAAGGTCAAATTCAAGGTCAAAGGACGGGAAACTTTAAAATGCTACGTCGCCAGCGACTTTTCCAGCGACGAGCACCGAT
The DNA here is from genome assembly GCF_019059575.1 of Amphibalanus amphitrite. Lineage (NCBI taxonomy): Eukaryota > Metazoa > Arthropoda > Thecostraca > Balanomorpha > Balanidae > Amphibalanus > Amphibalanus amphitrite. The sequence goes on along the minus strand of NW_024881528.1, from coordinate 1,023,764 downwards.
TTTAGCCAAAACCTCGTCCAAGGTCAATTGGACCATGAGGATCACGAAAATTGAACCCATTCTCCCCTAAACCTTGACCTTCAAGGTCAAATTCAAGGTCAAATGACGGGGAACCGAAAAAGTGACACTAAATATTGTCCGATTTTCAAAATTTTGGCACCAAAATGTAGCGCGTGCAAAGCTCTAGCCGCACATCGAAAACCATTTTCATCAAGGTCAAACTTCAAGGTCAAATTCAAGGTCAAAGGACGGGGAACTGAAAAAGTGCCAGTAAATATTGTCTGATTTTCAAAATTTTGGCACCAAAATGTAGCCCGTGCAAAGTTCTAGCCGCACATCGAAAACCATTTTCATCAAGGTCAAACTTCAAGGTCAAAGTCAAGGTCAAATGACGGGGAACTGAAAAAGTGCCACTAAATATTGTCCGATTTTCAAAATTTTGGCACCAAAATGTAGCCCGTGCAAAGTTCTAGCCGCACATTGAAAACCATTTTCATCAAGGTCAAACTTCAAGGTCAAATTCAAGTTCAAAGGACGGGAAACTTTAAAATGCTACGTCGCCAGCGACTTTTCCAGCGACGAGCACCGATTTTAGCCAAAACCACGTCCAAGGTCAATTGGACCATGAGGATCACGAAAATCGAACCCATTCTCCCCTAAACCTTGACCTTCAAGGTCAAATTCAAGGTCAAATGACGGGGAACCGAAAAAGTGACACTAAATATTGTCCGATTTTCAAAATTTTGGCACCAAAATGTAGCGCGTGCAAAGCTCTAGCCGCACATCGAAAACCATTTTCATCAAGGTCAAACTTCAAGGTCAAATTCAAGGTCCTTGACCTTGAATTTTGACCTTGACCTTGAATTTGACCTTGAAGTTTGACCTTGATGAAAATGGTTTTCAATGTGCGGCTAGAACTTTGCATGGGCTACATTTTGGTGCCAAAATTTTGAAAATCGGACAATATTTACTGGCACTTTTTCAGTTCCCCGTCCTTTGACCTTGAATTTGACCTTGAAGTTTGACCTTGATGAAAATGGTTTTCGATGTGCGGCTAGAACTTTGCACGGGCTACATTTTGGTGCCGAAATTTTGAAAATCGGACAATATTTAGTGGCACTTTTTCAGTTCCCCGTCATTTGACCTTGACTTTGACCTTGAAGTTTGACCTTGATGAAAATGGTTTTCGATGTGCGGCTAGAACTTTGCAAGCGCTACATTTTGGTGCCAAAATTTTGAAAATCGGACAATATTTAGTGGCACTTTTTCAGTTCCCCGTCCTTTGACCTTGAATTTGACCTTGAAGTTTGACCTTGATGAAAATGGTTTTCAATGTGCGGCTAGAACTTTGCACGGGCTACATTTTGGTGCCAAAATTTTGAAAATCGGACAATATTTAGTGGCACTTTTTCAGTTCCCCGTCATTTGACCTTGACTTTGACCTTGAAGTTTGACCTTGACGAAAATGGTTTTCGATGTGCGGCTAGAACTTTGCACGGGCTACATTTTGGTGCCAAAATTTTGAAAATCGGACAATATTTACTGGCACTTTTTCAGTTCCCCGTCCTTTGACCTTGAATTTGACCTTGAAGTTTGACCTTGATGAAAATGGTTTTCGATGTGCGGCTAGAACTTTGCACGGGCTACATTTTGGTGCCGAAATTTTGAAAATCGGACAATATTTAGTGGCACTTTTTCAGTTCCCCGTCATTTGACCTTGACTTTGACCTTGAAGTTTGACCTTGATGAAAATGGTTTTCGATGTGCGGCTAGAACTTTGCAAGCGCTACATTTTGGTGCCAAAATTTTGAAAATCGGACAATATTTAGTGGCACTTTTTCAGTTCCCCGTCCTTTGACCTTGAATTTGACCTTGAAGTTTGACCTTGATGAAAATGGTTTTCAATGTGCGGCTAGAACTTTGCACGGGCTACATTTTGGTGCCAAAATTTGGAAAATCGGACAATATTTAGTGGCACTTTTTCAGTTCCCCGTCATTTGACCTTGACTTTGACCTTGAAGTTTGACCTTGATGAAAATGGTTTTCGATGTGCGGCTAGAACTTTGCACGGGCTACATTTTGGTGCCAAAATTTTGAAAATCGGACAATATTTACTGGCACTTTTTCAGTTCCCCGTCCTTTGACCTTGAATTTGACCTTGAAGTTTGACCTTGATGAAAATGGTTTTCGAGGTGCGGCTAGAGCTTTGCACGCGCTACATTTTGGTGCCAAAATTTTGAAAATCGGACAATATTTAGTGTCACTTTTTCGGTTCCCCGTCATTTGACCTTGAATTTGACCTTCAAGGTCAAGGTTTAGGGGAGAATGAGTTCGATTTTCGTGATCCTCATGGTCAAATTGACCTTGGACGAGGTTTTGGCTAAAATCGGTGCTCGTCGCTGGAAAAGTCGCTGGCGACGTAGCATTTTAAAGTTTCCCGTCCTTTGACCTTGAATTTGACCTTGAAGTTTGACCTTGATGAAAATGGTTTTCGTTGTGCGGCTAGAACTTTGCACGGGCTACATTTTGGTGCCGAAATTTTGAAAATCGGACAATATTTAGTGGCACTTTTTCAGTTCCCCGTCATTTGACCTTGACTTTGACCTTGAAGTTTGACCTTGATGAAAATGGTTTTCGATGTGCGGCTAGAACTTTGCAAGCGCTACATTTTGGTGCCAAAATTTTGAAAATCGGACAATATTTAGTGGCACTTTTTCAGTTCCCCGTCCTTTGACCTTGAATTTGACCTTGAAGTTTGACCTTGATGAAAATGGTTTTCAATGTGCGGCTAGAACTTTGCACGGGCTACATTTTGGTGCCAAAATTTTGAAAATCGGACAATATTTAGTGGCACTTTTTCAGTTCCTCGTCATTTGACCTTGACTTTGACCTTGAAGTTTGACCTTGATGAAAATGGTTTTCGATGTGCGGCTAGAACTTTGCACGGGCTACATTTTGGTGCCAAAATTTTGAAAATCGGACAATATTTACTGGCACTTTTTCAGTTCCCCGTCCTTTGACCTTGAATTTGACCTTGAAGTTTGACCTTGATGAAAATGGTTTTCGATGTGCGGCTAGAACTTTGCACGCGCTACATTTTGGTGCCAAAATTTTGAAAATCGGACAATATTTAGTGTCACTTTTTCGGTTCCCCGTCATTTGACCTTGAATTTGACCTTGAAGTTTGACCTTGATGAAAATGGTTTTCAATGTGCGACTAGAACTTTGCAAGCGCTACATTTTGGTGCCAAAATTTTGAAAATCGGACAATATTTAGTGGCACTTTTTCAGTTCCCCGTCCTTTGACCTTGAATTTGACCTTGAAGTTTGACCTTGATGAAAATGGTTTTTGATGTGCGGCTAGAACTTTGCACGGGCTACATTTTGGTGCCAAAATTTTGAAAATCGGACAATATTTAGTGGCACTTTTTCAGTTCCCCGTCATTTGACCTTGACTTTGACCTTGAAGTTTGACCTTGATGAAAATGGTTTTCGATGTGCGGCTAGAACTTTGCACGGGCTACATTTTGGTGCCAAAATTTTGAAAATCGGACAATATTTACTGGCACTTTTCCAGTTCCCCGTCATTTGACCTTGAATTTGACCTTGAAGTTTGACCTTGATGAAAATGGTTTTCGATGTGCGGCTAGAGCTTTGCACGCACTACATTTTGGTGCCAAAATTTTGAAAATCGGACAATATTTAGTGTCACTTTTTCGGTTCCCCGTCATTTGACCTTGAATTTGACCTTGAAGGTCAAGGTTTAGGGGAGAATGGGTTCGATTTTCGTGATCCTCATGGTCCAATTGACCTTGGACGTGGTTTTGGCTAAAATCGGTGCTCGTCGCTGGAAAAGTCGCTGGCGACGTAGCATTTTAAAGTTTCCCGTCCTTTGACCTTGAATTTGACCTTGAAGTTTGACCTTGATGAAAATGGTTTTCAATGTGCGGCTAGAACTTTGCACGGGCTACATTTTGGTGCCAAAATTTTGAAAATCGGACAATATTTAGTGGCACTTTTTCAGTTCCCCGTCATTTGACCTTGACTTTGACCTTGAAGTTTGACCTTGATGAAAATGGTTTTCGATGTGCGGCTAGAACTTTGCACGGGCTACATTTTGGTGCCAAAATTTTGAAAATCAGACAATATTTACTGGCTCTTTTTCAGTTCCCCGTCCTTTGACCTTGAATTTGACCTTGAAGTTTGACCTTGATGAAAATGGTTTTCGATGTGCGGCTAGAGCTTTGCACGCGCTACATTTTGGTGCCAAAATTTTGAAAATCGGACAATATTTAGTGTCACTTTTTCGGTTCCCCGTCATTTGACCTTGAATTTGACCTTGAAGGTCAAGGTTTAGGGGAGAATGGGTTCAATTTTCGTGATCCTCATGGTCCAATTGACCTTGGACGAGGTTTTGGCTAAAATCGGTGCTCGTCGCTGGAAAAGTCGCTGGCGACGTAGCATTTTAAAGTTTCCCGTCCTTTGACCTTGAATTTGACCTTGAAGTTTGACCTTGATGAAAATGGTTTTCGATGTGCGGCTAGAACTTTGCACGGGCTACATTTTGGTGCCAAAATTTTGAAAATCGGACAATATTTACTGGCACTTTTTCAGTTCCCCGTCCTTTGACCTTGAATTTGACCTTGAAGTTTGACCTTGATGAAAATAGTTTTCGATGTGCGGCTAGAACTTTGCACGGGCTACATTTTGGTGCCAAAATTTTGAAAATCGGACAATATTTACTGGCACTTTTTCAGTTCGCCGTCCTTTGACCTTGAATTTGACCTTGAAGTTTGACCTTGATGAAAATGGTTTTCGATGTGCGGCTAGAACTTTGCACGGGCTACATTTTGGTGCCGAAATTTTGAAAATCGGACAATATTTAGTGGCACTTTTTCAGTTCCCCGTCATTTGACCTTGACTTTGACCTTGAAGTTTGACCTTGATGAAAATGGTTTTCGATGTGCGGCTAGAACTTTGTAAGCGCTACATTTTGGTGCCAAAATTTTGAAAATCGGACAATATTTAGTGGCACTTTTTCAGTTCCCCGTCCTTTGACCTTGAATTTGACCTTGAAGTTTGACCTTGATGAAAATGGTTTTCAATGTGCGGCTAGAACTTTGCACGGGCTACATTTTGGTGCCAAAATTTTGAAAATCGGACAATATTTAGTGGCACTTTTTCAGTTCCACGTCATTTGACCTTGACTTTGACCTTGAAGTTTGACGTTGATGAAAATGGTTTTCGATGTGCGGCTAGAACTTTGCACGGGCTACATTTTGGTGCCAAAATTTTGAAAATCGGACAATATTTACTGGCACTTTTTCAGTTCCCCGTCCTTTGACCTTGAATTTGACCTTGAAGGTCAAGGTTTAGGGGAGAATGGGTTCGATTTTCGTGATCCTCATGGTCCAATTGACCTTGAACGAGGTTTTGGCTAAAATCGGTGCTCGTCGCTGGAAAAGTCGCTGGCGACGTCGCCAACTTCACGGACATCGTCCTCACACAGTGACGAGGACATGTAGTGCACCTTGGATTCCAGGACAAATCTTCGTATGGCATTTCTTCGTCGCGCAATTCTTCGTCCGCATTTCTTCGTCCGCAAATCTTCGTCGGCGCATTTATTCGTGTCGCATTATTTCGTCTCGCATTTCTTCGTAAGCGCAAATATTCGTAGCGCATTTCTTCGTTTCCGCATTTCTTCGTCGGCGCATTTCTTCGTCAAGCATTTTTTCGTCCACGCATTTCTTCGTCTACGCAAATCTTCGTCCGCATTTCTTCGTCCACGCAAATCTTCGTCTGCGCATATCTTCGTCCGCAAATCTTCGTCCCCGCAAATCTTCGTCCGCAAATCTTCGTCCGCATTTTTTCGTCCACGCATTTCTTCGTCTACGCAAATCTTCGTCCGCATTTCTTCGTCCACGCAAATCTTCGTCCCGGCAAATCTTCGTCCGCAAATCTTCGTCCGCAAATCTTCGTCCGCAAATCTTCGTCCGCAAATCTTCGTCCGCAAATCTTCGTCCGCAAATCTTCGTCCGCAAATCTTCGTCCGCAAATCTTCGTCCGCAAATCTTCGTCCGCAAATCTTCGTCCGCATTTTTCGTCCACACATTTCTTCGTCCACGCAAATCTTCGTCCGCAAATCTTTGTCTGCGCATATTTTCGTCCGCAAACCTTTGTCTGCGCTATCTTCGTCTCCGCAAACATTCGTCCACAAATGTGGTTCAATAAAACCATGAAGAAATATCAGACCATTGCAAGTGAATGACGAATTTAATGCATGGAATGGATGATCGAAACTTTTGAAGTCAGGTAGATGAGGTCAGTCAGGTGAAGCTATTGCTGGGAGCCGACAATTGTAACATATCCATATCATTTGTGTCCCGGACATTCTTTTTTTCGCGGTCGATGAATGACAATATAATCTCTTGTACCCTCGCCGGCATAGGCGGCGGAACGGGGAGGGCACCGGGGCACCGTTCCCCTCTTTAATTTTGGCCTTTTAACAGTAGCCCTATGGTCGTTGCATGGAAAGAATGGGACTAAAAGTCGGCAGTGCCGTGCCCCCCCCCCCCCCAATTGAAAGTGTTCCGCCGCTACTGCTCGCCGGACCTATTTGTTTTCTACATACACGCCGGCCGAGGGGGGGTGGGTACGACCCCCCCCCCCATCGCCGTTTCGCCACTGGTGGAGCTAGCGCGTCGCGGAAAAAAACGAGCGTGTGCGCCGTTACGAGACGCAGAGATTAATACCCGATTTTAAGGCCTTCTAGGTCAGGGGTCGGCTTACGGCCCGCGGGCCGGATCCGGCCAGGTAGGTGACGGTTGGATCCGGCCCGCGACCATCTGACGTCCGGCCCGCGGCTGGTATCAGCGACTTACATCGTGTTCCGGCCCGCGGTTCTTTCAGAAATCGATTCCGATATAAAAGTGACTTAAATGTGCTTTGGCACAATAGTTCTTCCTTCGCACACTTCATGAGTTTATAAACACCATTTGCGGGTTGGGTTCATGTGGTGACCCTTGGTGACCTGACCTGCGACCTGACCTGGTATGACCAGTGACCTCTACTAGCAACATACCTATGTACTAGATAACTGACGCCCTATCGCTGATTTTCGACAAAATGCGCTTTACTCGGTGTTATACCGCTTTCCCTAGAAGACCCGTGAACGGTGAAACATGTTATCTTTGACCTGACCTGTGACGTCATCGGTGACCCCGAGGTCAATGAAATTTAGCTTCCTTCCACAAATTTGACAGGGCTATCGAACGCCGTTTGAATTTTCCGGATCCGTCCAGTAGTTTCGGAGATACGGGGGGGGGGCAAAAAAATCCCCCCCCCCACCGCCTGGAAGGTTAAACGAGTAGACCACGTGAAGCCGCCAAGTGCACGCAGCCAGCAGTCGTTGAAGCTGCGCGCAAAAGCTGCTGACCAAATCTTACCGTTGCAACTTTTGTCTTTAAGTAGAATTAGACAAAAACACCCGCAAATGGTGTTTATAAACTCATGAAGTGTGCGAAGGAAGAACTAGGTATTGTGTCAAAGGTCATTTCAGTCACTTTTATATCGGAGTCGATTTCTGAAAGAACCGCGGGCTGGAACACGATGTAAGTCGCTGATACCAGCCGCGGGCCGGACGTCAGATGGTCGCGGGCCGAATCCAACCGTCACCCACCTGGCCGGATCCGGCCCGCGGGCGGTATGTCGACCCCTGACCTAGAAGGCCTTAAAATCGGGTATTAATCTCTGCTTCTCGTAACGGCGCACACGCTCGTTTTTTCCGCGACGCGCTAGCTCCACCAGTGGCGAAACGGCGATGGGGGGGGGGGGTCGTACCCGCCCCCCTCGGCCGGCGTGTATGTAGAAAACAAATAGGTCCGGCGAGCAGTAGCGGCGGAACACCTTCAATTAAGGGGGGGGGGGGCACGGCACTGCCGACTTTTGGTCCCATTCTTTCCATGCAACGCCCATTGGGCTACTGTTAAAAGGCCAAAATTAAAGAGGGGAACGGTGCCCCGGTGCCCTCCCCGTTCCGCCGCCTATGCCGGCGAGGGCACAAGAGATTATATTGTCATTCAACGACCGCGAAAAAAAGAATGTCCGGGACACAAATGATATGGATATGTTACAATTGTCGGCTCCCAAATACAATAGCTTCACCTGACTGAGTGATCTCATCTGCCATGACTTCAAAAGTTTCGATCATCCATTCCATGCATTAAATTCGTCATTCACTTAAGATGGTCTGATATTTCTTCATGGTTTTATTCAACCACATTTGTGGACGAATGTTTGCGGAGACGAAGATAGCGCAGACAAAGATTTGCGGACGAAGATTTGCGGACGAAGATTTGCGTGGACGAAGAAATGCGTGGACGAGAAATGCGGACGAAGATTTGCGGACGAAGATTTGCGGACGAAGATTTGCGGACGAAGATTTGCGGACGAAGATTTGCGGACGAAGATTTGCGGACGAAGATTTGCCGGGACGAAGATTTGCGTGGACGAAGAAATGCGGACGAAGATTTGCGTAGACGAGGAAATGCGTTGACGAAAAAATGCGGACGAAGATTTGCGGACGAAGATTTGCGGGGACGAAGATTTGCGGACGAAGATATGCGCAGACGAAGATTTGCGTGGACGAAGAAATGCGGACGAAGATTTGCGTAGACGAAGAAATGCGTGGACGAAAAAATGCTTGACGAAGAAATGCGCGTACGAAGAAATGCGGATACGAAAAAATGCGCTACGAATATTTGCGCTTACGAAGAAATGCGAGACGAAGTTATGCGACACGAATAAATGCGCCGACGAAGATTTGCGGACGAAGAAATGCGGACGAGGAATTGCGCGACGAAGAATTGCCATACGAAGATTTGTCCGGTTACGGCACCTTTACCGGGGTTACATGAGCGATCCGTTCCAAATACGCACTACGCTAATGCGCATCAGCTCCCCACAAACGGATCTACGGCACCGGTTACATGAGACTAATTCGTTTTATCTACGTCAAACGGATCTTGTTTGGCTCACCCGGGCTGACTCCTCGACGGCCGGTAATTCGCATCACAAACGGAATAGGATTAGCGTACAGTCATGGCGCAGTTGCGGCATTTACCGGGACGACTGAGCTAAATTTTAAATAATTATATCATTTGATAGGCTCAAAAACATTTAAAATTAACATGAAATCAAAAAATGAAAACAAAGTTTTCTTGTTTTAAGTCAATGGGCACTGATTCGCCATGCAGCGACAGCAGGGTGGTCAGAAAAAATTATCTATCAAAATATTTCATTCATTTTATTTCACATGCAAAGACTAAACCAAAATACCAACATTTTTTTTGTTATTTTCTACGAGGCAGCCAATAAAAAAAAATGCTTAGTATTTTGCATTTTGACGCTTCCAGTCAGCAAAGAATAGTTCTTGTGAAATACGGCCCGAATCGTGTGCCTCGGACGTTTCGGTTACATGAGCGATCCGTTCCAAATACGCACTATCGCTAATTCGCATCAGCTCCCCAAGAACGCATTCAGTGCACCGACTACAAGAGCAAATTCGTATCAGTGACGTCAAACGGGTCTAGTTTGGCTCTCGGCCCGATGCGCATTACAAACGGAATAGCATACAAATGTGGCGCACTTCCGTAGCAAAAGAGGTGACTGAATTAAAAATTTAATATCTCATGTCTTTTTTGCATTTAATCTGCTCAGAACATCCTCAATTAACTTAACAAAAAAAGTTGAACATAAAGTTGTCTTGCTTTGACTCATTGGGCACTTGCCTCTCTTGATTCGTCTGTAGTGCTGTCAGAAAAATGTTTCAACTGAAAGTACTTTGATATTTTCTTTTTGGTTTTCACTATATTTATTGACAAAATACCGATATATTTTTTTAATTATTATTTCAAAAGAAGCAAATGAAAAAAATACCTATTATTTTGCATTTTAATGTTTCTTTTTGGAAAGAAATAGTTCCTGTAATACGTATCTTGGTCCTATTCGCTTCTAAGCCTCTTTCTCAGCGGATTTTGTTTGGACCGCCGATTCGTATTAGCAGGTGGATACATGAGTCGGTAGTACGCTCCTGATTCGCATTAGCGGTGAATCCGATCGTGATACGTATTTGCTTTGCTCATGTAACCGCGGATCGGATCGCCGATTCGTACTAGCAGGTGGCTACATGAGTCGGTAATGCGTTCCTAATTCGAATTAGCGGCTAAATACGTATTTACTGTGCTCATGTAACCCCGATACTTGTGTTCATTCAATTCCCTCCTTTGTTGAAACCTTACAGCTGTCTTTTGTTTTGCAAGCCGATAAATGATAAATACATGCTTCTGTATTTGCCTTGCTTTTAAATTAAAATAAGATATTTCATTTATTCTTTGTAATATGCTTCAATTATCAGTTTGATTTTCATAATCATTATAAAAAATGTTCATTTTGAGAATGCTCATGAACATGAAAATTAAAATTGACGGTTTTCAGCATTTTACTGAAGTTTTACACTATTTTTTATTTTTAGAAGAGTTCGTTACATATATTTTTTCATAAGAAATAACGAATATAAGCTCTTTTCTTGATGAATTTTTAATTCCCCCAAAATAGGCAAAACTCATCAGCTGAGCACGTTTTGAACGTATTTCTGGAGGAAGTGCATGAAGTAATGCTTTTCGACAACTGTGGCGCGTCAAAAATAGCAAGCTCCCAAGCCTTGCCCCCAAGCCCCTTCCAAGAGGTCAAGAGGTATAAGGTTAATTTTTTAGCATGAGTGTGGGTTGTGATAGTTGTTATCAATATGGATAAAATATACAAAAATGTTAAGCAATTTTCCCCTACCAGCTACTCATGTCAGCTATAAGGTCACTCGTATAGGTCTGTTCGTGCTGGCTGGAATCATAGAGATCTTATGACATGCACTTAAAATCGTGGCGATTCAGTGGGTCTTTTTAAGACCCCGTTTTTGAGATATTCGCGAAAAACCACAAGGGGGGGTGTTCAAACACCCCCCCCAGCAGGGCGCGGGTTAAGCAACTTATTTTCAGCCAGTAGCGTGCCAATATGGCTGAGGCATTGTCAGCCTGAAGAAATCATCAAAAATATTGCTGTTCTTTCCTTACTGATTTCATTGCTGAGGTAAGCAATGAAATTTGTAGCATGATTTCATTTTCAGTGTTTTTATTGGATTCCAAGCTTGCCTAAAAAGATTCCCTCATTCAGGTTCTCATTAATCAAGGTCATAATTTGACCGGACAGGGTCACCGGTCATGCTGTATGTTAGTCGATCCGTATCGTCGAGCTGAACACATTTGACGTGTTTTCACCACTCTAGCACATCTCTATCTCTATCGTTTGCAAACGGCCTGGGCGGCCCAGTCAGTTTGCAAACGGACTGAAAAGTCAGGCCGTTTGAAAACGGTTTGAAGTTCCAGGCCGTTTGCAAACTGCATGAAATTTCAGGCCGTTTGGAAATCGCCTATATAGGCCATATGGCAGCTATTAGGCATCAGGCCGTTTGCAAACGGCCTAGCTAGGCAGTTTGAGAACTGTCTGGTCAGTGTGAAGACAGCTGGACAATGTTGAGAGCAATAGTTTGTTGAAACACGACTGTTAGCAATCTGTCGCCCCATGGACTGCCTGTGGCATGATTTCACCAGGTTCCATAAGCTGGATGAATCTTAACCCTTGCCCGTATAGGGGGGGGGGGGGGTCGAACGGACCCCTCCCCTTCGGTTTTTCGCGAATAGCTCGCGTAAAAAGCGGCCGATCGCGACGAAGCTTTCAGAACCCTCACGTTTATCATTTTACACCTACCCTGAAATTTTCATGACCCTGACCTTAATGACCTTTGACCTGTGACCTACTTTTCGAGACCATGTTTGGCTGGAATCGCGATTTGGCGTATGTCGGCTCGCATTGCCGCGTGTTTGCCGTCTTTTCGTGGTTTTAAGCGTTCAAACATCGGATATGATGTTGCTCCCATGCATTAGGGTGGGTATCAAGGTTACCGGAAGGTCAGGTCAGGTCATTGACCTTTGATGACCTCGGCTCACTTTTTCGAGTTTTACATTTTTCTAGGCCACTTTTTGGAGCTGAATTCGAATTTAGCAACCATATGAACATTTACGAAGTAGTTTTGGTGCCTTCGTAACATGTTACGAAGCTGTCAGAGGCGATTGCCACCTACTACGAATACCCTTACTGGTTGACCTGACCCATGACCTGACCCGACCTGGCCTAAATGCATGAAGACATCATCTGTGATCAAAACTAACATGTTATTCGTGATCAGCACCCCGAAAAACCCCATAGCAGCGACGCTTTACGACTTTCTAACAGGTCCCGATTTTCCCGACTTTTGGGTCATTGACCTGACCTGGAAGGTCAACCGATGACCTAGGACCTTACAATTGGGTCTTATCGGCTTCCTCTCGTGACGGGCAACACGCTCGTTTTTTTCCGCGAAGCTCTAGCTCGATCAGGGGCGAAACGGCAAGGGGGGGGGGGTCCAACGGACCCCCTCCCCCCTTATACATTCGCGGCTGGAAAAAAAACACCAATACGGGCGAGGGTTAAAACCTTTTAGTTATTGTCGGGAACAGGGCCGAGACGAGCACATGGACGACTAGAAAATGTTCGACGTAGACTAGTCCTTCCGCAGACCCGAGCATCTACCAATCTGGATCAATCAAGTTACCTTCAAAGGTTGTTGTACTTCGCCAGGCCGTTTGAAAACTGACTAAGCCGTTTTCAAATTGCCTATAGGCCGTTTCCAAACGGCCGGTGTTTTCAGGTCGTTTTCAAACGGCGTGACTCGGCCAGACCGTTTGCAAACGGACGGAGGTTTCATACGGCCTGTAACATATATGTACATATGTTGTATGCTCCCATTCAATGATACATTAACCCTCGCCGGACCTATTGGTTTTCTACGTACGCGCCGGCCGAGGGGGGGGGGGGTTGGTAAGTACGACCCCCTCGCCGTTTCGCCCCTGATGGAGCTAGAGCGTCGTGGAAAAAACGATTAAGGTCTCAGGTCAACTGGTGACCTCTGAGGTTAGGTCAAGTAACCAAGGGCACAGGTTCAGTTTTCATAAATAGCTTGGCAAAAAAAAAACGGTGGCAGAGCCGCGATTTTGGCATCATCGTGTTCGCCTCGCTCAGGCGCGTCGAATGGCATTTTTTTTTTTTTTTTTTGTTCGGGTGAGGTCAACTTGAAGTGTTCACCTCGGGTCAAGGTCAGGTCAGCGCCCCCCAGGTCACGAAGTTGGTCGGAGGAGGTCATGTTGCACATCAGTCGATTCGGCAGGTCTTCCCGAGTCCATTGGTGGCTTTCCCGGCTCGCTACATAGCTCAATTTGATCAGGAGTTATTGACGAAAAACTCCAAGTTATGACCCTAGTGACGTCATAAATGACGTCACGCAAGGTCAGCAATACAAAAGTGAAGAATTGAATATTGCAAGGAGTGCATGAAATCACGATTCCGTGTGGTTGATATAGTGTGAGATCGTTCCCGGCGCCAAAATAGCAGTTTTCATTTTTTCCCCCATTTACCTATAATGGTGAGGTCACGTGACCGAACTGATCTCATGTGATCTTTAGAAGAAAAAAAATCCGAGATATAAAAGTTGTGAGACCTCTGGAGGATACTACGTCCTGTAAGTTTCATCTCCCTGTTAAAGCTCCTTTGGCACTGAGAGCGTTGTGAAGTTGCGACATCTGAAGACCGTGCAGAGGTTCACGTATGACGTCATAGGTCAGTGACCTGACCTGACGCGAAAATGCGGTTGGTGTCAAAAGATCTGGCTTGAATCAAGGGTCAGGCTTGCGAAGTTTCAGCTCTCTATCGCCAGCGTGTTTGGAGCTATCGCGAAAAAAATCTAGGGGATGGCACCCGCCCTCCCCCCTCGGCCGGCGAGGGTTAATGATACATTTAGTAGGTACCTGTTAGGAGCATAAGGTTAAAACATGCCTAATTTCATTTCATTAATAACGCTCTAAAGCGTCATAGCTATACAAAAAAGAAAAGGTGTACCTACTTAAAGGAAACAGTCCACTTTCCTGAAATCAGTATTTTGCTATTGATTTATGATTTTTTATGCTCAAAATAATCATGAAATAAAATAAAACCTTTTTGTAAAAACAATTATTTTCTTTATTTTAATATAGGGCGAACTATATTCTATGTAAAATAATGTTTGACGCGGAAGCTTATTACGCATTGACCAATCATATTGCGTAGCTCAAACCTACGAATACTGCATTGGCTGTAAGCAGCACGCTGATTGGCTGACGATGACGTGGCTGCATTCCTGTGCAAGGCACGCATTCCTCTACAAGGCACTCTTTTCGGAACGAGAAATGGAATTTCTTCGTCTAGGGTGATCGTTGAGCCGTAAAAGCTCCTGATTTGTGCTAGTCTCAGCTCAAGCTACGAAACTGCTATTCCAGCTCAAAACCCCATGTTAAAAGTGAACTATTTCCTTTAAAGCCGATAGCCCTACGGGGCGCGGGTTAATGAAGACTTTGAAGAGAGTACCTGATTCAGTCAGTTTTAGGTCATGTCATATATCAAGTCATCAGATGTCATGTTAGCTCAAAAATTTCCTTTTTGATGCCCTGAGATTAGAAAAGAAAACATTTCAACAACCTATGTTCTGCATCAATTACAACAAAATTAAGTCTCTGTGCCATTTCTTGCACCACATCTTTCAAATTACACATCTCAAAGCAGGAGTGTTATGCACTGTACACCCTTAGTAGCAGTGACTGCAGAAGTCCTAGAGCTGCCATGAGTAAGCATGCACTGCTGGGGCTGTACCAGTACACGTTTCACACCCTCAGCAAGTCAGCACACTCTGCCACAGGTGTTAAAGTTGAGTTAGAGATGGCATCAATACACCCATCCCATCCCACTGGCACCACCTCGATTTGCAGCAATATGACCACTACATCAATGCTGTATTTACATGGTGGTATGATGATCCTCTTGGGCAGAGGTTGGGCATGCGGCATGCCTCTCATTAACCAGTTGTCAGCTAGCCCACCTGAGAGGGTTAAACAAGGTCAAAATGCTGTTTTTGGTCGTGAACCAGTTGCCTGCAATGGGCAGATATCTTACCCACCAAGCCAGGTGATGCTCCTCGTCCCTGTTGTTTTTGCACCCGCAATGTGATGAGGAATTTGGTCCTGTTGTCCCACTTCCTGCGCAGACCGGGAGTGGCGGTCGACTTAAAATGCGGCAAATGCGTATCCATTGCTGGACAGCTGGTCTCTAACGAGTTTAGCTAATGATTTCCATCATTCTCTGTGTATTCGTGTTGCGAATAAGTCCTCTAGCTCAGTCGTTTAGTCGGTCTTTGTAAACTTACGTGTTGTCGGGGTTTTAGCTGTTCGTGATGAATAAATCGTGTATTCAATGAATATTATATTCATTGTCTTCCGTTCCAAGATTACTCGTGATATACATATTTGGCGGGATTCAAAGCAAATTCCGCGATTCCACTAGATCGTGGAATGACGTGTGTGGATTGCGTGCAGTGCTTGATTCCTCATCCATCCAGCATCTAACCAGGGCCCAATCTTACCAATGCCGTGGATGCAGATGCCGTGGATGCCTACCACGGCGGCTGAGCCACGGCACTCCATTTACCCAATCTCACCAATGCCGTGCCACGGCATTTCTATTCACGGCATTTTGCCCACGGTACAATTCAGCGCCAGCAGAAAACACGCAACGTGATTGGTCAATTCTTGTCACCTTCGCTATCGGAAATTGTGCGTATTGCTTGTGAACAAGTATAGCTCTCTATTTAAAGTTTTGTCGGGCGTTTATTTGTTTTAGAGCCATACATATGTGTGAAGGACAAGTTATTTGTGGAAAACGTGATAGCAAGCTAAGAAAAACTAAAGCCTGCCTAAAGAATTCTCCTGAAAAGCGGATTACTGGCCTAGTAAACTTTCGCGAGGACATTCTCGCGCTGAGAAAATCGAGTGGATTAGATTTCAACTTCGTTTCGCTGCTCATCATTTCTATTTACTTGCTGTTAAGATATTGCAACAATTTTGAGATAAAATTATTGAAGTAACGATCTAGTGATAGCTCCGCTGTTGTTTCTAAGACATTGGAATAATGCAATTGAAATGCAGCTCGTAAAGTTTAAACTTTGGGTACATGCACCCGGCCAGCTCAAGCTATAGCCTTATTTGCTGCTTTTTACGAGCACGATAACAAAAGGAATTACTCAAAATATTGAAGAAACCCGTCTACATCTCAAAACCATAACATATCAAGAAAAAGGCATTCAGTTCAGAAGTCAGATTGAGACGCATGAAGACAGCATGCTCCGTAGCTGTCTGTGCCAGACAGAAAGTGGTAAAATATGCATTGTGAGTGCTGATACTTGTTTGACAAGTTTACGGTATTTAATTGTTTTAAATATTTACTTAGAAATCATGAAGGATGTTTGTGAGACGTCCGGACGGGGTGAACACTGAAACACCCATATTATAGCATATATAGATAGGTTTGGCATTGGTATGATTGGGCCCAGATGCTAAAATCGCCTCCACGATCTCGTATGGATTTGAAAAATAAGACCATATAATGAACAAACATGTTTATTTTTATGGATTTGATTGTGATTTTAACCCTGGAAAATACATGTTTTTTGAAATAATAACTATGCGTGTAATCGTCGCTCTAAGATGTCAAGGGCATTATATGAAGAATTCTTTACTTTAAAAAAATAATCGTGTCAAATATTGCATAGTAATATCCTCCCAGCGACCTATCCCTTTCACAACACCCGCCATTCACGGCACTAAAAGGTGGCGTGAATGGAACGGCCACCGACAGCGCAAACAGCTGATTATTTGTGTTTGTTCTGCCGCCTTCGCGGCAGCTTGTGCCACTGCCCATGTTAAAGCACTGCCAAAATGCCGTGGATAAACATCGACCGCATGCCGTGAATGAGATGGCGTGAATATCTATCCACGGCATTGGTAATATGCCGTTGCCGTGAATGGGCTCCATTCACGGCATTTTGCCTATTCACGGCATTGGTAAGATTGGGCCCAGATGCCGGAAGGTCAGCTTGCCCCTCCAGTGCGAGGATGTTTGAAAGACACAGTTTGCATCCTCTAATTTTGTTATCGATAAAACATTCGTCTCTAGTAAGGCGGACGCGCTCGTGTTTTCGTTGTTGAGGGGGCCCATGTGAACATGAAAAGACCACAAGGTCGATCGGCGTAGGACGATCTCGGCATCACGACGGACTCGCATGACGCACAGATTGAACGTGCATCAAGTGCTATGATATTCAGATACACTTTCAAATGCACATTCAAAAAAACTCACCAAATGCAAAGTTTTGGCTACCATCGTGTAGCCAGGAAAGCCCTGATTCTGAAAATATATATCCCAATACATGACACTCAATAGTTTACGAGATATACCTGTTTTCCTTTTGAAGGTCATTCAAGGTCATATAGTGGCAGGTCATCAAAAAACTCACCAATATACACCAAAATTACAGGATATATAGTACAAAGCAGCCTCCATCGAATGGTGGTAGTCGCTATTCATGACATTTCTGCGTTTTTGGTAGAGGGGCCATTTTTATTTTCAAATGCCTATCTCGCTAATGTTAACACTGCCTGACTTAAAGGCCAATAACTCCCAAAGTACATCACCGTTCTCTTTCATCTTTTGGTGACACGTTTGCAAGGCCCTGGGGCAGTTTTTGGTCAAATGCCTACCCATGACGCCTTCTCAAAACTTGTGTACGCGGCTTTGAAAATATGACATTTTTGGTGATGCGGTCAAAGTCATAAAAAAGAACTCACCAATATGCACAAAATTACAGAATATATAGTCCAAAGTGACCTCCATCGAATGGTGGTAGTCTCTATTCATGACACTTCTGCGTTTTTGGTACAGCGGCCACATTGATATTCAAATGCCTATCTCGCTAATGTTAACAGTGCCTGACTTAAACGCCAATAACTCCTAAAGTACATCACCATTCTCTTTCATCTTTTAATGACACGTTTGCAAGGCCCTAAGGCAGTTTTTGGTTAAGTGCCTACCCATGACGCCTTCTCAAATCGTTTGTACGCGGGTTTGAAAATTTGATATTTTTGGTCATACGGCCAAAGTCAACAAAAAAGAACTCACCAATATGCACAAAAATTACAGGATATATAGACAAAGTGACCTCCATCGAATGGTGGTAGTCTCTATTCATGACACTTCTGCGTTTTTGGTACAGCGGCCACATTGATATTCAAATGCCTATCTCGCTAATGTTAACGCTGACTGACTTGGATGGGTATAACTCCAAAAGTACATCACCGATCTTGTTTAACTTTTAGTGGCACCTTTGCAATGCCCTGTGGCAGTTTTTGGTCAAGTGCCTACCCATGACGCCTTCTCAAAACTTCTGTACGCGGGTTTGAAAATTTGATATTTTTGGTCATACGGCCAAAGTCAACAAAAAAGAACTCACCAATATGCACAAAAATTACAGGATATATAGTACAAAGTAGTCTCCATCGAATGGTGGTACTCACGATTCATGACACTTCTGCGTTTTTGGTACAGCGGCCACATTGATATTCAAATGCCTATCTCGCTTATGTTAACACTGCCTGACTTAAAGGCCAATAACTCCCGAAGTACATCATCGTTCTCTTTTATCTTTTGGTGACACGTTTGCAAGGCCCTAAGGCAGTTTTTGGTCAAATGCCTACCCATGACGCCTTCTCAAAACTTGTGTACGCGGCTTTGAAAATATGACATTTTTGATGATGCGGTCAAAGTCATAAAAAAGAACTCGCCAATATGCACAAAAATTACAGGATATATAGTACAAAGTGACCTCCATCGAATGGTGGTAGTTTCTATTCATGACACTTCTGCGTTTTTGGTACAGCGGCCACATTGATATTCAAATGCCTATCTCGCTAATGTTAACAGTGCCTGACTTAAAGGCCAATAACTCCCAAAGTACATCACTGTTTTCTTTCATCTTTCAATGACACGTTTGCAAGGCCTTAAGGCAGTTTTTGGTCAAGTGCCTACCCATGACGCCTTCTCAAATCGTTTGTACGCGGGTTTGAAAATTTGATATTTTTGGTCATACGGCCAAAGTCAACAAAAAAGAACTCACCAATATGCACAAAAATTACAGGATATATAGTCCAAAGTGACCTCCATCGAATGGTGGTAGTCTCTATTCATGACACTTCTGCGTTTTTGGTACAGCGGCCACATTGATATTCAAATGCCTATCTCGCTAATGTGAACGCTGACTGACTTGGATGGGTATAACTCCAAAAGTACATCACCGATCTTGTTTAACTTTTAGTGGCACGTTTGCAATGCCCTGTGGCAGTTTTTGGTCAAGAGTGCCTACCCAAGACGCTTTCTCAAAACTTTTGTACGCGGGTTTGAAAATTTGATATTTTTGGTCATACGGCCAAAGTCAACAAAAAAGAACTCACCAATATGCAGAAAAATTACAGGATATATAGTCCAAAGTCTTCTCCATCGAATGGTGGTACTCCCGATTCATGACACTTCTGCGTGTTTGGTACAGCGGCCACATTGATATTCAAATGGCTATCTCGCTAATGTTAACGGTGACTGACTTGGATGAGTATAACTCCAAAAGTACATCACCGATCTTGTTTAACTTTTAGTGGCACGTTTGCAATGCCCTTTGGCAGTTTTTGGGTCAAGTGCCTACTCATGACGCCTTCTCAAAACTTGTGTACGCGGCTTTGAAAATTTGACATATTTGGTGATGCGGTCAAAGTCATAAAAAAGAACTCACCAATATGCACAAAAATTACAGGATATATAGGCCAAAGTGACCTCCATCGAATGGTGGTAGTCCTTATTCATGACATTTCTGCGTTTTTGGTACAGCGGCCACATTGATATTCAAATGCCTATCTCGCAAATGTTAACACTGCGTGACTTAAAGGCCAATAACTCCCAAAGTACATCACCGTTCTCTTTAATCTTTTAATGACACGTTTGCAAGGCCCTAAGACAGTTTTTGGTTAAGTGCTTACCCATGAAGCCTTCTCAAATCGTTGGTACGCGGGTTTCAAAATTTGATATTTTTGGTCATACGGCCAAAGTCAACAAAAAAGAACTCACCAACATGCACAAAAATTACGGCATATATAGTCCAAAGTGACCTCCATCGAATGGTGGTAGTCTCTATTCATGACACTTCTGCGTTTTTGGTACAGCGGCCACATTGATATTCAAATGCCTATCTCGCTAATGTTAACACTGCCTAACTTAAAGGCCAATAACTCATAACGTACATCACCGTTCTCTTTCATCTTGTAATGACACGTTTGCAAGGCCCTAAGGCAGTTTTTGGTCAAGTGCCTACCCATAACGCCTTCTCAAAACTTTTGTACGCGGGTTTGAAAATTTGATATTTTTGGTCATACGGCCAAAGTCAACAAAAAAGAACTCACCAATATGCACAAAAATTACAGGATATATAGTCCAAAGTGGTCTCCATCGAATGGTGGTACTCCCTATTCATGACATTTCTGCGTTTTTGGTACAGCGGCCACATTGATATTCAAATGCTTATCCCGCTTATGTTAACGCTGACTGACTTGGATGGGTATAACTCCAAAAGTCCATCACCGATCTTGTCTAACTTTTAGTGGCACGTTTGCAATGCCCTGTGGCAGTTTTTGGTCAAGTGCCTACCCATGACGCCTTCTCAAAACTTTTGTACAAGGGTTTCAAAATTTGAGATTTTTGGTCATACGGCCAAAGTCAACAAAAGCGAACTCACCAATATGCACAAAAATTACAGGATATATAGTCCAAAGTGGTCTCCATCGAATGGTGGTACTCCCTATTCATGACATTTCTGCGTTTTTGGTACAGCGGCCACATTGATATTCAAATGCTTATCCCGCTTATGTTAACGCTGACTGACTTGGATGGGTATAACTCCAAAAGTCCATCACCGATCTTGTCTAACTTTTAGTGGCACGTTTGCAATGCCCTGTGGCAGTTTTTGGTCAAGTGCCTACCCATGACGCCTTCTCAAAACTTTTGTACAAGGGTTTCAAAATTTGAGATTTTTGGTCATACGGCCAAAGTCAACAAAAACGAACTCACCAATATGCACAAAAATTACGGCATATATAGTCCAAAGTGACCTCCATCGACTGGTGGCAGTCGCTATTCATGACACTTCTGCGTTTTTGGTAGAGCGGCCACATTGATATTCAAATGCCTATCTCGCTAATGTTAACGCTGACTGACTTGGATGGGTATAACTCCAAAAGTACATCACCGATCTTGTTTAACTTTTAGTGGCACGTTTGCAATGCCCTGTGGCAGTTTTTGGTCAAGTGCCTACCCATGATGCCTTCTCAAAACTTTGTACGCGGGTTTGAAAATTTGATACTTTTGGTCATACGGCCAAAGTCAACAAAAAAGAACTCACCAATATGCACAAAAATTACAGGATATATAGTCCAAAGTGGTCTCCATCGAATGGTGGTACTCCCTATTAATGACATTTCTGCGTTTTTGGTACAGCGGCCACATTGATATTCAAATGCTTATCCCGCTTATGTTAACGCTGACTGACTTGGATGGGTATAACTCCAAAAGTACATCACCGATCTTGTCTAACTTTTAGTGGCACGATTGCAATGGCATGTGGCAGTTTTTGGTCAAGTGCCTACCCATGACGCCTTCTCAAAACTTTTGTACAAGGGTTTCAAAATTTGAGAGTTTTGGTCATACGGCCAAAGTCAACAAAAACGAACTCACCAATATGCACAAAAATTACGGCATATGTAGTCCAAACTGACCTCCATCGAATGTTGGTAGTCTCTATTGATGACACTTCTGCGTTTTTGGTAGAGCGGCCACATTGATATTCAAATGCCTATCTCGCTAATGTTAACGCTGACTGACTTGGATGGGTATAACTCCAAAAGTACATCACCGATCTTGTTTAACTTTTAGTGGCACGTTTGCAATGCCCTGTGGCAGTTTTTGGTCAAGAGTGCTTACCCAAGACGCTTTCTCAAAACTTTTGTACGCGGGTTTGAAAATTTGATATTTTTGGTCATACGGCCAAAGTCAACAAAAAAGAACTCACCAATATGCAGAAAAATTACAGGATATATAGTCCAAAGTGGTCTCCATCGAATGGTGGTACTCCCGATTCATGACACTTCTGCGTTTTTGGTACAGCGGCCACATTGATATTCAAATGCCTATCTCGCTAATGTTAACGGTGACTGACTTGGATGAGTATAACTCCAAAAGTACATCACCGATCTTGTTTAACTTTTAGTGGCACGTTTGCAATGCCCTTTGGCAGTTTTTGGGTCAAGTGCCTACTCATGACGCCTTCTCAAAACTTGTGTACGCGGCTTTGAAAATTTGACATTTTTGGTGATGCGGTCAAAGTCATAAAAAAGAACTCACCAATATGCACAAAAATTACAGGATATATAGGCCAAAGTGACCTCCATCGAATGGTGGTAGTCCTTATTCATGACATTTCTGCGTTTTTGGTACAGCGGCCACATTGATATTCAAATGCCTATCTCGCTAATGTTAACACTGCGTGACTTAAAGGCCAATAACTCCCAAAGTACATCACCGTTCTCTTTAATCTTTAAATGACACGTTTGCAAGGCCCTAAGACAGTTTTTGGTCAAGTGCTTACCCATGAAGCCTTCTCAAATCGTTGGTATGCGGGTTTCAAAATTCGATATTTTTGGTCATACGGCCAAAGTCAACAAAAAAGAACTCACCAACATGCACAAAAATTACGGCATATATAGTCCAAAGTGACCTCCATCGAATGGTGGTAGTCTCTATTCATGACACTTCTGCGTTTTTGGTACAGCGGCCACATTGATATTCAAATGCCTATCTCGCTTATGTTAACACTGCCTAACTTAAAGGCCAATAACTCATAACGTACATCACCGTTCTCTTTCATCTTGTAATGACACGTTTGCAAGGCCCTAGGGCAGTTTTTGGTCAAGTGCCTACCCATAACGCCTTCTCAAAACTTTTGTACGCGGGTTTGAAAATTTGATATTTTTGGTCATACGGCCAAAGTCAACAAAAAAGAACTCACCAATATGCACAAAAATTACAGGATATATAGTCCAAAGTGGTCTCCATCGAATGGTGGTACTCCCTATTCATGACATTTCTGCGTTTTTGGTACAGCGGCCACATTGATATTCAAATGCTTATCCCGCTTATGTTAACGCTGACTGACTTGGATGGGTATAACTCCAAAAGTCCATCACCGATCTTGTCTAACTTTTAGTGGCACGTTTGCAATGCCCTGTGGCAGTTTTTGGTCAAGTGCCTACCCATGACGCCTTCTCAAAACCTTTGTACAAGGGTTTCAAAATTTGAGATTTTTGGTCATACGGCCAAAGTCAACAAAAACGAACTCACCAATATGCACAAAAATTACAGGATATATAGTCCAAAGTGGTCTCCATCGAATGGTGGTACTCCCTATTCATGACATTTCTGCGTTTTTGGTACAGCGGCCACATTGATATTCAAATGCTTATCCCGCTTATGTTAACGCTGACTGACTTGGATGGGTATAGCTCCAAAAGTCCATCACCGATCTTGTCTAACTTTTAGTTGCACGTTTGCAATGCCCTGTGGCAGTTTTTGGTCAAGTGCCTACCCATGACGCCTTCTCAAAACTTTTGTACAAGGGTTTCAAAATTTGAGATTTTTGGTCATACGGCCAAAGTCAACAAAAACGAACTCACCAATATGCACAAAAATTACGGCATATATAGTCCAAAGTGACCTCCATCGACTGGTGGCAGTCGCTATTCATGACACTTCTGCGTTTTTGGTAGAGCGGCCACATTGATATTCAAATGCCTATCTCGCTAATGTTAACGCTGACTGACTTGGATGGGTATAACTCCAAAAGTACATCACCGATCTTGTTTAACTTTTAGTGGCACCTTTGCAATGCCCTGTGGCAGTTTTTGGTCAAGTGCCTACCCATGACGCCTTCTCAAAACTTCTGTACGCGGGTTTGAAAATATGACATTTTTGGTGATGCGGTTAAAGCAATAAAAAAAGAACTCACCAATATGCACAAAAATTACAGGATATATAGTCCAAAGTGACCTCCATCGAATGGTGGTAGTCCTTATTCATGACACTTCTGCGTTTTTGGTACAGCGGCCACATTGATATTTAAATGCCTATCTCGCTAATGTTAACACTGCCTGACTTAAAGACCAATAACTCCCAAAGTACATCACCGTTCTATTTAATCTTTTAATGACACGTTTGCAAGGCCCAAGGCAGTTTTTGGTCAAGTGCCTACCCATGACGCCTTCTCAAATCGTTTGTACGCGGGTAAGCGAGTTAAGTCAGTCAGTGTTAACATAGGCAAGATAGGCATTTGAATATCAATGTGGCCGCTGTACCAAAAACGCAGAAGTGTCATCAATAGAGACTACCACCATTCGATGGAGGTCACTTTGGACTACATATGCCGTAATTTTTGTGCATATTGGTGAGTTCGTTTTTGTTGACTTTGGCCGTATGACCAAAAATCTCAAATTTTGAAACCCTTGTACAAAAGTTTTGAGATGGCGTCATGGGTAGGCACTTGACCAAAAACTGCCACAGGGCATTGCAAACGTGCCACTAAAAGTTAGACAAGATCGGTGATGGACTTTTGGAGTTATACCCATCCAAGTCAGTCATCGTTAACATAAGCGGGATAAGCATTTGAATATCAATGTGGCCGCTGTACCAAAAACGCAGAAATGTCATGAATAGGGAGTACCACCATTCGATGGAGACCATTTTGGACTATATATCCTGTAATTTTTGTGCATATTAGTGAGTTCTTTTTTGTTGACTTTGGCCGTATGACCAAAAATATTAAATTTTCAAACCCGCGTACAAAAGTTTTGAGAAGGCATCATGGGTAGGCACTTGACCAAAAACTGCCACAGTTCATTGCAAACGTGCCACTAAAAGTTGAACAAGATCGGTGATGTGCTTTTTGAGTTATACTCATCCAAGTCAGTCAGCGTTAACATTAGCGAGATAGGCATTTGAATATCAATGTGGCCGCTGTACCAAAAACGCAGAAGTGTCATGAATAGCGACTGCCACCATTCGATGGAGGTCACTTTGGACTATATATGCCGTAATTTCTGTGCATATTGGTGAGTTCTTTTTTGTTGACTTTGGCCGTATGACCAAAAATATCAAATTTTGAGACCCGCGTACAAACGATTTGAGAAGGAGTCATGGGGAAGGCACTTGACAAAAAACTGCCTTAGGGCCTTGCAAACGTGTCATTACAAGATGAAAGTAAACGGTGATGTACTTTATGAGTTATTGGCCTTTAAGTCAGGCAGTGTTAACATTAGCGAGATAGGCATTTGAATATCAATGTGGCCGCTGTACCAAAAACGCAGAAGTGTCATGAGTAGAGACTACCACCATTCGATGGAGGTCACTTTGTACTATATATCCTGTAATTTTTGTGCATATTGGTGAGTTCTTTTTTGTTGACTTTGGCCGTATGACCAAAAATATCAAATTTTGAAACCCGCGTACAAACGATTTGAGAAGGCGTCATGGGTAGGCACTTTACCAAAAACTGCCATAGGGCCTTGCAAACGTGTCATTAAAAGATTAAAGAGAAAGGTGATGTACTTTGGGAGTTATTGGCCTTTAAGTCACGCAGTGTTAACATTAGCGAGATAGGCATTTGAATATCAATGTGGCCGCTGTACCAAAAACGCAGAAGTGTCATGAATAAGGACTACCACCATTCGATGGAGGTCACTTTGGACTTTATATCCTGTAATTTTTGTGCATATTGGTGAGTTCTTTTTTACGACTTTGACCGCATCACCAGAAATGTCATATTTTCAAAGCCGCGTACACAAGTTTTGAGAAGGCGTCATGAGTAGGCACTTAACCAGAAACTGCCACAGGGCATTGCAAACGTGCCACTAAAAGTTAAACAAGATCGGTGATGTACTTTTGGAGTTATACCAGTCCAAGTCAGTCACCGTTAACATTAGCGAGATAGGCATTTGAATATCAATGTGGCCGCTGTACCAAAAACGCAGAAGTGTCATGAATCGGGAGTACCACCATTCGATGGAGAATACTTTGGACTATATATCCTGTAATTTTTGTGCATATTGGTGAGTTCTTTTTGTTGACTTTGGCCGTATGACCAAAAATATCAAATTTTCAAACCCGCGTACAAAAGTTTTGAGAAAGCGTCATGGGTAGGCACTTCACCAAAAACTGCCACAGGGCATTGCAAACGTGCCACTAAAAGTTAAACAAGATCGGTGTTGTACTTTTGGAGTTATATCCATCTAAGTCAGTCAGCATTAACATTAGCGAGATAGGCATTTGAATATCAATGTGGCCGCTGTACCAAAAACGCAGAAGTGTCATGAATAGAGACTACCACCATTCGATGGAGGTCACTTTGGAATATATCCTGTAATTTTTGTGCATATTGGTGAGTTCTTTTTTGTTGACTTTGGCCGTATGACCAAAAATATCAAATTTTCAAACCCGCGTACAAAAGTTTTGAGAAGGCGTCATGGGTAGGCACTTGACCAAAAACTGCCACAGGGCATTGCAAACGTGCCACTAAAAGTTAAACAAGATCGGTGATGTACTTTTGGAGTTATATCCATCCAAGTCAGTCAGCATTAACATAAGCGAGATGGGCATTTGAATATCAATGTGGCCGCTGTACCAAAAACGCAGAAGTGTCATGAATAGAGACTACCACCATTCGATGGAGGTCACTTTGGACTATATATCCTGTAATTTTTGTGCATATTGGTGAGTTCTTTTTTGTTGACTTTGGCCATATGACCAAAAATATCAAATTTTGAAACCCGCGTACAAACGATTTGAGAAGGCGTCATGGGTAAACACTTGACCAAAAACTGCCATAGGGCCTTGCAAACGTGTCATTAAAAGATTAAAAAGAACGGTGATGTACTTTGGGAGTTATTGGCCTTTAATTCACGCAGTGTTAACATTAGCGAGATAGGCATTTGAATATCAATGTGGCCGCTGTACCAAAAACGCAGAAGTGTCATGAATAAGGACTACCACCATTCGATGGAGGTCACTTTGGACTATATATCCTGTAATTTTTGTGCATATTGGTGAGTTCTTTTTTATGACTTTAACCGCATCACAAAAAATGTCATATTTTCAAAGCCGCGTACACAAGTTTTGAGAAGGTGTCATGAGTAGGCACTTGACCAAAAACTGCCACAGGGCATTGCAAACGTGCCACTTAAAGTTAAACATGATCGGTGATGTACTTTTGGAGTTATACTAGTCCAAGTCAGTCACCGTTAACATTAGCGAGATAGGCATTTGAATATCAATGTGGCCGCTGTACCAAAAACGCAGAGGTGTCATGAATCGTGAGTACCACCATTCGATGGAGACTACTTTGGACTATTTATCCTGTAATTTTTGTGCATATTGGTGTGTTCTTTTTTGTTGACTTTGGCCGTATGACCAAAAATATCAAATTTTCAAAACTGCGTACAAAAGTTTTGAGAAGGCGTCATGGGTAGGCACTTGACCAAAAACTGCCACAGGGCATTGCAAACGTGCCACTAAAAGTTAAACAAGATCGGTGATGTACTTTTGGAGTTATACCCATCCAAGTCAGTCAGCGTTAACATTAGCGAGATAGGCATTTGAATATCAATGTGGCCGCTGTACCAAAAACGCAGAAGTGTCATGAATAGAGACTACCACCATTCGATGGAGGTCACTTTGGACTATATATCCTGTAATTTTTGTGCATATTGGTGAGTTCTTTTTTGTTGACTTTGGCCGTATGACCAAAAATATCAAATTTTCAAACCCGCGTACAAACGATTTGAGAAGGCGTCATGTGTAGGCACTTGACCAAAAACTGCCTTATGGCCTTGCAAACGTGTCATTAAAAGATTAAAGAGAACGGTGATGTTTTTTGGGAGTTATTGGCCTTTAAGTCAGGCAGTGTTAACATTAGCGAGATAGGCATTTGAATATAAATGTGGCCGCTGTACCAAAAACGCAGAAGTGTCATGAATAGAGACTACCACCATTCGATGGAGGTCACTTTGGACTATATATCCTGTAATTTTTGTGCATATTGGTGAGTTCTTTTTTATGACTTTGACCGCATCACCAAAAATGTCATATTTTCAAAGCCGCGTACACAAGTTTTGAGAAGGCGTCATGGGTAGGCATTTGACCAAAAACTGCTTGAGGGCCTTGCAAACGTGTCACCAAAAGATGAAAGAGAACGATGATGTACTTCGGGAGTTATTGGCCTTTAAGTCAGGCAGTGTTAACATTAGCGAGATAGGCATTTGAATATCAATGTGGCCGCTGTACCAAAAACGCAGAAGTGTCATGAATCGTGAGTACCACCATTCGATGGAGACTACTTTGGACTATATATCCTGTAATTTTTGTGCATATTAGTGAGTTCTTTTTTGTTGACTTTGGCCGTATGACCAAAAATATCAAATTTTCAAACCCGCGTACAGAAGTTTTGAGAAGGCGTCATGGGTAGGCACTTGATCAAAAACTGCCACAGGGCATTGCAAAGGTGCCACTAAAAGTTAAACAAGATCAGTGATGTACTTTTGGAGTTATACCCATCCAAGTCAGTCAGCGTTAACATTAGCGAGATAGGCATTTGAATATCAATGTGGCCGCTGTACCAAAAACGCAGAAGTGTCATGAATAGAGACTACCACCATTCAATGGAGGTCACTTTGGACTATATATCCTGTAATTTTTGTGCATATTAGTGAGTTCTTTTTTGTTGACTTTGGCCGTATGACCAAAAATATCAAATTTTCAAACCCGCGTACAAACGATTTGAGAAGGCGTCATGGGTAGCCACTTGCCCAAAAACTGCCTTAGGGCCTTGCAAACGTGTCATTAAAAGATGAAAGAGAACGGTGATGTACTTTGGGAGTTATTGGCCTTTAAGTCAGGCACTGTTAACATTACCGAGATAGGCATTTGAATATCAATGTGGCCGCTGTACCAAAAACGCAGAAGTGTCATGAATAGAGACTACCACCAATCGATGGAGGTCACTTTTGACTATATATCCTGTAATTTTTGTGCATATTGGTGAGTTCTTTTTTTATGACTTTAACCGCATCACCAAAAATGTCATATTTTCAAAGCCGCGTACACAAGTTTTGAGAAGGCGTCATGGGTAGGCATTTAACCAAAAACTGCCCCAGGGCCTTGCAAACGTGTCACCAAAAGATGAAAGAGAACGGTGATGTACTTTGGGAGTTATTGGCCTTTAAGTCAGGCAGTGTTAACATTAGCGAGATAGGCATTTGAAAATAAAAATGGCCCCTGTACCAAAAACGCAGAAGTGTCATGAATAGCGACTACCACCATTCGATGGAGGCTGCTTTGTACTATATATCCTGTAATTTTGGTGTATATTGGTGAGTTTTTTTGATGACCTGCCACTATATGACCTTGAATGACCTTCAAAAGGAAAACAGGTATATCTCGTAAACTATTGAGTGTCATGTATTGGGATATATATTTTCAGAATCAGGGCTTTCCTGGCTACACGATGGTAGCCAAAACTTTGCATTTGGTGAGTTTTTTTGAATGTGCATTTGAAAGTGTATCTGAATATCATAGCACTTGATGCACGTACAGATTGATTGAAGGCTGGTCACTCAGCGTTCGTGACATTAATGGCCCCATTCGGCTGTTACAATCTTTAACGTTTTACACCCATCTTATGGGTTCAGTTTGACATCTTACTGTGTTTCAGATGCATTTGTAATTAACGATATGTTTTGTCTTGTTTCCAGACCATGGCTCCATCTAATTCCAATGATTACCCATTATATTTACCTCTAATATGAGTTGGTTTAGTTCAAGATATTTTACCATCGGGTAATAATTTTCAAGAGAAATGGCTGAAGCAAGTTCGGGGCAAGATTTACATGTTCTCCGTGCCAACACTGGAATGGCCAAAGAAAATGACGTCGCGCCCCTGGACCCAACAATTAGCAGCGCTGATGTTTACAGAATGTGTAAAAAGATTGCACAACTGACAAAGGTAAGTGACAAGTGTTATTGTGCAATGTGTAGTCTTTATTTCTCTCTGGCATATCCAGCCAGCAGTGCATTTCGACACAAACTTTTGGGGTATGGTTCCTGATATAAATGTCAAAACACTTAAATTTGATAAAAGTGAACCTGTTTTATGCTCATTGAGATAAGCATGCACTTATTTATGGGACACACTTTCGTCGGTGATTTCACATTTCTATGCTTTCAGGTAATATATAATCTGAATGTGAAGAACGACGAACTGGAAATTTACCAAACTCGCATGCAGCATGACTACGAAAAGAAGATGTGGAAGCTCACTGCTGATGTGCAGCAGCACGTCAGCAACGCTGCCTCCCTGGTAAGTGGATCAAGGCTCAAAGCCTGTGCTTTACCCACCCACGATTATGATGTGTCTTGTGCTGATATCGTTATATCGTGTGCTCGCATCACTGAACTCTATAATATGGCCCACATTGAAAAGTTCCCATTTGCCTCGACAGATGCGCACCGAGTCGACTCGCTCGGCTGAAATGTCTCAGCTGCGGGCCCATCTGGACGAACAGATGGCGCTGTCTAATAGCCTTGCTGAGGAGCTCAAACGGACCAAGCAACAGTAAGTCCAGTGCTTGAATAGACTCAGTGTGTTAGTACTATATCAGATAAGAACGGACATAGTTCGATGATTTAGTGTTTTGTCGCACTTATAAACTTTGCAGGCTTCTTTGTCATTACCACGATAAAGTCGTAAGTCTGTGTTTGACTGCCCATCTCTGCCTTTGTGTGTATTTCCCAGACACGAAGCGGAGCTGTCTGCCGCCGCCGAGGAGTCGGAGCGGCGGCTGGCGGCGCAGCGGGCGGCGCTGGCCGAGGCCGAGGAGGTGCAGCGCTCGCAGTCGGACAGGCTGACGGAGGTGGAGACGGAGCTGGCGGCCGAGCGGGCGGCGCTGCTCCGGAGCGGCCAGCAGAGGGACGCCCTCCAGCAGAACGTGCTGCGACTGGAGCGTCAGCTGCGGGAGGAGGCCGACCGGGCGCAGACGTGGCGCGCAGAGAGCGAGCGCGCCGCTGCCGAAAGCGAGAGGACGGCGGAGGAGGCGGCAATGCTCAGGTGGGTGTGGGCCCGGGCGGTTAACTGGTGGATTGTGGGATTGTGCTATACCACATTGTCAGTTTGACGGAAATGGTAGGTAGTTCAGGTCTAATGGTGATAAATCAGCAACCATTCCAATTTATGGTTAGCATTTTATCGGTTTATTTGGCCGTCTTTTGCATGCGCTTTGTTTGCTTTTGTTTTATGAGCGTTTCCCTCATTCCACGTGTATTGCTGATTCAAGGTCGGCATTCGGACGTGCGCTATGCTGCTGCTACCCGTCTCCACTGGCCGGTCTCACTGGTTGATGCGACTTCTGACATGTCTCTCTCCGTGTCACCAGGCGGGAGCTGGCGTCTGAGCAGCAGCGGTTGGAGCAGCTGCGGTCCGAGCTGAACGAACGCCAGCGGCAGTTGGAGGAGACGCTCTCCCGGGAGCAGGCGCTCGGCGCCCGGCTGACGGAGCGGCAGCAGGAACTGGACCGGCTGACCTCTGAACTGTCCGCCTCGGTGGCCGAGCTGCGGGACCGGGACGGACGGCTGGAGCTGCAGGAGGGCCGGCTGCGCGACCAGGACGCCCGGCTGGTCACGCTGACGGAGCACCTGCAGAGCCGCTGCGAGCAGCTGCACAGCGCGCAGGCGCAGCTGGAGGCGGCCCGACAGCAGGCGCGCCAGCAGACCGCCGAGACGGAGCGGCTGACTGAGCGACTTCAGACACTGCAGACCGAGGGCGCCGCCGCGCGCAGCCGCGCCGACCAGCTCTCCCAGCTGCTCATCGCCAGGGACGGTGGGTTCAGCTTGTTACAGGGTTATTTTGTTTTTGTTTTCTATGCTAATAGGTAACATGATTTACTATTAGTCACCATTTCATCTGCTGGGTGTGGGTGATGTATTCTCTTTTATTAAGCGGTTATTTCACACTAGAGTTTTGAAACTTGAAGAGCATGGGATCGGACGTTATTTTATGTCCTTGACTATTTTCCGTTAACGCTCGGCCTGTCCCTCTCACCCCTGACCATGCGCCTCCTCCCTGGCAGCCACCATCAGCCAGCTGGAGTCTGATCTGGCCGCTGCCGAGTCTGCCGCCGCTGAGGCCAGGGCCGCCGCCGAGTCTGCCGCTGCCGCGTCCGAGGCCAATCCTGCGGGGACTGAGACCGAGTCGGCCACAGCAGACCTACAGACGGAACTGGAGCAGACCCAGCGCCTGCTGGAGGAGTGTCGGAGCGAGCTGGAGGAGGCGCGGCAGCAGCTGGAGGAGTTGGAGACGCAGCGGGAGGAGCAGTCGCAACTGATGCAGGCCGTGAGAACTGACAGATATCTGAGGGGTGGTGGAGTATTCAAGACAGGAAACTGGGACCACCGCTCGGCTGAAGTGGGTCACAATGTTTGATTGAAGATGCGAGAATACCAGAAAAGAATTATAGTTCAATACAGTGTCGTTTCTTGTTTTACCAATTGTTCCATGCATTAATTTTCACCTGAAGTTTACGTTTTACATTGACACTGCTATCAAGCTTCGCTGATTTTTTTCAAACATGGCCTGACTTTGATGCTTGATCACTTACCCTGTCATGGGGTCGCCCTTGACGACAGTGATATAACCGTGTTTTGTTTACAGGCGCTGGAGGAGAGCGCCTCTCTCGAGTCCGACTGCCGCCGCCGGGTGGAGGCCCTGCAGACGGTGACTGCCGAGCGCGAGCAGCAGCTGATGGACGACGCTGAGACCCGGCTCAGGGAGGTGCGCCGAGACTGCAAACGCAAACTGGACGAGCAGCAGCGCGCGGCAGAGGTGAGAGTCTGAGCGCCGCGGCTGGAACGGGCAGGGGATGGGTAGATGGGGAGTTCAGTGCGCTGTTGCTAACTAGCTGACTTCGAATGACGAGTAAGCCTGTTCGGGGCCAAGTTCGCTGTTGGCTGCTGTATTAAGTATCAGCGTTTGCAGCAGTTAGCAGTCGTGGTTATGCATTGTTGCCAAGTTGAATAATGGACAGAAGATGTAGACGTCGTGTCGTTTCACGACTGACCGTCCGTTTTCTGGTTCGTTCAGGAGCGCCTGGCCAACATGCGTCACACGGTGGAGGCTGAGCTGGCGGCCCAGAGAGAGGAGCTCGACCAGCGCAGCGCCAGCGTCGACAGGAAGCTGGCTGAGGTGAGGTGAACGCTGCCGACATCGGCAGTGGGGTAGCGAGATGTGGGGCAGACGGTTCATGGCATGGCGACTCCGTCACCACCGATGTACGGTAGTATGCTAAAGTTCTTCCTCACTTGGCATCGTTTTTCTGTTCACTTGTGCAGTTGAATGCCACTGTCACATGCCACATTTAGAGGAAACGTTCTTTAGGTGAAGAGAATACGCATAATTTTTGTTGATTTTTATTCCAATGTTTTTTTTTTAGTGGAGCTGTCTGTGTAATTATGGCCATTTTCCCCGCAGATGGAGTCTCTCCGTTCGTTTGAGGCGGAGGTGGTGCAGCTGCGAGGCCTCACTCACGAGCTGATGCGTGAGCTGCGCGTGGGCACGCGCCAGGTGGAGCTGTGTCGAACACAGGAGGCGCGCACGGCAGAGGAGAACCGGCGGCTCACTGAACTGGTCAACAAACACAATAGCACGGTGGCCAGTGTACAAAAGGTATGCTGACTTCCGCACTGCTCTTTTTTCGACATGAGATGTTTGGTTATGAAAGCAAAAGGCATAAAACTCGTCGAAACTTACCCGCCCTGTGTCTCTGCAGGAGCAGCAACAGCTGCGACTGCAGCTGGAGCAGCAGCTGCGGCTGCAGGCTGAACAGGAGCGCGCCGCCCTGGACGCCCAGTGGGAGGACCGGCTGCGAGAGGAGCGGCGCACGCTCAAGGCCGAGCTCGACTGTCTGCACTCGGAGGAGAAGCACCTGGCCGTCGAGTCGATGCGGCTGGGTCGGGAGCAGCGGCTACAGGAGGCCGAGCAGTGCGCCCGGCAGCTGCAGCGGCAGGTCAGTCGAGTGCCCGTCGGTAGAAGGTAGATCCTGTTACAGGTAACATATTGATGTCTTTATTTTAGGCGTATCCAGCATAGATAGTTTATGTTTATCGGGATGTTAAGACATTGTAGGTATGAAAATGAACGTGTGTAGCGTTGTTTTTGCCTTTTAGCCGGCTGGTGACCATCTGTCTCTCCCTGGCCCTCAGCTGGAGTGTGCCGCTGATGAGCTGAGAGAGCAGCAGAACCGCCACGAGATGGAGCTGGAGGAGCGGGAGCGAGAGGCGGAGACGGTGATCGCCAACCTGCACCGTCAGCTGCAGGCGGCCACCGCCACCTCCGGAACGGAGAAAACAACAGGTCAGACGTCGGGCCTCGCTTTCCGCCGCGATTGTTTTTGGACGCTTCCCGTCAGTTGACTTTATGTACTTCGTAAATCTAAGAATATTTTTTCTTCTTCCAGGCGTCCGACTCTGAAAGGGCCCGCTCTTTCTCATTTTGCCAGATGTATCCCGCATTATTCACCCAGTTGTGAGGCTAGCTGTACACAGTTTGATAATTCACTCCTCTGCCCCTGTCTACAGGGCTGGTGGCGGTGAACGGCGGTGTAGGGGATGCGAACGGGAACGGCAGCGCCGCACAGACGCCGTCACTCGGCCGATCGCCGGACGGCAGTGATGACGAGGATGGTGGCGGCGACGCCCGATCCCGGATCGGTAAGTGTTGAATGGGGCTCGGCATCGGCAGGTTGAATTCAGAGTGAGACGCGGAAAAACAACGCAAAGAGCGGCACAACGTAGCAGCGAAAATGTCAATGTGGGAAATATGATAAAACGTCACGAATAATTATGCGTGTCATAATATGGCCATGGCAACGTAGGGTGTAGTGCAAGAAAGGCGTGAATCGGTCACAAAGCAGTCGAGTAACTGTGGGTCCAGATTTACAGACTAAATACCGGATGAAGAGAGTAGATGTTCGGAATGTTTTAGCGGGACACTGAGAGAAGGGGGACCGGGCAGTGTGGGGCTGGATAGCTTCACAAAACGGTGTGTGACTGACTGGTCCGTTCCCCGCGGTCAGAGCACGCGCTGCGGCACCGTCCGCCGCTGCGGGCCGCGCTGTCAGCGCTGCTGGCGGAGCGGGACCGGCAGCTGGCGCTGCTGCAGCACCAGCTCAGCGCCGCCGGCGAGCAGCACCGCTCGGAGCTGGCCGAGCGGGCGGCGGCGGCCGACCGGCGCGCCGAGCTGCTCCGCCAGCAGCTGTCGGACGCCGCCGACCGCGCCGAGCAGCTGCAGCGGCAGCTGGCGGCGGCGCACGGGCGCGCCGACCAGCTAACCGGCGAGGTGGCCGAGCTGAGACGGGAGCACGAGCAGCTGGCTGAGCGGGCGGCTGAGAGCGACCGCCAGCACCTCAGGTGGGTCCGGCCTTCACTGACATACGGTTTACTCGTCACCTTCTGTGGTAGATAAGAGTACGTAGCTATTTAGTTGCCGTTCCATAGATCGCGCTGTAATGATTGTGTGCGACCATAGTCTAACCTTTTGCTTATTGATCCTGCTTAGTTAATTCATATGGTTACCTGATATTAATCTAGCTTGCTATGAAATATGTGGAAATGATGTTGGCAGTTAGCCTAGTTAACCCGTAGTTGACCTGTATCGTTCCGTTTCTCTTCCAAACGGT
Source organism: Amphibalanus amphitrite (assembly GCF_019059575.1). Classification (NCBI taxonomy): domain Eukaryota; kingdom Metazoa; phylum Arthropoda; class Thecostraca; order Balanomorpha; family Balanidae; genus Amphibalanus; species Amphibalanus amphitrite. The sequence continues at coordinate 987,837 of NW_024881528.1, read as the reverse complement.
CTCCCTCCTCCACCGTTCCCGACACTGCGTTCCTGTTCCCGATGCTCGCGTTTCTGTCCCCACCACCGGCCACCCCGAAGCTTTCCATCGGTGATTTATCTCCTCCCTCGCTGCATGACAACCCCTCGTGCCCGACCTCCGACCGCTCCCAGTCATGTATCTAACCTCCCTATCCTGGCTGGGGCGGCAGTGAGCTGGAGTCGGTACGAGCCCAGTGTCGGCTCCAGGTGGACAGTATGCAGCAGCGTCTGTCCGGCCGGCTGGCGCGGCTGCAGGCCGCCGGCCGCGCCGCCGCGGACCGGATCGCCAACCTGGAGAGACTGTAAGGACAGCTTTATGTTCCTTCTTCCTCCTCTATCACACTGAAGAGTTTAACGTGCGAAGCTTCTCTCTGCTTCCTGAGAACTTGGTTGATAACGCTCTTTTTGCAATATGAATGGTCTCTTTTATTACCGTACGAGTTCGATGTTTAGTTTACGATCCTGGTGCAGCTATGGAGAAACACTTTGGTATAAAGTACAATGATAGGGTGATGGCACAATGCACATGTTTAACGTTCATCATTGAAGTAAATGGCCTGACCTGGCCTTATTGAACCGATTGGTAAACTGAGCGATCTGAAGCCACTATCCGTAGTACACTTTAAAAATAAGTTATCAGGCGTAGGCCTGATTGTCTTGGGGTCAATGTCACGCGTGTCCCTGTCTGAACCCGCCGCTGTCTGTCCTGTCGTATGAGCTCACTTCTTATGGTCTTTATGCCTGAACGATTTGTGTTGCAGACGTCGTATTCAGCTGTTGTCGTTGCCGTTTTATGGTCTACATTCCGCGCCGTTGCCTGATCCCTCTGCCCGTGTTTCTCGTGTTCTGACTCCGGTGTGCGCGTGTGCCGGCAGTGCAGCGGAGGCGGCCGACCGGCAGCGTCCTGAGGACGCCGCCACCATCCTCCGGCTGCAGGAGGCGCTCCACCACACCGAACTGCAGATGGACGCGCTCCGCCGCGAGAAGCAGCAGATCGGCCTCGAGCTGGCCAACCGGGACGCCAGCTACAGCCGTCTGTTCCCCACGGGCGCGCCGCGCGTCGGCGTCATCGATCCCACGGCGGCCAGCGGCGGCGGCGGCGGCCGGGCCCCGCCGCCGGCGCCGCCGGCGCCGCCGGCCCGCCAGCAGCGCCGGCCGGCCGGCCGGCCGGGCAGGCGCTGACACCCGGCCCGTGCCGCCGCCGGGCTCCGTACTGCCCTCTGTCGTCTGTGGTACATGGTCCGCGGGTATAACAGAGTCTAGTCCTCAGCTGTGAACTGCCGCCCTGTTACTTGTTGTAGCTCACTAAATTGTTGCAAGTCTTTCCCGTCGCAAAGAGGTGGTAGCTTTTCACTTGTATATAGTGAAACTGGTATCTTGAAGCTCGAGGGAACTGGTATCGAAGAGTAGAAACAAAGCCAAAACCTTGTTGCTAGTCATTGGAAGGTAGAAAATGAGTTGCAGTAAACTATATATTATAACATTTGTTGCCTTTTAAATGCTGGTTTGTGCTGTTCTCTGTTAGCAACTAGGCAATGAATCGTTGTTATTATGAACTCAGGACTCAAATGTAATTCGAATATGCTGATCTTGTGAGCTAAAACAGCGCTTAGTGCCTCGCACACGAACATTATGGTGCCTTACTTTGGTCGTTGCTGTGCCTCTAACAATAAATAAATGAAAAGTAAAAACAGCCGTGGGTTATGGTTGTTGTTTATTATTGTTTTGTGAGTGTTGTGCATAGCTTTTTCGTTCGTCGCGGGAATTAGGAAGACCTTGGGAAGACCCCAATCGGTTGCCATGACAACGATCGATACGAAACAACGCTTGTAATTCTGCGAGACTGGAGGCCAGCGCGGCCAGCGTGGGTCGCTAGGACCGTTGGATTTTGTATTACGGAGTGAGCGCGTGCGGCGTGTGGGCCTTGGCGGTGCACGGATCATCGTGGCTCAAAGCAGTAGCACTTCTATGTAAACGACTTCAGTCTCACCGTGGTTGTGCCCCCTTCCACGGGTGTTTTCATAGGAATGCCTAACGTCCTGAATCCTTTCATGTGATTTATCGAAGTTGTATCTCTTTTAATTTGGCATCGCTCAATAACAATATGCGTTGCGTGCTATCGTGACTGGCAGAGCAAAGACAGTTTGAAGATAGCCATTTCACCCGGCAAATAAATGATCAACGATGGCCACACCATCCAATGAACATAGGACAGAAATGTAAGTTTCATGCCGTTATTAGCAAATTTGAAGATAGCATGTTTGGTTCGTCAGTTTCTATTACTTAGTGAACGTTTGAGACGATGCGTTTCATTGCCGCTGCTGATTGATCTGTCCTCCGTGTCACCAGGGGCCCATGCGAGCAGCGCGGCTCTGGTGACAACGAGACCACCAACGAGGTCTCGCTGCCGTGCATCGAGTCGGAGCGGATCCTGAACGCGCTGGACGAGCTGCTGGTGAAGCTGCGCACGGTGCTGCGGCTGCCGCTGGTCTGGGCGCAGCTGGTGGATGAGTGCGGCCACCACGTGGCCGAGCCGCTGGCGCACGCGGCCGCCGTCTACCTGCAGCTACGCCAGCAGTTCCACGAGGACGCCGAGCGGCTGCGCGCCAGCGTGCCGCCGCCCAGCTCCAGCCACAGCCTGGAGACGTTCGACGTGACGGATACGGCGGCCGCCGAGCCGACCGAGACGGCCGTGCCGCTGGCGCCCAGTAACGGCCTGCTGGGCACGCCGGGCGCCGACCCGCGCTGTGTGGCCGCCCTGGCCGACACCATCGAACAGCTGGCGGCGGCCAGCCGGCGGCTGGTGCGCCAGTGGCGACACCACGCCGCCTCCGCCGGCCTGGACGGGCCGCTGGCCGGCCCCGCCTCACCGCCGGCCCAGCAGTTCCTCCGGCAGATGGCCTTTCTCCGCCGCCAGGTGGGTGGATGGATTCAATGGCACGCTTCGGGGTGCGTGCTCGGTGACTGGCCAGTCATTTCTGGCGATTGGAAATACGAGGGTTACGTTGGGCTTACTTGCAGGCTGTTTTCGCGGTCTCCTTCGTTCGCTCGAAAGTACCAGTCCCGCCCCTTGACCCGTCCGTCCAGATGTACCTGCGCCTGGTGACCACGCCCGACCAGGAGGCCAGTCGCACCGAGCGTCTGAGAGAGATCTGGCGGCGCGACAACCACAACCGGCAGTTGCTGGACATGCTGCAGACCCGGCTGGACGGCCTGCTGCAGCAGCGCGATGACGACCGGCGAATCAAGAACGCCGTCATCGACAAACTGGAGGGCAACATCGCCGGCGTCGAGCGCAAGTCCACTGAGGACGTCGCCAACGTCATGTGAGTTGGAGCGTGAGGGGAGATTGGAGAGAGGATGTAAAAAGCGGTGGGGGATAAAGGCGGATGGAGAGAATAACGGGTGTGCACTTAGTTTCTGGAAAAAGATTGATCATCCGTATCTTTAAAACTATTAAAGCTATCAATACAAACTTTCGTATAGTTAATAATTACTCATTTGGGAATGAGCATGCCAAAATGCAGACCAAACCGACAATTTTTTCATACAGAAAGGTGCTTACAACCAAGTCATGAACGCGGAAAAGAGTGGCGGAATTTTCACAAAATTAACAAAAATTCCAGAGAAACAACTTCTCTTCCCACTGGCGCTTTCTGGGTATTGCTAGAAAGAGAGCTTGTGCCATTAGAGGAACGGCACAAGCACGGGGAAGTGCGTGGCACATGCACAGTGTGCAGGTGTGTTTATTCGTGGCGAAAGTGCCCCAGCAGAAGAGGCTCGTTCTGGTAAAAGGTATTCACCATCTTGTGAGTGTTCCCGATACGCTTCCCGTCCTCCCGTTTTCCATGCTTGTAAGAAAAATTTTAAATTGTGATATTGTATACCAAAAAGGGTAGAGATACCATGATCCAGCACTCGGCAGCCGATAAAAGCAGCAGAGGAGCAATGAGACATGGATCTGTAAGTTATCACGATAAATGCTGAGTGCACAGACGAATCAAGCAATCACCTGTGGATGCTGGAATTAGATCGCCTAAAAGGGAAATTTTGTGTAATGAAGATGGGGTAAAACACCACCTCCAGAAGCAGGCGCTCACAAAATGTGGAACCTTAGCCTGCTGACCACTTTCGACGCAATCTCCTGGTCAGTGGACCGCCATATCCCCACGTGCGGTATCCAATCATTATGTTAGCCCTATGTAGCCAATGCATACGTTGATATCTTTTGACAGCAGTGCTTAAATAAATAAATTTTGTCACATTGGGAACATCACTACCCGAGGAAAGTATAGGTGTCATGATCACACCACAATGCAGTCACTGTGCGCGCGGAGCGCTGGATCTACGGGACGGCGCACATGTACCGTTTGTGAGCCGCGAAGATAATCTTCTTGGCATATCTCAACGGCGACCGAATGGGGACTTATGAGGACAATGTAGTACTAAGGAAGATGTTAAGTGCATATTAGCGCCTATTTGAAGTCCATAACCCGCTAGCCATCGCCACACCTGGACCCGGAGGTGCCGCGCAATTTCAACAGGGGGCGTCTGTATAGCACGTGGGCTGTAGACCGCCTGGGAGGAGAGAGCGCCTAATTCTTTTGACAACTCTTAACTATTGTTACAATTTATATATGTGCCAAATATCATCTTAATCTAAGTTCAAACACTAAAGTTAGGTATGGCAGCACAAACTTTTTCCGGAAACTAAGTGCACACCCGTTATTAGGTTTCTGGATTTTACATCCTTTTTCTGGAATCAATAACTGACTATCTGTCACATTTATAATCTGCCTGACTAGTTCGTTGACACGTCTGTACGCGGGCTTATTGGTGAGCTTGTATGTCCCCCTGTGGATCTATATAGATGTATCTTGTTTATTCGTATCGTAACCATGTTCATATACTGCAGCGCTGAGGCCGAGGGAGACATCACAGCAGCGCGTGCGGCCTACCAGATGGAACGTGAGCGACTCAAGGTCATCTACGAAAAGAACATGGCCGGACTGCAGGAGCTGCGCGTCAGTAACAGAAAGGCCGAGGCCGCGCTCAAAAAACGGAAGTGAGTAGCGGGAGACTGAGAGCGGAGCGGTACTATAGGAACATCGGGTCGTCAGTATCGTGGGTAGCGTGTTGTGACTTGTGAGATCACGTATTAAAAGTCTGGTTTCATTTGCATTAGATCTCGACACGCTCAATGTCGTTCCAGGGTTGAAGTGCATCATTGCGCCCCTTTTTACCGATAGGTTTCCAGTCATAGATTAATACTTATTGCCACTACTATCTACCACTATCCGGCTTTAATTGAAATGTTTTCGATGTTTTTATGCGCACATTGCTCTCAAAACTACTAAAGATATCGTACTTATTTTTCCACTGAAGAAGTGGCATCGTCGTTCCTTACAATCAGTGACAGCTGACTGGTTTCTCATGCATATTTCAGGTACAAAATTGAGTCTGAGCTGGAAAACTGGTTGCAAAAATACGATGCCGAAATGATGGAGAAAACTGAAGAAATCGAAGGCTTGCAGGCCGAGTTTGAAAAGGAGACCGCTGAGCGCGAAGAATATGACGTAAGACTGAGGATCGTTTTATAGGAAATGAGACCTTATATGTGGACTCTTTTGTAAACACCGAATTGTATGAAGTAAGCAAAGGATGTTCAGTCACTGCAATAAAAAAAGCTAAACATCTGAGTGTAACTATATGCGGCTCACTGCATTATATTAGCACAGCTAACGTGCTCACTGTCCTGATATTTGGCAGGCAAAAGTGGAAGCGATAAGAGATCGATATGATTCGATCATTTTGAAGCGAGAACGGCGAGAGGAGCAGCGCATCTTTGAAGAGCAGTTGGCCATCAAGAAAGCCGCTGCAGCCCTGTACATTCAGGTGAGTGTGGTCGGCAGAACGTTACGCTCCGTAGTGTGCCTTATTGAGTTGGCGAAGTGTGGTATTTAACCCGCGCCGGGCCGGGGGGGGGGTGTTTGAACACCCCCCTGCGGTTTTCGCAGATATCTCAAAAACGGCGGCGCGGAGCGCCGCCGTTTTTGGCACACCTGTTCGTGCATCTTTTCCGCACATGTTGTGAAAATTTCAGACCAAGGTCACCTTAGGTCAGGTCACCAGGTCACGCCAAGTGACCTCACCTCAGAAAAAATAAGAATGCTCGTCATAGCTACACCGAGTGATCGATTGCCTTGAAACTTTCAGCGACTGATAAGAGCAACATTATCTATAAAATGTATATCTTGGAATTTTGATATCGGTGACCTAAGGTCAGGTCAATTTTGCGACCCCTCCATTATAAGTCAATGGGAGAAAATTGAAAAGCGTCTGTTTTGCACGAACGCTATTCTAGACACTCTCAAACATCGAGATGTAGGTAAAATGGACACACTGAACCGGAAAATGGCAACTGTGACCCCTCGTTATGTCCCCGAGGTCATCTCAGGTCACGAACAGAATCTAACAGTTTTTCGCTAATAACTTCTGATAGAGACGTGCTAGAGCGCTGAAAACGCCTTAGATGTGTTCGGCTCGACGTTGCGGATCGACTGATATGCAACATGACCTTTTCCGGTCAGGTCATGACCTTGACCTGAGGTCAAATTTTCAAGTTGACCTTTCAAGGTCAAATTATAGTTCATTCGACGCGTCTCGACGAGAGGAACACGATGGTGGCAAAAGTAATGTCGTGGTTTATTTGAGTCAAAAGTTATTGCCGAAAAAACGTTTTTCGTAAAAACGGCTATTTTTGGAGTTTTTGCCCTCTGGAGGCTAAACCATTGACCTGAGGTCAAATCTGAGAACATTATTCAGAAAGGTCTGTAAAAGGGCTATCGAATGCGCTTTTCCGCAGCGCTGTGGCTCTATCGGTTCCCGAGATAGCCGTTGGCAGTTTCCAAAATGTTGAAATAGTGGACATTTGACCTTTGGTAACGTCTGGTGACCTGACCTTTGACCTGACCCAAAAAATGACCGAAGTGTTTTCGTCCTTATTTTGGACGTTCTTTCGATTGCCGCTTACTGCATGTCGCTAAGTGGCCCAGGAGCCGAGTTAGAAGGGGGGGGGGGTGTTCAGACACCCCCCCCCCCCGGCCCGGCGCGGAATCTCAGAGCACCGGCCCGGCGCGGGTTAAAATCATGGAAAATATTGTGCAAAATACGTTGCGAATTTCTCATGATAACGACGTCTTTTTTACGTGTTGTGATGATTTTGCGTTGTTGTGTTTACCTCTATGGTGATATTTAATGTAGTTACTACTTACTTGTTATCGGACACAGTTAAACGATTTTTTGCCATCGCAATTTAGAAGTCAGTCAAGATTCAGCATACAAATTTATAGCTGTTAGATAGAATTTTATAGCTGTTAGATATTAAGGTCCTGTATTCTGTATCACAGAAAGGGTTTATAATTGCCCAACGCCGAATGCATTTTAATGCCTCGCCCTCGTATGACATCTTGTATTGTTCTCAGTTCTACCTGCAGCGATTCAATTTGCTTAGCATGCAGCTGATCGCCCATTCTCGTATTCCTCGGATTCTGAGCTGAACTCCCTCTCGCATTGTAGGCATTTTGGCGTGGCTACCGCGTCAGAAAACGACTCAAGAAGGGAAAGAAAGGCAAGGGCAAGAAAGGCAAGAAGGGTGGTGGCAAGAAAGGTGGAAAAAGTCCTAAAGGAAAGAAAGGGAAGAAGAAGTGATGCTGTCAAAGTAGCTCAAGCTCGGACTGTGGTTTGCAATATACGGATGAGAGATGAGCTGTGTGTTTGATGTCGGGCGGAGTGGCACTGGTGGGACAGCGGCCGACTTACGGCACCACACAGTTTCGCATGTCGCAGAAATCCGGCTGATGGGCGCCCACGCCTGCTTCAACTTGATCATTAGATGGCGCGGCAGGGTGGCGGCTTGAAGCTGAGATCATTTGAATCGCCACAAGGCACCATTCATCCGGTAAACATTACATGGTTGATGGTAATGCTAGCTAGTAGCTACTAAACTACGCTAGTGAGGTGTCAGGTGTGTACGTGCATGCAACTGAAACGGAAGAACAGAGGGCTCTCGCTTGCATGCGGCACGCTGGAGACTGACCCCGCATTTTTTGTCGACATTCTTGGATCACTTGTCTCCCCTATAGTAGACTTGCGTCACCTATGGTTCCCTTGGTTCTTCCCAAAGGTCAAGGCCCTGAAAACAGTTCTTCCCTACCTGTCTCATGTGACGTCATGTGACGGGAGGTTTAAGACTGCTACAATATTGATTGCCCTCATTAACCCGGTTTACATAGCATATTTGACGAGGCTCTAGCTCGTTAATTTGGCGATAATTTTGTTGCAGTGGTCTTTAAATATTTAGAGGGGATCATTTTGTAAATTGTTAAGCACCATTGGCATCTTTTGCAACATCACGGACGGAGATATAAGCTTGCAACAAACCCTATGTAAACGCGTCTATTGTCCGGTCATTATCCATTTGAGCTTTATTATACGGCGTTGAGCGTTTTCAAGGCCCTATATGACTTATGAGCGTAATGGGATTGTGCTGTGCAATGAAACGGCGAAGTGAAACTTTAGTGTGCAGGGTGTGCAGTTTCCTTCATCGAGAGAACGGAAGATTGCTGCCATATGCTGCCTGAAAGGACGGCGCTTATGGCGTGAAGAGGCGAACTGCGCCATGTGAATCTCGATGGGCTTGTTTTATTTTCATTTGCACAATAATACAAATTATTCGCGAATCAGATAATGAATTTACCCTTAAGCTTTTTTGAAATCTAACTAATCTAACTCAAGAGGCATTTCAGTTTTTGCCCGGTGAGTTGGTGCCTGGTGGCGTAGGCAAACCATTATGCTCGGCTGTTACGATGGGTCTCACGTGGTGCAATAGCAGGACGAGAGTCGATATAAGGGGCTCTAGTATTAACTGGATTATTTGCCAGCTGGCGCCGTATGGTGGCGCTAGCAGTGCTTCTTACATGTTTAGGCTTAGATATAAAAGAATGAATATCTACCTATCAATTTTTCATTTAAAGCCATTCAAGATATTTATGTCCAACCTAATACCTCGCTTATATCTATATTTAAATACCTATCGTACGTCGCCAGCTGGCCAGCCAGCTGCCGCAATCCAGTTTTTACCGAAGCCCGATATAAGAACAACAATACCTATCATTTGAAATGTCTTGAGAAAGTAAATTCCTGATGACAACACATGTGTCTGTCAGTGTCTGTACCAGTGTACTTAACAGGTTTAGTGCTACCAGGAATACTTACCAGGAATAAGTATTAAAAGGTAGGTATGCTGCAGCATGCTGCGCTCAGCAATGTATCAGTTTTGGGTATTCATTCATATTTCATTGAAACATCAACAAACTTTGGTGCTCACAACATTGAAGTGTCAAGCCAAATTTGTCTCAAACCAAACGCTGCACCAATATAGCAGTGCAGTGCAATGCAGTGTTGGGCCATGAAACATGGCCATGTTTTCTAACAAAAATTGCTTGCTGCCATTGTATTTATATATTTGAATAGCTTCAATCAAGCATAACCACATAAAAAGGGTATTAGTATATATTAGGTCCGAGTGGACAATTGTGACGCTGTTGATACAAATATGTAACAGCAAAAAATTTAGGATTTAGGTTAGGTTAGGTTGTAGGTTTGTAGGTTTTAGGTTAGGTTAGGTTGTAGGTTTGTAGGTTCTAGGTTTTAGGTTGGTAGGTTTTAGGTTGTAGGTTGTAGGTTTGTAGGTAAATAGGTAAGGTTAGGTCAGGTTTGATTATGTTTTCCTTTTATTTCCAAGATATATAAGTATCATTTTTGGATTCAGGATGTCAAATAATGTAAGAATATGAAAACTTTATCTTAAACAGTCACTCAGACTCAATGTATACTTTTACCATAAAAAGTAGGCAACTACTGAATGAATATTGACATCAGTAAGTTCTCAGAATTCATATGTTTTCTATCAGCTATTTTTTCTGGCTTTCAAAATTAATGGGTGACTAGACTGAAAATAAACACAGTCAATATTTTGTCAGTAAAACTAGCCTCTGGTGGTAAATTTAAGACCAGTTTTACTGGCATGAAACTTGTTGGCAGCTGATGTTTTAAGGTTTAGCCCATAGCCCACAAGTATGAGTCACTAAAATATAGCCACTGATAGTGATATGTGAGAATGTAAGGCGTAAGCTAAGTAGTTTTACTTTTATTTTTAGCATCAAATCATTTTTTCATGTCAGGTGAAGCTTGTGGGTGACTATATGAGGCCTAAAAATAACTGTAATATGAAACTTTTGTTTTGATATAGCTTACCTACCTCATGTCGATAATAATCCCTTTGGCCTTTTTTGCCCCAAGCATTCGCTATATGTTTGATCACCTTGGCTTTTTTGATAGTTCACAGTAGATCACTTTATCATTGGTTTACTATATCTCATCAATTTACCACTTATCAATTTGTGCTCAGGATCATAAAAGGACATGTAAACTGATGGCAAGGTGTTACTTATATTACAAGAGATATGCACAAAAGTATTTCAACCCTCCTGGACCTGGCATAGCATGCTCCCGCCCAATGATGTCATTATGAATTATTGCAATAGTAATGATAAAACTATACCATTTTAGTGCACATTTTCTGGTTTTGTGGAGTGGAATTAGGAAATGTGACAATCATTCTTGGCATTTGCCTTACATTGGCACAATTTGGCTGTTTTTGCATGTATTCTGTTTAAACAATGCCCACCTACCACTTTTTTAGATTCATGATGAAGTGCCACTACGAAGTGCTGGATGTGGAACGGACTGCCACTGATGAGGAACTCAAGAAGGCATACAGGAAGCTGGCCCTCAAATGGCATCCTGGTAGGCTGGCCCTCCACTATATTAACATAATGAATAATGACAATTCTAATTGATTTGGCTGAGACACAATTGATCCTTTTTTAAATGCAACAAGAAACAGGAATCCCTTCTACAGAGGAAATAGCATGCTAACTTCAAATGGGGACCGACGTGCTTTGGTATGACCTTTTGCTGGGCATTCACACTAATGTTCTCTTGCTGCTGCTATTTGCAGACAAGAACCCTGACCAAATCGAGGAGGCGACCGCCCAGTTTCGGCTGGTGCAGCAGGCCTACGAGGTGCTGAGTGACGCTCAGGAGCGGGCCTTTTACGACCGACACCGGGAGCAGATTCTGCGCGGCGGTAAGTCTGATGACGTGCGGCGGCGAGGCTCCGTATTCTGCGGTGGTTGGGTTTGACGCTTTACGGTGGTAAGATCGATCGATACACCAGCATCGATGGTGTACCACCATCGATGCTGTATGGTGGTACGACCTGATAGTAGTTAGGTAATGGTAGTGTCTTGTGCTTCACTGCATTAAAGTCTGATGGCACGTGGCAAGACAGTGATGTGATGTAACGTGGCATTACTGACGTAATACTGCAGAGTGGTGGGGTTAAGCACTGCAGTGGGTATTGTGTGAGCATGGGTCGGGTATGGACTAGGAATGACTTTATCTATGTTGGCGGTTTGGCGCAATTCTCACTGCATTCTGCCGTTGAGTTGTCCCGATGTGTTATTGCAGGGTTTGACAATGACTACAAGGACAACAGTCTGAACGTGTACCAGTACTTCACGGCGTCTTGCTACAGCGGTTACGGAGACGACGACAAGGGTTTCTATGCCGTTTACAGGTACAGAGACAGATAAAAGGGAATCTAAGCAGATAAAAGGGAATCTAAGCATTAGTTATCGTCTATAAAGGCTATGGGCTTAGGTCTAGGATACCAAATAATTTAGGGTACTTTTTCTTGTTTGAAAGAATATCAATTATCGATTGTGCGCAAATCTAACACTTATTATTTTCAGAGAGATTTTCAAGACGTTGGCTGCTGAGGATTCGGATTTCGCCAAAGATGGAGACAGTGATTTCGAGATTCCCGAATTCGGTAACAGCCAGAGTGTTTTTGAAGAGGTAAGTTGGCCTCGGAGACTCCGGTTTGTACCTATACCTACTTGTATTTCCTGATCATGTAAGTCTGCTTTTGAGTGTTTGGATTTGGAAGTTGGATGTTGCCATACAGAGGACAACATCGACTCTTGGCCTAAATGGTATTTATTTGTCCTCTTCATGAAAGGAATGCCATTTCTCTCAAGTTAAATTGACATTCTTTGCATATTGGAATCCAGCCACACCAGTTTTGCTGTCTCACTGCTGGTCCTGACTGGTGACGGTGCCGGCGCTCGGCGAACTACCCTGTTCCTTTAGCCCTGTGTTCCTGAAACTGACCCTGTATCCTGTTCATACAGGTGGTGCAGCCGTTCTACGCGCACTGGCAGTCGTATTGTACCCGTAAAACGTACACATGGCTGGACAAGTACGACATACGACAGGGCCCCAACCGATGGACTGTGCGGCAGATGGAGAAGGAGAACAAGAAGATTCGCGACAAGGCGCGCAAGGAGCGCAATGAGGAGGTGAGAGTATTGTAATGAGACAATTCGTAGGTGTGGTCGGAACTTTGCACTGAGTGCTGTCTCACTTTGTACGCACTTTTTCTAGCTTCTTATGGCTAAGGCTGTGTATTATTATCTCCGCCTGCACATCAATGAAGGATCATGGAATGCATGGATGCTCATGAAGAACGGTCTAGCAGTGGACTGATCCTGTGCGGAATTTACTGACGCGAACATTTAATGAGCTGATGACGACTATGCCGTTGCCGCTTGCGGCGTTACTAGTGACTTGGTTACCAATGTAACACTACCAGTGACTCTGCCTCCCCTTTTCCGGTATCCAGGTGCGCGCGCTGGTGGCGTTCGTGCGGAAGCGAGACCGGCGCGTGGCGGCCCAGCAGCGCCGTCTGCAGGAGCGTGCTGCCGAGAACGCGCGGCGCGCTGAGGAGCAGCGGGACCAGCAGCGGCAGCAGCGGCTGCGGGAGATGGCAGACTACACGGAGGCCGAGTGGAGCCGCGCCGACCAGAGCCAGCTGCAGGTGAGCAGAGCTGACCAGAGCCAGCTGCAGGTTCGTCTAATGTGGATCGTCGTTGATCGATTTGATGTTATCTTCCACTCGTTTCTCGTGTTTTGGGTATTTTGCGATTAGATTTTGCGAACGGCCGCAGCCCGCGGCGCTGCCTGAGTACCGCCTCGGTCTGGTTTCAGCAAATGGAGGCGGCGATCGCGCGGGAGTTTGGTGAGGCGGTGTCGGACAGTGAGGACTCGAACAGCGAGCAGGAGGCCGAGGACGACCACCTTTACTGCCCCGCCTGCGACAAAGTCTTCAAAACAGACAAATCGTGGGTGTGCGCTGAGGAACGTATGGGAAAGTGTTGGAGCTTTCCGATTTGTCGTTGGTCTGGTAGGATGAGTTCTATTGTGTGTAACTACAATGATTCAATATAGTTTTTCTTCCAATTGTCTTCTGACTGTCTGTCCTACTGTCGCCAGGTTCAAGAACCACGAGGGCTCGAAGAAGCACCGCGACAACGTGGCGCGCCTGCGGGAGACACTGCTGGAGGAGGAGGAGACCCTGAACGGCGACACCGGGGCGGCGGTCAGCAGCGGGGAGGGCGACCGATCTCCCGGTGAGTGGGGACCGGCGACTAGAGCGGGCGACGGAGATATAACTGTCAGCTCTGTGATGTAGCGGTGTTACGAGGCACAGGTGTCACGTGTTACCGGTGATACTCTGCGACCTGTTTCCGTGTACGTGCATTTTAACAACGTATTGCGTGCTTTATGACTATGTACTGCATGCATTTGCACTATGCGTCATTGCACTCAAGTGAGTATAGTTGAAACCGCTGACAGTTTGCTCTCTCCTAACAGCAACTTGCATCTTCCGTGCTGTTTCAGACGAGGGTCCGGCGCAACCCAGCAGTGCCAAGTCCAAGAAAAAGAAGCGTCAGAAGCGGCGGGCGGCGGCGGCTGTCGCCGACCCCGGCCTGAACATGTCCCGGGGCGCGGGTGGGGGTCTGTTCGCCGAGACGGCCGACCTGGCCGGGGACTCGGGCTCGGACGGCGAGGCACCGGACTCGGCCGATGACGCGGAGCTGGCGGCGGCCGCGGCGGCACTGCGGCTTCAGGAGCAGTCGGAGCAGCCGCAGGCGCCGCCCGCCGCGCCCCGGCTCAAGGGAAAGAAAGCCAAGGACGCGCGGAAAAAGGCCAGGGCGGAACAGCAGCAGGTCAGTTCCTTCCTAGGTGTGGTAGGGTCAGTGGCTGATCCAGAGAGAGAGAGAGAGAGAGAGAGAGAGAGAGAGAGAGAGAGAGAGAGAGAGAGAGAGAGAGAGAGAGAGAGAGAGAGAGAGAGAGAGAGAGAGAGAGAGAGAGAGAGAGAGAGAGAGAGAGAGAGAGAGAGAGAGAGAGAGAGAGAGAGAGAGAGAGAGAGAGAGAGAGAGAGAGAGAGAGAGAGAGAGAGAGAGAGAGAGAGAGAGAGAGAGAGAGAGAGAGAGAGAGAAACAGTCAGTCACTACTCAGGTCCAAATCTGTTTGACTTTTCTTCGTTTTGTCAGGTTGTATTTTGCATTTTGCTACTACTTGCTTGAAAAGGTCAAAGCAAGTCGTTTTTATGTGCGCCGTGTGACAATTCGTGTATCGATAGGAGTGTTTTGCGCACCACATGACACACTGCTGCCTTGTACGCATCTGTTTCACGCGCTGACACACCGGTCTCCGTATTCTTAGCGTGCTCCTAGTCCTAACGCACTGTTCTCTGTCGGCAGGCGGCGCCACCGTCCGAGGCGCCCGACTCAGCAGCCGCCATCCTGGCCTGTGAGGTATGTCGGTCCTCCTTCCCCTCCAAAAACAAACTGTTCGACCACCTCAAGAAGACCGGCCACGCTGTGATAAAGAAGGCGTCTGGCAAAGAGGGCGCGCCTCCGGCCACAGCCGACAAGAAGGCCAGGAGAAAACGGTGACCGCCGCGGTCGGCTGCTAGTGTCTGACTGTTGGGGCGGGACGGAGGGTATTTATTGAGTCGGCAGGGATGGGAGGCGATAGCATAACATTTCCTCCCATCTAGTCGCCCTCCCACGCCCTTTATAGGACAATTTTGAGCCAGAGTGCAACGTAATGAGGTGGTTTTCGTGTCATATCGAGGCACAGCCTATGCGGCATAGTTCGCAGTGATATATCTCATAAAGGCCTACCATTATTTGTTGAATGGTCTGTTTTAGGCTAAAGGTGTCAGACAATACATTTTGAGACTGCTAATGTCTGGGTTTCATGCTGTCCTTTCCTATAACGATGATTGATAAAACGGTTTTCAGTATTGTGTAACCAATTAAATGGGTAGCCACCAGCCGGGACCAAGATTACTTCACCAATGCATGGACCAATGCCGGGACTTCATCACAGGCCAATGCTGGGGGGTCATTTGAAGCCGATTGGTTGCCAATCTTAGGTTAGGTGTATTTATTTCTTCTGTGAATTCTGCCAGATTTCCTGTAACCAAAATTAATGAATATTAGTTCTCATTTCAGTTCTTTGGTGATTCGTTTTCCGCCTGGTGTTCCTCTCCTGATTTGGCAAAGCCGCGGTCACAAAGCTTTATGTGAGGTTTGCAGGATCACTGTGGCATTAGGTATTGAATGGAAATCATCTGGATTCTAACATCGGTGCCACTGGATCTGTTGACCGGAACTCGGTTCTAATCAGTAGCTCCAATATACGCAGAACCCATTCTGAGAAACTAGCGCTCTGAAAGTCACAAACTAAATATACGTGATAGCGGCTGGAATAACACTGCACACATTGACCGGATCTATAAACAAATGGACTACGTCATACATCACGTGACCGTCGGTCTGTTGACTCGCATGTGGTGAACCGCAGCTTATTTGTGGTTACAATCAGTTGTTGCGCTTATTCTGGATCAGGTTGATCGATGTATAATTGTTCGGCTTACTTATTGTGTTAGTGTTCCCTGTGCAGTGCTGCACTTTCCTTTGCCGCTTGTCACGTTCGTTCTTGTCATTGTCACATCATAGTCTTTCCACTGTGAAGGGAGTTTTTAATGGATGCAGTGCATAAGTGATACTTGATATTGCGCACACTGATATCTCATCTTTACCAGAAACAGTACCCACTTTCTCTGACGTTCAGTTTATGTTTGTTGATCTGCACGGTATCACAGAGCCGCAGTGGCGTGGAACTATCTCCAAAACAGACTGACGTATAGGCGAACCTATTCTGGAAATGGGATGAATGTTTCATACGATCAAGCCGAATGACATCGGTTTTGTTTACTGCGCACTGCTCTCGTGGTCTTGCAATCGCACTGACTATCGCAAACGGGTCTTCCTGCACTTCCTTTCGTGGAACTTCATCTCACGAAGCTGAAAGTCGCTGCAATATGAAACCGTGCAAGATGGATCTGCGATACTTGTCCATCTCGACCGGAGAGGACACATCAATTTAGATTATGCTGGTCACAGTTTGTTCCGTGGCGTGGTCTGTTTTCTTTCTGGTGCGATACGGGATGGGTCCCCGGGGTCCGTTCGCCCGGCGCCGGTGTATGTTGACGTTGGGCTGCCTGGCGCCGTCTCCTCGGACTAATCGCCGCGCCTCTGGCGACATGGTGACTGGGCCGGCCGGCCGGCGCGACAACATGGAAAACTCACTCCGGCGTCAACAGGGGATACACGGTATGGGCTGGTCGGCATCAATGTGGAACACTTGGATTGGTCAGTATCAGTATGACAGATCTAGCTCGGTTGGTGTCAACATGGAATATCCCAACTGCTCGTTGGTTGGTCTCGAAGGAAGGATTTCAAACCCAACCTGGAGGGGGTGCGGAGCGACCAGATCGCCGCGACCTCGGCGACTGAATCTATGCGCTTCAAACGGTCAACTGTGCTGGTTCGACTTCGAGTGGATCCAACGACAACCTGGATGGTGCTGTCATTGAAGGCTGGAATCGGTCGATGTCATCTCAGAAAGGACAAGACCATTACAGAACTGGAATGGTGCGATGCCATTCAAGAGTAGCATGTGTTGGACACAAAGCATCTGATCTGGTTTACATGTGTTGAATTTGTAGTTGAGCTAGGTGAATTGCAGTCTGCAGCAGTTTAGCTCTCGGGGGCGTGGGATGACCACTTGTATCAGCGCTGAAAAACTCGCTACTTGCAGTTGTCAATGTTGTGAAGTGATTCGTTACCGTCGGGGTCACGAGACGTCAGCGACCTTGTTGGGATAACCGGAGCCAAAGTGCGTTTGGTGCTAGTCGTTTGACGTTTCTCTGTTGTGCAGGATGTCTGAGTCAGAGTTTAATTCGGACGTCGCATCTCCAGGCGATAACGAAGCTATCGGCTTAGTCGAGTGCTGCATAAGTGCCTATTGTCACGGCCTGAGTGGGACAGGCTCAGCCTGTTTATCGAGGTGATGGGTTCAAGTGGGTACTGTGTAGGACGCTCGACCTTCCCTGTCCCGCTGAGGTGGAGGGGTATTCTGTAGATATTATCTCTTAGTAGGTAGGTACCCATGCTTCCTATAGGGGGATTTTTCTCTTCCACCCAGCAGAGTGCGTTCAGCTATTAGTAAAGTAATCTTGCGTTCAGCTGGATATCCTTACGGGACTCTGGATATTGGATAATTTCTGTCCTGGGTACACTCGGGGGCAGATTGATTTTCTACAACTCTTTATCCACCGGGTTCCTATGGCTCAGCATTGGCAGCAGCCGCCTGGTACCGGTAGACTGTGCCGCTTCACTTACTTGTCAAGCGGCACAGCCTACCCACACCGTATGCCACCGGTCTGGGTCGGTGGCTGGAAGGCGATGTGGGCCGCCTGTGACGTCAGCGCAGCGGTGAGGGCCGAGCCCGGAGGCATGGCTCGGGTCGGCGCGGCGCGGCGGCTGGCGAGGGCTGGGGAGTGAGGTGGGGTGGGAGCACGGACCATCGCGCGGCTGAGCGAGTGTAGTTAACTTTCGCGTCTCAAGGCGCCAATTATTCTACCTAACAATTGTGCTAAAGCAGTTGTTAAAATGTGAAATGTCCTATCCCCAAGACAGCGCCTATCATCATACTTGCCATGCACATTACGACACACTTAAACGTGGCATGGGGACAGCCGATAGAATTTATATCACACGTGCATCGAGTTGCGGAGCTACATTGTTTTCAACAGATAAGTATAAAGGCCTTGATTGAGCTCATTGGTGTCTATTATTTCGCACAGCAATCGTCGAGAGACGTGGGAACTGGGGTTTTTGGATAGCGCGGCGTTCCAACTTTAAGCAACTCTTACTTTTCCTCTAATGTGTGGTCGCAGCCACCAAAAGCAAACCGTTCCAACTAGGAACAAATAAGTCGCGCACCTGGGACGGTTCGAACCGGGTTTCTCCAACCCGTCACCCTACGACGCTAGCGTGTATCCTGTCGTAGGCTGCTGTGTAGAACGAACGGTCTGTGTCAATCTATCCGTGAGCCGTACGACGGCCGACAGGGTCTTAGTTGGCTGTGGCCGATGCGACCTAGTAAGGTCGTTCGAGTGAATCTCCGTGTTCTTCCCTCGCCTCAGAGTAGCCGCTCTTCTCCAAATGCCCGAGCCGTTTTCTATGTGTATTGGTCTTGCAGCGAACAGCAGAGTCGAAAAACGAATTGACAATGTCGCCGAAAGCCGCGGTCATATTGATATGCTGGCCGTCCCTAGTACTACCAATATGCCCGCAGGCGCGGCGAGAAACAAGCTTAACGTATGAGTCACCGTCCGGCTGCCGGGAGAGCCCCTACCGCGACCTTTGTTCAGTCATGACGTCACGACAATGGGTTCGTAAACGTACGAGCAGCGGCCGCCTCAGGGGTGCCGCCGTGACCTTTGCACGACACGTTCTATAGCGTATGGCACAGCGGTTACTAGCAAGGTTGAGGCCAGCGGCAGGCCCACAGCCTCCCCTGCGCAAACCTTGGATTCTTCGATATTCACGCACCAGTTCGACGCTTCACGTCAGTTAGCGCACGGTGTCCTCACTGAGCTCCAGGGTCGTCCATGGACGACCTTGGTCGCTAACTTTGAGTAAGCCTTCAGCTCTTTTTGCTTTATGTGACTGTAGGTAGGTCATCTAGGTTAACTTTGCTCAGTCCGGGGGAAACCTAGCGGTGATAACGAACCGGACTATTTATCTTTGCCTGTAACAGACCCCGATCATGGCCATGGACTCGACCGGACCGCCTCCAGGGGCGCGTCTCCCACCCGACCTTGACCCACCAGAAGGCCGCGCTCTCATCCTGATGAGCCGGCCTGATGGAACTCCACTGCGAGGGAACCCGTTCGCCATCATCAGGGAAATCCGCTCGATCTGTGACTCGGAAGTTGAAAAAACGAAACAACTCGGATCTGGCAAAATTCTCATCTCGACCTTCAACAAAGACCAAAGTTCTGCCCTTCTCTCCTGCCAAACCATGCTCGGAAAACCTGTTTCGGCTATTCTCGCTACCAACCTGATGTCATCACAGGGTCTCATTCACTGTCCGGACCTCAGCGACCTCTCTGACGAAGAGCTTCTCGCCGAACTAGCCCCGCAGGGTGTTATCGAGGTGCAGAGACTGAAATCTAAAGATCGAACTCCAAACCCCCTGATTCGACTTCGCTTCAAAGGACTCGACCTCCCAAGAAAGCTCCTCTGCGGGTACCTCTCCGTCCCTGTTCGACCCTGGATCCAGCTGCCAAGGCAATGCCGTAGGTGTTGGAAGCTAGGTCATTCCATGCGCTCTTGCCGACGGAAAGAGACTGTCTGCGGGCAGTGCTCTGCCAGGGACAGCCACCCCACAGGTGACTGTACCTCGGTCCCAAAGTGCCCTCTCTGCTCTGGTCCACACCCAGCATGGGACCGAAACAGCTGCCCCGTCTGGAAAGCCACCAAACGAGACACTCGAGAGCGAACGCCATTCCAACCCCCGCCGCTCAACTCCACAGCCTGGCCACCACTCGAGAGCCAGCACCGAACGACGCAGCCCCCTCTGGCTCACACAGACGCCTCTGTCCAGACAGATGGTGAGGTCATGGCCCCTAAGGCGACCGCAGTCCCTATTCAGACCCAGACCGAGACAGCCAGCTCTCAGACGACCGACGCCAGCACCCAAACGACCAAACTGACCACCTTCGACTCGACGTCTCAAACTCGACCCGCCCGACTGGTCTCCGCCAAAGTCCAGACTGACACCCCCGACTCACCGACACCAACCACGGACCCCGACGACTTCGGCTGCTCTCGAAGCAGGCCGTTCACCCGAGGCTACACGGCGAGCTTCCAGCCTGACAGCCCCCGAAACGACACCGACGATCCCGATCCAGACCTGATCCCGAAGAGACGTCCCAGGGGTGAGATCCCTCCACCTGAAATCGGGTCGCTGAAGTTTGAGTACGCCAGCGGCAGGCGACTTCCCTACCCTCCCTCCACCCTCTACTGGTTTGACCATGAAATCCGACTATACGACCTTGACCTTCGCCCAGAATCCAAAGCGTACAGGGCAGCCGTGGCTGGCTTCTATTTTGACGGACCCCCTCACCACGGACGCCGTATCTTCCTTCAGAGAATTCCTCCAACGGGTAACCACTAGCCCTACCAACATCGCTGCCTAGGAGTCGAGCTATGCCTCACGGCTACTCCTCCAGAGCCACCAAATTCCAGTCAAAGTTGTACCCCTGAGACGGGCGGGACATGGCTGGGGCACCCGGGTCACACCGGCTGCCATAACCCGCTGGCTGTCTCACTCGGTAGGCCGGTTTTTATTTTGGCCGATCCCTGCGAACAGCCTGCGCAATTACACTTTCACTGTCCACATTAGAGATAACGTAACGTAACTATTGCGGGGATTTTTACTGTACTCGACAGTTTTTGCCCCTTGACTTAGGCACCAGGTTTTTTCTAGTTAGGACTTTTCCTGGTAAATACATCCCACAACAAACATCACACATTGCAACACCTCACACCATCAGCAGCAAGATTTACAGCAGCAAGTATGAATATTCTACCCCTTTCTGGACACCCTTGCCTTGTTAATCGGACGCCACATGAGCCGAATTAAAGTAAAGTTTGCTTCTCTCTCTTGCTTGGGTCAGAATTAAATAGCTGACAGTAAAGTAAAGTAAAACGAAAGATCTGGCTCATTGCCAGCCTTAGTAATTTCCCCTTCCCTGGCGGTTGCCTTAGGCATGCCGGGAAGACTAAATTAAAAAAAAAGCGGCAGGCCGGTTTACATATAAGTAAAGTAATCTTGGGTTTACAAATAACAAACAAACTTGACGCGCAATTGACAACAGGTAACAGATTGATTAATAAAGTGGTGACAATATAAATGAAAATGACAACATGAAATGACAAATCGCATAGATGACAAATCGCATAGATGATCCCTACAGTACCCCCTCGCCAGACATGTCGCGGACAAAGGTGACATGGCGATATCTTACCGGAGGTCGTATGACGCGGCCGGAGCGGGTCGTCCGTAGTATCGGCTGAGGCTGCAGTGGTGCAGCGTCAGCCCGAGCGACGGCTGCAGGGCGAGTTGGTGCGTCACCGTAGATCAGAAGCTCCGGGCCGCTGGGCTCATTGCGGAGCGGTGGCGCGGCCGGCGGGCCGCTGGACTGAGTACCGTGCGGCTGCACAGTCGGCAGGTCAGACTGTCGATGACCGGATTCGTCTGGCGTCTCCAGGAAGGCGGCCTTACTCCGGTCGATGTTGCTGGTTGGCATCAGTCCGGGCGCTGGCGAAGAGGTCCGGTAGCGAACGAAGTGGGCTGAGTAGAAAGCAGGCCTGTGCTTCCGGTTGGTTGGTTCGCTGGCGGCTACCGGCTGTTTGTTGGGTGGAGCTGGCGTCGGTTGGGCAAGTCCACTCGGTGGATTGCGGCGAGGTGTGCTGAGCGGGGCGTCAGCGTCGATCTGGTGCTGCTTGGCAGTCTTCGCGTTCCGCACGAAGAGAAGTGTTGTGGCAGATGCTTTCGCCCGGCTGCACGGAGGTTCGCAGCGGCGGGCCTTGGTGCCGAAACGCTGGTGGTACCAGCAGACAGAGCTGTCTGGGTACGTCGGCGTCGGAGGGCGTGACGGGAGAGGCGTCTGACGGTCGCGTTGATGAGTCCGGTCGCGGCGGAAGAAGCTGCACGGCACTTTGCAACGGCGTGCCCTGGTGCCGAATCGCTGGTGGTACCAGCAGACGGCGTCATCTTTGTGCGTCGGCGTCGGAGAGCACGCTGGTGTCGGCAGCCGTGATGAGCGAGGCGCTGGGCGTCGGCGGGAATGGCTCCGGCCACGATCCCGTCGCAGAGCGTCTTGCAGGCGTCGGTTGCTGGCCTCGAGGTTTTGGATTCTCACGATGAGAGCCGCGATGGTAGCAAGCTGGGCTGAAGACCGGTCTGCTGCATCCAGTTGATGTGTAGGCGAGCCGAAGTTGGTTGCGGGAGGAGCGGTGTGCTGCCGGGTGGCGTCGTTCGACTCCATGGCGTGGTGCGCGAGTAGCTCGGATCACGTCGGGATCACCAGTGTCGTAGGCTGCTGTGTAGAACGAACGGTCTGTGTCAATCTATCCGTGAGCCGTACGACGGCCGACAGGGCCTTAGTTGGCTGTGGCCGATGCGACCTAGTAAGGTCGTTCGAGTGAATCTCCGTGTTCTTCCCTCGCCTCAGAGTAGCCGCTCTTCTCCAAATGCCCGAGCCGTTTTCTATGTGTATTGGTCTTGCAGCGAACAGCAGAGTCGAAAAACGAATTGACAATGTCGCCGAAAGCCGCGGTCATATGCTGGCCGTCCCTAGTACTACCAATATGCCCGCAGGCGCGGCGAGAAACAAGCTTAACGTATGAGTCACCGTCCGGCTGCCGGGAGAGCCCCTACCGCGACCTTTGTTCACAGTCATGACGTCACGACAATGGGTTCGTAAACGTACGGGCAGCGGCCGCCTCAGGGGTGCCGCCGTGACCTTTGCACGACACGTTCTATAGCGTATGGCACAGCGGTTACTAGCAAGGTTTAGGCCAGCGGCAGGCCGTCAAGGCGTGCCACTGCGGCAATTAGGTGATAGGCTACGGCATTTCTGCGGCTGCTTTCAGCTTTTAGATCCCCGGCTGTGTGCGCCCGTCTTTATTAAGACGGGCGACACACCGGCGGCGCTAAAGCCCCGCATAGAAGTGCTCGTAGTAGGCAGGTAATTTAGGATCGTTTTCGTTTTCTTTCATTCCCTCTCTCTTCTAGGGACATCCTGTCCCACACACCCCCCACATCTTTCTCTGATCTTTCGTTGCTGTTTGGGGGCATCCGAGGTCTCCGGCAGCGCCGACCCTCTTAGCCCAATTTTTTTATCCGGATCGGACTAATTTTGCTATCTGCGGTTCTGCCCGCTACTGGTTCTTAATTGTTAGTTACTTTCACACATCTCCACCAAGTTTCGTTTTCCTTCCACGTCATGGCTCCGACCACCGACCCCGGTGAGCGGGAGCCACCTGCTGTGCTCCCCACCCCCAAAGATCCGCCCGACGGCCCCTGCTTTCTCCTGATCAAAAAAGACCACGGCGATTTCACGAAGTCCAATCCATTTGCTCTGAAACGGGCACTCGACACTCTCTGCGGCCCTCTCATCTCAGCCAAAACCAATAACACAGGCGCACTCCTCGTCGAAACTACCGACAAAACCCAGTCCATCAACATTCTCCGCACTAAAACTCTGGGTGGCCTCCCGGTCACAGTAACTCTCGCCAGCCGCATGCGCATCACCATGGGCTGTGTTCGAAGTGACGCTCTGACGTCGCTCACTAACGAGGAACTCCTCCAGGAGCTTGAGTCCCAGGGGGTCTGCCGCGTTGAACGCCTGCGCTCCCGGAACGAGGCGGAGTGGGGCCCCAACCCTACCGTTAAACTGGGGTTCTATGGGGATGCTCTCCCTTACCACATCTCCTGCGGCTACCTGAGGGTCCCAGTCAACCCGTGGATCCCGGCGCCGACCCTTTGCAGCCATTGCTGGGAGGTCGGCTCCCACACCGCGCGCTCATGTCGTCGCCGCTCCCCCAAGTGTGGCCGCTGTGGCCGGTCGAACCATGTGGCGGGCGACTGTCAGGCAGAGACCCCCTCCTGCCCCTCCTGCCGTCAGGCCCATCCGGCGTGGGACTCGAACTGTCCAGTACGTGTCGATGCTAGGGACTGGCACCGGGCCGTTCAAAAAGAGCGTCGTGATGCCCACCGCGCCGCGAGTCGCCAAGCCCCTCCCGTTCAATGGCCGTTGAACCCCGCCGAGTGGCCACTCCCCTCTGAAGCCCTTCCCAGGGCAGCAGAGTCCCGCTCGACAGCGAAGCGCGATCCACGCACACCCGAACGAGACGACGGAACCGGAACGCGCCCGGCCATGGAGCTCGCCCTTCCGAGCTGGGTCAGCGAGACGCCAGCGCCCCCCGCGGCGGCCCTCAGCGCGCCACAGACCACTGACTCGCCTGCGTCTCCTGCGGCGGTCCCGAGCGACAGCGAGACGCCCGCGTCGGCCCTCAGCGCGCCCACAGCCAGCGAGACGCCCTTGTCCCCCGCGGCCGACCCCAGCGCGCACACGGAACACCCACCGACCCCGGCGCCCCAGGTTGCTAAAGCGGGTGAGTCCCCGGATCGCGAGGGAAACTATTCCCTTTCCGAGGCATCAACGGAAGCCTCCCCGGTGCTTGACCGGACGATTGTTCCCTCCACCCCAGAGACTGAGCACTACAGCGAGTCAGACCTCTCGACCGCGACCTCAAGCCCGGCCAGCCCTAACATAAGGCACCCGGTGGCACCGCCGCTCCCCAGGCCCAAGTCAGGCGCGCCGCACCCGTCAGCGGCTTCTGGTACAAGCGACACTGACGACGAGTGGCCAGAGTCTGCGCCGGAATGGTGGAAAACGAGTCCTGCGTCTCACAATCGCTCCCAGTCGCGATCCTCTTCGACAGACCGCCGTCTGACTCGCTCGGCGGTGCGCAGCCTTAATCTTTAAACATGAATCACAACCGTCCCGAATTCTTCCTTCAATGGAACACTTGCTCGCTAATACACCACTGGGCTGAATTCAAAAACTATATCTTGCATAACAAACCGTTGGTAGCCGCAATCCAGGAAACCAGATTTTTGGATTCAGACTCTATAAACTATAAATACAATATCAGGGACTACTCTCTATATACTAATAACGTAAACGTTCACCCACGCCAAGGCGGCTCGGCGCTTTATATTTCCAATAATCTTTTGCATCACCAAATCTCACTCCGCACAGCGCTTAACGTTGTCGGAGTCAAAGTCAAAATTGCACAACGTGACCTGACTATCCTCTCTATTTACCTTTCCCGTTCCTTTCCTTTCAATCCTTCTCAAATGTCAGAATTGCTTTCCCAAATCTCCCCTCCATTCATTGTGATGGGAGACTTCAACGCCTACCACCAGTCGTGGGGTTGTGCATTTAATGACACGCGCGGAACACAACTGTTTAACGTAATTGACTCACTTGATTTGATACCACTGACAAATCGCGTCCCCACGTGTACACGCATCAACAATGGCGTCGCGTCACACACCGTCATTGACTTCGCCATCACTGACACTAACACCGCACTGCTCTTCACACAGTATACTGCGGACGACCCACTTTTTAGCGATCACTACCCACTTCATTATTCCCTTGACGTCCCTTCAGGACAATCCAACTTCAATTTTCTTCCCAGATGGAACTTTCGCAAAGCCGATTGGGCTGAATATCAAAACCATATTAACGTAAACATCCAAACTCCCCCTAGAGATATTAACACTTTTCTAGATATAATACTTAACGCCGCCCGTAAATCAGTCCCACTTTCAGGCCCTCCCCGCCCCTATAATAATGCTCCATGGTGGAACAGTGAATGCCAGAGAGCGGTCGCCCTCCGGAGGCGGGCACTACGCGCCTTTAGGCGCTGCCTATGCTCAGCTCATGAGGAGGAAGCGCGTAAGGCTCGTTCTCATTCCCGCAAAATTATTCTTAGTGCAAAACAATCGAGCTGGCAACTTTTCTCGAACAACTTTAATCGTTTTACCCCCCTATCGCAAATATGGTCTCTCATAAAATGTTTCTCCAACAAACAACCCCGAAAATATAAAATTCCACACCTACACATAAACAACACCCACTATCTCACATCACTAGAAGTAGCCACACAATTCGCCATACATTATGCTAACATTTCATCAGCACAACAGTATACTCCACAACTAACCACAACACTCGATTCCCAGCTTGCTTCCCTTTCATTTCACTCCAACAACACCGAAATATACAATGCACCATTCACAGCACATGAACTACAATCAGCACTCAACAGATGTGGCAACACATCTGTTGGTCCAGATCAGGTCGCCTACGCTTTTCTCAAAAATCTCCCTGAATCTGGACAGCAAACCCTCCTGGAAACTCTAAATCACCTTTGGGAAAACAATTCGTATCCTGCTTCCTGGAGCGAAAGCACCATTATCCCTATCCTCAAACCTTCTAAACTTCCCTCAAACCCTTCTAACTATCGACCTATATCTCTCACCAGTTGTGCCTCTAAACTAACAGAAAGAATGGTTAACGGACGAATTAGGGCGTATCTCGAATCAAACAATCTTCTTTCCACTTACCAAAACGGATTCCGACCTGGTCGGTCAACTGCTGATTGCGTTACTCACATAATTGACACAATTCAAAGAGGATTTCAAAGAAGGGAATACACGATCGCAGTCTTCCTTGATTTTAAAAACGCCTTCGACAAAGTCAATAAATCCGCTCTTCTGATTAAACTTCATCGAACTGGTATTCGCGGCCATATGGCGAGCTTTATACAGAACTTCCTTGCTAATCGAACATTCAAAGTCCGTTGTGGCCACACCTACTCTCCACTCTTTACGCTAGATCATGGCCTCCCACAGGGCAGTGTAATTTCTCCTACTCTCTTTTTGATCATGATCAATGACCTTTTCAACAACACACCTAGCAATATACAACACTCTCTTTACGCCGATGACGTAGCCTTTTGGGTTTCTCATCGTGATCTTGATCAAGGCCTAACAATCATGCAACACGTTCTTGAAAACATAGAAACATGGTGTAATCAATGGGGACTCGTCCTCTCATCAGACAAATCAAAGTCGGTCATTTTTTCAAGACGACTCCCCAAAACCAATCATCGTAACCTTAGAATCAACAATTATAATCTTCAATTCGTTTCACACTTCAAATATCTAGGCATAACACTTGATTCCTTGCTTAATTTTAGTAAACACTTCGAAGACATTCAACAACGATGCGCCAGACGACTTTCGATTATGAGATGTATAGCCGGAAGGGAGTGGGGAGCCGATCGGAGAACCCTCCTCCGTCTATACACCTCCCTAATTCGTCCTATCCTGGATTACAACGGTTTCTTATACGATGATATAGCTACTAAAAAAATTGATTCTCTCCAAGTGATTCAGAACACCGCTCTTCGTATCATCACCGGTGCAATGAAAACTTCCAATATTGACAATCTTCACATTGATGTCAACATTCCTACACTTGATCGACGACGCAAATATCTTCTTCTCCGCTTTTATCTTCGTTGCTGCGCGAACCCCTCGAATCCCTCTAATCAAATACTTACAAATCGATATTCTTCGTCTCCTCCAAGCGATCCTGAAAGGAGATTCCCAGTGATCAGTTATCGCGTAGAGAAGGCTCTTAATCATTTCAACATTTCTTTCCCGTCCATTTTGCCTATCCCCCCTCTAACCTCATTCTGGCTGGCACCCATCCAGAACGTAGATCGTCTTTTCTCAGAAAATAAGAAGCATATCTCCTCACAAGAAATCTCTCAACTCTTCATACAATATGTAAATCAATACAACGATCATACTTTCTTTTATACTGACGGATCACTATCAAATGGCAAAACAGGCGCTGGTGTCACATCAAAAGTCTACGAAAACTCCATTCGCCTGCATAATCTTTTTACGGTCTTTTCAGCTGAACTATCAGCGATTCTGCTAGCTATTATCTATATCAACAAGCAACATATCCAAAAAAGCGTAATTTGCACTGACTCAGCTTCGGCAGTCAGTGCCATCTCAAGCAGGAAAAAAGAAGACAATCACATAATATACATTATCAAGAAACATATAATTACAATTCAGAAAAAAGGATTTGAATTCCGCCTGTTGTGGATACCAGGCCACGCGGGGATTCCCGGTAACACAAGGGCGGATCTCCTAGCGAAAAATAGCCTAGACAAACCGGAAAGAAACACACTTCGTTGTCCGCACAAAGATATTGTTAATCATATCCAAAATGCTCTTCTCGACCTTCGCCAATTCGACTGGAATAGTTTCCCAAATCAACATCTACACCCGATTCACCCAAAAATCAAATCATTTGCTTCTTCCAATCAAAGTAATCGTCTTAGAGAAACAGTATTGGCCAGGCTGAGAATTGGACACACCAGTGCCACTCACCGATACATCTACCAGCACGAACCCCCACCCACATGCCCACATTGCACATCACTAACACGACTTAACATTGCCCACCTCCTTCTCAACTGCCCACACTACGACCAATACCGTCAACCCATCATTCACTACACAGACACACACAACCTCAGCCTGGACCTCCCAACTCTCCTGGGTGATGATCATCCAGATCTAATTGAACTTCTCTTTACCTTCCTCAGTGATTCGAATCTCATTAATAGCATATGATCGCAACCCTGCACACAGTATTTAGATGTTCTCATGATCTTCCATCGTTGTCTCCATCCGCTTCGTTTTGCTTCCATTCGCTTCCATTCGCTTTCGTTCTCCTTTGTCTACACACGGGTCGCCTTTTCCAAATGTATATATATATATGTAAGCCGCCAAAGTTGAACCCCTAAGACGGGCGGGACATGGCTGGCGGCACCCGGTTAACACCGGCTGCCATAACCCGCAGAGGAGTCGCCGGACTGACCGGTTTTTATTTGGTCAGTCCGAGCACACCTCTTGCGTGCAAATCCACATACAATGCCACTCCTAGTGATATAACGTAACGTAATCAAAAGAAAGGGCTTTTTACTGTGTACTTTGGCTGAACGCACAGGTTTTTGCCCTCTTGGATAGGCACCAGGTTTTTTCTAGTTAGGACTTTTCCTGGTAAAATTCACCCCACAACAACACTCACCAAACAACAGCACACAAATCAGCAGCAAGTCTCAGCAGCAAGTTCTATGTAAGTAACCAAATTTATTGGTCTCGCCTATCAGGCACCTTTCGGCCTTCCCTTTGCTTTGTAACCCACCGGACGCCACATGAGCCGGTTTAACGTAGTCTTTTGCCTTTGTCTTAGTTCTTGGGCCGGAATTAAATAGCCGGCATTAACGTAACGTAAACGGAAGACCTGGCCAATTGCCAGCTAGTAACTTTCCCCCTCCCCCGGCTATAGCCACTTGGCTTGCCGGGAGGACCAAAAAAAAAAAAAAAAAAAAAAAAAAAAAAGCGGCAGGCCGGTTTACAAATAACAAACAAACTTGACGCGCAATTGACAACAGGTAACAGATTGATTAATAAAGTGGTGACAATATAAATGACAAATCGCATAGATGACAAATTGCATAGATGATCCCTACAATCCACTGAGCTGCCGAAACCAGCGACCATCCGCCGAGGTCAAACGCGATCAAATGTCACAATACTGTCATTGGCGGTCAGCGGGTGAATCTCATTTTGTTTTGTGCAGACGAGGACCATTCCCGGTAGCTCAGTGGATGAACGCTCGTGTCGTGAATTGGCCGGTGGGAGAAGCCCGGTTCGAACCCCCCTGCGTGGCCGACTTTTTGGCTCCTAGTTGGAACAGTTTGCTATTGGGGGCTGCGACCACATATTAGAGCAACAGTAATAATCGCTTTAAATTGGGGCGTTGGCTGCGGCACTACTCATAACCCCCAGTTCCCACGTCTCTGGACGATTGCCGTGCGAAACAATAGACACCAATCTGCTCAATCAAGGCCTTAATACTAATATGTTATACAAAATATAGCTCCGCACCTCGATGCACGAGTGACATAAGTTCTATCGGCTGTCCCATTGCCACGCTTAACCCGCGCCCCACTGGGGGGGGGGCTATTTATAGCCCCCCTCCCGTTTTTCTGCAATAACTTCCAAACCGCTTGACGGATCGACGCCAAACTTTCAGTACCTTCGGCTGCATCAATTTGACACCTTGTGTCAAAATTTGAACTTCGTAGCTACCATAGGTCGGCCGGAAATGACGTCAGAGTGACGTCATGTTCGTCCGATTTCGACGCAAAACATTGAACCACGGCAACCGCTCCCAAGAGCTCAGTTTTTAAGCTAGATCCAATTTCTTTGCATGAAAGGACTCAGAATTGACCGCGCTATCAAACTACTATCTCGGATTTTCAAAATTTTGAAAATTTCGAAAATTTTATACAATAATATTCAAAATTTATATTTTTATATTTTTTTTTCAAAAAGTTTTTGACTTTTCGAAAAAAAACGGAATACCTATATGTGACAGAACGCATGATTATGACTAACTCTAGCAAGTTGTAGCTCAATATCTTCAAAAATGGCCAAGTTATACGCATTATTGCAAAAAATTCACAATTATTAATTTTTCAAATCAATTTTTCAGTACGTATTTGACATCGTACACCAATATAAATGGCACCATCGTGTTTCTGAGCTCAAACTGCATCCAATAGACACCTTTTTTGTTGAAAAATTTTAACTTCAAAATTTGACCTTTTTTGACCTGAAAGTGACCTGACCAAAGCTAAATTCGACTCAAAATGACCTCGAATGACACAGACGACATCAAATTCGAAATGTTTGGCCTAAATGGACCATAAAACATGTGTCACGTGACCGACGCATGATATAATATTTTCGTGACCTGTGATGACCTGACCCTGACCTGAAAATCAAAGTACGAGTTTGGTACCCTCAAGGTATCTAGAGCATCTGTTCACGAGTGTGGTATCCAAAAATGAGCCTGATCTGACTTGTAAGACGGTGGCCAGAGCCCAAAATGTGAACAAGCCAAAATGCTAATAATTTTTACTTTGACCTGACCTGTGACGTCATCGGTGACCTCGAGGTCAATGAAATTAGGTTTCGCTCGACAGTTTTTCCGGGGCTATCAGACGCCGTTTGAATTTTGACGATCGGCCCAGTAGTTTCGGAGTTAGGAGGGGGGGCTATGAATAGCCCCCCCCCCCCAGTAGGGCGTGTTATACACAGACCCCAGTGGGGCGCGGGTTAAGTGTGTCGTAACGTGCATTGCAAGTATGATGCTAGGCGCTGTCTTGGGGATAGGACATTTTAACAACTGCTTTAGCACAATTGTTAGGTAGAATAATTGGCGCCTTGAGACGCGAAAGTTAACTACACTCGCTCAGCTGCGCGATGGCCCGTGCTTCCACCCCACCTCACTCCCCAGCCCTCGCCAGCCGCCGCGCCGCACCGACCCGAGCCATGCCTCCGGGCTCGGCCCTCACCGCTGCGCTGACGTCACAGGCGGCCCACATCACCTTCCAGCCACCGACCCAGACCGGTGTCATACGGGTGGGTAGGCTGTGCCGCTTGACAAGTAAGTGAAGCGGCACAGTCTACCGGTACCAGGCGGCTGCTACCAATGCTGAGCCATAGGAACCCGGTGGATAAAGAGTTGTAGAACATCAATCTGCCCCCGAGTGTACCTACGAGGCATCAAACAAGACAACTGTCTACTATCGGTTGGAATGCATTTATATCCACGTCAGCTGCTGTCGTCATTATAGTGACCCTCCTCAGCACCTTCTTATATGGGTGCAGGTCACCTGTCACTGGTCAGCATCTCGGCCCTTCACATGAATGACAGCTGCACCGATACCCAGCTCGGGTAGCCGATACATACACCCTTACGTCACAGAGGAATGTGCCGCAATGTCCCCCTTGAGCCTTTGTGTGAGGCGATAATCGGTCAGTGGTATTGTAATGCTGTGAAATATGAACGTTGCTCGATTGTGTTAGTCCTATATGTGCTCAGACTGACTGCATTTATTTTCTCTTAATACCTACTCATATTTCCTATGTATAGGATATTATCTGGCTTGGATAGATGCTTAACCTTTTGCAACCAGAATCAGCTGTGTTTATGCCTGGTCTTTGGGCTTCATAGCAGTGCTGCGGAGTCGATGGATTTTCAGTGACTCCGACTCCGACTCCGGCTTCAAAAAACCAACTCCGACTCCGGGCAGAACTATCGACTCCGACCGACTCCAACTCCGACTCCCGACTCCGCAGCCCTGCCAGGTCTGCGGAGTTGATGGATTTTTCGGTGACTCCGACTCCGACTCCGGCTCCGGTTTCCAAAATCGACTCCGACTCCGACTCCGACTCCTGTCAGAACTGTCGACTCCGACCGACTCCAACTCCGACTCCGACTCCGACTCCGCAGCCCTGCTTCATAGTATATCAGTCTAAAACAAACATTTCTCTGTTTGTCTCGATACATAACGTATGTTTATGCTACCGAGTCACAAATCAGGAGATCTTTCCATCGGTGTATATTTACAAAAGGCGGCTTATTGACAGAACATTTGTACACATGTCAGCACAATATAACAAGAGCAGGTATAATGCGATGCTGGCTACGTCTCACGGCTCAGCTACACGTAAATGTACTTTGTAAGGCGACTATCATCCCCTCCTTCGTTGGTCGTCGCCCCAGACGTCGGTCCATCTCAGACGCTACTCTATCCGGCTCAGGCGTCACTCTATCCCTTAGAGGCATTGTTCTATCTCTATCAGACGCCTAATCCTCTCAGGCGCCTTTCTATCCCTCTCTGACGCCTAACTCTCTCAGGCGTCTTTCTATCCCTCTCAGACGCCTAGCTCTCTCAGGCGTCGCCCTATCCCTCTCACACGTTGGCCGATTTAGAACGTCGGTCGTGCTGTTGTGGTTCGGGCCGTCTCCCAGACACCACCCCGTTGTTTTAAGACGTCAGTCCGTACGCCGTAAGACGTTACAAGCGCGTCGGTCCGTTGATTGCAGGCGTTGATTCATTCCTCGTACACCTGGATCCGCCCTCTTAGACGTTAGTTCGTCACTCAGACGTCGGTCCGTCCCTCTTGGACGTCGGTCCGTCCCTTCCAGACGTCGCGTCGTCCCTGTCGGACGTTGGTCTAACGCCACGGTCCGTCCCTCTTGGACGTCGGTCAGGCCCTCCCAGACGTTGGTCCACTACAGACATCGGTCCCTCACAGGCGTCAGTCCATCCCTCGCAGACTTGGTCGGTCATAGACGTCGCTCCGTCGCTTCAAGACGTCGGTCTGCTACAGACGTTCCGGTGCTCAGGCATCGCCTCCCGGATACCAGCCGGACCCGTCACTCAGTGAACACTTCGACAATACCGCGCCGCTTAAAATACTGACGAGACGACAACTGTTACAGAAGCCGGTCCGGGCCGAACTGACCCGTCGGCCGGGATCACGACGGGCGCAGATCGCTACAGCCTACTTTGCGACTGCACTACAGCGCTGCCCTCTCTCCCGCGGGCTCGACTGGTCCGGCCGGGTCGCTCTGCCCTCCCTCCGTCCAGCGGATTCCACACCAGAACACAGCGCAGCGGCAACTCGACCGGAGCGTTCCTTCAGCTGCAGCCGCTCCCTCACGAGGAGGCGTTCAGCTTTGACCTCATGCGCGCGTGCACCTGGAGGAACTCGGGTGTGCTCTCGGATGAGGCAGCCGGCGCGGCCTGTGAACAGAGACAGGGTAAAGGGCGTCAGTCGGAAGGTCGGTGCTCACAGCCGCCAGCTGCTGGTTTAAAGACGGCAAGTGCTTATCGGCTTGCAGCCAACGACATAGATGTCCGTGCCGCCTAGCTGAGCGAAGCCACACCAGAATCGCACATCTCTGCTGTAAACTGTTCATGCTAGTCACACAAATTACACAGTCCCCAATGACCAGCCGCTGCAGCTGGGTCGTTTACCCTCTGGCCAATCTGATCAGTAAACACTGCACACCCTGTGTTGTGTGCGTGTCGTGACCTCTCTGCAGCGCCCTGGAGCCTTTAACAGTCCCTGGGGAGCGGCCGGCTCCTGACCGACTCGGCTGTCGCCGGGGCGGGGCGGGCCTTCTCTGAAGGGTCGCCGGGGACCGCTCCCCGTGACCGGCGGTGACGGACGCGGCCCGGCACACCGTCACGGCGCGTCACGGGCGACCGTCACGGCGGGCGGATGGCGTCAACAAACACGCGCCGCGCCGGGCATACGTGCGCCGTGTCAGCCGGCCGACAGAGCCTGCGCCGCGTCTGAGCTCGGACACAGGGAGACAGAGCGGGGCCGCCGGGACCCGCCGGTCTCCCGGGGACGCCAGGCCAGTGCTCGCGCCGAAATCAGCGTTACGCTGCACCCCCGCGAAGTTTGGCAGTGCTCCTGATGAAGTCACGTGACTGGCTTTACAGCACGGCGTCAAGGAGTGGCGAGGGTGACTCGGAAATGGCGCAGTAGACCCGGTCGTGACGCAGTGTGACGGCCACTTTAGCGTTATGTTTATGAGCGCGGCGCACGCGAACGTGCACATTATGACTAATAGTCTTAATGACAGTGCACTAAATGTGTGCACATCCCGGAAACATATCGTTCGGCCGTGCCGTGGACTGGGCACTTTATGTGCTGGTAGATATACGGTAGGTGGACATGAGAACATCAGGCAGACACGCTGCGGTCAGGGAAGCTATGTTGTGTGGATGGGAGATGGAAGGCAGACTCGCTGTAGCCTCGCTCGTCTCTGGCGCTCACCCTGGGCTCAGCGCGCGACAGACGCTGCTCCATGACCATCTCAAAGCTGCTGCGGTTGTTGTGCCGACTTGTCTGCTGCTGCCGGCGCTGCTGCTGGTCGCGGTGACGCTCCATCGCCTTCTGCAGCTCCGTCTTCTGACCCAGCAGGTTCTTACCGCTGTGAATAGATGCAGTCAGAGGTCAGAGGGGTGGCCGGACAGGCTCTTAGCGCTGCGAATAGACGCGGTCACAGAGGTCAGTGGGGTGGCCAGACAGGTTTTTACCGCAGTGGCAGACTTTTACGGGCGACTGGTTACGACTCATGGGTCACGCCAAGCAGGTTCTGCAGTGTTTAGTAGCTTAAATTTGGTCACTGGCTTTTCGTGGAGTTGTCGCAAAGCTGCACTTTCGACGAGAACATCTGGTGTTGGGCACTGGTCAGTGGCCATCGATGCGGGAAAACCGAGACAGGCCCGGAGCTGAGTATCCAAGAAATGGGAATCACCAGTTCTGGTAATGACTCAAGCAGTAGGCACCGAGAAACCACGAGACCTGGCCGACGTCACTCGGCGGGTCATATCCGTGGAACTGGGTCCGCACCCCGGCAGGGTCGACGGACTGTGTTTGTTTGAGTCCTACATCGGGGTCTCGACCGAGGCCTCAGCCCGTTACGTCGCAGCTTCCCGTGACAGAGGCAGTCCAGTCCCAGACTCAGCTTTTGCGTCACACGGTCGGTCGTAAGAGGCTGCTGTCCGTCACGGCTGGGTGCCCTCTCTGGTGACCCCTGTGTGGGTGCAGAGCGGGGCCGGTCCTGCGCGTCCGGCGCCGGCTCGGAAGGGTCGGTCTCGCCCGGCCGGCGCCGGCCAGTGCCGCTGACCGTGACGGCCGTGCTGTGTTTGTGGCATCTCCGTGACGCGGGCCGGCCGGTGGGTGGGCCCGTTCCGGTCCAGATCCGACCCTCGCGACCCACCGGGCCACACCGGATGTGTTTAGCGGGGCTGGTGGGGGTCGAGGCAGCGGCAGCGGTCCGCGGCCGAACCGTGGACCTCTGCCCCGACCAGGGCCGCGCCGAGCACGACGGTCACTGCACGATCTAGGCCACACGGCCGCACCGGACGGCCACGACCTTGGGCGACCTTTGGCCCCGACCAGACGGGTGGTGCTGACCCCGCAAAGGTCGGCTGCTGCCGGCCACCGGCCTGGCCCACCGAAATAAACAGAGCCGTGCGGGCGCGCGCGGCCGCCTCCAGCCGTGTGTGTTGACGCTGCTCGTGGAGGTTCGCTGCTGACGGTGTTTGGTTAGGAAGCTGATCCCGATCTGCTAGGTTAGGTCAGCTGGATCGCCGGCCCATATCGAGCACGGGCCGGCGCGGCAGCCGGTGGAAAGGCGGTACGACATTAGTGCGGCAGTGGTACGGCTATTGCGCGGTGCAGGGCAGGACGTCAGTCGTACCGGTATGATTGGGAATATTGAAAGGATGGAGTTTTCGAGACCCATAAAACATAAGCAGACAAAGCAAATGACGCACGGCCCATCCTGACTTATAATTGATGCAGCTCACTCGTTGCATGTTTCAACTACGTGGAACATCCCTATGCATTGCAATATGCATGCATGTACTGGATGCACCTCCCACGCGATGACGGTGGTGACAGTTGGGCACCGTGCCGCTCAGGTCCGTCAGTCGGCCCTGCCTGTGTGATGCATGGGTGGGCGCTCTTCACATCAGAGAGGCCGCCGGGATGGCACGGGACGGATCAGAGCGCAGATCGCGTCATTGGCAGGCCGCTGACACGACTATTGCAGACGCCGGGGGAGAGAGGACGCAGACCGAGGTCAATTGCCGTGGAGAGGAGTGAGGACGGTCCGGGAGGACTGAGGACGGCCCGTTTACCGTCGGATGTGGTGCCAAAGTAGGTACCGTTCAAGTTGTAGTCGATAATGATTTCTCCGTCATTGGATGTCAAGACTTCATCCACACTATCGCTGCTACTCACATTTTCTGGTTGAAGGCGAGCTCCCTGTGCAGCTGCTGCTGCGGTCCGGCCATGCTGCAGTGGGGTCCGGCGGACGGCCGGCGGGTGGCGAGCGCGCTGTCTGAGGTCATGGGGCTCCCGGCGACAGGGCGCACCTCCTCCTCCGAGTCCGAGTAGTCCGGCTCCGGTAGCACTGTCGACAGATCTGCCGGACAGAGAGGTTGGGGTTCAGTATATCGGTGTGATTGGCACAGAGGTAAGGGTGCCGGGTAAAGGTGGTCAGCAATTTGACTGACAGAGAGGGATGAATGTCAGGTGCCGACTATGAAAGGTCTGATGGGTTCAAACCAAAGATACGGGGATCCGGTTGGTTTCGGTTGCAGGGAATAGACGGCCGGCGGCTGGCGTGGGCAGAATTATAGACTGTTCAGATGCCCACAGGTGATGCCGAGATCAAGTTAGGGGTGTGCAGGCCACAGCGATACGATTCCGTGATCCGGCACAAACAATGGGTGTTCTGGCAGTTACCAGGGCATTATCTGATCCGCCGGAATAACACCTGGCGGTTCCTGAAAGAGAACATCCTGTCATTAATATGGAGCTCCCGATCAACATATGGGGTTATTCTCTTAGCGACCAACTGCCTACTGGACGGTCAAGTCACTCCGAAAGGCTGCAGTCCCAATAACCGGTGCCGGATATAGTGGGCATTCGTTGATTGACATTTGGCATGTCGCTTTTCGTTCCGGTACCTATATGTAACGCTCAGCTACTGTAGAAAGACAGGAAGCTTTACGCTGCCTCCCCGTCCGTGATTCTTTCTCTCCTCGGCAGGAGGATCGGTCAGAGCCGCCGCCGCTGTCCGTCCGTAGCGATCTGACGTCCGACCCGCTGACAGGCAGCGCTGGCAGCTATATGTCAGTCCGCCGCCCCGTGACGGCCATTGTCCACCCCAGAACACACTGACAGGCGACGTCTGCATATGACGAACGTAAAACACTCGCTATCGGTGGCGATAGAAGCGAATGACACCCTACTGACTTGTGTACAATACTTGTCATCTGCATTGTAAATATTGCCAAGTGATTGAATATTAGTGATGCAGTGCTCCAGCCCACGTAGCGAATGCTGCGTTCAATATTCAGGTCTCATATTAATATGTAGATTCCGCTCGTCTGAATTATCAAAGGCTCGGCATGAGCAACGACTTGTGCAGGCCTATCGTCCTTCGGGCCATTTGTGGCGAACTGATTCATAAGGCCGAGAGCCAGGGGCATCCTGATGCGGCTCCTCAGTCTCCTCGCCGTATGCACGTATACGACCTTGCAAAGTCATAACGCCTGATGCCTTGTCTCCACCCCACACCCGTTCAGCCACCTATGCCCGGGCCGTCCTTCCACCAGTATTCGTGTCATCCTCGCCGCCGGTCAGGTCGGCCGTCGGTGCCGGCCGAGCGCTGCTGTCGTCGCCAGTCCATTCATCAGAGCCCCGCCGCCGCAGCGCCGCCCGCTGCTCTCCGGCGCGGCCGTCATGACAGTCTCTGACTCAACTGCAGCCGTATAAACTATGACATCACCTCCTTCCGAGCCAGAGCCTAACGACACTCTAATTGTCCTGGGCCGCAGCACAGTGGGCCCGCCCACACTACCCTCCAGCCAGTCGAGGGCAGCGCTAACAGACCGCAGCAGAGTAACGCTCTGGTAAATGGTTGTTTCTGTTTTCGAGGATGATAAAGCACGTCAGTGGGGTTATTAGATGATACGTGTCATGCTGGATGAGTAGACTAATTGTTATAACCGCAAACCCGAGAGCTCCATGTGGTCACTTTTTTAAACAGTGCATGCCGAAACGTTTGATGACTCGGTGATTTTTGAAATTAGCAAGTAACCGGGCATACGACAAGTATTAATTCATTCATTCATTCATTCATATTTATTTAGCAGCATAATTACTAGGGCAAGTTTCAAATACCTTGGCAAGTTCAGCGAGTTTTTCGCAAATGGGTCTAAGCTTCTAGAGTCTAGACGTCCGATCAACTCGGTTCAACCTCTAATCGATTCAAAATTTTACGCTCAATCATTTTATAGCCAACGCGACGGCCTTGGCCGCGGAGCGCGGAGCGAGCGAGCGCAATATATCTTGTAAAATAACCATCTGGTAATTTATGAGCTTTATTTACCTAAAGTCACCAAGTTATTAAACGTTTCGACATTGGTGATTTTAGGTGAATAAAACTCACAAATTACCAGATGGTTATTTATGTCGATTCATGATATCATTCGTTTCATATCAAAACTAAAAATATCCACAATACAAATGTATTGCGTCGATGAAAATATAGATATTAACAATATCATGGCTTTGAGGGGCAAGTCATTGATGTTTTGGAAAACAAAACAATTGCTTTATGAGTTACTTTTGCGAGAAACTTTGAGCACAAGTTATAACGACTTACGTATCGGCAACCGTTTATGGAAAGCCGTTTATCCGCATACTTACCTCGCCCCGTTTCGTCCTATGATGATTGACAGAGCAATGGCATCTAAAATATAGGTATCCACGTTTACGTTACCTACTTTGTCTTAGTTTCAGCATTTTCCGAGCTACTGTAAAATAATAATCAACCGTAACCGTTTAACATCCTTCGTGGACACAATTTTCGAATGAAACATTTTTGCTCTTTTTTTTTGCAGAATTGATCCATCCAGGGTAGTATGGGAGTTCTTTGAAGTCCCACAGCTATTTTTCCTCCAACCCACAGTACGAAATAATAAACTCAGTCCACCGCGGCGGGCGCGCTCACCTTGCTTGGCCGCCTTCACCGCTGCTGCTGCTGCTGCCGCTGTTCAGTCAGGTGGAACGGACCAGCCGAGACAGAGGGGGACAGAGGGAGGGAGAGAGGGCACAGAGAGGCTCCGAGACACACCTCTCCTGTCGGCCACCGGTGCGCGACTGGGGCGAGCGGCGGCGCGACGCGGCCACTAGGAGCCGGCTGGCCGCGGTCGGCGCCGCCCACCCCACGGCGTAATAATGGCGACCGGACGGCGACGGTGACGGTGACGGGACGAGTCGTGTGGAGGAGACGCCGAGAGCCGTGTGACACTGACGAAGAGCGGCGGAGACGGACGGGGAAACAGTTTGACCGGAACACAGACTGAGGATGTGCTGACCAGAGCACTGGATGTCGCTGGCGAGCTAAGTCTGGGAGGTAGGTATATATTGGCCGTCTTATGAAACAAGACAGAAGACAGGAAGCTGAATGTTGGATAGCGAGTCACTCCGACAAGCCGGATATGAACAGGCAGACCGGTACAGACTGATGCACTGTCGACACTGGATTTGACGTACCGACAAATGGGTCAGGACTGCAGTTCGCTGTCGATTAGAGCAGCGCATGTGCCGGCAGTTGGCTTGGCGCGTAATGGGAATAGTGGGCCATATACCGTCTCAGCTATTGGGCCAAAAGCCATACGCGATGTATTGGGTGAATAGCAGGTCTGTTGTTCCAAATCAGAGACTGGGATCTCTCTCTCTCACCCTCTCTCTCTCTCTCTCTCTCTCTCTCTCTCTCTCTCTCTCTTTCTCTCTCCACAGGCCACTCTTTCGCCCGTCTTATTCCTGTCACTCTCGCCGTTATCGGGATAATCTGATTGCCGACGGTTTTATGCCTTCTGGCCACTCCGGCGCTAACTGCTGCCATACGATATAATTCAGACCCTGGCAGGTAGCTTCTCTCCAGTATAATTACAGCCGGCGGCCGGGCTGGTGCCCCATGGAGGGGAGGGATTCAGTACATACCCAATGGGTCGCACTCAGTGAAAGCTCGCTCAGTCGACTCCCGCGCACCCCGCCGCCGGCCATTGTCTCATAGAAAGTGAAAACACGCCGGCAAAACACAGACTGGCGCGCCGGCACTGACTTCCGGCGAGCGCTACTTCCGGCCGCGCCGCCTCTACATCCGGCAGGTGCTGCGCCGCCACTTCTATCGCTGTACCGCCGGTACTTCCGGTGCGGTACTGCAGCCCTTTTCGGTGACACTGCCTCTATTTATGGCAAGTGTTCAGAGCAGTCAGCCATTATATTACTTCTGAGCTTACGTCAACTTCTGGTTGAAGTCCAAGTAGTATGTAGGACGCTTCTTGCGCTTTCCGTTTCTTCTGCGTATAGGTCAGTCCGTCGCCACTTTGGTAGCTGAGTGCTAATAACGACCCATGGATTCTGCAAATGCCTAAATCGGTATATTAAATGCACTGACCATGTCGCGAGCTGAAGGGCTATAAGTATCACGGATTCGCACAGCAGAGATTTGGCA
Source organism: Amphibalanus amphitrite (assembly GCF_019059575.1). Taxonomy (NCBI): domain Eukaryota; kingdom Metazoa; phylum Arthropoda; class Thecostraca; order Balanomorpha; family Balanidae; genus Amphibalanus; species Amphibalanus amphitrite. The sequence continues at coordinate 946,767 of NW_024881528.1, read as the reverse complement.
GTGATAGGTACACACGTCAATCTGTATCGCTCGACGCAACTCGCCAGGTGTTTGAGCTCGTAGCCGACTGCCTAAATCGGCATATCGCTGTATTACAGGTGCGCGCCCGTGTCTGTAGGCTTTCAATAACAACTTACCGGGGAAATACGATTGAACCTACAGGATGGACGGCGCCCGCCACGTTCCGCACGCAAAGCCGCCGTATTACAATTAGAGTGTTTACGGCGAAATGGCCGAGCTGATCAGCTCACGTTCTGTGCAGAGGCGACTTATTTCCGCCGAGTGAAGGCACGCAATCCGTGCTGCACTGTCTAGCAGCGACGCAATGGAGGGTAAAGCCTCCTTCTAAGCACACGCTTCCATTGATCGGCACCTGCACGCTACACGTCAGTAAGTGCCTACTGCCGAGTATCTACTGGCAGATGGCCTTTTCTGGTCTCGCCGCAACCTACCGATCGGGCCATCCGATCTTCAGGTCGTCCGATCGAGCCTCGTCGGGTCTCTGGATCGGGCTGTGTTTGGGCGCCCGATTGGGCTGTGTTTGGTCTGCCGATCGGGTCGTGTCGGTCTCCCGATCGGCTGTGTTTGGGCACCTGATCGGGTTGTGTCGGACTGTCCTATCGAGTCGTGTCAGGTCGTTCTATCGAGTCGTGCCGGGCTGTCCGATCGAGTCGTATCGGGTCGTCCTATCGAGCCGTGTCGGGCTGCCCTACCGAGTCGTGTCGGTTTTCCCGATCGAGTCGTGTCGGGCTGTCCGATCGAGTCGTGTCGGCTCTGCCGTCCGATACAGCCGTCAGCTCAGAGTCACTTCAATCCCGTGACAGGAGTGGCACCTGATCCGGTCCCGGAGGTGAGCCAGCACCTGCCGTGAATAACAATCGGCCGGCTCATTTCCATCGGGTTGAGTGTCATCTCTCCGCATTAATAGCAGCACCTGAGCGAGAACCGGTCCTCACACAAACCACTGGTCAGGCGATATCCGCCGACGGTGCAGGATACATCCAACAGGCATCGCCGTAGATAAGTCAAACATCTCCCGATGCAAATTGACGCCCTGCGGATGAGCTACTGGCGGCGTCAGCCGGTGTTCATGATACTGCCCTGCTCGCTCTGTGCTGTCTCAGCAATGTCTCTCTAGGTTGCAGCACAGACGCCGGACCTGCCTCAGCCGTCACCGAAGCTCTTATTGTGCTCGCCTATCTTGACATCACATAATCTCCAGGCAGACTGTCGGCTGAGCTCTCTCAGCGCTGACACAGACATTGCTCGTGGTTGGCGACTGATTCAAGTAAACACGCCACAGTTGTTTGCGGCTTCCTAAGACCTGCTGCAAGCCTTCTTCTGGAACTCTTTTTTTGTAAAAGCATGCCGCTTTTGATATAGCAGAATTAAATGTAAAGACGTCTTACTTAGTACTGTCACTAACTATGTAGTCGGCTAAAACCTAACATTTGCGAAAGTACATGTGCTTTCGTGGTGCACCACATCACCACATCACAAACTATATTTTCAGCCGAATTGCCCTTTATGTCCTTATTGAAGATCGCCGCCATTTGGGCTGGTTTTTATCGTTTACAACTGACCGACCTGCTTACAGCCATTGGTCGTAGTCGGAATATGTTTAAATTCATCCGGTTACAGTCGCGGATGCGCCGGCTCCACTTTTTTTGCTGCATCGTTCACCTGCTGGCTGCTCAGCAGTGTGATTGTAAAGCATGTACATACGTAACTACAATATTTATTTTCCCAATATTTGATATTTATTTTTTTATTTTTTTTATTTATTCAAATAAATCGCCAACAGGCTCATGGCCCATTAACAGGCGAAGTCATACCACATCATAAAATACACACACAAGGTAAACACTAACCCGAAGACACGCACTCACTGATTCGCAAATAGATGACACTTAGAAATATAATATGATATAATATAAAAGTACACAGTAAAAAAAAAAAATTAAATGAAAAGAAAAAACAATAAGAATAGAAAAAGTACAAATAAACTTTAAAATATCTAAGACACGGATCTAAAAGGTATGTTCCTGCAGTGGGCCACGACGAATGATTTAAAAGAGACAAAGGTATCCGACATGAAATCCACCCGAGGATTCCTGGCGATAAAATCATTTGCCTGGGCCGCCAGCCTTGTAAAAGTTCCTGTCTTTACCGTCGAGACTCGAGCAAACGGCACATTAAACAACTGGACGTTCCGTGTCGGACGACTTGGTACATGTAGTGCATACGAGACTAATAAAAAAGACGAGTCGATGCGTCCAGAGTAAAGGAATTTCAGGAATTTCAGGAATTTCAGGAATTTGCTTTTCAGGAATAAAAGATCGAACTGAGTGCGCCGCGCTTCGAGTGACGAGACATGGAAGAAGTGTAAAAGATGACGGTATTCCAAGCAAATGGATCTGTCCAGTCCATAATATTATTTTATATTAAATATTTATGTTTCATTTTGTTCAATAAAATTTGATTCATCATTAACGTTTAATCCTGGAGCCCCTCACATACTTTTGTTAATAATGTCAGCTAACACAGATGATATAAGTATTATAGAACCAGTTAACGAGCGAGCAATAAATTAATTAGGAACTGCAGCAAAAAAAGATACAAATGCAGGTATTCAAGTGTCACTGGGCCTGCCCTGCAATATGGCATGCAGGAGCATAATATGGGAAACAAAAGGAAGCATCGCAATGCTTATAGTGCCACCTCCTACAATTTGGATCTACGGTAACCTACCTACTCCGAGCTCCACGGCCCCCGCTGAGGCGACGGCGGCTGTTCACTCACAAAAACAGACGAGTCGCCCTCGAGTGGGGCCGATAGAACGACGGGGGCGAAACGTCGGAGACGGAGACGGGCAAAACGTCTATCTGGCGCCGCCTCTTAATGCGCTTACATCTTATGTATGTAGTTAAATGTGTTGTATCTGTTTGCATGGGGCCATGGGTTATAGTGGACTCAAAACCAAATACCTCAAAACCAAAGATGTGGCGTCATCAGTCAGATCTTACGAATACCGTAAAGTGGGGCTATTTGAGACAGTGGGGCTATTTGAGACAGTATTGAAAATCGCCATAAAATGAAGATCGTTTGATTTTTGTGTGATATTTTTGCTCAGGGAGGTGTGGAATCGAGCAGTAAATCGCCTGAGCAAAAAATTAAGCATAAATTATAAGTGGTTTTTATTTTATAGCAATTTTAAATACTGTCTCAAATAGCCCCACTGTCTCAAATAGCCCCACCTTACGGTATGTCAAACATCAATCAGTCTCGATACTGCGGCATTTAAATTTAAAGCCGTCGCATTCGTTTTCTACTTATCAGCCACATTGAACAAATGTGAAAAAAAAGAAATTAAGTAAGTATTTGTAGTTTTACGCAAATCCGTCTTAATAGCATATAATGTAACGCGGTCCTGTAATGCCTTTCTGTGGATCGGATCTCTAGGCATTTGGAATTCGGAAAGAAGGCCGGTGGGAAATCTCAGCTCTGCTGATCAATTGATTGATCTCCGGACAGATGTGCTCGCTCGTTCCGATTGGGCCGTCGCAGCCAGGTTCAGCAGCTCAGTCGGTTACAAGTAGTCGAGTCTCATGGTTGCACGCCTCAATGTTGCAGCCCGCTGGTCAGTATTTGATGGTTACAGCTCCGTTCGATGCGGTCATCCCACGGTTACAGCTCACTCGGTTACAGCTCTTTTGGTCGGCTCATGGTTGGTTGGTTACGCTTCCGGGCAGTTGGCGGCTGCAGCTCGACTTCAGTTACAGCTCTGTTGGGTTGCAGCTCGCTAGTTATGGCTCTGTTGGGTTTACCTGTGGTTGCAGCTCGCTATTACAGCTCGGTCGGTGGGTCCATGGCTCGGCGGTTACAGCTCCGTTGGATGCGGTCACCGGTCGCCGAGCGGCCGATTGTCGCTGGGCCCGGGCCGGCCTGGAGTGGCCGCCAGTTCTGTTTACTGTCAGCCACCGGCGACCACCGGCTACCCGCCGCACTGGTCCGGCCCACGGCCTGAGATCATTATGCAAGCCACGGCGGAAGATTTAAGGCCGCGCTCTAGGAGCCGTGCGGTGGCTAGCCCGCTGTAACCGGTGAAATAAGACGCCTTTCACGACCCGTCAGCGGACGCAGCTCCCACTGCCGTATATGTAAACAGAGGCCGGCCCGTTCTAATGGCGCCCAGCTGGTCAGCCAATCACTGGGGGAACAGCCGAATCGGCCTGCTGCTACCGAGCTGGTCAGGGGAAACGAACCGGGACTCATTGCGCGCCATCATGGCTTAAAACTTAGCCTAACATTTATAGATTGTTTGAAATCGTACCCAGTGACGCCTGGCTGAAATTTTAATTAACTGTGCGCTGAATGTTTTATACAGATTGGCTAAATCGCCAAGCAATGAAGCATGGAATTTGTTTGACTCAAGCGCATGAACATCCTTGCCAAATTAAAAAAAAAAAACTTTGCTTGGGAGCTGTGCGTTTTTTTGTTTCCTTTGCAAAGCAGGCATAGATGGCTTATGTTGTCATTGATGGAACTGAAGCCCAATTAATAAATTGGCTATTTTCATCATGTATCGGTCGTTAACTGACTATCCTGTTTAATCCACGGGGCACGAAAAGACAAAATAGTGAAACTAAAAATGCCTAGGACTTAGGAGATATCGCGGCGGATTTTAGAAAAAAGACGTTCATTCTTTCGTTCCTTAAACTCAGTAAATGTTGTGCTGTGTGCAGAATGTTCTATGCAATATGCATGATACGAGTATATCATGCAATGCAATGTGCAGCGCAATGTTCACTGTGCAGTTGCCTACCTGTCGCCAGCTCCGGTCTCACGGTAACTTCCGTCCTTGACTCAGGTAATTAACAATGGTTCTGCAATCTGCATCATGTATTTGTCTCATAAACTCTTTCACGCGTCGGTTCATTTCGCTAGCCATATACGTTTCTTTATTATTATTAGCCCAGTAGGGTGTCATGAACCAACACCAGATCACCTGTGTCCTTTTGATTAGCGAGCTGACTGTGCGACCCATCCCGGCCCTGACACCCGTTCGATAGGTCCCTGTCGTCTGGTGATGACGCTGACATCTCACCCTCACAAAGGTGATCGAAGCCAGTAGGTGGGCTGTCATCGAGCCAGCCTATATTTCTCTCCACAGGTGCCTCCAATTAAACACCACAAATCTCGCCTCCTGTTAATGTCGCGTTATAAACGGTCATTTTTCCACCGCCGCGGGGAGGCGTCGAGATGGATATCTGTATACGAAACATCACACCGGCCATGGCAGCGAACATCCGCCCCCATTCGTTCTGACGCCAGCGACAATAAACACATGGGCCCATTGTGGCTCTATATAACTGACGTCAGGTGCGCTGATCCCTAGGGACGCGTGGCGTCGCAGTGCGGTAATTGACGGATGGGGAGGGGAGGGGTAACAAGGTGTTGATACGCCATTGTTGATTGGCATCTTTCGTGAGGAGACTTAAATCGACTCTACCATTTAAATGACTTCAAAGGTGCATCGAAACAGCCATGGAGGCGTAAACGTTGCGTGAAGTGAATTACATTTTCATAACTACCTGGATTTGTATCTTTAGCAATTAAACATATCTGAACAATGCGGCGCTTACCTTGTATCAGACTGTCATGCAGCTGTTTTACTTCAGGGCTAGGAAGCTCTGCTCTATCAAAGGTCTCGTCCATATCCGGTATTGTTGGGAGCGACATGGCTGACTGACACTGACACAGTTCGTCTCAACGCTCAGTCCCGTGCGTTTAACTCAGAAACTTCACGAGTCTTTCGCACAAACAGCTGCTCTAATTCATCAGACGCCTCTCGGCAGCCGGCGCTCTGCACTCTCCCACGGAGGACTCGCACCTCGCGTACCGTCACCTGCACGGGGGTCCGTCAGCCCTCACGGTCGGAACTGCCGCCCCGAGCTCCGGCGCCACGTCGTCGTCGAGCTCTATCAGACGAGCGGTGTATCGCGTCCGCTGACAATGCCAATCTGCTGATAATGCCGTGGTATGGCGTGATTTCCCAACAACACCACCGGCCGACCGAGCCCCCCCCCCCCATCCAGGTCACACCCATGGGATGAGTTAGTGCCCTGAGGGCTGAATGAAATGTGACCCGAGGTCAAAAATCGTCATTTACTCTCTCTCCACGTCACTGTCTTGTAGTCGTGTGACTACGCTCCACCGCTTATGGCTTTTCAATGTTCATTGGTATCTCGAATTAGCCATGGTTTTAGCCAGATAAGTCACGTGCTAAGGCTGCCCCTCCCCCGACCCCAGTCACGGTCTTCGCTTGATAGGAGGGCGGGCGGAACACGCAAACTTATCGGAGCCGGATGACGGGCGATAGCTATATCCTGCCTTGAACACCGAAACGCACAAATTCTTGAGATATCAACGTCAACTGAAGTGCCTTCGAGTAGGTGTGCAGCAATACAAAACTGCAAAACTTTCCGGGAAACGGCCTCGGGCAATCCCAATCTCATGGCATTGTGGAAGTGGTATTTACGGAGCTTCCGGCCTGATACATTGCCCGTGATTCAGAGCTCGATACATTTATGTTCTCACCGGTAGAGAAAATGGATAAGTTGGCATTGTGGGAGGGATGGATCGAAAGCCAGGAAATTAGGACCTACATTGATAAACGGAAGCACATTAGTCATTTCCATCAATTTCCCAGCAGCTTAGCTGAAATATCGGTACCGTTTAGCTGTGATCCCCGTCACTCCGGGGATGAAGCGCACCGCTGGCGCTCTGTATATATCAGGCGATCGTGAACTGTATCTACGACCGCGTCTCGTATATCTAGCCGAGTCAGAGTCCAGCCCATTAGCTGGATGACGCCGTTTTCCGTCCAGGCCTGCCCCACGCACCGTCTCAGTGTATATTTAACCGGCCGCCCCACGCAGCGCGGCACCCCTCTCCCTGCCGCGCGGTGACCTTTGTGACTGCATGGCGGGAGGCACGGGCCGCTGGCAGCCCTGCAATATCACCGCCGTCCGCCCCCGTCACTGCCGGCGTCACTGGAACGCTGCCCGGTGACGGGCTACTGATCCGCCCACGGTCCAGTAGTCGAGGATTATAACTTTAGAAGGGAAAGGCAGAGGAGCTTAATTACCATCATTGGTTTAGGTCATGCATGCATGGAGATTTCGAGCATTTTATATTGGAGAAGTTGTCCTTTAGCCGGCGTTACTCGCTGTACACGTCATCTGTCCCCTGATAACCATGTCCGTGAGCCTCATCGCCTTGGGGAGCCAGCTCTCTGCACGAAGGCACGCTGCACCGGGCGCACCTGTAACGATCGGTTGTGTGGCCAGGCCGTTTTAGCAGCCGAACGAGCGGCAATGAAACATCCCCTCCTCCCGGCGCCAAAGTCACCTTGTGTGCCGCCGCGGGGCCCGGATCTCAGGTGAGCTGTCCGCCGGTCGGTCTCACGGCTGGGAGCTGGGATAGTCATGAGCTCAGCCAGGCTGAACGAGATGGGACCGCGAACGGATGGCGTCGAGACGGAACGATGCGGGGCGGAACGCGACGGGACGAGTTAGGGTGAGACGGGATGGTATGGTACGAGATGTGACCGGACGGGACATAGGAGGGAATGGGATTATGGCGTGTGATACTGTGATGTGTTGGGACAAGATAGGACGGGACGGCACCGTCTGGAGTGGAATAGGGCTGATTTTCGTGGGCTGGTATGGGACGAACTAGGTAGGGACGGAATGGGACGGGACGGTCGACAGCACCGACTGACGCTCCTACTGGGACTTACCTGGGTTCTGGTAGATGTGCATGTGCGGGATCTGGGCGATAACTCTCATCTCGCTCGCTGCCTCGAAACACGACAACTGCGAGCCTGGAACGCAAAGAGAAAGGTCGGTGACGCCAGTGCTGGTGCAACTGACTAGCAATGTGCAACAATCCAAAGTGACATTGACCTGTCACCAGGAATTGGTAATGCAGTGGTGAACGACCGACATGCTATTGCATTTACATTTTACCACATGCAACCAGTCGTCGTTTTAATTTCGCGGCTTTGTCTGATGTACGATTTTAGCAGCTTTCAGTCCCGGCTGTCGTGTTCGTTTTTCCTGATCTTTATTTCATGCTTCAGTGAAAACAGGTGCATTCATGATCGGCCTAACCAGAAGTAATGTGTTGCGTCCTTTCGGCCGCCACCGATTGTTTTTCGTGCAGTTGCGATGCAGACACCCGCACGGCTGCCGTCTCCAAGTAACCGCAACAGCACCTTTACGCGGCTCTCGAAAATAGAAATACTCACGCAAAGCGTGACAGTACACGTCGTGCTTTCTCGAAATCGAATCGCATTTTCTGGTTCTTGTCATTCTCAGACTGTCAATAATTGACGGAGACTACACTTCTCGACAATTATTGAACTTATTAGGTATATGTCTGAGTTCTGACACTCCAATGAAGTGGATGCTGCGCGATAAAAATTTCAACTGTTTGTGACAAAAATGTTGTAAACCGCAGTCTTTATTGCTAAAACGATTAAATAAAACTAAATTTGCGACATGCTCAGTTCTCATTGGCATTTATAAGTGCCACGGTCGTCCCGGGATGCAGTTGGACACTTCCCAGCTGCCGTGAGCCGTTTTTATTCCGGCCGTTCGCGCAGAAGACTGACACGGACCATTGTCCGTCCGGGGCCGACGGTCACGATCGGTGGTGCACGGGCGTCAGCGCAGAGCGCTGTACTGTGTTTGGCCGAGAGCCGCGATAGAACCAGATAATGACTCCTCCGGGGCATGTCGCGTCATCACATCGTGAAACAGGCCGTGAAAAACATGGATATACAGAGCAGTGGCGCTGCTCGGCGGAGCACGGGTTCCGTTAGCGCGGGGCGGCGGACAAACAGCGTCTATATCACCAAACAGAGCCGCCTCCGCGCCCATCCCTCAGCTACTACGGCTGGTGCTAAAAACAGGCGTCACCAGCCGCCCGGAGACCAGTTTCGGCAAACGGTGTCAGTGCCGAGGGCGGGCCGAGTGTCCGAGTGGGTCACCAGAGCCCTGCCCATTGGCCCCGGGGAGGCGGGCCGACGAGCTTGTAACTCGGTTGGTAGACTAGGCAGAATTTAGAGAGGAGGCACGCTGCAAGTGAGCCTTATCGGGATGCAAAGGCACCTTTACTGGCAATATGCAAGCTGGTTATGTTTAATGAAAGAACAAAGAATAAAATCAGTACAAAGCACTTCTGACCCTCCCCCGGGCAGTCTGAGCTCTCCATCATTCAATATGGAGTACCGGGAGCACCGACCGTCTGTCACAGTCACTACTGACGGACGGTCAGCCGACTGCCCCATCGGTCAGCGGGCCACCCCCATCGGTCAGCGGGCCACCCCATCGGTCAGCCGGCCACCCCATCGGTCAGCCGGCCACCCCCATCGGTCAGCCGGCCACCCCCATATCGGTCAGTGGGCCACCCCCATCGGTCAGCCGGTCTGTGTGGGGACACGGCAGGCGCCTGTCGCCGGCGCGGACGCCGCGGACGACAGACGCCGGTCATTAAGGCTGTGTTTACGTGCTGGCCGGCCGGCGGCCTGTAATCGGTCCGACCGGCCAGCCGGCCTCTACCAGCGCCCTCCTCCGCCGGCCGACACCGTTAAATGGCCCTCTCAGCCGCCCGCGCCGGTTGCAGGGCGTTCGATATCACAGGTTGCTAGCGCATCTGATGCAAGGGTCAATAAGAGCAATATCATGCTGGCTACATGTCCGTATTAATCGTTATGTTTACATCGCTAGATGAGCGTAAATTTACATCATTTGTGCTCAACAAAACTGGAGAGAGATGGTCATGTCAGCTTGCAAGGGCTGTGGTTATACTTCTAAGAAGGAAGCAGTACCAAGTGCACATCCGGTAAAATGACAATATGCAACTGAATGGGCAAAGGTAAACAAACCGCGATTACAGCATGATTATACGGATCCCAACCGTGCAAGAGATCGCAGCTATTATATCAAAGTTGACAGTTGTGACGATACTGCAGCACGGCCAGGTCCGGCTGAGAGGGGTTCAAACCTGCACACAAAATATTTATATTCCGAGCGAGCATCCCTCATTAAATGCAACATGTAGGTAGAGCAAACGGCAGTACGGGACCATGAGCTTGAGCACCGTTTAAAACAAATTAATAAGTTGAACGGTCCCCGGTTCCCGGATCATCCCATCGGGGACGATCCGGGGCTCACACCCCCCCCCCCCATCAGAAGACGACGATATGTGATGGACATTGGACAGTAAGTGCGGGTAAGGCTTCTAAAAGGACCGTTAGCAGGAGAATTTGGCCCTGGTGGCGCAGTTGGTTAACCCTATTAGTGGCAGGCTCCTGGCTACCCCTATTAGTGGCAGGGGGGGGGGGGGCTGTTTACGACCCCCCCCCCCTGATATCTCGAGATCTAACGGGTCGATTTTCAAAATTCTAACGGCATTCGATTTCGCTCAACGTGATCTACATTTCTAAAAAATAAAAATTAAAAAATGTCAATAGGGGGGTAGAGGGGGTAAAAACGGGCAAATTGCAGATACATTTTAGACTGTTTATCACGGCCAGGTTTCTGAACCAATCTTAACGCAACTTTTGCCGATCGATAGAGAATGAACCAGGAATTCACATGGATCCTAAAAATATGCATTTTCAAAAATCATAGGCGGATACAGATCATTGAGATTGGGGGTACACAAAAAGTATAGTAAATAAGGTTTTTGTTGGTACTGTTTCTAAAAAAGTGGTAATGGTCTTGTTATGTTACAATTTTCTTATGAGAGAACGACTACAATTGTATTGGTCATGCATAGGCGGTGTCAGGGCACCTATGTTGGGAGGTAAAACATAACCCCCCTTTTTGGACGCCTGGATCCGCCTATTATAGCAAAAACGTGTCAAAAGAGGATGCACAATAACTTTGTATATGTTATCACATGATACCTTTCATTCACTGTTCGTAAAACTGGTGCATACAGTTATAATTCATCAGCATCGTGATCTTCGCCCAAATGACTCGCTTCACGAATAGGACCCCCCAATTCCCAGTGCTCTGGAGCCGCCCCTGGTAAAGTTATGAACTTGAAATTTTCAGGGAATGTGCCCAATTTAGTTTTAGGAAAAGTCAGAAAATTTCAGCATCGTAGCTTCAGCGGTTTCGGAGATATTCCCGAAAAACCTGAGGGGTGGATGAAAACAACCCCCCTGCCACTAATAGGGTTAAGGCGTCGGCCCGCGGTGCGGGTGGCTCTGGGTTCGATTCCCGGTGTCGCCCGTCCCGCGGGCGTCGTCCCCAGCTGTGTCACCAGGAGTGGGGAGGGCTCCCACGTTAGCCGTAGCCTAGGGGGGAGGGTAAGGAAGAGGAGGAGCAGGAGCTTTCCTGTAAGTGGGCGCATCAGCCTGTTGGAAGGATGACGAAATAAATAAAATAAAATAAAAAAAGAGTCGGTCATAAAGGTGTAATACCGTACTATGGACACAGCTGTGGATTCTGGCGCCGCTCGTCTGCGACCTGCGTGAGATGTCCGCACGGCCGGTCCGCCACAGTCGAACAGTGGGCTCCACGCAGGTGAGCGGTACCGTTATCTACCGTCGGTCTCTCGCCGGGCCGCTCTCGCGCCGTGAGAGCGGTTGCAGCGGTGTGGAACGGGCCACTCACGAGCCCACCGGGGACCGGCACGCCCACTGGCGCCCGCCGCCGCGCCGGCCGAGCTGTCCCGTCCCACCAGACCGGGAGTTGCACCACCGAGACACGTAACCGACAGGGAGCGGTGGTCACCTCGTGGGAACTGGCGATTATCCCACAGACTACTTCCTAGTCCAAGAGAGCGGACGGTCACAGCTCGTGGACCTGGCTGCTACCGGACCAGGGAGGTCCAGAGGAGGTGCCCTGCGTCCTCTGTCAGCCGTATCGTGGTGCCTCCAGCGCCACCTGCAGGGCTGTCCCCCGCTCGGGCCTGATGGCTCAGATGGGACTGCGACAGGAGATGTCAGGGCAGCAGTTGGAACTGATCTGCGGTAATCCGGGAAACCTGGGCACACTGTTCCGAGCTGAGGTAACACCTGAGGTAATTACCACGTTCTGTGGTGACTGCGCCAGGCGCCAGCTCTCCTGCCGGGAGTATGCGGCGGTGCGGCCTCCTACCGGGCCAGGTCGTACCCAAAACGTCAGCTGGGCTGCGGCCGAACGCTCCCACGGCGCCGGCCGACCGCGAACAGAGGCAGTCAGCCTCCTCTGCAGTTCACACAGAGTTCAGCTGCAGTCTCCTGGACTGGAGACGACGACCGTCAGCCTCCCCTCCAGTCCTCTCAGCGAGCTAGGCCCGTCACCGACGACGACCGTCAGTCTCCCTGGATGTTCTGACTTCTACAATCCATTTACCTATATCGGAATCGGAAGAAATAGCTGACGGGCCACGAATGGACAATATTAGCGATGTCGACTCTGATGCCACCCAGGGGGACCTCCTCCAAATTCCATTCCACCAATCGCCGGACGGGGTGAGAGTCGATCTCGAGGCCCAGCGCCCGCTGAGATACGGCATTTATTTCTACTGCCTCTTTCGTCCCGTCCAAACCGATTTAAGGATCAAGCATCCATAGCCATCACAAAAACATTTTTTTTTTATAAACACGTCTGACGTCCTACATATATACTTACCTATAGATGTTTGCCAGTGAAAATTTTCACCAATAAATCAATCTATCAGCCTTCCAATCAGTGCGGAATAGTGATTACTCCTGGGATGAGTGCTAATCGCTGATCTGCAGAGCGTTTAGCGATATCGGCCAGCATCTGGAGCATCTATCATCTGCACCTGTGGCCTGCTCCGCACTGCAGCAGGCCCAGAGAACTCCGCGTGGAGCCGTGACCCCGATCTGGATCACGAACCGGGCAGGAAGTGGGCCTGACCGCGAGCCACTCCTCGGAACAGTGCGGCATCGGCCTGGGTCACTCTACAATTCAGCTTATCGTCAGCCGTCCGCCCGTCCCGCCCACTCCCTCATAAACATCAGCTCAGGGCACGGTTATCCTCTCACAAACCGTTTGGATGAACACGGAAGCGCCTTTTTCGTGGTGAACCTTTTCACAAACATCACGTCTATAACGGTGTCACGGTTTACACTCCCCACGATTTTCTGTGATCGAGCCGCTGTCAATGACAGCTCGCCGTTTGATAGGACTCTTTGTTGTCCGCATCTCACCTGTGTTTAGCAAAATCCTCTGGTGTCTGTGGGCCGCTCCTCACAGTCACACACACTGTTCGCGCGCCACACCAGACGGGGTGAGTGGGGGAGCCGCGCCGCGAGTCTGCCCAGCGCGCGGCGGCCGCGCGCTGGACCGTGACGAACGACAGAGCGCCGCTCTCCTGCGGGCGGTGGCCGGGAGTAGGTAACTACAATCGCTGCCGGCACCGCCCGGTTTGTGAGAGTAGTAGCGATCGCCGATCGGAATGAGAGAGCAGTGTCGTAACCGTCTGTGGGAGAAGTGTCGTAACTCGTAACGTATCCGCCTGTGATAACAGTGTTGTAACTCGTAATATACCTAACTGTCTAAGTGCTGTGTCGTTGATAAGCGTGTGTAAGGTACACGAGTGTAAATGACAACAGTTAACCCAGTCTGCGAGCTATTGTATCCGTTTGAGATAAAGGCGCACGGCCAACAAGCCTGTAGCGTTGTACCCGTGCGATGAATACCAACTGCAGACCAGTCGTAGTGTTGCAGGCATCTGCGCGGATATTGTTACATAAAAATTGGATCTTTTTCCGAATAATGATGCAAGCAATGAAAGGCTCTTATTGCAGAACATGTCATGTCTTCACATTGGTTCGGGTGCCTTTCCCGTGCAAAAATCTGGGTTATCCATCACAAAAGGAGGGACGGAAGGTCGGCCAGAAATGGTTGTTACGTTAGCCGCCTACTCAATTTGAGTTCTCAAGTAAAGCGGTGTTATGGTGCGTCAGATATTTGGCCCTATTTTTCGAAATTATCCTTCACCGCCCTCCAATGCGTGCGGCATTCACCGCCATTGTCGAGACAGCACCCCACAAAACTCGCACTACATACAAATACTCGTCATATTGGCTCAATTCAGTGTAAACAGGCGCAGTGGGCGCTCAGCACTGCCACCACTGCCAGCACATATCCGGCGATAAAACGGGTCGCCGCGGCGGCACGGACACGGCACGGCACACCGGGCACCGGGTGGCACACGGCATGATATGGGACTGTAGCACACGGCGCACCGCTGCGGGAGAACGCAATAGCACACCGCCAATATAGCAGATAGTCCTCAGCGGGCTGCGACGACGCGCACGGTATGATATGGGACTGTAGCACACTCTGCGCCGCGCACTTTTTATCACAGGCGGGCGCCGCAGGTCAGCAGGCACACGTGACTAGCTCCGGCCGGAGGCGGCGCACTCTGACGCTAGCCCCGGCGCATATTCGCACTCATATACACACGCACACGAATACGCAAGGAGGCATTCGTTCACACGCACGCTTGCACACCGCAGTGCGCACACAGCTCTTTGGTATACAGGATAGTTCGCAGCAGCAGAGACCGGCGCCGGACCGCTCACGACTCCGGCCGCTCGTTGATCCCAGCCACATCGGCGCAGATCCGTCCGGGCGACACGAAGAACTTGTAGTTGGCCTCCTGTCTGTAGGCGCGCATCTGAGCCGTGTCCAGCACCTTGTACGTCTCGCAGTCGGTGCCGTCGCCCTGCTCCGGTGAGACGGCGCCGTCGGCCGGCGGCGGGGGAGGCGGCTCGAAGTCGGGAGGACTATCGCTGTCTGCCAGACTGCCGCGGTCGCTGGTAGGAAGGGAGACCGTGGCTGGGGAGGGAGTGCGCGTCTTGACCGACACGGCGGGCGAGGCCGGCAGCTTGGGCGGCAGCGGCGGCGGCGTGCCCGCCTCCCGCTCGGCGCCTGAAGAAGACAGCGCCGGAGCGGATACCTGGCAGGACGGAGACGGGTCAGATGTCATGACAGATCACAAACATCTGACAAAACGAAGACAAAAATCATGTCTCTGGCAGTTTTTAAGCAGATGGGTGGTTCCGAGTATCGATAGAACCAGATGTACAAATATCTACAAGGCATCTTAGTTAGAGAGCTTCTCGGCTTAATTCGGAGTCTCACCTTTTTGGAGAAGCGTGACGGCAGAGAGGGCGGGTTCTCGTAGACCCCATTACAGGTGACTGATGATACGGAGGTAGTGTGACGCTTCTCTGGGGCTGTGGCAGACGAAACAGTGTGTCAGCACGACTGACGGGATAAGCGGTCACAACAGGACCGCGTCTAAACATGGGTAGCTGACAGAAAATGACAGCTGTTGAGACACACTGCACATGAATCGCACATAGTAAGTAAGCAGAAAACATTACTTTCAGCAGCGGCTACCGGCAGAGCCTACCATCGTCACCATCTCCCCAGCGTCAATCGGTCAGCGTTCGAGACTTACGTTTGGGAGGCAGTGGCGGCGCGGCCGGGTCCCAGTCACTCAGCTGGGACCGCCGGCCGCCCAGTCGAGGGCTCTCCGTCCACGATCGGGCGTCAGAGGCCCGCTTCGGGGGCCGGTCCGGCACACCGTCCCCGTCCCTGGAGGTCAGAGGTCGGGTCAGGTCACTGAGTACTGAATCGAATTAAGATAGGTAACAGATCAAAGTCAAGAAGTGTAAATCACAATTCATATCCTCCGCATATGCGAGAACAAACCTGGTCTGACAGAATACACTATCACTGCCAGTAACATCTCCGCCCACCGTTCATCCATGCCCACCCCCTCACTGACCCCTTGCCGCAGGTCATGACGATGTAGTCGTCGTGTCGCCGGCCGGCGGCGCTGCCCTGCGAGCCCAACGACCCACGTCCCGGCGAGTCAGCCCACTCGGACGGCCGTGAGTAGATGGAGTCGTCCTCGACAGAGTCGCCGGCCACCAGGTGACCGTACACCGAGCACGACGAGGAGGACGAGCGGCTGCTGCGGCACGAGGACGACGCAGCGCCGCCCGGAGCGCGCTTCTCGTTCGGCACCGGCGGCAGGGGCGTGCTGCCGACGGGAAACGGACATGGGATGGTCAGATAATACACATCAATTGTTAGGTGATGAGCATTGATCAGACAATAGCTAACATTGCACAGATATCGGTCGACATTTACACAGAGACAGGGAAGGTAGATTCAGATTTGGAGGGCATTTGGAGCAAGTGGACGACACACATAAGGGTGACGTCGCCACACCCGAGTATACCGGGTTTTTCGCCCCACCTGAGAATGCTGTGTATGTGGCCTCTCACCTGAGTATGCTGGGCTTGTCGCCACCGCCGCCGCCGCTGCGCCGGTGGCTGTTGTGCCGGCTGAGCCGGGCCGGTCCCGGAGAGTCGGCCGCCGCCGGCAGGCTGCACGAGGCGGCCGCGCTCTGGCGCAGCTGCTGGAAACACTGGCGCAGCCGGCGGTGTAGCGGCTGCACGGCCGGCGGCGCCAGATCGCCGTGCACCTTCAGACCGTGCTCCAGAATCGCCAGCTGGAGGACGGGAGTACGGGAACGTCAGACATATCGCAAGGGACATCATGGGGCGTCATCATGTTACATCACGGGGCAGCGGTCAGATCACGGAAAAACGACTATTTCATCGCAGGGCGAGGAACTACTTTTTTGCTTTTTTTTTGCCCTAAACAGGAACACAAGCTGCACCTGCATGCATACGAGAGCGGAGCCTGCATCTGATCGCAGCAGCTATGAGCGGAGAGGAGGGAAGTGTGACCTCACCTCCTCCTGTATAAGCGCCTTCAGCGTCGGAATGTGCGCAGCCAATTCCGGGTGCTGAGACGCAAAGTCGCCCGTGAAGAACGCCTCCTGGAAGTTGGCGATGCCGCCGTTCACCGCCGCGTCGATCATACCCTGAGCAGAGAGGAGTGGCACGTCAGGTCAGGTCATGCACCGTCAGGCAATTACTGATAAGGAAAACAACCTTCCTGGTTCGCTTAATTTCTATGTGGCTTTAATATCGGGCAAAGCAACGCACCCGATTTATTTCTGCTGTGTCACTTCATTCTAAATCACCGGTAGGGGCCATGAAAGGTCGAGCGTCCCTCACCTGGAGGCGCATGCTGAGCGGGCTGACATTATCGGGAGCGCCGGGCGCCGAGTGCTGGGCTATCAGCTGGCGCAGCTGCCGGTTGGCAGTCTGCACGGTCTCACACGCGTGCTGGATCGGAGAGACCATCTCCCGGCGGCTGGAGGTGACCGGGAACCAGCGCAGGATACCGGGCAGGGGCGCCTCCGTCTGCAGCGTGGTCCGCTCCAGCCACAGAGTCTGAGCGGGCAGTCAGACGGCAGGGCAGAGGTCAGAGTTCATACGAGAGGTCAGCAAGGAGATCATAGTTTGGCAGGGCAGACACGTCCAGGTCGAAAGCTTATATTCGTTTTAGCTAATAACAGCCTCTACCGTTCTTGTATCCTCCTTTACCACTCGTCCTCATTCAGACGCTGCCTCCCATTCTTTACCCTGTTCTCATCCGCCATGATTGGTCTATCTATTCCCTGCTGCCCCACTGTCGCCGCAAGATTCTTACTCTTCACCCTTGACCCTCACCTTGAACTCGTTCTCCCGGTCGACGGTGCCGCGGTGCACGGGCCGGTCGAACCGGAACGTGTCGATGTCGTTGACCAGGTAGTAGGCACGGATCTTCTCGGGCACCTCGATGCCCTGCAGGCCGGCCACGTCGCGCGACACGGGCCGCACGTTGCAGATCTGCAGCCACTGGCCGTCGGCGTTCAGCAGGTTCGGCTCGGGCGGCGCCAGAGAGGTCATCACACGGCCGGCCGGGAACTCGGTCTGCAGGCGCTGGGTGAACGCCGCGATCCGCTCGTACTCGAGGCCGCGATACACAAACACCTTGTTCTGTGGACGGAGAACGAACCATCAATGAATTGGTCAGGTGTGCACACAATATTGCAGGAACGATCACTGTGCATGTGCTCGAATGCGTTCAACCAAAAATAGGAAGACCAGAGACCAAGATCGTAACAATTGTATCCTCAGGCTGAAGTCTAGGTCTAATAAGCTTACCAATAAAACAACAACTCCTATTTCAAGTCCGCTGTACCCTGACTCACCCTGACGAACAGCGGGAAGCCCTGTCCGTAGAACCCGACTCGGAAGTACTCTGGTTCTGGCCGGAGCTGCGTCATAATCTGGTCGTAGAACCTCGCCATCGTCCTTAGCACCTCGCTCAGCTTGCTGTAGTCGTAGATTTTGGTCTCGTGCTTCTCCGCCAGCTCCTTCAACAGCGGGATGCCGGCCTCCCAGCACTTGCCTCTGTCCAGGTAGTCGACCATCAGGTTGAGCAGCTGCTCCTTGCGCTGCCACTCGCACTGCACGGGGAAGCGCAGGTCGGCGTGCAGCACCCGGGTGCTCCACTCGAGCTGGTCGGCGTGCAGCTTGAGCGCGAACGCCGCCTCCACGTAGTTCTCGGCCGAGACGTGCAGATCATGCAGCTTGTAGATGTAGCGCTGGTACATCTCGGCCCGGTTGATCTCGTTCTTGTAGAAATTCTGTCGAGGTGGGGGCGGATTAGACGGCAGTCAGTTACGCACAATATGCCCTGATCGATAGGTAGGTATATCAACAGTACAGCAGCCCACAACACTGAGCAAAAACACGTCTGTAGCTCCCACTAAACATTTTTCAAATACACTGAGAAATGTCCAATGACCTACTATGGGCCCTAAAACCACCGACAGAAATAAAACACTGTTCGGCACTGCCTTCTGACCGACAGCTCCATAACGTCAACTGACCAGCAGGTTGACGGTGCAGCTCATCCGTTTGTCCCTGTTCTCGTCACCCTCCATGACCTGGCGGTAGTCCAGCAGCCGCTCCAGCAGCCGCGTCACCGACGACACGAACCCCACGCCGGCCTCGCGCCAGGCCGGCGCGCAGCTGTTGACCCGCTCCATCAGACTGGCCAGCAGAGGTCACAGGTCAGAGGTCAAAGGTCAGAGGTCAAAGGTCACAGATCAGGGTCACAAATCAGAGGTCACGGGTCATGGATCACAGATCAGGGGATAGTGGTCACAGGCAGCAAGGTCAGAGGTCACAGGCTGCGGGATCAGAGACCACTGATCAAAGGCAGTGCCTATGGATGACTGTCAAATGTCACTGACCAGATGTTCACAGCCGGGACGGGGTAACAGGCCACGATGAGAGGACGGAACAAGGTATCGTGGATCACAGACCACAAACGGCAGAACACTTGGCAGTATAAGGCTCGGTTTCCAACAGTTTTGAGCTGTGTCGAACACATTAGTGCAGCACATTTACCCCGACATAATATCCACAGAACGCGGGGCATGACCACCTATTTCAAATACCGATCTTAACTGGCTGGCTGAAGTCGCCATCAAAATAAGCGACGCATATGTAACACAGAGCTTGTGTAGGTGTACATAATTCAACTATGTGCAAGGCGCAATCTAGCAGCTAGACAAAATACATATGTTTACAAATGGACAAGAAAGCGTTACAGACGGAAACGACGATTATGGCAGCCGATGAATTGCTATAGCACAATTGATAGGATATTGCTCAACGCCGGGGAGACACACAGCTGGACTAGCCAAAGATAACGAAGGGGAAAGGCCGGAGGCCAGGCCAGGAAACGATCACAAGAAGCACTTACAATTCCACAAGTCTGTCTCTGCGTGAAAATACATACAGCCGTTAGTATCACCCGGATACTGGTTAATCGTGTAACATCATTTTAATGTTTACAATGGAACAAAGTCAGTGTACGGGTGTACGGGACGGGAGACTGGGCCGTCCAAACAAGAGAAACACGCTTGTTAGTTATTTGTGTCTAGGGTTGAGAGCACTTACGACACATCAACACCAAAATAGCTTTTTAGTGTCATTTGAATAGCATATTATGCTTCAATCAGCCCACGCCCAGAGCACTGTGGACCCCTGCCTATCCCACTTCCCACTCACATGGTGTCGAAGAGCCGCCGGTACTCGTCGTCGCCCTTGTTCTCGCTGACGAGGATGTCCAGCTTGTCGATCAGCTCCGTCTCCACCTGTTTGAAGCAGCCCTTGGCGTTCTGCTCGGCCTCCATCATGTCGTAGAAGACGGGCAGTGTGGCGCGCCGCAGCTCCGTCTCGGGCACCAGCGTCACCTCCAGCAGCGGACCCACCAGCGCCGGCACAAAGTGGCCCTTGTGCTCGCCTGACGGAACAGGGACACATCGCCTGGATTCATATCCGCGCCAGACAAGGTGAGTAGACGCTTTGGCCCCAAAGTCGCCAAATCGAGGTGAACGAGCACGTCATTTCTCAGCCCGGACGACTAAAGTAATAACTATGCTTCAATGACCGCCAAAGCTTAAAACTCACCGGAGATGCCTCTAAGCGACAGCTGACCCACCGGCCGACAGTGAACCAATGGCCAGCCATTATATTGAATGAATGAATGAATGAATGAATGAATGAATGAATGAATGAATGAATGAAAGGCTGGTGAATAAATGAATGAAACTAATGCCCCGTCTCGTATCAGCGTAGTCGGCGGACCACCACCTACCGAGAAGACTCCACATTGAGAGCAGCTGGAAGCCCATGAGCACGCGCATGTCCTGGTACTTCTGTAGCAACTTCTCGCGCTTCACCTCGGAGAAGGTCTCCAGCTGCAGGGCCGGCTGGGTCAGGAACGTGACCGATAGCGTCAGGTAGTTGAGCCACAGCTGAAATAGAGAATGGGACAGTGTGGGTAAAGGCACAGCGATCGACAACAGCTCAACACAACCTGAATATAACGTGACAAGAGAAACGAGTTGAATCAATACTTTAGTCAAGCTCTTCGTAACAGTATAAAAGAAGTCATGAGCAATGTTAGTCGAGAGATAGCCATTGGAAACATAATAGACTTGCACCATTCGATTAACTGTCGCGGTCAGACCAGTCACACGTCTCAGGATATGGCCAGAGACAAATGAGTCAAACGCAGATGCGCCAGAGTGCCATGGCGTGCAACCTGCTGTGTACCGACCTGCTGGCTGAAGTGTTTTCCCTCGAGGAAGCGGTCCCTCAGCGGGATGGCCAGCTCGGTCAGCGTGTTCAGGATCACCTTGTTGACCGTCATGTGCAGCACGCACCAGTCCTTGGGGAACATCTGAAACGGACAGGCGGCGGGCCCAGACAGTGACAATATACAAATCCCAAAATTACAACATGTGAATCTGTAATAAAATCCAGCATTAAATAATGCACAAAAAGAAAGCAAAATCATTGAGCGCACATCTCGCCCCTCTCTCCGTACTGACCTGTTCGGTGACCAGCTCCCTGAAGACGGCCATCAGCCGCAGCAGGAAGTGGGTCAGCTGCTCCGAGTCTCCCACCTCGTCCCACAGGTGGCAGTAGTGTCGCGGCGCCATCAGTCGCAGCAGGGAGGCCAGGGCGGCCACCAGCCGGCCGCGCTGGCCGCCGCCCGCCGCCGGTGACGAGGACTCGAGCGTGAGCACGGCGCGGGTCAGGGTGTCGAGCAGGTAGACGGAGACGATCTCCACCTCCCGGTGCAGGTCGGCGCCCGACTCCACCTGACGGGACGGGGGAGGGGATGTATGATGCTGACATCGACTGTGTTCACGGCTGAACACGGTATATTTGCTGATGTTCTCTGATGTGAACTGGAAAGAAAACAAAAAGATATGGCCAGGATGGCATACGAGGAAAGAAGTATTTGCGAATCAGAAGTGAAAAGAGTGTCAGATGCGCCGATATAAAAATACAGCCTGTTCAGGTTTGGTGCAGACACCCTACCGCGTCAGATCACCCAAATGTATCAAATTCCAGTTGCTCCGACACATCCTGAGTCACCATCCCATCTCAGCCGATAAGGAGTTGAGAGATGAGCTGGTTTCTCTCACCCTGATAAATCACCCACATCAGCAATATGATGGTGAGTCTGAGCACTGAGCAGCAACTCTCTCGGCAGGTTTACCGAGTATGCACCCGAACTCACCTGCAGCGTCTGTAGTATAGTGAGCAGCTCCCCCAGCAGGTCTGTACACAGCCGCAGCTCCTGTCCGTGGCTGATGTGGTGCCGCAGGTGTTTACATGCCGTCTGCAGCAGCAGTCGCCGAGATTCTGCCAGAGCACAGACAACGGTGAGCCCATTATTAGGCTTTACAACACACGCACAATATACGAAAGTGTGGTGTTTATGCCAGCCAGAAAGAGCCAGGAAAAACATATCTTGTTTACCTCAATCGATCGCTTTTGTTCGCCCCAAACGAATCCATGCTTTTATCATGAAGACACCAAGAGAATAGCACACTTGCTCGCTAATATGTCAATTTCGTTGCAACACCAAGCTATGCACTCTGACGGCTCGCCGGGTCCGAACCCCGCGTGCGGCACCGACCAAAGACACTGACCCTGGTCCTGGAAGAGCGGACTGCCTGCCACCGTCCTCATGGCTGCCAGCTTGGCCTGGGCTACGATGGTGGGCGCCTCGCGCGGCAGTGACTCCAGCATCAGTGAGAGCCGTCGGGCGATCTCAATGTCGGAGAGGACGGCCCTCAGCTGGACGAACACGGCCGGCACAGAGTGCAGCATCGCCACCTGACCGGACACGGGCATACGGTGGGTAAGAGGTCAGGAGAGAGGCAGACCACAAGTCACAGCACAAGTTATATAGGGGCCACGACCACGACATATGTGACAGCCGACAGGTACACTACAAGACCAATTGGCGGCAGGTGGCCATGCCCTTTCCGGTAAGGATTGCAAATACGATGAGTATAATTGAGCGAAGATAAGACCAGCCACACTCAAACGTCAGTAATTTTGGAGGCATCACCGTTGTTAGTCCCCTATTCCGTCCATCAGCGGCCGCCCACCTGCGTGCCGGTGGCCGCCTCGGTCGAGGTGGACAGCATCTTGTTGAATGCGTTGAACAGGCTGTAGAGGTCGGTGCGGAAGCTCTCTTCGTTCTGGCCGCCGCTCTGCTGCGCGAACAGCAGCCGCGACTGGATGACGAACCGGAAGATGAACTCGAGGCTGCGAAAACACTTGACCAGAGGCTCCTGTTTCTCGGCGACCGACACCTGGTCGGCGTAGTGGCGCACGCAGCTGATCAGACCCCTGCGGACGGAATGGAGAGCTCGGGTCAGTGCTGGGACACTTGAGAATAACAGACGGAACCGAGAAGGTGTCACGACCAAACATTTGAAACACATCGGTCCCTTTTACGGAGGACCGACAAAATAGCTGAAGCAGGCGGACTGGGCGGGCGGTGGCATGGGAACATCTCGCTTCACGAAACTATGCACAAATAGACGGCAAGCCCTAAAGACAAAGCTAAGAATAGGAGCCTCACAGCACCGGCTACACCAGGGGACGGACGTTTCAGCGGTGGGCCAGCTCTCAACCAGCTGCTTACTTGTATACGAGAGCGGCTGCGAAGTGTCCGTTGACGTAAGCGTCCACCACGGGCCGGAAGTGTTCAAACTTGCTGTCCTGAAGGTGGCTGAAGATACTCACCTGTTGATGAATAACATGTGACAGAAACAGCAGACACCATACGTCCTGACATTGATAACATAACTCTAAAGACTTAAAAGACAAAGACAAATTAGCCGATGGGACTAGCAACCAATGCGAACGGGAGATCGGGTGGCACCGAATGTGCCGAAGTCGAAACCTACCAGCACTTGGAAGACGAGTCCGGAGTGCTGGGTCGAGTTGCCGTCCTCTGTGGAGAACATGGAGAACAGCGAGTCCAGCACGTCCTGCAAGAACTTGACGATCTCCTCGCCCTTCAGCTTCATCATGCGCGTCAGCGTCTCGACGATCCTGTCCGGGCTCTGCTTCCACTTCAGCAGCGACAGCAGATCAACTGGAATGGAGCGGTATGATATCGGTTATCGGAGTCTATACCGGCTCACGCAGTTCGAGTGGCATGGGTATAACTCTGGAATATGCACATAACAAGTGCAAATGAGAAAATACTCGGCATCTAAATAAGAATGTAGGGCTGCTGAGGCGCCACGACGTAGTCCATGTTCTCTGACAATTTGAAGCTGGCTAGTCCCATGACATGCCACGTTCACTCACGTTCCGCTAGGTCACCACCACGGAATATTGACTCAGTAATTGTCGGTCAGTGTGATTAACTGTTTCATGACTACGGTACGTTAGCACGATGCCACGTTTATTCCCCATTCTAGAGCAAGCTAATAAACCAATACCGTTCAGGGCCCGTTGAGTCACTGTTCTGGGACAGCCTCATAAACTTGTTAATTTACTTTTCTGACTCGCTGTAACAGATCGTTGACTCACTGTTGAGTCACTGTAACAGCGTAACATGCTGTCGACTCACTGTTCTGTGTCAGTTTCGTGGAGCAGAGTAGCGTCTGCACGCAGACCAGCTCGCGGCCCGTCCGTGTAAAGTGGTGGTTGCCGCCGGCCGGCTCCTGGGCCAGGCCCGTGTGCCAGGGTAGCGACAGGTAGCAGGCGGGGTTCTGCGGACACAATAACACAGCAGCGTCGTGTCAGTCACATACCACAGTGCCACGGTAGCGACAGGTAGCAGGCGGGGTTCTACGGACACAATAACGCAGCAGCGTCGTGTCAGTCACATAT
Source organism: Amphibalanus amphitrite (assembly GCF_019059575.1). Taxonomy (NCBI): domain Eukaryota; kingdom Metazoa; phylum Arthropoda; class Thecostraca; order Balanomorpha; family Balanidae; genus Amphibalanus; species Amphibalanus amphitrite. The sequence goes on along the minus strand of NW_024881528.1, from coordinate 922,079 downwards.
CACAGTGCCACGGTAGCGACAGGTAGCAGGCGGGGTTCTGCGGACACAATAACGCAGCAGCGTCGTGTCAGTCACATATCACAGTGCCAGGGTAGCGACAGGTAGCAGGCGGGGTTCTGTGGACACAATAACACAGCAGCGTCGTGTCAGTCACATATCAGAGTGCCAGGGTAGCGACAGGCAGCAGGCGGGGTTCTGCGGACACAATAACACAGCAGCGTCGTGTCAGTCACATATCAGAGTGCCAGGGTAGCGACAGGTAGCAGGCGGGGTTCTACGGACACACAATAACACAGCAGCGTCGTGTCAGTCACATATCAGAGTGCCAGGGTAGCGGCAGGTAGCAGGCGGGGTTCTGCGGACAAACAACACCGACACAGGCAGCGTCAGTCCCCTTTAAATTTGGAGCCATTTACAGCGATGGTGGAGACTTTCTTGATTTTGGGTAGATCAAAAAGAAATTGCATTAACCGTTACTCCAACTCGGAAAGAACGTAACTAAGACAGACTACATATTTTTTACGACCATCAGCCATTAGATGCCGATTTGAACGGACTACTATGGACACGCACCAGCAGTTTGTGCCTGTCGTCGCACTTGTAGACGCAAAGCTCGTGCGTCCCGTCGCGGATGGTGGCCCCCTCGTCGTCCATCAGGCAGGCGAACGCGAACCCGAACAGCTTCTTCTCCCCCTTCTCCTTGGCTGCAGGGTGGGGGTCAGGTCAGATACGGCAGATCGGGACTGAGGAGAGTTCAGGGCGAACAGATCGTACTGTGCCATTAGCACCTCTGAGATCAGGTCCCAGTGGGACACATAAAGACTTGCGGTAAGACGAAGGTCTATCAGAAGCACCCTGCATCTTTGGGAGGATGTAATAACGGCACACAGGTGACTGCAAGTGCAGAGCATGAGCACGCAGGGCACGCTGTGGGTTACGGAGCCATTCGGAACTATGCAAGTCAACTGAATACTCAAGGCTAGTGGACAAGGTCGACATAAAGGACTTATTGAACACTAAACAGCCAAAACACAGGAGGCAGACAGACACAGAACTAGAAGTCGGCCGTGACTCACTGCTGGAGCAGTGGCTGAACTCGAGCCGCAGGTGGGAGCCCGTGAACGAGTCAATGGGCACCGCCAGTCGGATGGTTTCGTTCCAGCGGGGCGCGTTGTTGTGGTACAGGATCAGCGAGTTGTACAGCCGCCGGCCCGGCTGGCCGCCCGCAGATACGATACACTCCTGAGAAAGGACGGATAGGCGGTTAGTGGTGGCGTGGGAGACGATCAGTTGGAGACCATGGGTAAATTTACACAGAATCAGTAAATGACTACATCAGTAAAATGACAAGGAAGTGTTCAAAACTATAAGTAGCCATAGTGACACAAGAAGAATGAGGATGGAAAGCAGAGTACAAACTGGAGACCAAACGGAATAATAAATACTACACTTATATAAAAAAATCATGCATGACAATAGCATAGCATATCCTACATAGCGCGATATAGAGCAGCGAACAATTTTCGCTTATAGCTCCAAATCCATGCCCAGCCACTGGTCAAACATCTCTCTGCGCATTTTCCTCGGGTGCTGCGCAGCAGAAGAGCCTACACTGAACCATGCAGACAGGATACTGCCCATGTCGTTACCCCGCGTTACAAGGACACGGGGACACCAGCGGTCAGATGCGGCGGGGCGCGGCGGGACTGCAGGGACATATCACCGGGCAGCGCTGAGATGAATTATACAACAGAGCGGCGCCCGGCCGGAGCGAGACGCCGACGGAGTGCCGGCGTGGTGCGGGGCCGGGACTGGCCTGGTCTTCCCCGTGTATAGACCCGCCACATTATGACTGGACACACCAGGAGCGTGCAGCAACCGCTCGGAGCTCCAGACATCGAGCCGCTGCAACTGCTGGAGGTATTTCCCCCAACGGTTCCCACTTATCTATGACAAAACTGCCCTCTGGTCAGTAGAACCACCCCTCACAGCTTCGGATGCACTCCCAGATGCGAGCGATCTCCCTCTTCCCCTCCCTCCCTCTCTATCCGTTCCTCCCTCTGCGGTCTCTCACCTCCAGCACTCGTCCCTCGTCGCGCACCACCATCACACACACTTCGATGTTCTTGCCGGTCGACTTGCCGCCGCGCTCGAACTCGCCCCGCTCGAGCGTCAAGTATAGGTCGTTCCTGAGGACAGAGGACTTGGCGTCAGACATTTATCGCTCCTGGGAATTCATGAGCGTCAGTTACGTGCTGTTTCCGAGTAGGGCAGAAAATCTGATCAAAGCCACGGCGTTTGGCAAATGGCAACAGTACTGACACATCTCTTGAGCGCACCCAAGGGCTTGACTCGCTCTCTCAGTCATCCACAAACAGCAGCACAGTACGAACCTGACGTCTCCCGGCATGATGACGTCCGGGAAGCCCAGTTTGCGTGTGACGGCCGAGTGCTTCAACAGAAGGGGACTGTCGCGCCGCAGCTGAGCCAGGCTGCCCTGGAGGAGCCGCAGCGACAGTACGACCCCTGAAACGTAGATGATGGCAGAGAATCAGTTGTCAGACAGCCCTGGAGCAGAGCGGAGGCAGGATAAGGAAGAAAGCATCACATAAGAAAAAACAAGACGAAGCAGCTGTGCGGCAAATAAGGGATGCCGCCGCAAAATAAAAACTGTCCAAAGGAACATCGGACTCACTTAAACTTCTCTAGCCGGCCCGTCAACGGCACATCGTAGTTACCCCGTTATCTCACCGTAGTTGCCCTGCCCGGAGATGACGCTGGCCTTGCTGGCCTGCCGGATGACCAGCTCGTGCAGCTGCCAGAAGTCGCGCTCCTCTGCCTGCTGCAGGCGTACCGTCAGCTCGCGCTCGGGGCCCGCCTCGGCCGTCCGACCGGCGCACAGCACGTCCCCGATATTGAGCGCCGCGCAGCCGAACGGCCGCCGGAACCGCTGTACAGCCGGCCGACGGGACGACTCGGCCGGCAGCATACGGCCCACCCGCAGCACTTGAACCACCAGGTACAGCTGAGAGCACTGCTCCAGGGAGCCCAGGTCCTGCAGGGGGGGGGGGGGACAGGTCAGCACCTGCAGCTGAGAGCACTGCTCCAGGGAGCCCAGGTCCTGCGAGGGGGGTGGGAACGGGTCAGTACGGACAACACCAGGTACAGCTGAGAGCACTGCTCCAGGGGAGCCAAGGCCCTGCAGGGAGGGAGGAGGGAGGTACGGGTCAGTAAAGCTGTGAGCACTGCTCCAGGGAGCCCAGGTCCTAGATGGAGGGAGGGACGGGTCAGTAGGGACACCGCATGGGCACTAGACACGTCTAAGCACTGAACACTGCACAGTGAACAAAACAGCAGACTGAATCGTCATATCATTTACTACGTGGATGTAGACTGTAGAGGAAGCGGTGAGCCCAAACCGCAATTCTGAGATGCGAATCGGCAAATGATCTACAATTCGTATTGGCAAATGATTCAGGCTGGGTCAGGGAGGTGTACTGGGGGGTGGGGGGGGGGGGGAGGGACCCGGTGAAATCAGCTGACAGCGGTCACGTGCCGGGGCCGTGCCGACCTTGAGCCGGCCGGCGCAGTGGGCACCGCTGGCCGCCTGACGTCACGCAGTGGCCACTGACCGCTCCCGTGCGCCGGTACTGATTCAGAGAGGAGGGAGGACGGGCTGAGGGGACATGAGGGAGAGGAGAGTGCTGAGGGGGGGGGGGGGTGAGGGAGGAGGGAGGACAGTGCACCATGACCCTCATTGAGCGGGTATCAGCACCAATCGCCACTGCGGGGTCAGTGTCGACTGTCGACCCATCACCGCTATCGGAGGATTGTTCGTCTCAGTGGCTCCTGAAGGAGGCTTAGATCCAGTCTAACTAATTAAGGACAACCCAAGGCCATATAAGCCGGTGCGAGTGATCGCGCGCTGCCGCAAGTAGCTCTGCTACCCGGTTGGCATGGCAACAGCAAGGAATCGTGTACAGTATCTGTCAAATGTCCAATTATATAACTACTAGTCTGTGTAATGCGTCCTTCACGCCAACTCGGAGGAACGAGGATGAATTAACTCTAGTGAAGACAAGATCTATAAGAGGGATGAGGCGTTAGCTCAGTAAACTCACAGTGAACACGGTAGACGCGTTGTTGGCAGGCTTGTTGTAGAAGTTCGAGGCGCCATCGCGAGCTATTTCCACCAGAAACCGCTCACTGAAGCGAAAGGAAGGGGGCGTCAATAGTCCATTTGATAGGTACCAGAACACATTTGACTGTCAACCAGCTGATACGGTACACGGAATACAAACATTATATCAATACCAAGGGTGTAATTTCTGTCTGAGAGCAGTGATAGCAACAAAGGGGTAAATGGAAAAACCGACCAGGGCAAACAGCAATGATCTTAGAATCGGGTATAACCACTATTGACGCTAATTACGAGGTACAGCTGATGTATGCTGCAGAAAACCGATCACCGTCAAGCCAAAAACAATCCTAGTCGTCTGAGCATGAGTGTAAGTGTGTTAGAACAGGTAACGGCTGCTGGGGCTACTGAGAACATTATCTGCAAGAACATCACTCCCATGCCAGCACTTCAAAGAAACCCCACTGAACTATTAGCCATAAAGCCGGGACGGTCTCCGCTGAAAGGAGCCCTTTCGGCGGCGCTGCGGCCGGTTTCCCGGAATCCGCGTCGCGGGGGCGGGCACAGCACGCCCAGTTCTGAACACCCGCCCCGGGCGCTGTGGTTCGAGCCAGCAAACAAAGGGCCAACGTCAACAAACGGCGCGGGGCCGACGGCCGACGCAGCCGCCCGTCGGACCGTCGGCCCGGCGCCGCTCACAGGCGGCGAGGCTGGGCAGGCTGATAGAAAATCACACACTGAAAACACCGCTCTGTGAACCGAGTGTGCATCACAGGGTACTGAGAGCTTAGATCTGGCAACACATTTCCTCGGACTTGGAGCAGAGTAGACGGACTGACTTCACACTTCTGTGGACTGCTGGCACAATACAGCCCAACTAATTGGGAGTACCAGAATATTGACAGCACGGCTCATCAGAACCATACAGCAATGTATTCCGCATACAGCGCGGCCACCTACCTGACAAAGCGCGCCCTCTTGGCGTCGTACAGCGAGAAGAACAGCTGCGCGTCCTCGCCGGTGGAGTACCCGAAATCCCGCAGCGCCAGGTGAAGGTTGTGGGCCGCCGCCTGCTTGGTGTCCTTCTTACGCAGCGTGCCGCGGATCTGGGGAGCGATCAAAGACAGGGTGTCTTAGTGACGGCACCAGACTGATACAGTGACGTCACCAAGCTGACTCAGTGCCGTCAGCAGCAAGCCACCGGCAATCACAGCGAAGGATTATAAGGAGTTGAACTATGAATGCATGCAATTCACACATCCAGCCAAACGTGATAATACAGTCAACTCACCATTCATAGCTTTATGAAAAAGACAGCATAAACTACACGGATTCCGTTATCTCACACAGCTATCATAAACGCATGTTCACTGTTCAGTGAAAGATAGTACGCGCTATGAAAGATATCGCGGAAGCCCCGCTGATTCGGGCTGACTGGTTATCGTTCTTTTTGCCAGCTAGCAAGGTCGGCCAAGTCCACTGGCCACGGTGAAGCCCGTAGAACGCCGTTACACACGGAAACACAGACTAGCGCCCACTTACCGACATGCCCTGTGATGTCTCCAGGCTCTGAGTGTGCTGCAATATAGAGAGAGGACGAACATCAGCCCTGACAGCGCCCGGACAGCACAGAGACGAGTCTCTGAGGTAACCACGGCAACACAAAGATGATGGACATTAGCAGACGACGCCCCGACAGCAAGAGAAGACACAACGGACGTAAGCTCAACGGCGACACAGAAATAGCGAACATTTATGTATAGTCGACTACAGAATGATGTTCCACTTTTCACAGGCGATTATTTGCCTGGAGTGGTAGGCTGTGCCGCATCACACGGACTGAGTTCACAAATTATAGCTTTGTCCCAATGCTCACAATCGATACGCTTAATTGCGTGATAAACGGCACAACTTAGCGCTCCGGCCAGCTGATAGCTTCTGAGGAGTGGAACATCATTCTGTAGTCGACTATACTCCGATGGTAGGAACCCGACAACATAGAGACGGATCACTCACGAGTAGGATGTCTCGTTAACACAGAAATAATGCACCTCTGATATATGTAAAGGCTTTGACGGCACCCCGACTGAGCAGAATCCCGAAATCCTAACACATCACGTTCAGCCAGTCAAGCTTCCCACGGGCTGTCGGTTGAAGTGCGACCTCCCGTTGTCTGGTATGTGATAGAGCGATATCTCCCTGCGCCGGCTATTTGATGAGCGGAGATAGGTGGCGTGCGTACCACTTGATGAAGTGCCACCACGGAGAGGAGGTCCGGGTCGACCATACATCCATCGACCCGGGGTACCAGGTCCAGGCCCAGCTGCCTGAAACAGGGGGATCACATGAGGTCAAACCAAGTCAGACAAGGTCAGACGCGTCATACATGATTTCGGGTCAAAGGTCATCGATAGAGGCGACCGAACACATTACGGTCAAAACGTGAGTAGAGACAACGCAGAACGGTTGATAGGAACACGATGAAATGGCGATTGGTGACTCATGGGTCAAAGGTGGGTTAAATGTCCGACAGTCTCGGGCAGGTCATTTAAATAGCACCTGGTTGTTATCAGCAACACCTGAGCCCACTTCAGAGTCGGCGCGGTGCCGCCTCGGTGACTGATATCACAGGCAAACACCGCCGTGCCTCTGCACTCGGTCAGGTGCTCGGTGGCGTCAGAGCCGACAGCTCAGCAGGTGCCGCCGCTGCCGAGGGCACACCCATCGGCGGCGGTCAGTCAGAGGGTAAACCGGGGCGGAAACGGCAGGGCGCCCCGCGAGCTCTGTGCCTCAGTGACTAATCATACGGCGCCGGACCACTGTATTCGTAATGTCCTAGTGAATGATCCCTGTTATTGTCATCACCTGGATTTGCACCTGACTGGTGAAACTGCACTAATTGGTGACACAGGGTGATGGCGCCCTCTGGGGGTGACCGTCAGTCACCAGTCGGCGGCGCCGGAGGACCCCCCCCCCGCCTGCAGGCGCGCCCCGCCCCTCTGCGGGAGGTGGTAAACACGGGGCGGACCCCACGTCACCGCCGCGGCCGCAGGAATGTCACTACGAACGAACGCCGGCGGGCACAGCAGTAAGCCGCTCTCGGCAGCCGCGGGGCTGGGTGGGTGAGTAGGCGGGGTCAGGACAGACGCGGTCATACAGACCAAAGGCAGCCGCGGCCGACCAACACACCTCAAATCAGGGTCTGGTCAGTACTCAGTCCGCAACGTGTCGTCGCGTGTCCACACATACACCTTTTTACGGCCAAATATAGAAATAGTGCACAAAGTTCAGAAATAGTGCAACCATTTCGACAGTTCGGCATAGTGCACCGCTTCTTAGGCCGAGTGCATGAAATTCAGTAATAGTGCACACGGCTCCGAAACAGTGCAAGCAATTTAAAAGAGAATGCATTCATTTTCAGTAGTTGCGATTTCAGTTTCGCCAGAGTGCATTGCTTCGTCATATGCATTGGTATTCGGCGTACCGCAAAGCAATTTAGTTAACCTTCAAGCGAATTCGGTGCCCCATCTAGAAAATATTTTTGACAACGCTCTTGCTGTTCATCAAGTGTAGCGTGGTGCCGTTCAAACAAGCTGCTAATGAAATTTTACTAAATTATTGAAATTTTACTGCTAATAAAAATTAACAAGATTTTAATGAATGTAATGAAAAGGCCCAATTTAGGCGGCAGTGCACACATTTCAAAAATAGTGCAGGCGATTTCGACAGCACGGCATAGTGCATTGATATATTGAATCGCGGCACGATATTCGCCATATTGCAGCCATTTCGTCATAGTGCAGGTTTAAAGTGACCCAGGTTCAGGCATATTAGACATATCGCACATTATTCGTCAGATCGTTTCAATTTCGGGGTCCCGCATGTAATTTAGGCACTGTTCAGTAACACGGCATTGCATAAATGAGTAATGACAATTTTTATTTGACATTCCACGCTACCTCAGCCTCCAATGACACTCTTAGTCAGTCAGCAACGCAAAAAAGTCAAGTAGCCAGCTGCACTGCTCTGGATGCAAAAGGTAGAGGGTATTTAATGTTTCATCTGGGTGCCTTAGCTTCAATCATATAAGATATAGTGCACATAATTCGTCGGGTGCTTATATATTCGGCATGAGCAATATTTTTTCGGCTTTGTTCAATCAAATTCGCCATGATGCTGAAAGGCGATAACAAGAATCCATAGCATCTTAGATCTATGGATCTTTCCATAGATCTAATCCATAGATCTTTTTGAACCAGCAACGAAGTTATGCACCCGATTCAGAAGCTCTGAATGCCACGTGACCGCCACTCGACCGTGTCACCGAGTTCTTAGAGCGAGACTAATGATAAGTTAATTCCTGAGAGCTGAAACTGCATTTGAGCAGGTTTTTGACCAAGATTCACGCTACTCTTGACAGGCAGATAGGGGCTTTCAAAAATATTTTCCCAATCCAGCAGCGAATTCACTTGAACATCGCCTAAATCGCTTTGCTGGACGCCGACTATCAGGCCACATGACGAAACCGTGCACTATGACGAAATTGAACCTACGGCTCATTGAATTTGAACGCACCATCTTCTAAATTGATTGCTCTTCATTTGAAACGTGTGCACTATTACCGAATATCATGCACTTGGCCGAACTAGAGGTGCACTATTGCCGAACTGTCGAAATCGGTTGCACTATTATACTGAACTGTGTGCACTATTTCTATATTTGGCCGTAAAAAGGTGTAGCGCATTTCACGTTCACGTGACATCCCACATTCTTCATTAGCTCCAGAGCTTTGCTGAGGGCTTAAGTTGCGTAGGAAGGTGAGATTTGTTTACATAGTCGCTTATTTATACCGTGCTGGATTTATTTGAACGTTGCCGTAAGCACATGCCGTATGTCGAAATTGAATTAACCTGACGAATTATTATTTGCACTAAGTCCAATATGTCTGAGCCTGGGCCACTTTTAACTGCACTATGACGGAGTCAGTGGCGGTCGCAGGGGGGGGGGGCATCAGGGCCATGGCCCCCCCCCCAAAGGCAAATCAGGGGGGGGCCATCATATCATTTGGCCCCCCCCAAACAACCGATGGGCCCCCATGGCCGTATGGGGCCCTGGCCCGTATTCGATTGTCACGAGGCTCGAGAAACCCACGCCAGCTATTAACAGCTCCCATACCAGTCTTTGAGGGTCCTACACTGACCTGTGAGGGCCCTTCAGTGGCGGTCAAGCGTCCACATTGACCGCTGAGGACCCGTATTGACCTCTGAGGGCCCTCCACTGGCCTTTGAGGGCCCCTAAACCGGCCTCAGGGGCCCAACCGGCGTCTGAGAGCCTCACACCGGCCTCTGGTGGCCTCATTTCTGTCTCTCGAGTCCCAAGACTAGCCTTTAAGTGTCTGTGAGGGCCCCGCACTGGATTCTGAAGACCCGATGTCGAGCCAGCATCGGCCTCTGGGGGCCCATCTTGGCCTTTGAGGGCCCTCCGCTGGTCTCTGGGGTCCAACGCCGGCCCATGCCGGCCTTTTAGGGCCCCACCCACACTGACCTCTAAGGGCCCATGCTGGCCTGTAAGGACCCAAATTAGCCTCTGAGGCCCCCGCACTGGATTCTGATGACCCAATGCCGGCCGCTCAGGGCCCGCATCGGCGTCTGAGGGCCCATCTTGGCCTTTGAGGGCCCTTCGCTGGCCTCTGGGGTCCAACGCCGGCCCATGCCGGTCTTTTAGGGCCCCACACTGACCTCTGAGGGCCCATGCTGGCCTGTAAGGATACACATTAGCCTCTATGGGCCCCACACTGGATTCTGAAGACCCGATGCCGGCCTCTAAGGGTCCGCATCGGCCTCTGAAGGCCCATCTTGGCCTTTGAGGGCCCTCTGCTGGCCCCTGGGGTCCAACGCCGGCCAATGCCAGTCTTTTAGGGTCCCATTCTGATCTTTGGGGGCCCCATGCTGGCCTGTAAGGGCCCATATTAGCCTCCGAGAGCCCCCCGCACTGGATTCTGAAGACCCGATGCCGGCCTCTAAGGGTCAGCATCGGCTTCTGCGGGCCCATCTTGGCCTTTGAGGGCCTTCTGTTGGCCTCTGGGGTCCAACGCCGGCCCATGCCGGTCTTTTAGGGCCCCACACTGACCTCTGAGGGCCCGTGCTGGCCTGTAAGGACCCACCTTAGCCTCTGAGGGCCCCGCACGGGCTTCTGAAGACCTGATGCCGGCCTCTAAGGGCCCGCATCGGCCTAGTCTGAGGGCCCATCTTGGCCTTTGAGGGCCCTCTTCTGGCTTCTGGGGTCCAACGCCGGCCCATGGCGGTCTTTTAGGGCCCCACCCTAACCTCTGAGGGCTCCATGCTGGCCTGTAAGGACCCATATTAGCCTCTGAGTGCCCAATTCGGTCTCTGATGGTCTCAAACTGCCCTTTGCAGGCCCTGTACTGGTCTCTCAGGGCTCTAAACTGGCCCCTAAGAGCCAAAACCAGCCTCTAAAGGTCCCACGACCCACACCGGCCTCTGATGGTCCCATTTCTGTCTCTGGGACCGAAACTGCCCTTATGTGCCTCTGAGGGCCCCGTACTGGCTTCTGAAGGATCGATGCCGGCTTCTGAGGACCCATACCGGTCTTTAAGTGCCTCATAGCGACACCTGAGGCCCACACTAGCCTCTGAGGGGCCCGCAAACTGGCCTATGAGGTCTCTACACCGGCCACTGATGGCCCTATTGGGCTCAAGCCTTACCTTTGGGCGTCACGCACTTGCTTATGAAGGCCCACATCAGCCTCTGGGGCCCTACCTGGGGCCTTTGAGGCCCTTCGCTGACCCTTGGGTCCAACGCCGGCCTCTGGGGGTCTGACACCGTACTCTAAGGGCCCCATTGCAGCCTCTAGGCGATAGGTACCTATCGCCGAAGCGCTATCGATGGGCCCATAAGTGTAGGAACCATGGGTGCAGTGGGCGCAGTTGCACCAACAATAATTCTGCAGTGAGTGCAGACAATGTATTCTGCATCCACAATAATCTGGAACAAACCCCCTTTCCTCAGCAACACTACTTTCCATGCAGCACGACAAATTTAGGATATTTTGCCCACTATCCGTCTTTCGAAGCATTTCCTACTGTAATGGTCTTCAAAATTTGCATTTGTGCTCAAGTAAAAAAAAGATTAAACGGAAGTCGGAACACATGTGATTGAACAGTGAACAGATACCGATGACCCACTGTTAAAAGTTTTAGCACGATGATCTTAAAAAATGGCAAAGTTTTTTTTTTGCAAAGAAAATGGCAAAGTTAGCCGCCTATACTTTTGCGGTAGTCCATTCACAGTTGCGTGAATTATTGACATAATCAATGCTTCAAAATGCACTTTTCGGTACCTTTTCGACATGGTGCACCCTCAAAGCTCTCAATGAGCCTCCGTTCGGGTGCCGCTCCCTACCCCCCCCCCCCCCGCTTCACCGGCCATGGCCTAGATTTCTGCACCCGTGCACTACGCCCGTGGGCCCCTTTCAGCTAGCACCGGGCCCCCGGGTCAGCGCAGGGGCCCCTTTGCCAAGTTGGCCCCCCCCAAACTCCAAGTCTGCGACCGCCCCTGGACGGAGTGGGGTGCACAATGACGAATATCGTGCCGCAATTTAATATATGAAGGCACTATGCCGAACCATCGAAATCACCTGCACTATTAATGAAATGTGTGCACTTCCGCCTAAATTGGGCGTAAAAAGGTGTAGATAATACGCATGGTATGCCTGGGATCGCCACTGCGTAGCGTCGGCACTTCGTCACCGCCCCTGCCAGTGGACAACCCCTCCCTCCCCAATTTCATCTTCCAGCTGCCTCGCGCAGAGATTAACTCCTCCCCATCTCTCAGCTACCGTTCATGAGGACAAGCGGGGCAGAACGGATCGGGCACAATGACGCCGCAGTGACGCCGGGCGGCGCGTCAGTCGAGACGCCGCACCACCACAGCCGGAAACCATTACCCACTCGGGCGGCCCGGCCCGTCGGCGAGTTCCGGCCCGACCCTCCCCGCCGCACCGGTCGCGGGGACACTCATACCCGGTACCGGAGACGATCCGGTGCAGAGTAAACACATCGGCCCGGCGCGGCGGGTCGGATTCCAAACCGGGAGAGGGCTGACGGCCCGGGTCGGAGCCGCTGCACCGCAGAGACCTGCGCAGAGCACGGCGCACCCGCCGGGACAGGTCTGGAACACGAGAGCGACTCCCGCAGCGCAGAGCCCGCCGACGCCGCGGGCGCACACGAGCTCCCAGGCTCCGTTCGTCGCCGCCGGCATGGAAAGACGCCGACCACATTCCGGCGCCACCGCAGCAGGCGTTTTCACTTTCGGACCGTGTCGGCAAACAGCCGCGGCGGGCGGCAGAGGTCGGCCTTCGGAGCGCAGGAGATATCGGCGCCGCGGCGGCCCGCCTCCCTCCTCGGCTCGAGAGGAGACCGGCCACCCCTTCTTTCTCCGCGGAAGCATCGCCTAGCTGGCACGCAATCAATCACCGATCGGCCGTCAATTGGCAGGACAGTGGCACCATGCCTAGACAGTGGCACCATGCCCGAGGCGATATGTAACGAATCGCACGCGGCCAGCGTCCTCAGAAGCCCGTTTTTCCTCAGAGCACTTATCTTCCGACAACTTCATTCACTCATAAATAAAGGAATAAACTCCCGACTCCGGACTCCATCCCGCTAACTGTCCCACGCCCCTCCCCTCCTCCCCAGTCCGTCCCGCCCCGATGAGCCGCGGTCGACGGCGAGCCGCCCGGAACTGAAATACGACCCTCCTCGCCTCGCCGGGGGCGGCGGGCCTAGAGGGCGGACGGGAGCCGCTGTGACCGTCCGCAGCCCGCGGTCCGACGTCGGCCGCCGCCGGCGCTACTGGCCGCCACCGTCAGAGAGAACTGCGGCGGCGGCAGGCGGTCCGACTCCATCCCCTGGCTGACACCGTCACTTTACTGCCGCCCCTTCGTCATCATTTATCTCTGTGACGACGCTGCAGGGTCCGGACCCCGATGGGGTGTTAAAATGTTGGACCGACACTCAGATAGGAGAATGAATGACGAAGATACAACGGAAGTCAGGAGACGATAGAAAATGTGCTCTCCTGGAGGCCAAAGTCCGGCCAATTCCGTACCCTTCTGTATGCAAAAATATGCATATTGACGTTTTGGTGTTCCCAAACCAGCCTGATGAATGGCCTACAGTTCAGCTGAACTCACTATTTCTGTGTGTCAACCGATTGCGGTTCTTAGTGAGTGACCGGAAGACTTGTTTATAATAGGCATCCGCTTATATTGTAAATGTTTATGGGGCAATCCGTAGTTCTCACGGTGCGCTACAGTTTATAGGGCCGCGTTTACAGTAACCGCCTGATAGCGTTTGCTGATAGATGCCTGTATTTGTCGACCGAAGCGTTTAGAGCACAGCAGCCGGTGTGGCGGCATCCGATGTTTGCTCACTCGAAAAACGCTGACGTCACGTGCGATAAAATTCGCCGACCGGACGGGAAAGCGGCCGAGCCACGGAGGCGGTCACACTGGCTCCAGGGCACTGGATGGTTCGTCTGAATGGACACTTTTACCGTTCCGTCCGTAGGGGACTGGGTCACGAGTGCATATTATGTAGTGCATTTAAACGGTGCACGACGCACTTGACCGTTATCGGATGTGACTGGTTATCATATAGTCTACGAAGGATAATTATCAAATATATCGAAACGGTCTAGCACATATCTTATCTTGAAAGCAGAAACACACCTGGCCAATATCTGAGCCAGTGCAATGTAGTCGTTACTCAATAAAAGTACCGACGAACACATTTACGCCATATTGACCAACACTAGACGTAGGCAGGATCTTGGACCTATTCTTGCCGGGCGGATTTTATTAAACCATAAAATGAAGCAGTATATGAGCCTCCCATTCATATTCATGAGCCGGTTATCCCAGTGGAAAATAGCGCCCGTCGACCGTCGACGAGAGCGCGCCGGGCAGCCCTGTGTGCAGCCGCTGCGTCCCGTCCGACCCTGTGGAGACGCCGCCGGCCCGGTGCCGACCCGGCCCTGAGGAGACGCCGCCGCCGCCCCGTGCCGACCCGGCCCTGTGGAGACGCCGCCGGCCCGGTGCCGACCCGGCCCGGTGGGGAAGCCGCCGCCGCGCCGGTGGGGAAGCCGCCGCCGCCCCGTACCGACCCGGCCGGCAGCCGGCGGCGCTGTACTTCCGTCCGCCGTCAGCACTCCGATTGGGGTCGCGGTGGAGCGGGCCGGCGGCCGCAGCGATTAGCGCCGAGTCCGGGTCACAGGTGCCGGCGCCGGCAGCACCTCAGACAGGGCCGGCGGCCAGCGGCACCACGGCTCACAAATCGCCGCTGGTGGCACCTGTCAGCGCCGGCGGCACCTTAGTCAGTGCCGTCTGTGACATCTCGGACAGCGCCAACAGTGCCACAGCTCCCACTTTATTGGTGCACCGCGAATGAAGGCCGGTATTTACATACAGACGCACTGCATAAATGACCTTTCGAATAGCAAGACGAAATTTTAGTGAGATATACGCTGCAAAAAGACGGAATTTCAGTTTCAAGTATTCAGCAATGACCGTGCGATAAATAAGGGCAAGTTTTCATGCGTCGCATCCAATTCATGCTTTCGATTCCACAAACATTTAATGAGGAATCACCAGTTTCCGTGCAGTGTTATCGCTAACAGTGAAGCGTGCGGCTGCCTTGGCTAAACTTATCACCACTGGAACAGTTCGCCATTGTGTGGGGGTTCGTGTGGAGCCCTGCCGTGCCGCCGCTCCCATACAGACGACCGCCATCACCGCCGACCGATGGGCCTTCCGTTTGACCTCTGTATCAGATGGGCTCCGACCGGGCCACACCCATCGACCACAGCTGAGTGCTTGGAAACGGCTGCCGAACGGACGGAGCGGAATATTGGGCCACTGTACGCTGAAGGGACGGAATGTCCCGTAACTCACTACGGACGGACAACACGGTCCGTAACCCATCTACAGACGGGAAGGCACGTTCCGTAACTCACAAACAGCAGACAGGAATGTCTCGCACGGCCCGAGCTCCGAACAGACGGACAGATGACAGCGCGGTCCCGCCGACCGCTCGCGCTGGCGGTGACGGTCTCTGACGAGTGACGATGGTGTATCCTATGATGGTAATGTGGTAGGATACTCCGCGGAGACAGTGCCAAAACCCTGACAGAGGCTGTCACAGTCAGCTGTCGTCAGAGCTGCCGGTGACAGTGACCGTTGGCCTCGCTGGCAATGACAGTCTCTAACAGGTGGTGTAGTGATATGCCTATTCTATATACCAGTGCCCTGATACAGTCAGTGCCAGAACCCTGACAGCCCTGTCACAGTCAGCTGTTGTCATAGGGTAGCTGCTGGCGACAGCCGCGCCGGTGGCGACTGAGCGCAGCCGACAAAAGCAGCTGTCCGTGTCACTATCCCGGAGAGCTATTCTGTGCCGCTGCCACTACCAGCACCCTGCACATAAACAGACCACCTATTGCGCAAACCTGAACCAGCGCAAACGTTCGGGTGGCGTGCCGACGCATCTTATCCGAAAATAACGCTGGTGGTACGACGATTTTTGCTGAAGACTACAGCATGCCTGTCGTTATCCCGCTCTCCCGTCTGCTTCCCGTGGACACTGACCTGTTTCCCCAGTCGATTTTGGCGGTGACCCGGACGCGTAGCTCGCGGGTTTGGTCCTGGGTGAGTGTTCCGGTAAGCAGCTGCCGCCGCCAGTCCAG
Organism: Amphibalanus amphitrite; assembly: GCF_019059575.1. Classification (NCBI taxonomy): domain Eukaryota; kingdom Metazoa; phylum Arthropoda; class Thecostraca; order Balanomorpha; family Balanidae; genus Amphibalanus; species Amphibalanus amphitrite. The sequence continues at coordinate 906,179 of NW_024881528.1, read as the reverse complement.
CAGTTCGTGCATCACCTTCCATAGGGAGGAGACCTCCAGCGACTCCCGGTCCTGGCGAAGGGGAGAGGGAATACGTCAGTGACCTAAGAACACGCCGTCAGCGACAAAGAGAAGACGAGCACCTCCAGTGACTCTCCGTCCTGGCGACGGGGAAGACAGACAGCGTCAGTGACATAAGGAACACGCCGTTAGCGGAAGGAACACCAACGCCATATGTTCGTGAGAATCGTTCAGTTCACCCGTTCGATGCGGAGATGTTCGTGCGTGCTCGTGATCGTTCACTCGTTCTCGTACTCGTTCTCTTTCGTCACCCGGAGGATCATAAAGTTATCGTTCATATATGTAAAAGTCTATTCTTGATTGATAGCGAAACGATTAAAACGGGTAAATACGGCGGTCACAGATGCAGCGCAATTCGTCGTTCTCGGCACGTCGTTCACGAAGGCCGCGTCGGCCACGTCGTAACACCGGGCCGTGTCGCGCCGGCGGAGTCGCGTTCGAGACCGTTCGTACTCAGGCCGCGTCGGCCACGTCGTATGACACCGGGCCGCGTCGCACCGGCGGAGTCCCGTTGAAGACTGTCGGGCCCCCGTCCCGTCTCAGCCCTCGTGGTAGCACAACACGTGGGCATGAGAACCAGGACAGGGGCCAGATGACACGATTTACACATGTGCGCGCGGCGCGGCGCGGCGGGCCGACCGCCGCGCTCCGAGCACCGGCCGTCTTCGTCAAGATACATACAGAAACGTATTTGCTCGCTAACACCATATACGTGGCATCAGCGACAGAGGGAGTACCTTCAGAGACCCATAGACAGTATCGGGTATCGATGGGCGATACCTCTTGAACGATTCAGTGGCGACACCGTCATCGACCTCCCGTCTGCAGCTAACGGCCGAGTCAGCCAACTGACTGATGGCTAATGCAAAGACGGAAGCAGTCCATACAAACGCCAAACGGTGTCACCCAAATACGCCCTCCAAACACACCCTCCCCGTGAAACTGGGTGGCCCTGATCGGAGCAAACATCAGATATGCAAAGTGCAATGCCATCGAACAAAAGCATGTCTACATAGACAATAAACATAGACAAGAGGCTGCCTCTGAACAGCATCTGGATGATAAAAAGACTGAAGCAGGTATGAATGAATGAATGAGGTATGAAGGTTTCACGTCATACCAGCTTCCGACGGGTCAGACCCCTTAACAAACAACTGGTACACTAGCATATGGGACGCACTAACAAACACCTGCTTATTGACGCGACACCGCTAACAAGCGCCTGATAGGCACTAGGTGTGACATTCCAAACACACACCTGCGGGGCAACACACCGACAGGATCACCAAGCACCTGCTTCAAACACACTCGAACGGCAAACATGTGAGCTTGTTTGAATAGAATTTTGGTAATCTTTTACGACTTATGATCACAAGATATAAATGCCATTCAATCCATGGAATGTATGTGGCGGCTCACATCATACCTAGCACACTGCGCCGGTGTAGGCGGCTGGGGCGGCGGGCGGCGGCACCATGCGGTATAGAATAGCCGGGTGGGCGGCGCCGCGACCCTGTCCGTCGAGCGACCTTGACGCGCCGCTTCTGCACACGGTGTCGGCACATTCCAGCTGGCTCCCGTGGCACGCGGAGGCCGTGAGAGGCGACACACAGAGAGAGGTGGGAAGGACACAGGAACGCGCCGCCTCTGCGCGTATTGTGCCGCGCCTTTCAGCGGGCTCATGTGAAAAGCAGCCACAGGGGAGGTCGGAACGGAGGGTGACAAAAAAAGATGGAAAAAGGAGAGGGGGAGGATCAGAGAGAACGGACTCTGCCTTCGCACACATCGCCAAGGGTAAACTCGGCATAATCAGACCTGGTTTATCTCGGACGACGCACAACTACTCGGGGACCGGGACGGATCAATCCGTCTCAGTCCGACTAAACCGGACCGGATTCGCTCGCTGTCTGATCCGATTCCATCCCTCTTCCCGTCTGTCGCCGGTCCCTCTGCCAGTCTGCCCCAGTCCCTCTACACGTCTCGTCGGCCCCCTGTCCTCTGTCGGTTCCATGACAGCTGAACCAGGGACAACTGAACCAGTGACAACTGAACCAGTGACAACTGAACCAGTGACAACTGAACCAGTGACAACTGAACCAGGGACAACTGAACCAGTGACAACTGAACCAGTGGACAACTGAACCAGTGGACAACTGAACCAGTAGACAACTGAACCAGTGACAACTGAACCAGTGACAGCTGAACCAGTGACAACTGAACCAGTGACAACTGAACCAGTGACAACTGAACCAGTATGACAACTGAACCAGTGACAACTGAACCAGTGACAACTGAACCAGTGGACAACTGAACCAGTGGACAACTGAACCAGTGGACAACTGAACCAGTGGACAACTGAACCAGTGACAACTGAACCACTAACCAGTAGCCCAGCAAGCAATTTTACTCCTGGCCTAAGCAGGCTGAAGTGCGGCTTGCCCGAGATTTTTAGTCGGGCTTAAGTCGGCTAGCGCTTGGACTAAAGTCAGCAAGCGTTTGGGCTAAAGACTAAAGTCGGCGTATGACACAAAAACGCCGACTAAAGCCCATGCTCTGCCGGAGGTATATGCCCTCTCGACGAGCTCAGGACAGCCGTTGTTTAGCCCTAGTTGTGCGACGTTTGGCGTAAGCCCGATGTAAGCCCGAGCAGTGAATCCATTTATATACCGGAGATTCCTCTGGGCCCAGGCGGGCTGAACTCTGCCAAGCCCATGTTGCGTGCCCTGTCTGTCCCGAGTTAGGCCATCAAAGTGAATATTATTTATACGTTGCTAACTATTCGGGCGTCCCAAGTGGGCGTAACGGTTACCACACCAGTTCGCGACCACCAGGCTCTGTCAGCCCTGTCAGCCGTCGTACGGCTCTCGGACGGACACTCTAATAGATCGGACACAGATCAATTGGCAGACCGGCACTCGGCAGATTGGCACAGACCGTCCGTCCAGCCACACGCTACCTTATACCTATACAGCGCAGTACGACATTAGTTGTTTCTGGTTCAGTTGTCCACTGGTTCAGTCGTCCACTAGTTCAGTTGCCATACTGGTTCAGTTGCCATACTGGTTCAGTTGTCACTGGCTCAGTTGTCCACTGGTTCAGTTGTCACTGGTTCAGTTGTCACTGGTTCAGTTGTCACTGGTTCAGTTGTCACTGGTTCAGTTGTCATACTGGTTCAGTTGTCACTGGTTCAGTTGTCACTGGTTCAGTTGTCACTGGTTCAGTTGTCTACTGGTTCAGTTGTCCACTGGTTCAGTTGTCCACTGGTTCAGTTGTCTACTGGTTCAGTTGTCACTGGTTCAGTTGTCCCTGGTTCAGTTGTCACTGGTTCAGTTGTCACTGGTTCAGTTGTCGCTGGTTCAGTTGTCGCTGGTTCAGTTGTCACTGGCTCAGTTGTCACTGGTTCAGTTGTCCCTGGTTCAGTTTTACTGGTTCAGTTGCCCCTGGTTCAGTTGTCACTGGTTCAGTTGTCTGCCTACCCCTCTGTCGCCGGTCTCCTGTCCTCTGTCGCCGGTCTCCCTCGCTCCGATATCGTCCCTGGGGCGGCGGCAGCAGACGGCGCGGCGCCGCCGCCGCCAATGTCGGCCCAGAACCCCCGCCAGCCAGTGTCGGCTCAGAACCCCCGCCAGTCGGGATCGATGGGCATGATTAACGCTACCGCCGCGCCGGTACCGTCTGGCCAGACCGTATCGGCTGGCAGCGGCGCAAACTGCCCGAACGGCCAGCTGTAAAGGGCCCAGAGGTAACGGCCTGCACGGAAACGTGGAAAATGAGGCACGTCGGTATACAAAGGGCGGGGACTGACGTCAATACAACCGAGAACACACGACGCCAGGCAAACGGAAAAATGCAATGCCCATGCAAACGGGACAAGCTAAGTCGGAAATGCTGGAAAACATGGAGCACTGTATGAGCTGCTGGCAGGTGCGCACTGCGCATGTTCTTAAGCCATAAAGTTAGAAGCATACACTTGTGCACGCGCACGCAGGTAGGTACACGCACGCAGGACAGCGTGGGCTACACTCACCACAAAGAGCTGTTTCCATTTTTCGCTCCACTCGCGCAGCACCTGTGTAACCTCGGTGACCACCCCGTCCTCGATGGCAGTGATCAGCTCCTGGGGCCTGCCGACAGACACAGACATACGGTCAGAGCTGACAGAGCACGGAGATACACACAGAGATATACACACGGTCAGAACAGGCGGGCCGTAATCAGCTCCTAGTCCTGCCGACGGCACACACTAACACGATGGAGCTTATTCAACCACGGGACCTGGGACAGATAAGGTCAACGGAGCCTGTGCCCGGGGCCAGAGAAACACACAGTGTCAGCTGGTAGCAGCATTCGTAAAATGGACGCGAGATAGAAACCAGGTGACGTTCGTCCGCTGTAGTGCCTTCCGCGATAGACGGAGGTATCACGGGCATGAACCCCTGTGTCAATGGTCTCCCGAAGTCCAAGAATATACTCGATATGCCGTATCAAGTGCCGGCAACCATCTTTGCCGTTCACCACATAATTCTCGTCATTCGTCTCCCCACTGTTCTCTGTTTTGTGTGGTGAATTGAGATAAATGTGCGGTTGGATGCTGGAGCCAGTCCAGTGTTTCAGACTCTCAGCTCCCACTATCGGAGGCTGTACGGATGCTGGCAGAGCCCCCGAGACCCGACCGTGACTGCTGGCAGGGGCACCAGCGACCGGTTCACGTGTTGAAATCATTCCGCGGTATTTATGCTAATTGTGGTGAATTCCCGCACAACACCAAGATGCAACATGCTGCTCATAAACATATTAAGGGCTGAGTGAGGATTCACAACATGACTGCGAGCTGCCATGCCTTATGTAAGGTGGAATCAATGACCGAGGCGGTGATGCAAAGCACCGGCCACAACAAAGCTAATCTCCTCGCCCGCTAAGTGCGTAAATATGGGGTGAACGTCAGCGGCCGGCCGGCTCAAACGCTCCAACGTATGACATAACCGGTACTGCAAGTCGGCAAGGAAACGTGGGCGTCAGGCGGTACGACTTTCCGTCTCAGCGGCTACGGTTGGCTGGACAGACAATACGGGGCCAATGGTGGCGGGTGTCCCGTGCGGTGTTGAAACTTAGAGGCCGTTCCAGGGTCGCGCCTGTTGTAGGTCGTGTCGTCCACGGCCCACGGGAGATGTTTGAAACCAAAATAGCGCCAAGATGGATGCCGTTTATGGAAGTCCGTACGGCGTACATACAGACGTCTATGGCCGTGTATGGAGGTTGCACCAGGTGGTTTTGGACGTCGTACCACGATGGCTGCGCTGAAGGCGCTGGCGGAGGACTGTCACAGAAAGACGTTTCACCCCTGTCCTGGATAGTATTGGAGGCCATCCCGGTCGGTGTTCTAGGGCCGTCGGCCGTCGTGGGAGGGCCGAGGGCGCTGGCCGCTCTATTTCTGCCGACGACCCCCGCAGCGGCGACCGACGCGCTCGCCCCCGTCTGCCCGCCTGCAGGGCGATTCAACCGACCAGCCGCCGCGCCCAGCCACCCATCCGCCCTCCGACGGACGTCTGGCACCGGCTGAATGGGCTGAAACTGGGGACCGCATGAGGTCGGGACAGGAATTGGGACAATGTTGGGACGGGCCGACTGCGCCACGGCCCGACGGCTGAGAGCGTATATGTGGATGAGCGCCGACCGGAAGAGGACGATAACACCGACATAATCCAGGCGGCTCCTGTCTTTGGGAACTTCAAGTCCTTCAGTTCAACTTCAGACGGTCGACGACCCCCGCCAGTGACAGTGGGCGGATGCTAATAAAATCCATGCAGCGGAGCTTCTATCACTTTTACAACTGTGAATCACACGCAAGCGTCAATCCTGCAGGATTGATGGAGCGGGTGCCGGGTCCGCTGTGCCAAAAGGCAGCGTGGCTCGTGGTCACCGACTCGTAGCCATTCATCAACCGTCCACTAGATAAATAAATAAACAGCCGCACACCAGCTTCACGCGGCGAGACCCTGCGACCACCAGATGAGTCCCAGTCACTGTCACTGCCACTGTCAGTGTCACTTACACTGTAACTGCCAGTTAGATGTCAGCGTCAATGACGCCAGTGTCAGTGTGACAGTTGTCACTCACGCTTCAGTAACATGGAGCCGTCACGCGAGCAGGTCTCGTACCGCCCCGACATACTGACGCTGCTCCCAGCTAGATTAATAACGTTCTGATACACCCCTTTCGGAGCTCATCAATAACTGATGGTGCCGATAAGCGCGCGTGCTGTGCGTGACGCTCCCCCACCCCGCTCAGTCCCAATGTACGTGTAATATCGGAAAATCGCACATTAAGGGTGCATACAATATATCATAATGATTACCAATCAGGGGCTAGGGGTCACCCCAAGAGGGATGGTGGGACCCTGGACGGCAAGGCTAGCTCTGCTGCTCCCCTCTCCTCAGCGCTGACGGCCTCTGACGTCCTGAGTCAAGTGCCGTCCCTTTGTCCCTCCCACCACGCTGACCGACAGGGGCGCCCTCCCTGCAGCCATGAGGTGCCGGTCAGCAACAGCCAGGAGTGTTTGACGTTCGCTTTCTACGCCGGTCGACTGAGGCGGCCTGTCTGACCTATCTTACGGCGCTGCCAGCCAGTGAAAGTGGACGGCGACCGCTGAGAGGCAGGTGGGCTGGGGTCGAAGTGCTGCGTGTCAGGTGCCAGTGGCATTGACTCCGGTATGTCGGCGCCGCTGGCGTGTAGGATTGCCTGGCATCTGCAGAGGCGGAATATTGGAAATATCACACCAAGCGCGCCATACTAGCAGCCACAGAACAGGTGGCGGAGTGTTCTGCCGAGCGGAGACACTAGGAACTGCAAGTCACAGTGACGGTGCAAGAGTCAAAAGTGACCGAAAACCACCGAGATTCCGTGGGACGATTGCCGATAGCGGCCACTCGAATGCAGTCATTGGTACTGGTGCTGTAACCAACGAATTAAGACGGAAACGATAGCAGCTTGCGGACAGTACACCATACGGGTAGCTGGTGATGAGCAGGGGTCGGGTCGCCGGCAGCGAGCTCCAGCGTCCAACAGAGATAAGCTTTTTCAAATGAAGATGGATTGTGTTCATCAACGGCCTCTGCTAGTCAACCGTTTAGGCTGTTCCAGTGCAGTAGTCGCAACCCAATGCTTGCACTACGCCAGTCGCTACCCGGGACTGCACCACTGCACCAGCCGCTGTTTCAGAGCGTCGTGCCCAGGAGAAACCATTCCACCGTCCCCACCCGACCACCACCTCCAGACCACCACCACCGCCGCCAGACCACCATCAACCCGCCACAACCGCCTCCACCGCCGCCGCCGCCGCCGCGGGCCCGATAAGGCGGCAGTTGGCATTCCGCGCCGATCGGCAGTCACGAAAGGTGGCCGGGGGTGGACTTTCTCGGATCGAATATGGCCACGGACACCCTCCCCTCCAGCCAGTACGGAGCACACGATTTAGATTACCGCCGCTGGCCGCCGCTGCTGCTGGTAGACATGCCAGGTAGACTGGGGCAAAGCAAGGGTCAAACTGAGGAGGAACCATAGGTGAAGTGTACCAATAACCAAGCATGTCAATGGACTGTGGAGTGTTGGTTTGAACCTTGCGTCCCAAGCTAGACAATAATTGAGGTTATGAACAAGGGAGCTGTAGGAAGAATCGGTTTAAAAGCTAGCTGTTGTCAGTGATAGTCGGCATCGGAGAACGATGCAACGTGGTGAGGTTGCAATACTAAACTGGACTGATGTGAACCGGTACCGACACTGAGCGGCGGCAGCAGCCAGAGCAGGAATTTCCTGGTTAGAACGGGAGATGACACTGGGGCCCATGAGGTGACGCATTGTCGGCTCATGAGTTTGTCCGATCCCAACGGTGATCCATTGAGTCCGGTAGTTCAACCCGCTGCAACAGTCTCATCAGCTTTTCAGGCATTTAATAGCATACGCAGCAAGTTGGTGACTCCTTGCTGACAAATGAGTAGGAGACTCGGAAAGTCAGCAGTTGGACAAATACAACTATTTGCCGGTCACTATAGTCTGACTGAACCTCAACAGCAGTCGTTTCGGTCACCGGCCCCTAGCACAGCCAATGAAGCTGTCGGTCCAGCAGTCGGAATCTGTCAGACGTCGGTACAATCGTCTGGGCTGCCTGTTCAGCAGCTAAAACTGTCTGTCCAGCTGCTGAAGCTGCCTGTCCATCCGCTGAAACTGTCAGTCCAGCCGTCCGCCCGGTCCGGCGTCGGTCGTCCGCGGAGAAACCTCCCGCCACTGGCGGTCGTTTCCACCCACCGAGAAAGCAGCGGCGGCCGGCGCGGTGGCTGAGGGTGGCCGGGCCGAAAAACAGGCTGCCCGGCCGGTTTTACTGTGCGCCGCCTGGCAGGACCAGGAACGAGAGCAGGACCAGGACCAGGGACAGGGTGGCAGGCCGGGCACAGCAAACACCATCCCCGTCACCGCCCCCGAGCGGACCGCCGTGCCAGGCTCAGAGACCGGTGTTTTTGCACGCTTGGGATGGTCACGAGGCCGTCTGCTGCCTAGTCGTCGCTCTCAACTCCGGAACTGACAAAGAAATGCCATCGGAATGTCCTCGAGCCACTGCTGGGTCTCTGGCAGACGCGGGGAAGACGCACAAAAATATATAAAATTAGCCAACGAAGAAGAGGAAGCGGAAGCGTCCCTGATAAAAGATCCAAACAAAATATAAAAACAGAAGTCAAGCACCAGCTCTGCAGATAACGCCTAATGCATGGCCAACAAGGATTACGTGATGCAAGACCAACTGACCGAAACGCTGTTCTCTCCAACTGCAATATACGAACCGCCAGTCTCTCTTCTACTCCATGGTGCACCAGCGTCGGCGCATTTGTGATAATGAGAGAAGTCCCGAGCTAAACAGATGACTTCATATTCCGGAGCATGGCCCGCACTGCACCCTACATGTCGAGCGCGGCCTTGGAGCGCCTTGCAGGGCCGGGCCTGCCGCATAAATTGGCGTCATCTGCCGCGGCGCCTGTCACGGGGGAGGTCGGGCAGACGCGCCACTCAGGCCTGGCGCTAGCCAGACCGGATGTCGTCGACCCACCGCGGACAGCAGCGGGTAATCAGCTGATATAACGCTGTTATAAAGCATGGTTATAACGAGTTACAGCGAGACTTCTGGCATTAAGAAACATAGTCCATTAGATTACTAAGTTAGTTCAGAGCAGAAATGCTAACACGGCGGGCTAATCAGCTCCGAGACAGAGCGTTCTCCCTGCTCTCCCGGGGGTGGTAGCTCGGCCGGGCGGGTGTCCGCTGACCCCACTGGGCGGGCGTCTGCCCCCTCCTGCCCCACATCCCGTGGTCGGCTCCTGTGACCGCCCACAATGGGCGTCTCCAGTGGTCCTGCTGCCGACTACAATGGGCCACCAAGGCTGACTCAATTAGCTGGCGAGCAGCGGCGCGGCGGAGACGAGGCCCCCGGCCGCCGCCTCGGGCTGCTGAGACGAGCCGGAGGGTGCGCAGCTGTACAGTCCAGCCGGCTGTGGGCGCGGGGGACTTTGATGTGTGGGGTTCAGCAGATTCCAGAGATCTAAGCTAAGACCCTGGAGACCCGATCACATAGAGAAAGAAGGCTCTGTGAAGGGCAGTACCAGGTGAAGCGGTCTCGTTCCCTCCCCTCCCCCTCCCACTGATGCCTCCGGTTACCTATAAGGACGGGACGATGGATGTATTGTATTGTGCGAGTATGTGTTTCGAGCGCCGCACCACCTCAATATCCCATGGTGGTAATCAATACTTAATATCATTGGCCAGTGCTCAGCCATGCAATCATATTTCGGGCCAATGTATGCAAGCTCAACACGTTTCCAATAAATACGAGCCCGGAGCTACCAGGCTTTGTCGATCAAGCCCCACAGCCAAAACAGGGCAGACCTTCAACGTTGCTGGGGTAATATCCAACGATACGTGCGGCTGGTGCGCAGTGGCATTAATGCAGGAATGCTGACTGTCCTACTGACGCCATGGCGTGGTGGCATGTGGGCGAGGGGGAGGGGTAGGGCGACGGGCACAGGAAAACGGAAACTGTCATCGCGTGCACGCTCCCAGTGCTACAAAGACATCAGTTGCTTACACCGAATGTCATACCAACATTAAAACGGAAGAGGCCTGCCGCAACCCCGGAAGCATTATGCATGGTTTTCACGACAAAGCCTAGATCTACTTAAAACGAAGTTAACTAACAAGTTCAACAGCATAAAACCAGTTGCATGCATTGGTGACGTCTTGCGACTCAAGTTCAAGGTGGGCGGGTGGCTCGGGACTACGTCAACTCCGACCGAGCTGGTATGGTAGTCAGTAGAGCATGACAGCGTGAAGGTATGCTTTCACACTCTCATGTCGTGAACGACAGGGAACGCTTGCGCTGGCGTCCTGGATCACGGCGACGCATCTTTCCAAAACAGCAGCGAGCAGAGCTGGGGAGCGCGCTTTTCACATCCCATATGCCGTTAAATGTGTTTATGGATCTGTCAGAATCCGGTAAAACAAGCGGAAGTTTGAAGATGTCTGCGGCTTCAAGCTAAAATCTTTACCTAATCCTTTCCCAGCTCCATTCTTTAATATAGCTATCAAACACTTTTGTGGCAATGGATATTGGAATACTATGTGGATAACTCCAACATCCTTCCTTCCTAGCCGCTGTTCAATGCTTTGCCTCACCTTTCGTTTCCAACTTCCAGGCTGAGATCGATAGGCAAAACTGAACGGTCCTCCAGACATTTTAGTCTCCCTTCCTGGTAGGCAGTGGACGCTCACAAAGCCAGCCAGTTACTTGGTCGTTACCTCCCGAGGAAATATCTCATCTTTTACATGCCATCGCTTTAAAATGGCTATGTACCAAAGGAGTCGTGCGTAAATCAAACTGAACAAAACGGAAACTCTGCTTTGAAGAAACTTTCTGGGAAATCCATGCCGTCCAAAGGATGTCGCATTGAGTCATAAATTTATTATGGGAAATGTCAAATGAGCTGCAGTTCGGAAAAAATCGGGAAAGTAACAGCATCTAAGGACAAAAATGTCCACAAACAATGCATTCACAAATAAATCGGGAAGAGCTTCTGCCGTTGAAAATAGAAAAGACGCATCCACTTGATTTTTCATTTTGTAATGTAGGTACCTATACGCACTGCAATGGAACAATTCAATCGACGACCGGGCGATGCCAATGAACAAGAACAGCAGCCAGTTTCGATTGACCGCGTTGGATCTGTCCGGTGTGGCGGCGTTCATCCCCTTGCCCCGTCACACATCCGGTCGGCCGTCGAGCGTCGGACACCGTCGGCTCCCACTAGGACGGGTTGGCCCGGCGCCCACTCCCGTCGGGCTCGGTGCTGGCGCCGGACAGCGACGCGCGCTCCACGCTGATAGACCTGTTCGACCTGACAGCTGCGTTCGACCTGACCGTTCGACTCTGCGGCCGACGCATACGTTCGCGTTGGGTGGAAACCGATGGCCGATTGTCCGAGCTAAGATTACTCTACCATTTTGCTGAGTTGATGGAAATACCTTTTTACCATAGTCCGCACAGCCTCAAAGCACGGTGCTCACATAACCGGAAGTTGACCGGAAGGGACCACCTTAAATTCAGTACCCGCAGGCCCAGCATCAGGAGACCGCACTCACCCCGTCCTTTACTCTCCTTCCTGTCGGACGGGACTACCCTGCAGCCCTGCAGCCCTAGCAAACGGTACTCACCCGTCCGTTTCGACGCGGCACGGTTTGAGCTGGACGTAGGAGGCGGGGAACAGGCCGCGCCGGCCGCGGTGTCGCACCGTGTAGCCGCGGTACCATCCGCCACACTCCTCCAGAATGTGTACGGTGTCACCGATACACAGAGGCAGGCCATGGCGTACACAGCCCGCCCAGCTGTACACGGCTGGAACAGAGAGACAGACAGAGGTCAGACAGCCCGCCCAGCTGTACACGGCTGGAACAGAGAGACAGACAGAGGTCAGACAGCTCGCCCAGCTGTACACGGCTGGAACAGAGAGACAGACAGAGGTCAGTCATGGCGCACACGCCCGCCAAGCTGTATTGTATACGGCTGGAACAGAGAGGGCGGGACAGAGTAGTCAGCAATGGCGCACACAGCCCCCCCCCCCCCCCCCAGCTGTACACGACCGAAACAGAGGAACAGAGAGGTCAGTCAGGGAGGGGGGAGATACGTCAGGGCGCCAGGCAAAGCAGCAGCTCTGAGAGGACAACGGGCAAAGCAGCGACTATGAGAGGAAGACAACACTCTCAGTGCAGCTTTCACAGTGCAGCATGGGTGAAATCCACTACAGTAACACACAGCAGCATCTTCGTTACAACAGTCCCCTCACATAAGTCATGTGTGTTGGTGCTGAGTGCACATGCAATGTACATTGTACATACTGTGGAGCTCAGGACCATGCACCCATCCCGGCGAGTAAGGAGGAGAGGTGACCTCAGGCCCGTCAGCCCCCTATTTGGTGCCAGAGCTCCACTCCAGGTCCGGGACCGGTCCCCATCGGCCCCGCACCTGACACGGACATGGTCTTGGTCCGAGACCCCGTCCCCGAGAACGTGATCCCCGAGAGCCTTCGCCAGCACGTGTCGCACGTGTTAACAGGCGAGGTGGCATTTCTACCGAACAGACATTTCTACCACACAGTACGTCATGGGAAACACTGCAGTAAACATATTTTATAGGCTGACACACGGTCATTCCGATACATAAGCCGCACTTTTCAAGAAAAGGGTCGTGTAGCCCATGACTCCGGTTATTGTGATTTTGCAATTGCTTAGAAGTTTTGTTGTGCCTTTATTTGTTTGTGCGCATGTCTGTCTGCATGCGTGTTTGAATGAGCGGACTGTAGACATATTCAGGCATAGTCGGGCTATCCAGTCGGACGGTTGTCACGGTGTCTGACAGGGCTGTCTAAGTAGTCTAAGAGACTATAGTCCAGTCTCACAGCCGCAATCTGACGAGAACCCCAGTCCAGTCTGACAGCCATAGTCCAGTCTGATTGCAGCAGTCCAGTCTGAGGACTCGGTCCAGTCTGACAGACGCGGTCCATTATGATAGCACAGTCCATTCTGACAGTCCCGGTCCATTCTGAGAGCCCGCACTCCGCAGTCCAGTCTGACAGTCACAATCTGATCTGAGAGCCCGCAGTCTGATCTCACAGCCGCAGTCTAGTCCGACAGCAGCAGTCTGGTCAAAGATTTCAGTTCAGTATGTAAGCCTCAGTCGCTCACCAGTCGCCCAACCAGACGCAGTCTGGTCCGACAGCAAGTCCAGTCAGTCACCTTGGAACGGACAGGCCAGCCGGCCCACCGAAGTCGACATTTCAGTCAATAAGTCGACACTGAACACTGGACAGCCCTGAAGCCAGTCTGGATAGCGGGCAGTCCAGGAGAAATCCACCAGACAGTCGCGTCAGTCCATGAACGTTTACCAGACTGAGACAGTTCCAGTTGCGTCAGTTCAGGAGCAGTCCACCAGTGACCAGACGGCGGACAGAGGAATCTGATGATGTGAGTTCACTGTCCAATCGTCACTGTCGAGACCGTCGAGGTTGAACGACAAACAACGAGCAGGCGTGTTCAATAAGGCACGTGATTGATAGAACCCGGCCCAGGTAAATGGTGGTCCAGTTACAGCGAATTTGTCGTCCGGCCGGCAGTTTCCGGCCTCTCAGCGGTTTCCCAAGAAAGCGGTGCCCGGAGCAGCTTCAGCTGTGCGAGCCCCTCCCCCGCCCCCCGGGTAGGATCAGCTGGTAGTCACAGCGCCCTGACGACTTTCATTTTTGTCTTCAGCTCAAACGCGACACTGATCTGAATTATGAGAACTGCGTTGCCTTACGTAACAGCACATATGGCTACAGTTCGAGGAATGGCAGCGCTTCCCCTCCCTCCGGCACGAAAGGGATTCATCATTCGCCTGACATCCCAGCCAAAACAAAAGATGCGACATCACAATCACATGAATCTCATCAATGTCACTTACCAACGCCGAGCTTCCGTTCTGTCCGTTTCGTCCACATGCCTTATTAGGTCATGTCGCTTCAGGGAGGCGTCACGCACAATATCCAAACTCGCACCACTGTATTTCAACCGGAGACCGCCACAACACACCCACACCCTCCGCTTTCTCGCTCCCAACTGCCGATGCCAGGTGTGGTCCTACTAACTTGTTCCAGGCTTTTAGTAGTGTTAGTTACTACTAGATATACAGACTATGATGATAAATGTTTGCCGTCTTTCATTGATAAGAAAATTATCTATGAAAATATCAAATAATACTTTTTTGTTGACAAACATCATGATTTGTGTAAAATGAATGCTAAGAGTATTAGTAAAACTGGTATAGAAGAATTAAGAGACTATCTACTAAATGGAACAGCAGCCGAACTCGCAGGACCGGACGGCGTCAGCCACCTAGCGGTCGACAATGAAGCAGGAGTTCTTCTGATCGTGCACTAGGTAAGTCAGACGATAGTCTATGCGTTGTGTGTATAGATGACGCCACCAGGCCACTACAGACAGACATCTAGCTCGCGCATGACTGGGGTATTTTCCATAACGCGATTACATTACGCGAGTGACTGAGGGGGGGGGGGGGCTCTCCAGAGCCCCCCACCCCCTCCTATCTCCGAAACTACCCGGCCGATCGTCAAAATTCAAACGGCATCTGATAGCCCTGGAAAAAGTAAAAACTGTCGGCCGAAACCTATTTTCATTGACCTCGAGGTCACCAATGACGTCACAGGTCAGTTCAAAGTAAAAATTATCGGCATTTTTGCTTGTTAACAATTTAGCATAGGCGCGGGAGCCGGGGGGGCAGTGGGGGCAGCTTGCCCCCCCCAACTCTGGGGCCGTGGGGGCGGTGCCCCCACAGCTTTGAGACGGAATACCACACTTTTTTTTGCAAATGTTTTCTTTTTTGTTGAAAAAGCCGAGGGATGAAAAACAAGTGGCCTAAAACCGGTGAGAAAACTAGATTTGGGGGTACCCTAGGTTGATCTCTATTATGATGTGCCCCCCCAGTCGGAAAGTAGTTCCCGCGCCTATGCAATTTAGACTCTGGCCGCCAGCTGACAAGTCCGATCAGGCTCATTTTTGGTTTACGCACTCCTTGATATATGCCTTAGATACCCTGAAGGTGCCAAACTTTTCCTTCGAATTTTTCGGGTCAAGGCCAGGTCATCCTAGGTCACGAAAATTGTATATCATGTATCGGTCACGTGACAAATGTTTTATGGTCCATTTTACACGTAGATTTCGAAAATAATGTCGTCTGTGTAGTTTGAGGTCATTTCTAGCTTAAGCTTCCAGGCGGTGGGGGGGGGGGCATTTTTTTGCCCCCCCCCCCCGTTTAGTTTTTTCAATATATCTCGAGAACCGCTGCGCCGATCGTCACCAAACTTTCAGTACCCTCCCGGGAACAGCTAGCGCACATGGTGACCAAAATTTTTTCCAAAGGCTATGATAGATTGGCCGCTAATGACGTCAGAGTGACGTCATTTTTGCCATTTTCGACCCAAAAAAAGGTTTCGCGGGAAGAGCTGTCAGGCCTACAGCTTTAGGGATACAGAAAAATGTTTCAGACATAAAAGGTGTGGAACCAAGAGGGCTACAAAACTGCTATTTCAGTTTTTCGAATTTTTTGGATTTTGACCCCCAAAAATAAAAAATAGATTTTTTGAATATAATAGCCAAAAAATCCAAAAAGTTTTTTGAGTTTCAAAAAAAAACGGAATATATGTGATAGTCCCTACCGCCTTCTATCTACATACCAAATTTGAGATCGATACCTTTTTTTGGCCAAGTTATAGTGTAGCGGGGCTCGGCTGCAAGACATTTTATTGTTTGTTGATTGATTTGCGAGGCTGGTCAGTCACTGGGGCACATAGGCTGCTACACTGTACGGTGATGGGTCATTGGGTTATGGGCATTCAAAGAGGATAATTTACTCAGGTTGACTGCCCGAGGCTCTCTCTCAACCCGGTTGGGACCCCCATTAAACATATTTTTAAGGTGTGATATCCGAAAACACTTGACATCACGGCAACTGCACGGAGGCGGATAACTCCCACTGGATATAACACATTCATGCTTCCACGCGATCAT
Organism: Amphibalanus amphitrite; assembly: GCF_019059575.1. Lineage (NCBI taxonomy): Eukaryota > Metazoa > Arthropoda > Thecostraca > Balanomorpha > Balanidae > Amphibalanus > Amphibalanus amphitrite. Next base: position 889,973 of record NW_024881528.1, on the reverse strand, counting down.
CCTTCACCCATGCGCTCATTCACGTCCCTTGCATACAGATAAAATGTCAGATTTCCAGTCTGATCCCTCCCTATTTTCCTAACTTCCCCCAGTGGTGTACAGAAGCTCGTTAAATGTAAGCATACTAATTGTTTAAGTTTAAAGCCATGACATTGTAGAACGAGATCCTACTTGAAATGACTAATGCGCGCCGATGGCTACGTGGCTGTCAACGACATGGCCAGTGTCGGTTGGCAGCACTCACGTGTTCCGCACGCGTGGTATTTAATGTTACCTGGTCGGCCCCGGAACTCAAGCCGGTTCCCCGCGCCCTCATGGCGTTCCCCGCGCCCTCATGGCGTTCCCCGCTCGCCCTCATGGCGTTCCCCGAGCCCTCATGGCGTTCCCCGCGCCCTCATGGCGTCCCCAGCGCCCTCATGGCGTTCCCCGCGCCCTCATGGCGTCCCCAGCGCCCTCATGGCGTCCCCAGCGCCCTCATGGCGTTCCCCGCGCCCTCATGGCGTCCCCAGCGCCCTCATGGCGTCCCTAGCGCCCTCATGGCGTTCCCCGAACCGACCTCTATACATGCTTATTTCCCTTGCCACTTATTTACCGCATCAGATCAGTTTCCAGGTCACCAGATCACACATCACAAGATCCTTCTCCGACCAAACCTATTCAGAAAGCAGTAATTCTTCTGTGACCCAGCCGTTTTAACCTATCATTCCGGAACAAACCAATCGCTAAAATTAAGCAGCTCTAAATCACCAACGTTAAACGCCCCCTACCACTGATGCTTTAGCCAATAATCCAACTCGCACGTTTAAAGTGAGCTTAGGCCCGAATGCCATCTGATCAATCATAATTGCATATTCAATCGTTCAACCCAGACAATAACCCGTCTCTGTTTCCCATCACCCGTAAGTGTAGACAACCGTGTCGGTGAGCTTATCACACACAGGGGTGTCACATGCATAGACAGCCTCGCAGCCCCTAAACGTTACGCCACCCAATGTACCCGATATCTGTATCACTCATCTCATACTTGGCTCGTAATCCATCCTAAAGTAACCTGTCCAAAAAAAAAAACATTAATTGCGACCATGTTAGCACGCACATCGGACGTTGAACCGGGTTTTCGAACTGTACCCAGTGACGTCATCAAAGGGTCGGGATGAGGCTTTTAACTGTCCTCAGACGCGAGCGCGTACGAATGGTGCACTCTGCACCGGCATGTCAAGAGTCCTGTGTCAATGACGTCACTTATCGATGGTCAAGGCAGGAGTGGATCCGATGACGTCATCAAAGGTTCCAAACGAGTCCTTTTCCTACTCTCCAATGTAAATGCATATGAATGGCACGATTAGCGCGACGTACCGAGGGCTCCGGGCCTATGACGTCACTCATCTGAGGGCACTGTTGGCATTAGGCCCATGACGTCACGAGGGTGATCGACGTGAGTTCCTTGGTCACCATGAATAGTGGGCGCGGTCCGGGAGAGCACGCGTGGGCCGGGGCTATAGCACCCGTCAAGTGCACAATTGGAGCGGCCTGCATAGCCCCGTAGGGCACCGATCGACAAAATCTCCTTTCACATTGCCTGAGGGCAGATGTCACGCCCCTGACAGCGATCGGCCAGCTCTGCAGTGAGCTTTGCAGCCCTTTACTGGGATAGAACCAGTAGCGGCCCATAACGCACCACCGCCGCCCCTCTGAGACGGGCCCTGCTCCCCGCTGGCAGTTAATCCCCTTTAATGACCACGCGCTGGGGTCGGGCGGCTGCCTTCAGCTTGAGAATGGCGCGGGGCGCCATGCCAGTCTGTATAGGGTGGCCCTCTGGACCGTCTCCAGGAAGGAGTGATGCTCTATTACGCCACGGGGTGGCGCGGAGAGCATATTTGGCGACGATCGGTGACGTGCGTCACCGGGCCACAGTGACGTCACTCAGGGGTGGCCGTCGCGCTGGACCACCTGTCAACTCGGTCGGCCAGCTCGGCAGCGAACTCGGCAGCGGGCTAACTGGACTGGAGTCACTAGCCGTCCATACAGCACGGCCGTCCGCTGCTCCCCTCTTGGGGTCTCCCCGACCAAACGGCGGTGTACCCTGTCCCGGCGCCGGTCGGCTGGTATGCGCTAATGACCCTGACGCCGCCGCGAACCGAGCGGACGGTGAGGATTATCGGGGCGGGCGCCGGCCCGGCGCGGTTTCTGCTCGACTGCGGGGACCGCTTCCGTCTACCGCGGCGACATGCTATTATGAGTGCGGCGCGCTGGACACCTATCGTACTGATCGTTTACAATCGTGATTCCTCTCGTGTTATGTAAACAATCGACACCACTCGCAATGGAGGGACCTTTCCGGGCAAAATGAATGGGAAGACGAAAGATAAAGGAGAGAGAGATAGAGAGAGAGAGAGAGAGAGAGAGAGAGAGAGAGAGAGAGGGAGAGAGAGAGAGATTGAGAGAGAGAGAGATTGAGAGAGAGAGAGAGAGAGAGAGAGAGAGAGAGAGAGAGAGAGAGAGAGAGAGAGAGAGAGAGAGAGAGAGAGAGAGAGAGAGAGAGAGAGACGAGGGAAGTGGATGATGTGAGCGGTTTTAGGGAGGGGCTAACTGCAGGGAAGGGGAGCCAGACAACCAGACATTCATGGACGGTCGCCAGACACACCGACCGACATTTTGACAAATCCACGGACCGACAATCTAACCCATTGTGACAGAAGCACGTGCAGACATTTGGACCGACAAACCGACGGGGTGGCTAGCGAGACAGGTCGACTCTCTCACCGACTGGATGACGTGCAATCTGACGAATAAACAGACGAAGGGGCTGGCAGACCGACAGACTGACAGACTGACAGGTCAGACCGACAAACAGATGGGCTGACAGAGAGACAGACAGACAGACAGACAGACAGACAGACAGACAGACAGACAGGCAGACAGGCAGACAAACAGACAGACCGGCAGACCGACAGACTGACAGACTGACAGGCCAGACCGACAGACAGACGGGCTGACAGAGAGACAGACAGACAGACAGACAGACAGACAGACAGACTGACAGACAGACGACTTATCGACAGACTTGACGAGGACAACAGGTGGGAAGGCGGCGGTGTCGATTATTTACACACATGCTTGAATGCACTGTGAGAATGGGTCAGCTTTAATGTCCGTTAAATACTAGATAACTTGAATGGTTCTCGGGTTTAATCGGATTATCCAGACCTTTGACGAACATCTGAACAAATTAACAAGGAACGAGTAAAATTGAAGCCGTCGTTTCGTTCTCAACTAATGCTATGCCCTAATTGAACAACTAACCGCATTGATCTCCTCCTTTACAAACAAAAGTCCATGTTCAATCGTTCTTTGACAGCATAATTGTTTGTCACTGACCTGGCACGGCCCCGGCACGCTCCCGACTTGCGCCCGGCCGTCCGTCCCGCTCCGACTCGCTAATCCGCTGCTCCGCCCTGATCCCTTCCCATGCGGCAGGCCGTCCCCCGCATTCCTTCCGAGAGCGCAGCTGACCGTCGCCACCCGGCCGCGGGTTGAGTGATTAATGGCACGCGGTTGTTCCTATTCTTTCCTTGGATAATCCTATAACTTAATCACCAGGACAGCTAATGATCTAAATGTGTAGCGTACTACTGCATTTTGCCTTGTCGTAAGGAATCTGAGCGCAAAGCAATTCTGTGAGTCGATTGAGGTGATATCGAACTATTTATGAATTATAAGAATAAGTTGGACTGCTTCCCATCAAACGTTCTACTTTACTTTGGAGACCGAACTATAATTACAGTTTAAAGTTAACCATAAGCCCGTCTATTTCACTTACATTACTCCATATGACGAAATGACACGGCAAAATACAAAGTACAGCGTGATGGCACGTAGAATATTTCAAACTACTTGAAAATAAGGACCCAACAGATGCTGCATAAAAAGTATTAGCCGATCAGATAAATCTGAGGTGTGAGCTACTGATTCTAAACCGAAATTAACCTGAGATATCCAAAATGAGGGCCGGTAAATGACGATAATGGACTGACGATATTTCGCAACGAGGTATAGAATTAACTGGAACCGAACAAATTAAACAGAACAAGGAACATTTAAATGCTGGGAAACTTAGCTACGGAACCACCATCACTGAACTATACGTCACCAGTGATCAGCCGACCGGCCGGCCGGTTCAGCCGCATCGCTAGCACAGACGTTGATGTGAGACAAATCATTTGCGCCGCCGGAATCCTCGTGATTAGTGGACCCATCATGTGTCCCGTTGATACCCACACCATATTCCCCCAGTCTTGTCACCTGCAAGGCCCAATGAAGTGTCCCGGCCCCACCATAAACGTGTTTAAACTTCCCGATCGCTCCCCATTTGTGATCTCATTTCCCAATTAACTCTGAAAGAATCGTTCCACTATCCCCGGTTTTATTCACAAAGGCGAAGAGATCAAATTAGCCAAAGACTTTACACCGACCAATTCTAAAAAGAAATTGATATCAATTTAAGATAACAGCGCTAATAACCTATTTCCCTAAGAGCTAGTGGCACGAATGGCAAACCAAGGTAACAAAGTGCAATCAAACCCGGAAGCCGGACGATAGGCCAGTCAGATAATTAACATGCGCAGGTAGAAAGCATTACCCCCCCCCCCTTTTCAGAGATTAAACCGGGGAGCACCTCTGATGAGCGGAGCAGAGCCCGACTCTGACGCCACGTCACAGCGCCAGGTGCCGGGGCACGCCTTCCCTGTGACCCCGCTAATGGCCCCATCGATCATCCCCACACACCACACTCACATACACTCACACCTATCCTATTGTCCCCTCTAATCAGATCCATTAGTAACCAATAAGGCCGGATTAACCACTTCAGGGAGAGAGAGAGAGACCAGGGCGGCAGACAGGGCACATGGTAAGGAAAAGATGGGCTGAGCAGACTAGTGTCACCAGTGCTAACCTTTTGGTGGTGGGTGCTGAATCTGATACAATGGCTGGCTGGGTGGCGCTGAGCTGACCGTTGAATGACGAAAGATTGAGATGCGCAGACGAGGCGTGTGTCCGGCGCGGACTGCGAATGTGACCGGCGAGCAGATCTTGGCTCCGTTCAGGGACTTACTTGTTTCCTGGCGTTAGCCCTCTGGGTCGTCGAGCCGGCGGCGAGAAGCTGGCCATGGCCGGAGAGATGAGGGCAGGCGGCGCAGACCCGTTCACCTCTGGCGTCGCCACCGACTGGACTGTGTCTCCACTGTCTGACTCTGTCTATCCTTGTTGTCCTCCCTTCCTCTCTCTTTTCTGCCCTTTTTGTATCCCCCTCGCCGCCTCCTCGGGCCATCTTCTGAATCCTCAACTTTGCTCCGCCCCTTTTCTTCCGATATCGGTTGCGTGTTCCGTCAAAATGGTCCATTTTCCCATAAGTTTGATCCCAGTTTTGAACCTTGACTTGTCCGGCTTCCGCAGCGTACCCTCCGGCAGGCCGTAGTCATGGTGATACTCCATCTTTGAGGATGCTCCTCCCATTTCGAATTACCTTTCCTCTGATAGGTGGGATCTCATAAGCTACCACCCCTTCCCACGCAAAATGTAGCCCCCGGGGCAGGCTGCCATGGTGTCGTGGCTCCGCCCACATTTCCATCTTCCATTCGAGCCTCAGACGCACTCCTGATGCCGGTCGCTGAGGATGGGGAGAGGCGGAGCGGCGGTCCAGCTGCATATGGGTCACCGTATAATGGTGCTCCATGTCCCGGAATTCGGCGAAGTCCTTGATCAATTCCGAGCTGCCTGAAATAGCAGTATTTTCTTCCTTTAGCTCCCCCTCTCCCCCGATGTCCGCCCTGCCAGACGTGCCCTCCATGCCGATGGTGATCGCAGGCCGACGCCGGCCGTCTGGTGGGGGGGGGGGGGGAGGGTGTGGGAGTCGAGAGATGACCCATTTCGCACGGCGGCCGGTGCCGAAAACAGCTGCGCCCTGCTTGCCCGGTGACGGTTCCTGGTGTTATGCTCCTGCCACTGCGTGCCTTCCAGGTGATCGCGTGTTTTTGAATGGCACGCGTGTCCGGGTCAACTGAAGCCGACGCCGGCCGTCTGGTGGGGTGCGGGTAGGGGGCCGAAAGATGACCTCTTTCCCATGGCGAGCGTCGCCAAAGCAGGTGCGCTCTGGTGTTATGTTCCCGTCACTGCGTGCTTTCCAGGTGGCACCGTGTTTTCGATGGCGCACATGTCCGGGTCGGTCCCTGCTTTCCTTTCAGAATGTTGTTCTGTTGAGTCCGGTCGGAATTTTCTCATGGTCGTCGGACGGTCATCAGTGGAATTTGCCAGTTATTTTTGGATGCCGTGAGAGAGCCGGGCCTGGACAGATGCTGTTCCTCTGCGCCCTGTATGCGCGTCGTGCGGCGCACGCAGGTGGCTGGGGTCGGCCGCCGGACGACTGATGATCCTGTTTATGAAAAGGGCCGGGCGCCAGACGGCATAGCCGGCCGCTCACGCTTCGGAGATTAGAGTGGGAGCGGGTGGCTCGCTCCCCTCCCACGGCCTAAATGTGTTGTGTCTTCGCAGCTGCCCTCCTTTGCGCCTTGCCCCGTCCCCGGCTGAAATTGTTGGTCGGAGAGGAGCCGTCCTCGCTGCTAGTGTGCATCTTGGTTTGGCCATCTTTGGGTTGGTGTGCCGCGGCCGGAAATCGGCGTCCGCTTGGAAAATGAACGCGCCAGCGTTACAATAGCGAAAAAAACTTCAAAATTGATGACGTCAAATTTTCAAACTCAATTTTTAGGAATTCTAGACCTCGTAGCGCAAAACAAAGACCACCATTAGACTCCCCGTGACGAGCTGCATCGAATCGATACCCATTTTATGCAAAAATATCAACTTTGAAATTTGACCTTTTTTGACCTGACCTTGACCTGGCCTCCACCAGAAAGTGACCTAAACCGTACCTGATGGTCTTATAACCAATACCATTGAGTTGGAAATGAAAAACTGGCCATAAAACATGCATCGCATAACCTTAGTAAAGTTGGGCTCATGTGGCGACCTTTGATGACCTTTGGTGACCTGACCTGTGACCTGACCTGGTATGACCAGTGACCTCTAATAGCAACATATGTACTAGACAACTGACGCCTTATCGCTGATTTTCGAAAAAATGCGTTTTACTCGGTGTTATAGCGCTTTCCCTAGAAGCCCCGTGAACAGTGAAACATTTTATCTTTGACCTGACCTGTGACGTCATCGGTGACCCCGAGGTCAATGAAATTTGGTTTCCTTCGACAAATTTGACAGGGCTATCGAACACCGTTTGAATTTTCCGGATCCGTCCAGTAGTTTCGGAGATACGGAGGGGGGGGGCAAAAAAATGCCCCCCCCCCACCGCGCGGAAGGTGGCTGGTAGGCCCACCGCCTGCCGGGTTAATTTAACGGAGGTCAGGTCAATTTCAGGTCAGAAAAGGTCAAATTTTGAAAATGAAATTGTTCAACAAAATAGGTGCCTATCAGATGCACTTTGAGCTCAGAAATACGATGGTGCCATTTATATTGCTCTACGATGTCTAAAACGTAATGAAAAATGGTTTTGAAAAATATATAAATGTAAAATTTTGACAATCATGCAAATAACTTGGCTATTTTTGAAGATATTGAGCTAAAACTTGCTAGAGTAGTTCATCAGTGTGTATTCTATCACATATATTCCGGTGTTTGCGAAAAAATCAAAAACTTTTTGAAAAAAAATCTTTTTTTTTGTAATTGTAAAAACATATTTTTCAAAATTTTCAAAATTTCGAACATTCGAGACAGCAGTTTGATAGCTACGTGTATTTGTAGTCAACTGATGCAAAGAAATTGGATCTAGCCTTAAAACTAAGCTCTTGAGAGCGTTTACCGTACCCAATTCAATATTTTACATCAAAATCGGCCGACATGACGTCACTCTGACGTCATTTCCGGCCAAACTTAAGTAGCTAGAAAGTTGAAATTTTAACACAAGGTGTCAAATTGATGCTGCTGCACACAGAAAAATATTTACACCGAGCTGATTTATTTTACACCAAAGTATTTCATGACGTTAGGCGGCACGGGCGGACATCGATAGCAGCGCCTCTATCGGTCACTAGGGAAAGCTGGGCTGTAGGCGACGAAATACCGGCTGAGTTGTCACAAGTTAAATAGGTTTATAGACATCCGTCTTGTGAAAAAGTTGAACTTTTGCCTTCAATATTTCTACAGGCAATTTTAGAAGTGCCTTCACATAGATTACAAAACCGTTTAGATTATTTTATTCACTTCAAGCCTTCCCTATTGTTCTTGATGATGCGGGAACTATTTCTAATTAGTGTTTCTAGCTTAGTAAAAGAACATATTGTGCAAACGATGAAAAAAGCATAAATGGAAGATTTTAAATGCAATTTTCTGTAACAAATAATGGTAAATTCTCTACACATCAAGGAAATTGGTGCATGCTAACTGATAATTTAAAGTTCTTGGGGCCAGTTGGTTTCTTCTTTTCTTACGTCGCCCCAATGGCCGCGAATACACTTGTGATAACGCCTATCGAATATTGTACAGAGACTACAATTACGCCGAATGCACCATTTAAAGTGAGTGGTATTTTCAAAAGAATGATCGTACGCTTCCATAACACATCCCTTCTTTTTTATCAAAGTAGAAATGAAGGTGGTTAGTTTATCAAACACCGTTGAGGTACAAAAAGTATATCTAGACTATAAAAAATGGGATCAGTTTATGTACACCGAAGAAGGTATTAAAACGACATCAAAGCGGTACGTTTGCACCTTGAGACCTACAATTACCTTTTAAATACTTTTAAAAGACGCCCGTTACTTCTTAAAGGTGTAAAATATTCGTGGAGGTGTTCTCTAAGTAGCTTACTGGGGTTTCCTTTCGCGCATGCGCAAAAGGACGAATGCGCGTGAGCGTTCGCCGCCATTTTTCTCAGTCTGGTCGGCTGAGGCGTGGAGCGCATTGGCAGTGCTCAGATCATGAAGAATCAGTGGTGTTTATCGAATTGTGCGGTGCATATCGTGGAGATAAGTGGAGAATAGAAGTGGAATGGCGTGACTGCAGACTGCAGATACAGCAGTAACAGGATGACTGAGGCGGAAACGTGGAGGAGGCTAGACTGTTTCGATGCGTCCGGTTGCAGGAGCTTTTTCTGAGTGCGCCTGTCGCGAAGGTAAGTTATAACCCTACTCCGGGAGGGCCGGCTCGGAATCGGGCGGGGGCCTTTTCGACCCCCTTCAGATCTCAAAAACCACTAATCGGAGCGACAAACGGTAAACGGCGTTTGCTAGTTTGTTGAAAGACCTACAACTTTGATATATATATTTTTAGGTCCGGTCAATATTGAGGTCACCAGAGGTCATCAAAAATAAAATGTTTGAAACAGGTACTTCAACTTGTGTAGTGTTAGTGTCGCGCGCGGCCGGCTGGTGATCCACCGCACAGTGGGCCGATATGCCATTCTAGCGCGACAGGGCCTGAATCTTTGAACGGAACCCTCAGTTTTTCGCGAGTAATTCGCGTAAAAAGCGGCCGATCGCAACGAAACTTTCAGTACCCTCGCGATAATTAATTTCACAGCTAACCTGAAAATTTCATGACCCTGACCTTAATGATCTTTGACCTGTGACCTTCTTTCGAGACCATGTTTGGCCGGAATCGCGATTCAGCGTATGTCGGCTCGCATTAGCCGCGAGTTTGCAGTCTTTTCGTGGTTTAAAGCGTTCAAGCATGGGGTATTATGTTGCTCCCATGCATTAGGGTGGGTGTCAAGGTCACCGGAAGGTCAGGTAAGGTCATTGACCTTTGATGACCTTGGGTCAATTTTTCGAGTTTTACATGTTTCTAGGCTAGTTTTTGGAGCTGAATTCGAATCTAGCAACCATTTGAACATTTACTATGTAGCTTTGAAGCCTTCGTAACATGTTACGAAGCTGTCAGAGGCGGTTGCCACCTACTACAAATACCCGGCAAAACCCTTACTGGTTGGCCTGACCTGACCTGACCCGACCTGGCCTAAATGTATTAAGACATCATCTATGATCATAAATAACATTATATTCGTGATCAGCACCCAAAAAACCTATAGCAGCCACCCTTTACGACGTTCTAACTGGTCCCGATTTTCCCGACTTTTGGGTCATTGACCTGACCTGGAAGATCAACCGATGACCTAGGGCCTTACAAATGGGTATCATCAGCTTTCTCTTGTCACGGGCAACACGCTCGTCTTTTCCGCGAAGCTCTGGCTCGACCAGGGGCGAAACGGCAGGGGGTCCAACGGACCCCTTCTATACGTTCGCGGCTGGAAGAACACCACTAGGGGCGAGGGTTAAGCCAAATCTGAGGGCTTATTTCAGAAAGACCGCTAAAAGAGCAATTGAATGCACTTTTCCGCGACGATGTAGCTCTATTGGTCCCCGAGGTAAGGGCCGGTGTTTCGAGAAATGTTGTTATATGCAACATTTTACCTTTGATGACCTCTGGTGACGTGACCCTTGACCTGACCTAGAAATGACTAATTACGCTATCTGGAATTTCGGGCGCTCTTTCGAATGCCACTTACTACGTGTCGCTATGTAGCCCAGGAGCCGAGTTAGAAGGGGAGTGTTCAATCAACACCTCCCGGCCCGGCGCGTTTGACGCCGAGCACCGGTCCGGCGCGGGTTAATGTTTGGCTGCTACATCCAAAGTCGCAAAAAGTCGCAAGAAATGACTGTTGGATCTTGTAGTGCAATGACTCATTGACATGTAGCGAGATTTTCGAAGCGGTACTTTGCGGTACTTTTTTTAAAAGTCTATTTGTGTGTGACATCAATTATGTGAAATTATATTTTCGTCTTTAAATCTTTGTGGTACAAATACATCATGACCAAGTACGAGTTCGCCATTTTCATGTGGTTATGTGTGTTCTGCAGACCCGGAGCTATCGTTTGATGTATGTAAATGTGGAATTCCTCCTCAAATTGTGATTGTTTTCGTGGATCAAAGATACGCTGTCGAAGAGTGCGGGGGACGAGTTCGGTCCAAACGATTCCGAAGTTCGTGTTTAAGCTGAGTTTTCGCCATGAAATAGCAATTGTGTTGGAAAACAAAGACTACAGCAATGTAGTATGATCATTTTTTGAACAATTGGTATAGGTTTCATTGCACATCCACAAAGTTCGATTTTTTACCCATGTCGTGCTAGACCTGGCGATCGGCCCAGTGTGCACCGGCCGGCCGACCGGTGAACGGCTACCGCCTGAGGCCGCCCACTGGTCACGTGACCGGGCGGTCGGGCGGACGGGGTGCGCCGCGCGGCGGCGAGTAGAATGAGCGGGAGCGCGGAGTCGGGCGAACGCGGTCTGCGGCCGGCTCGCTGCGTTAGGGCCCTTGGTTCTCTGTTTCGGGACTGTCTGTTTGTTTTCGCTAAATCTCATTCTCGTTATTGTATCTTGGTCTAGGTTCTTGCTTTCTTTCCCGTTGAGTACACGCTACACTTGCTTGACCTTAATAGGTCAACTTTAAAATTTGGCCAAAGAAGATCACGCTGGTCGCTGGATACCAATCAACGCGTCATAACTGCAGGCAAACAGTTTGGTACATTTGCAAGTCTTTAGCACCATTCATATCGTGATTTATTAGCTAAAAACCATTGATGACGTCACATGACCTCGGATGACCCTTCCCAGTATCCCTGTCAGTAAATGGCATCTGAGTCATTACAGATCAGATAATCTGTCATAATCCTGAAAGAATCCGATGGTTTTGACTCGTTTACTCAAAGCAGGACGCATTTCAGTATTTTCACATAGACTTGTAATGTAAAGATCACGACTCTGGCCTGACCTCAGGTCACAGATATGCAAATTCTTATATATAAAAATTACACATACTGGTACTGTAATCATGGCCTGAAGAGAGGAAATCGATCCGTGAAAAACTCTAGCTCTGACGTGATTGCAAACGTTTCTGAGGTGGGGTCAAAAAACCCGCTCTGGTGACCTGACCTGACCTGAAACGGCATTTTTTGCTGAAATTTGCGTAATTAACATTTTAGGAAAAGTCACCAAGTATGAGCTGAATACCCCCGCCCGGAATAGGCTTAATACCTGTCAAGACCGTGTTTTTATTTCCGGAGGGTATATGAAAGTAAATTGCGAATCAAGTATCGAATGACTGATCAAAGTACCTAAATAGGCATTACATGAAGGATCGTTAAATGAGCGCGGGTCTTCTGGCTTGTTTCAGAGTCAGCCAAAGCTGTGGGACAGCTTCGTGGACTTATGAGCTGTTGTGATCACGGCCAGCCAAACAGTGGCGAACTCCAACGAGACGGCGTCGAAGTGATTGATACAGGACAATAATCTCATAAGGGACAATAATGCGGACGCACTTGGTTAGAGTTTTTTTCTGTTGAAAAATCAAACCTGAATTTTCTGAAAACTTTCAAAAGCTGTGCTGCACTTCTTAAAGGCCGTTGTCATGATAACAAGATCTTTGTTTGCAACTTAGCACCATGGTGATTTCCTGTTTCGTATAGGTTGACTACACCAGTGCCGCAGTGCGAGTCATTATGCGCAGGAAATTACTTTGGGATTAGCGAGTTAGGGGATCACTGAGACAGTAGAATTTGATTTGATTATGTATCTGGTGTTGGATGTTTCCACTTCATTTAGTGTGTTTCACGCGTTGCTGCTGCTTAAGTTTTTGGTGTACCCTTTGTTTAACCCTCGCCCTGGCAGGGGGGGGGGTCGATGCGACCCCCCCTAAGGTTTTTCGGAGATAGCGTAAAAACGGCGGCGCGCAGCGCCGCCAAATCTGGCACAGCCTATGGGGCAACCTTTTTACATATGACCTGAAAATTTCAGGTCCGGGTGACCTTGGGTCAGGTCACCAGGTCAGAAAAACCGGTACAAGGTCATGGTCAAATTTCAATTTTCTTTTTGCACCTGCCCAACTCACAGTTTTGGACTGATTTCCTTCAAACTTTCAGGATGTGCTAAGTTCACCGAGTTGTATAACATATAGTTCGGGTTTTTTGAGGTCACTGACCTGAGGTCAGTTAGAGGTCATTACGTCGTAATGTTAAGCCTATGGGAAAATACTAAATTCGGAAAATACTGGAGATATCCGCTTCGTTCTATCACTTTGTGCTTTGAAACCACAGTACTTAACAGCAGGTCACTTTGTGCTTCTTTGTTTGGTGTACTTATCCATGGGTCAGGTCAAATGAGGTCAACTGAGGTCAAATGACGTTTTTGCCAATAACTTGGCACATAATGACGCTAGAGCTTAAAAAATGGTATCATTGTGTTCCTGGTGATCAGCCGAATCGAATGATATGCGATATGATGCAATTTGCTTAACTTGAACTTAATTTATTAATTTAAGTTAACTTAAAATTTAAGAAAAACTTTAAGTACACTTAAGCAAGTTAAAAAGTATATCGTTCGACGCGCCGTGACGTGCTGAGTTCAGTGGTGCTTTTCTTTTTGCTCTATCTTAATTAGATCAAAAGTTATAAGCGAAAAACTTTTGACCTGTTTTTAGCGAAATTTTTACATTTATACCCCCCAAAACCCCCCTAAATATTGACCTAAAGCAACCAAATTTGCACAGGGGCGAGAACTCCAGGGGGCCCACCTACCTACCAAATTTGGTGTTTCTAGGTGCCATAAGAGCCAATCGCGAGGGGGGGGGGGGGGGTCGCATCGACCCCCCCCCCCTGCCAGGCCGTGTTATGAAAAATGCCCTGCCAGGGCGAGGGTTAAGGCATTCGAAGGCACATTTTCTGTTCCACTTGTGGTTCTGCGTTCTGTTCTAACTCCTACAATAGGTGACAAATTGTTTTGTGTTTATTAGCGGATGTCTTATTTTGCGAAACAATCGAACCTTGAGCTTGTGCATCGCGAGATGCAAAAGTGCTAACTTAGCCGTAAATAGTGATTTTCGATTTCGTTATACTTGGCTTACGACACCAGTGTTTCAAAAATGCGAATAAACATGTCTTGCATTCGTTGAGGCACTTTGTTTGGACATTTGCAGGAAGCTACGGATGTTATGTATCCTGAAATATTAAGATTAGTCAACGGTATTATTTTAATATGCACGTGTTTTAATACCTATAATATGGTTTATAAAAGTAAAATCGTTGTATTAATAGAATCGTAGAAGTATATTTTTAGTAGATGAAGAGTGTTTTCGTAGATATACCATGGGTGTAAAAAACCTCCTTCAACTGCTCAGATACACTGAGAAAATTTAAAAACGGGGTGGGGTGTTTTGCAGTGTATGATGAGTGTCAGACACTTTTAAATGTGTACTGTGACACTTATTACAGTGTCATGAAGCCTGTCATACACGGTTAAAGGTTTAGACACCCTCAAAAACTCCCTTGGGTATGCAGAATAACCATTTACCCATGGGTAAGTGGTTATTCTGCATACCCAAGGGAGTTTTTGAGGGTGTCTAAACCTTTAACCGTGTATGACAGGCTTCATGACACTGTAATAAGTGTCACAGTACACATTTAAAAGTGTCTGACACTCATCATACACTGCAAAAACACCCCACCCCGTTTTTAAATTTTCTCAGTGTATGTACTATTTGTTGAAAAGGTCTTCTAGGGTGTTTTTTAACCGCGTAAACGGGGTAGCGAAAGGGTAATAGCATACTTTTAAAAAGAGCTTCAGGGTAATTTAACACCGTTAACGTTATATCATGGTGTAGTAAAACACCCAACCCTCCTAACAGTGTTCTATTACCTTCTTCTTGGTGTTCATTTAGAAGCCAATGCGAGTAATTTAAGCGGGGAAGGGACTAAATTAACCTTCCTCAAGTGCTCAGATATGTACTGTGCAATTACACCGCTAACGGTGTCAATATTTCTTTGTGTGTGAGGGTATTGCAAGTTTCGTGCTGATCTGTGAAATGGTTTAGAAGATATTGCCGAAAAAGAAATATAGAAGATATTGACTGGGGGGGCCTCTGTAGAGCCCCCCCCCCCAGTCATGCGCGGGCTAGATTGACGTGGCTCGAACGAAGATTACTTTACCGTCGCATGTGTGCGGCGTTTGCCCACACCGTTCCGTGCTTCTATCCTCAGGATACTGCAATGCTTCTCCTCACGCCGCAACCCCCTCGGGGCTGGACAGGCAACTTTATCTCATGCGGGCTGCTCCCTTGGAGCGGCACCGCTGCTCCCGAGGGAGCGCACCTCGTAGCCGGGTGCAGTGAGTACGTACCTTGGGGCTGGGTGGCCTGTCCTCTGGACGGGCTCAGACCCGGTGACTCACTATAGGGTGCCTGCCCAGACCAATGTCTCCCCCTATATCCTGTCCCGTCATCCTCCCGGCTCTGAAATGGTCTCATTGGACCGAAAGGGCCTAACCCAACAAAACAAAACAAACACAGCGACGTTTGCCACTTGCCAGCTTCTAACGTTTTTTTTCGGGGGGGGGGGTCGGTTGGACCCCCTTGCTGTTTGGCCCCTGATCGAGCTAGAGCTTCGCGGAAAAAACGAGCGTGCTGCCCGTGACGAGAGAAAGCCGATTATACTCAATTTTAAGGTCCTAGGTCATTGGTTGACCTTCCAGGCCAGGTCAATGACCCAAAAGTCGGGAAAATCGGGACGTGCTAGAAAGTCGTTAAGTGTGGCTGTTGCGGGGCTTTCGGGGTGCTGATCACGAATATCGTGTTAGTTTTGATCACAGATGATGTCTTCAAGCATTTAGACCAGGTCGGGTCAGGTCAGGTCAGATCAACCAGTAGGGGTTGTGACGGGTATTTGGAGTACAACGTGTCGACTGCCTCTGACAGCTTCGTAACATGCTATGAAGGCACCAAAACTACATCGTAAATGTTCATATGGTTTCTAAATTCGAATTCAGCTAAAAAAAACTAGCATGGAAACATGGAAAACTTGAAAAAGTGAGCCGAGGTCACCAAAGAAAGGTCAATGACCTGACCTGACCTTCAGGTGACCTTGACATTCACCCTAATGCATGGGAGCAACATCAAATCACATGTTTGAACGTTTGAAACCACGAAAAGCTTGCAAACGCGCGGTTAACGAGCTGTCATACGCCGAATCGCGATTCCGGCCAAACATGGTCTCGAGAAATAGGTCACAGGTCATAGGTTACTGGGGTCAGGGTCATGAAATTTTTAGAGTAGGTGTAAAATTGATCAACTCGAGAGTACTGAAAGTTTCGTCGGGATCGGCCGCTTTTTGCGCTATAAGGGCATCCGACCCCCCTATACATGCGAGAGTTACTAATACAAAACTACGGCTCGACCCGTATAGTAAAGTGTCCGTCCAGCTTCAACTGCCCAGTTTTCTAAATATCGTGCACTGCCCGTGGTGATACTCCGGCGTAAATCAGTATCGACATGAATGAGTTGGGTAGCCGTAGGAAACCGTTTCATCAAAGTAAAATGACATTCAAGCTCCATTTCTGATCATAATCTGCTTGTTCCCGTAAGCAGGCTGCTAGTGCTACAGCACTACCTACCAGTAAAACGCCTTTTGGGCGAAGAACGAGCGAGCGAGATAGTGAGCCCTGCACGTGCGGAAGGGTGAGAAGGTACAGTCCACAGCAGAAGTAATGGGGGTTTCAGTCATGGGTATGTTCTGCTTCAGAAGCTTAGGAACGACTAGCCAGACTACAATGAATCTTTGAATGTAGCTTATATGTATCGTCACCCTTGCAGCTGCAATTTTAGCTATTGACATCTTCTTTTCGATCACTCCGCATTAAATAATCGCCAGTCAAAGCCAATCGTTGAGATTAGTAAAACCCTACATTACTTTAGCGGTGGGCTGTACTTCCAACGGGCTTGTGCAAAGCACCCTTCTAACCGGTCGCTAGCGGTGTGCCAAATTTGAACGCAATCGGCCCAGCCGTTCCCGAGATCTGGAAGCGGCATTTTGCACGTGCGCACGTGCAACTGGGGTCTAAACTGACTTTTGCACGGCACCCTACTAACTGGTCACCAACCGTGTACCAAATTTGAGCGCAATCGGCCCAGCCGTTCTCGAGATCTGGAAGCGCCCCCTGCACGTGCGCACGTGCAGTAGCACCCTAACCGCACCCGATACAGCTACCCTATAAAAATTACCGCATGACAATCGCCCAAGCGGCTGCTGAGATATGAGCCTCTCAAAATCACTACTTTTGCAAAACAGCTTGAACACCCTTGACTTTTCACGTGGCACGTGCCACGACGGTCACTGAGATGTATCAAAAGTAGTCAATTACGGGGTAAAAGGGATGGGGCTACCCAGCAAAAGAGACCGCAGGCCAATCGGTCTAGCGGTTGCTGAGATATAAGCCTCTCAAAAGCGTTACAGGCCGGGCTGGGCCGCTCATACTGAGATTTTTCCGTTGTAGGTATTGAAAAGACTCGCTTCGCTCGCTGCGCTCGCTCGCTCGTAATAAGTTTCACTTATGTACATATTTTCTCAAAATCCGTATGTTACCTGCCTGTTGTCTCTCCGTTTGCTTGCCTGTAAGTGTTATGTTATTGGTAGGTGGTGGTGAGCACTTGAAGAGAGGTAAGCACGATTCTACCCCTGGCTCGTGGCTAGTTTTATCTGTTTTCTAAAAAAAAACGGCTGGATCAAACCAGCCGTAGCCACTAGCAAACCTGTGACGTGTTCAGTTTTGGTGACGTCATCGCGTGAATAGTGTTTTTTTTTTCTCTCAGGAAACCACTTGACGAAACATATTGATTTGGATTTTTTCCCTAAGATTCGGGAATACTGAACCCGCGCCCTAAGGGAAGCGGGCATTTTGCCCCTCCCCTGGGGTTTTTCTTGAATGGTGAAAAAACGGCGACGTGCAGCGCCGCCAAATTACCAGTACCTACCTTTTGGAAGTTTTTGGACATCAGTTTGACACCTTCATACAAAGTTTCAAGTCATATTTCATCATAGGTCAAGTCATAGGTCATCAGGGGTTATTGAGGTCAAACTGAGGTCATGTTCGAGACCTCAGTTCGTCAGAGTTAACCCGCGCCGGGCCGGTGCTCTGAGATTCCGCGCCGGGCCGGGGGGGGGGGGGGTCTGAACGATTCCATGACAAAATATCGAAACGCAAAATATCGAATCGCAAAATATCCAACGCAAATTATCGAAAGCAAAATATCGAAATCGCAAAACATCGAAATCGCAAAATATCGAAATCGCAAAATATCGAGTCGCATAATATCGAAATCGCAAAATATCGAAATAGCAAAATATCGAAATAGCAAAATATCGACTCGCATAATATCGAAGTTGCTAAATATCGAAATGGCAAAATATCGAAAGACAAAATATCGAAAAGACAAAATATCGAACGCCAAATATCGAAAAGACAAAATATCGAAAGCAAAATATCGAAAAGACAAAATATCGAGTGCAAAATATCGAACAGACAAAATATCGAAAGCATAATATCGAATCGAAAGGACAAAGTATCGAATGCAGAATATCGAACACACAAAATATCGATAAAGCGAAATATCAAAAAGACGAAGGCATAGGCGGCACCAAGGTGTGATAATTGACGAGGCACCAAAACTTGATTCCATGACAACTGAACCAGTGACAACTGAACCAGTGACAACTGAACCAGTGACAACTAAACCAGTCACAGCTGAACCGATGACAATTTAACCAGTGAACAGCTGAACCAGTGGACAACTGAACCAGTGGACAACTGGACCATTAGTTGATTTAACCTTATTGGCGCTTCAATAGAAGGAAACAGTTACATTTGATCTAAAATAATAATCAAATCTAATCAAACCTAGTCAAGCCTAACCCAACCTAACCTAACCCAACCTAACCTAACCCATCCCAACCCAACCAAACCTAACCTAGCCCAACCTAACCCAACCCAACATAACCTAACCTAACCGCTAACCTAATCTAACCTAACCCAGCCCAACCCAACCCAGCCCAACACATCCTGTGATGCCTTTTTTTGCATATCAAAGCAAGAAGTGTCGTAAACGTCAATGCATCAGCGATTCTTTTCAATATTCTGCTTTCGATATTTTGTCTTTTTGATATTCTCCTAACCGATAATTTGTCTTTTCGATATTCTGCATTCGATATTTTGTCTTTTCGAAATTCTGCTTTCGATATTTTGTCTTTTCGATATTCTGCATTCGATATTTTGTCTTTTCGATATTTTGTCTTTCGATATTTTGCCTTTTCGAATTTCGATATCTTGTCTTTCGATATTTTGTCTTTCGATATCCTGTCTTTTCGATATTTTGTCTTTTGATATTTTATCTTTCGATATTTTGCAGCTTCGATATTATGCTATTCGATATTTTCCGGTTTCGATATTTTGCGATTCGATATTTTGCCATTTCGATATTCTGCTTTTCGATATTTTGCAACTTCGATATTTTTCCATTTCGATATTTTTCTTTCGATATTTGTCACTTCGATATTTTACCTTCGATATTTTGCGATTCGATATTTTGCATTTCGATATTTTGTCCGGAACACGTCTGAACGATTCCATGACAAAATATCGAAACGCAAAATATCGAATCGCAAAATATCGAACGCAAATTATCGAAAGCAAAATATCGAAGTCGCAAAATATCGAAACCGCAAAATATCGAAATCGCAAAATATCGAGTCGCATAATATCGAAATCGCAAAATATCGAAATAGCAAAATATCGAAATAGCAAAATATCGACTCGCATAATATCGAAGTTGCTAAATATCGAAATGGCAAAATATCGACAGACACCCCCCCCCCCCTTTTCTAACTCGGCTCCTGGGCCACGTAGCGACACGCAGTAAGCGGCAATCGAAAAAACGTCTAAAATGAGGACGAAAACACTCGGTCATTTTTTGGGTCAGGTCAAAGGTCAGCTCACGAGAGGTCACCAAAGGTAAAATGCTGACTAGAGATGTCAATCGGATACCAACTTTTTGGTATACCGATACCAAACCGATACCAACTTGGTATTCGGTATTTCAATCCTAATGTACTTGGTATTTTGTTGGTATTATGAGCCCTCACTAATGTATAAAAAGGCTGAGAAATTGGTAAAAAGTCGGTATTTCCCTCATGTTATGAAGTTGGTTCGGTATCGGTATTTCCTTACGGTTTATGTTGGAATTTGGTTTGGTATCGGTATTCAGATGTTCTGTAATTGACATCACTAATGCTGACTATTTCAACATTTTGGAAACTGCCGACGACGGCTATCTCAGGAACCGATAGAGCTACAGCGCCGCGGAAAAGCGCATTCGATAGCCCTTTTACAGGCCTTTCTGAATTTTGTTCTCAGATTTGAGATTTGACCTATGGTCAACGGCTTAGCCTCCAGAGGGCAAAAACTCCAAAAATAGCCGTTTTAACGAAAAATGTTTTTTTTTTCGGCAATAACTTTTGACTCAAAAGAGCCATGGCATTACTTTTGACAGCATCGTGTTCCTCTCGTCGACACGCGTCGAATGAACTATAATTTGACCTTGAAAGGTCAACTTGAAAATTTGACCTCAGGTCAAGGTCATCACCTGACCGGAAAAGGTCATGTTGCATATCAGTCGATCCGCAACGTCGAGCCGAACACATCTAACGCGTTTTTAGCGCTCTAGCACGCCTCTATCAGAAGGTATTAGCGAAAAACTGTTAGATTCTGTTCGTGACCCGAGATGACCTCGGGGACATAACAAGGGGTCAGAGTTGTCATTTTCCGGTTCAGTGTGTCAATTTTAACTACATATCGATGTTTGAGAGTGTCTAGAATAGCGTTCGTGCAAAACAGACACTTTTCAATTTTCTGCCATTGACCCTGTACCTAATGGAGAGGCCGCAAAATTGACCTGACCTTAGGTCACCGATATCAAAATTCCGAGGTCAACATTTGATAGATAATGTTGCCCTAATCAATCGCTGAAAGTTTCAAGGCAATCGATCAGTCGGTGTAGCTATGACGAGCATTCTTATTTTTTCTGAGGTGAGGTCACTTGGCGTGACCTGGTGACCTGACCTAAGGCGACCTGGGTCTGAAATTTTTACAACATGTGCGGAAACGATGCACAAACAAGTGTGACAAAAACGGCGGCATTCCGCGCTGCCGTTTTTGAGATATCTGCGAAAAACCTAAGTGGGGGGGGGGGGTGTTCAAACACTCCCCCCCGGCCCGGCGCGGTTTAACAAGCAATTTCAAAGTTCTTTATATGATCGTGTAGAGAAAAGACGGCGCTACAAAACTGACCTCTCGGATTTTCAAAATTTAGTGATTTTGACCCCCCAAAATAAAAAAGTTGATTTTTTTTTATAAAATAGCAAAAAAACAAAACAAAAGAATTTCGAATTTCGAAATAACGGAATACGTATGATAGTCCCTACCCTCGTCTATCGATTTACATACCAAATTTTAGATCGATACCTCCTTTTGTGGCCAAGTTATAGCGAAAAAACTGCCCAAAATTGATGATGTCGAGTTTTCTAACTTTTTTTAGCAATTCTTGATCACGTAGCGCAAAACAAAGACCACTGTTAGACTACCCATGACGAGCTGAATCGAATCGACACCTATTTTATGCAAAAATATCAATATTGAAATTTGACCTTATTTATTTATTTATTTCACATAATCCGGTCATTCCACATTACAGGGATATTCATAGACCGTCGTCATGCATGATAATCACACACGGTAAATCGCGGCACGAACCTGGCGTTTAAGCATGCGTATTGAAGTGACATGGATGTTTTCACTGATAACGAATTGGTTGTAAAGGCTAGCGGCACGATATGTAAAAAGTCTCTTTCCATGGTTGTTATGAGCACGTCCTGGGTTCAAGTGATCTGACTGTCGAGTTGTACGATGGATGGTCTCATGATTGTATGAAAGACTAGATCGAATTGCACATGGTTCACCGCTCGTCAAAATCTTATGAAGCAAACATATGTCAGAGAATTTCACAAACTGTTGAGCATCTAGCCATTCCAAATCGCGAAGTACATCAGATATGTGATCGTATTTGCGGCGGCCTGACAGCACTCTAGCGGCGAGATTAAACACTTTTTGTACTTTCGCAATCACAGTCAGGTTAGCACTGCCATAAACTTGTACACAATAGCGGATATGTGAAAACACGAGCGCGTCGATCAGGCGAGGTAAGACATCAGGTGGTAAGATATGTTTAGCATGTGAAAGAGCAATGAGTATACCTATACATCGGCTGGTAACACGAGTCACATGCAGCTCCCAGGACAGAGTCTGATCCATGATTACGCCGAGGTTTTTAACGCTGGATGAACATTGAAGCTCCTGGTTCATGAAACGAATTGTGGGAATCACGCTAATTGCTTTGAGTTGGCGCCTATCCCCGCATAAAAGAATCTCACCCCGCGTTCGATGTCTCTGGGACGACGAATATTCTACGTCGTCCGGCCAATCACGTTCCATAACCGCAGCCGAGCCCCCGCGCTGACCTTGAATGGGATTGGCCGGACGACGTAGAATCTTCGCCGTCCGAGAGACATCGAACGCGGGGTCAGTTTTACTCGCGTTTACAAGCATTCCATTTTGCATAAACCATGTTTGTAAAACATTTAAGACACTTTCTAGAGAGGTTTTCATATCTAAAATCCTAGCACGGGGTCCTGTGATTGCGATCTGAGTGTCGTCAGCATATCTAACAAATGTTATACGGAAACCATTGAGCTCGGTTGGGACATGACATGCAATGTCGTTGGACGCGATGTTGAACAGTAGCGCTCCAAGGCACGTCCCCTGGAAAGTGCCGATGGAAATGTTCAGAGGCGCCGACAGTGTATCGCCAACCCTTACGCGCTGCGTGTGACCTCTCAGGTAGCTTTTGAACCAGCCGGGTGATACCTGATGTTGCTGTAGCTTTGTCAAAAGGTTGGCATGGTCAATCACATCGAAACAGCGGCTCAGGTCTAGCAATGTTAAAATCGTCACCTCTGATTGATCCATGCCTCGTAAAATCGCATCTGTTACTGTTAAAAGCGCCGTACAGGTTGAGTGTTTAGCTAAAAATCCATGCTGGTCAGAGTTTATGAGGCCTTCAGCGTTTAAGTATGAGACAAGTTGCTCGTGAACAAGCTTCTCGACAAGCTTACATATGGTCGGCGTGAGTGTGATGGGTCTGAAGTTCGAAACGACAGCGGGGTCGTCTCGTTTATGGAGAGGTAATACTACTGCCCTTTTCCAGGATTCGGGCACGGTTTCTGAGACTATGCTTTTATTTATAATTCTGAGAAGTGTTCTACCTATAGTACTAAATGTTTGCTTCAATATAGCTATCGGTATGTCATCGTCAGTGGCTGCTGATTTGTTTGGAAGAGAGAAAAGCACTCGTCGCAGCTGGTCGAGTGTCACAGGCATAAGGTTTAATTTGCCGGTGTTGACTCGAGGGAGACGTGTGTTTAGTGGTTGTCTCCCTGATTGTGTGTAGTCACTCATGACCTTGTCCCTGGTTTCTGTGCCAATGGATGTAAAGTAGGCATTCAATTGATCGGGTGTGAGATTGACAGGCTGCGTCGGTGGTCCGCGCCTTGGGGCAATCACCGGCCGTAATTGGCGGTACAGCTGCGATGGAGGGGAGCCTCTTACGCGCTGTGAGATGTCATCGCGTCTGTCCCTTCTAATGGCCCTTTTGACAGCAATGTTGAGTCGCCTGTACGCTTCCATGTTCCCGTCTCGCCTCGCTTCTCTACGCTGGGCCATTAACTCTAACGTGTCGTCACTGACGGGCGGTGGCGAGGGGTTATGTACACGGAAACGTCGGATGGGGGCATGCATATCTAAGATGCGGTTCACCTGGTCACTGAAACACTCCCATTGACGTTCACACGTGTCGTCACGCCGCACGGTCACATGCCAGTCCGTGTTACGCACATCAGTGATGAGATGGGACATGTTCATAGCGCGCCAGTTACGGCCAGTGCGATATGCGGGCCGAGATTTAGTGCGCTGGATAGAGGTCCGTATAGTCACTCGCGAGTGGTGAGATGAGATATCACTGGGCTGAACAATGCATGATGATGTCACATCCTCTCCACACAGTTCATTCGATATCAGCACAACATCGAGCACTCAGAGTGAGTGTCGCCTCGGTGGAAAGTCGGCACTGTTACCTGGTTGTTTATGCCGTATTTCTCAAGCTCTTGAAGGCGTTTGTGTGCGGCTGGATTCGTGTTGGAGTCGGAGTTGAGGTCTCCCAGCAGAATGAGATTCTGCGCGGACTCGGCTGCGATGGCGACTTGCAGCTGGTCTTCAATGTCATCGTTATAGTCGTTGTTGATTTGGGATGTCGACGTAGACGGAGGTCGGTAGATCAGACAAACGGTCACCGATCGTCTCTTGCTTACTTTTACTTTCAGCCAGCACGTGTGGTGAGAGACAACCGGTTCACCTGCAAGTCCTCTCGAACATAGATGGCGACACCTCCGCCCGATTTCTTCCGTCCGACTAGTCTGTCCCGCCGGTAGACCTTGTAGCCGGGAAGACTGACCAGGTGGTCTGGTGTGCCGGTTCGTAGGTGGGTCTCAGTGAAGCTTAGCAGAGGATGTCTGCGCCTCCATCCTGTTGGTGTTCGGCTCTGATGTCTGGGAGCTTTGGCAGGATCGACTGAACGTTGAGTAGCTCCACAGATATGCCATGTTGAGCAGGGCGGGCGGGCCGCTCACCAGGTGGCGGTGGCGCTGCGCGGAGAGCCCGCTCCGTCTGCCGCATGGACAGTCTGAGAGGTGAGACCAGGGTCGACTCGGGACGAATCTCCGTTTCGCACCTGGGTTGTCGGTCGTCGGAGACGATGACAGGTATCCGACGGGTTGATTTGCGACCAGCTCGCACGCCTCGTCGACGGCTCCGCTTCTGTATCCCATAATGGCGAAGCCTCTCTCGCACGGCTGCTGGCGGTGGCGAGACGAGTGGCGAGTCTCGCAGTTGCAGTAGTTGGACTCGCGGATAGATGACGCCAGTGTCGCGCTGGTCGAGCGTGACCCCAGTGACCGATCCATCAGGGCACAAACACTCGCACTCAGCTGACTGCATTGAGCGACAGTCTCTCTCAAGGTCACAGGCAGTGGCGATCGGTGAGACGAATGTGGCGCAGTGCCAGCAAGATGAAACAGCTCCGCACGTCCACTCACGGGTAAGTAGGAGGAGATGCGGTCGTATAAATACCTCCCCATGGCTGTCACGGATGTCCCTGCAGCTTAGGTATTTGACTTGACCTTGACCTGACATTCACCAGAACATATAACCTAAACTGGCCTCAAAGGCTGCCTGACCCACGCTATCTCATTTGCCACGTAAAATGGGACATGCCTAAGAGCTGGACTTTTTGCACGCGTTCCCCGCCAGGGGGCGCCACTGAGGAAGCACCCTCTGACGTCACGATAAAACTGCGCGCACTGTGCACACGGTTCTGTAAGCAAGTAATATAGTGGTGGTTTCATGGTGGAAATTGGAATAAGTATTTTTGACGTTGTAAAATTTCAAGCCGTTTTTGTGAAATTAATTAGTAAATCCATTTCAAAAGTATTTATTTAAAGTGTGAAAGGAGAATAATTAGAAGAACATGCATATTTTTGTTCCAATAGCTTATTATGTGAGACATGATCGGTACTAACGGGTACTTCTAAGAAGTAGTGAAGAAGTACCAAACAGCCTGCTCGGCTACGATCGTCAGCTGTCCTTTGGAGCTGGACTTCAACGTTGTAAAAAAAATGTGTGCTGAATTAATTTTTAGTTTCACCAAAATATAAGCAATTTATCATTGCCTTTTCACTTTTGTAATTATTGTTGAGTGAAGAGACATGTTGCTAGTTCTCACGATATAAATTATTAATTAAAAAAAACGAAATGCGACGGTAAGTATCTGCTACTAAATTATCACTTTGACCAAATACATGGAGAATCTTGCTACCATTGCTTATAAAACGTGCTTATAAATACACAAATGTTTCATTTCAGACAAGAAGGATTTATTTGCCTGAAGTCTTGCGTCATGTGCTACTGCTTTGATTCCAAAGACGCTCTCCGGGTCGGGGTAATTTAGTTCTTCATCGATCGATAAGAGATTTTGATTCCATAGTGATATCCAAATTGATAAGCTCGGCACCATGGAGTAAGGGCGTCCCCACAGGGGTGACGCAGGAAATATGAATGGCGTTTACACCGACAGTAGTTTCCCACAGCCGGCAATGGGAATCTCCTGTCGGTGTAAACGCCACTATAGTCCCATCCAACTCAAACACTGGGGAATATCCCCGCACTTTTGAGGACGGAAATCTATGGACCTGCTCGAAAAATAGTGGATAAAATACGGCGAGCTTTCAGTTTTATGGTTGGGTCTCCCTTCCGAGGCACATATTTACGGGGGATATTGGGTCATATTCCCCCGGCGTCCTGATGATCGGCGCCCAGCTCAACGTCGAAGGCGCCCTGATACGCGGCACTGCTATCTGTGAAGGTGCCCAGGTTGCTGCCGCTCGAATTTTGGTCGCCTACTTAACAAAACCTCCGTTGGTGCCATCTCAGTTTCCTCCAGGTCAGGCAACCTTCACACGCCGTTGGCTACCTTGGCTGGCCGGCGACTCGTTCCCCTCGTGGCGACGCTCTTGACATCCAGTCAAAAGTTGGAGTGGCTGGCGCCCCCAGTGGGGGCCGGGGAAGGGGCAGTGGGCCTCCACGTTGCTCTCTTCCCGAGCCTATGGTGACTTGGCTCAACTCTCCTCAATAGAATCTGTATTCTGCACGCTGTATGAACATGGGCGTAGACACCACTACGGACAATACGGACAGTGGGTGTGACAATCAGTAGTGCCATTCATATAGAGGGTGTCATATATGAGCGGAGAGGCAACAGTACAGCTGAGCGGAGAGACAACATTAAAACAACAGTACAGCTGGCGTTGCATGGAGCTGCAGGCAACCGGACAGCGGAGGCTTGCGAAAAATAAACAATTCGTCACTTCAACGTATAAACAATAGTATAAAAAGCAGCATAAACACATATTCTCATGGTCGAACCCATGCACTAGCGGCTCACGGCGGGCACAGGCACGCAGTGCGGTAGCGGTACCGGATCACACGTCATGGGCGTTGTCTCAGCATAGGTTGTTATGAGCGGAGAGGCAACAGTACAGCTGAGCGGAGAGACAACATTAAAACAACAGTACAGCTGGCGTTGCATGGAGCTGCAGGCAACCGGACAGCGGAGGCTTGCGAAAAATAAACAATTCGTCACTTCAACGTATAAACAATAGTAAAAGCAACATAAACACATATTCTCATGGTCGAACCCATGCACTAGCGGCTCACGGCGGGCACAGGCACGCAGTGCGGTAGCGGTACCGGATCACACGTCATGGGCGTTGTCTCAGCATAGGTTGTTCGCAATCTAGTTGAAGCCTAAGAAGACGGCCAGTGGGGTCTCACTGCTGCTGAGGCGACCTCGGAGACGATGCGTCGCCCCTCCTGTCGGCGACCTGCGGTGAGCAGGACTCCAGATAGCTGTCTGGCACGTTGCCGACACTGCCAGACGCTGTCAGCAGGCCTCACTGCTGCAAGTGATGTGCAGATGGACGCCAGGTGACTTCGTCTGCAGGCGATTCCGGAGACCGCGGCCTCACCAGGCAGCACCACCTGCATCGCCATGTCGGTGTTTCTAGAAATGGAAAATAACAGTATCGGTGAAGGACAAGCAATACAATGTATTCTGTTTTCCTCTCTTGCAGGTATACGTAATCTACAATTATCATTGTTCCTATTTCATTCAACTGAACCTGAAAATTCCATATTGGCACATTGTTTGACTAAATTTGTGTAGTTGGGAACAGGGGCGACGCCACGGTGCGACGACTGGAGGGGACATTGACCATTTTGGAGGGGACGAGGACCATTTCAAGTCGATTCTTTCCATGCAACGCCATAGGCGTAATGTTAAAATTTAAAAAAAGGAGGGGACGAAATCCCCTCCGTCCCCCCCCCCCCCTGTGGCGACGCCCTTGGTTGGGAAGCAGATTGTTTGAAATACATGTTTGGCTGAACAGTGCGGAAAATATTTCATTGATCACTATAGCTGCAACAAAAATACTGAGACAGAAAACATTTGCGCTTACCTGGCTCCTTAGTCAGTCCCGCACAACGGAAGTGGTACCATTTGTCGCATCCGACCATCAGTGCTGCACTGGTGCTGCTGCACTCCCCACATTCCCAGTACCTTAGGAGCGTCTTGGCTGTGAAAAGATTACATGAGTCATGGCGCATACATGAATAGTAAGATGTTTTATATGTTTAACATTGCATAGCAAAGACACAACAGCTGGGAGTCAAGTGTAAGCAAGACTGTATCAAAACTTAACATCATTCCATTATTGCTCAAAACACAAGAAGTTAACATCGTTATTTCGTCTCTCAAATTCTCTTGTTAAACATCAAATTGTCTTATTAATGACCATGATGCGTGTTGAAGAGTGTAATATGACATGTGACAAATGGCAATAATAATTATTGTTTTCATCAATATAGCCAGGCATTAAGAATAGCTTTGCTAAAAATGACGCTTGACGAAGCCTCATCCTACTGGGCTGTCTGACATGTCTCCCTGTAAAAAACATGTGGCCCTTATATTGTATATATGATGAATATTAATAATGCAGAGAAAACACAGTAAAAATTTTACCCAACGTTTCATCTTAATCGACTTTGTCAAGGGTGTTTGAACAGCTTGAGATGAGTGAAGTGTAAGGGTACCTAGGTACATCTGAAAATAAACTGAATCTGCGTTCAATAAACATTGATTTTGATAATACATTTCACAAATCAACTGCTAATAACAATCATACTAAAATAGCACGACAGATAACTAACAATCGCATGAAGAACTTCTTGATTCGCCTTGACATCAACATTCATTGTCGTCCGAACGAATGTTGTCTGAAGCTACACATTTGTCTTTTCTGCGCAGCATTTGTGTTTGCCATTTACCGCACCAATGTTCGCCAGCGGTGGCGACTTTTCCTTACCTGCTCACGAAACGTCACACACGACATGACGTCACCCGAAGACGTCATCAAAAAGTCCAGCTCTTAGGCGTGTCCCGTAAAATGGACCATAAAACATGCATCACATGTATTTCATATGTTGACCCTCAGTGACCTGACCTCTGTGACTTGACCTGGTATCAGTGACCTCAAATAGCAATATAGGTATGTGTTTTATGGATAATTCCTCATCGATAGTTTTCAATGACATGCATTTTACTCGATTTTACAACACATTTCTTGAAATGCCTGTTAAAGGTGAAAATTCGACATTTGACCGGACCTGTGACGTCATCGGTTAGACTGAGGTCAGTGAAATTGGGTCACTAGGTAGTTCCCCGTTGGGGCTATCCAACTCCGTTTGCTGCTTGTCGCCATGTGCGTGGTTCTCGAGATCTTAGGGGGGGTCAAAATGCCCCCCCCCCCCATCAGGGCGCGTTGCTCGGCAGACTCTATCAGGGCGCGGGTTAACCCGCGCGTGACTGGGGTATTTTCAATAACGCAAGTGACTGGGGAGAGGGGGCGCTACAGAGTAAAAAACGTAAAAATCCAGAGTATCCAACGTAAAAAAATTCCTATCTCCGAAACTACTAGGCCGATCGTCGAAATTCAAACGGCGTCTGATGGCATTGGAAAAACTGTCGAGCGGAACCTATTTTTATTGACCTCGAGGTGAGGTCACTGATGACGTCTCAGCTCAGGTCAAAGTAAAAATTATCAGCCTTTTGGCTTGATCATAATTTAGGCTCTGGGCGCCAGCTAACAAGTCCGAGCAGGCTCATTTTTTGTTTACGCACTCCTTGGTATATGCCTTAGATATCCTGAGGGTACCAAATTTTTACTTCGAATTTTTTAGGTCAAGGTCAGGCCATACTAGTTTACGGAAATTTTATATCATGTACCGGTCACGTGGCGCATGTTTTATGATCAATTTCACTCATAGGTTTCGAAAACAGTATCGTCTGAGTCATTTGAGATCATTTTTTAGCTGCAACTAGCTGAGGTCAGGTCACTTTCAGGTCAAAAAAGATCAAATTTTGAAAATAAAATTTTTGAACAAAAAAGTGTCTATCAGATGCAGGTTGAGCCCAGGAACACGATGTGCATTACTGTACGATGTCAAAAACGTGCTGAAAATGGATTTAAAAAGCTACATTTGTGAAATTTTGACTATAATGCATAAAACTTAGCCGTTTTTTGAAGATATTGGGCTACAACCTTCTACAGTAGTTTATCAGTGGGTGTATTATCCAACGTATTTCGTTTTTTAAAGTGTTTTTGACAAAATCAGATTTTTTTTGTTATCGTATAGGTGTATATTTTCCTGAATTTTAAAAATTTTGAAAATCTGAGATGGCAGTTTGATAGCCACATTTACCTATTCTTAGTCCACTCATGCAAAGAAATCGGATCTAGATTAAAAAGTGAGCTTTTGAGAGCGATTAGGTACCGTAGTTCAATGCTTGCATCAAAATCGGCCGACATGACATCATTCTGACGTGATTTCCGGCCGAGCTACAATAGGTAAAAGCTTGAAATTTAAACACAACTAGAGGTACAGGTTTACGCGATAAGTGTATGTTTTGATTTATGTTATGTTACGGGTGCATTAGTTTGGGTGATTGACTTGTATTTTAAGATGTATTATTTGGATAGATTTGGGTAGCTGTTTTTAATTAAACTGTAAGGGTTGGTGATAGGTGCGGGGTGTTCAAGTGTTTTGTGTGGTAGTACCCTACCCTACCCTACCCTACCCTACCCTACCCCTACCCTACCCTACCCTACCCCTACACTACCCTACCCTACCCTAACCTACCCTACACTGCCCTACACTACCCTACCCTACCCTACCCTACACTACCCTACCATACCCTACCCTACCCTACCCTAACCTACCCTACACTATCCTACCCTACCCCTACCCCTACACTACCCTACCCTACCCTACCCTACCCTACCCTACCCTACAATCCCCTACCCTACCCTACCCTACCCTACCCTACAATCCCCTACCCTACCCTACCCTACCCTACCCTACCCCTACACTACCCTACCCCTACACTACCCTACCCCTACACTACCCTACCCTACCCCTACACTACCCTACCCTACCCCTACCCTACCCTACCCTACGCTACCCTACAATCCCCTACCCTACCCTACCCTACAATCCCCTACCCTACCCTACCCTACCCTACCCTACCCCACCCTACCCTACCCTACACTTACCCTACCCTACCCTACCCTACCCTACTCCTACACTACCCTACCCTACCCTACCCTACCCTACCCTACCCTACCCTACCCTACCTTTACACTACCCTACCCTACCTTTACACTACCCTACCCTACCCTACCCTTACACTACCCTACCCTACCCTACCCTACCCTACCCCACCCTACCCTACCCTACCCCTAACCTACCCTACCCTACCCTACCCTACCCCTAACCTACCCTACCCTACCCCTAACCTACCCTACCCTACCCTACCCTACCCTACCCCTACCTCTACCCTACCCTACCCTACCCTACCCCTAACTCTACACTACCCTACCCTACCCCTACCCTACCCTACCCTACCCTACCCTTACACTACCCTACCCTACCCTACCCTACCCTACCCTTACACTACCCTACCCTACCCTACCCCTACCCTACAATCCCCTACCCTACCCTACCCTACAATCCCCTACCCAACCCTACCCTACCCTACCCTACCCTATTCTACCCTACCCTACCCTACCCTACCCTACCCTACTGCTACCCCTACCCTACCCTACACTACCACCGACAGTCCAAGTTTCAGCTAAATCGGCCCAGAAACGGCTGAGATATTGCAAACACAAATTTATCGTATTTACTGGCGAATCCCCTTGGCGAGGGGTGCCCGGCGCCGGTATTCGTTGTCAAAGGTCAATGACCTCCCGGCTCTGATGCTTTTCACTCAGTTTTCTAAGCGAACAATTGAGCCTAAAGCACGTGCCTTCTGCTCGGCGCCGGTCGCGGCCCCATCACGTGCACACCGCTGAACCCACCCCCTCGAAAATTTAATACGACAAATAAGTGCACGCGTCCGACTTACAGCGAAAATTTCGCCCCCGTAGCCCTTACCGTTCCCGAGCAATAGCCTGTTGCCGATTCTAGTGTAAACCCTATGGCACACCACGTGAGCACGCGCCACGGGCGCACCCCTGGCCGCATCGTGCCCAAAATTTAATACGACCTGTTGAATGACGTGACCCACGAGTGGTAAAAATTTCACCCTCCTGCGTCAATCGACGGCGCCGTAATAAGCCTTTTAGGGAGTAACCCCGACGGCGGCGGACTTTTTAAGATTTATAAATAGTAGATGTATCATATTGATCCCGCTGAAGGTAGGTACTGCAAGCTTCGTGTTGATACGTCAAGCGGTTTAGAAGATATTGCAGAAAAACTGGAGGGGCTTTGTAAAGCCCCCCCCCCCCAGGCACCATTCAAGCACGGGTTAAACGAAAAAATGTAATTTCTATTCCTAATGCTATTTCATAGACACTTTTTCAACTCCCGCAAGTGTTCACACCATTGAGTCAGCCGCGCGTTATTTCTCGTGACGCTACCTGGTGTTTATCGCCTCGGATCAAACGACGTGCAATTTGGTGACTTTATTTCGAATCCGTTTCTTACCCGTATGGCACACGAAAGGTAAGATATTTGCATTTTTAGGTTTCACACGATGAAGGTCCAGCTATGGAACTCCTTTTCATAAGCAATTCGTTGAATTTGCCCAACCATTTGGATATGAAAAAGTAAGACACATTTCTGAACACAAGCAAATAAATACATCGTCAATAAAATGTAAACAAACCTATTTCTAATTAAACGAATCGATGAGAGATCGACCCATGGCAGTCATAATAGCCTCATAACAGTCATCAAAATAACAAACAAAACATTAAACAGGTACCGCAGAAGCCCCAGATCACATTGCAGCACCGTAACTCCCAGTCAAAGTGAGCCAGGCCCAGGTGGTTACAACCCCTACACACAATGCTATGAACGTTTCACGTTGACTGCAATTGTCGTCGCCCCAGACCACCCTTCTCGGCGTCAGTCGCTAGGTCTACAACAAACCGTCTAAGCGCGTGTCACTCCCAGCGCGCGTCGCTCTCGGCGCAGGCAGCTTGGGTGATTGTCGGACTGCCCCCACGCCCCCCAAGGTCTCGCTCAGGCGGTAGAGACTAGAGACTGTCTCCGACGGTGGTGACTAGCTGAGGCGGTAAAGACAGTCTCAGGCGGTAGATGGGATTATCTCCGGCGGTAGACTATCCCTCTCAGGCGGTAGAGACTACAGACGATCTCAGGCGGTAGAGACGATCAGGATGGTCACTAGGGCGATCACGAACCCGGCGGAGCTGAACACGTAGAAACCCAGCATAGCTCGGCGCAGCGGGGAGCCCTGAAACAGATACCAATCAATTAACTACCTACTCACAAGAGTGATGAGAACGGCTCTTTTTTCTTATCTACTTACATTAAAAGAGAACCCTTAGATATCAAATTATAGCGAGATGCTGAAAAATATCTAAATACATCCTCAAAGAAATATTTTGGTTGTACTAACACCGGAGTAAATTATCGTTGCCAACTATTCAGCCATCTATTCTTTTCCAAAGAAAAGTTTTGAGTTGTGTTGGTTGCTTACCGGCGCCTCTGTCTTGACCAGGGCATCCGTGTCCGGGGCCACCTGCGGGCTGCCCGGGAGGTCCGGGCTGCTGCATCTGTCCGTTATCTGCCGGAATGAGCGCAAACTGACCTGTTATGGGGTACATATAACATAGCGTAGTGACTAACGATGATAGACATCACTCGAAAAAGAAATATACGGCTGTCCTTATATTGTACCCATTGCACTTAATTCAAATAATACCAGCGATTATGTAGGTACGGAACGATTTTTAAGTTAAAAAAATATCCGCAGCCTGCCGTCGTGGCACTGACCAGCAGCAGGACAGAGATGACCAGGTGCACAATGACGGCGGCCACCACCACCCAGAACCAGTAGTCGGGCAGCATGATCTTGGCCAGCTTCTGGGCCAGCAGGAGCGCGGTGACGGCCAGCAGGTAGGCCGACACGCCGCCGATCCGGTGCCCCCAGGCGAACAGCGGACGCAGCCGGTGGTCCGGGTGCGGCCGCAGCGCGGCGCCAAACACCTGCACGATGGTGAGCACTGGGGGAACGAACAGCAGAGGTGAGCGGTGAGCACTGGGGGAACGGACAGCAGAGGTGAGCACTTAACACTGGGGGAACGGACTAGAGATGTCAATCAGATACCAACTTTTTGGTATACCGATACCAAACCGATACCAACTCGGTATTTGGTATTTCAATCCTAATGTGTTTGGTATTTTGTTGGTATCATGAACCCTCGCTAATGTTTAAGAGGCTAAGAAATCGGTAAAAAAGTTGGTATTTTCCTCATGTTCCCAAGTTGGTTTGGTTTCCTTATTTCTCCACGGTTTTGGTTGGTATTTGGTTTGGTATCGGTATTCCGATTTTCCGTAATTGACATCACAAGAACGGACAGCAAAGGTGAGCGGTGAGCACAGGGAAAAGGACGCCAGAGGTGAGCACTGAGCACTGGGGGACGGGACAGAAGAGATGAGCACAATGGGGGAAAGGACAGCAGAGGTGAGCACTGAGCATTGCGGAACGGACAGCAAAGGTGAGCACTGGCCGGATCAAGCAACAAAGGTGAGCAGTGACACTGACGGAATTACGGGACAGTAGAGATGAGCACTGGTGGAACATAGAATAAAGCATTGAAGTTGTATCACTTGACGGCGAAGCCCTGGGAAGGTGTTTCAAGAAGGAAGCGTTTAAGAAGATATGGAGACGGAGGACGGGAAAATTAATATGTTTGATAGACCTGGTGATCTGAAAAATCAGTGATTAAAAAGCAATGTAAATTAAATCATGAAACGCTATTTTGAATTCTAAAACATCCGTAAATCATGGAATATACCCATATACCTAAAGCAAAATTGCAACGATTCTAGCCGGTCCACAAGATGCAACAACAAATGCACCGCATTGCACGTTGGCAGTGAGTGCATAAAGATCTATCAATTGATCATCATTACTCACGGAACACGACGAATCCAACAATGTTGTGGCTGTGGTCAAAATCCAGGCCTCCTAGCTGGGCGCTGATTAGGGCAAATCCAATCCAGGTGCACAGCGCCGTCATAACCATCAATGCGCGGTGAATCTGCAAACAGGCAATACAGTTGCTAAAAAGATATTAGCCATTTTCACGACGAGCTATCCGGCGAGTGCACCTAATTTGACCAAATCTGCACCTAATCTCTTTTACAGCAAATATCTTTATTTCATGAATTTATTTCAGTGTTTTAATCGATGATAGGGTAGCCTGGGGCAAGACGCCCCAGATAATTTATGTTGCTACATAACTTTTGTCCCACATGACCTGGAAGGCTAAATTTGTGCTCAATGCGTTCTTTGGACATTTTACTTTAAATTTCACCCCTCAAATTATTTCACCTATGATCGGACTCCCAGCTAGGAAGCGATTTGTGAAGCAACTGCAAATGGGGCATTTTGCCCCAGCCCCAGGGCAAAACGCCCCACGGCCTGGGGCAAGAAGCCCCATACTCTAGATTAAAGATTAAACATGGTAGTTGGCTAAATCTTATATGAGAGGTCCGTTAGACCTCTGGAGGCACGGCACTGAAGTTAGCACATTCCATCCTGTCAGGTGTTCAGCTATGACACTATTGTATGAGCAGGTTTTTCACCTGCCTCAAAGGACCAAATGATAAATTATTGCAATGCAAATGTTTACAGAATACTTCCTTTGCCATCCAGTTGCTGAGAAAAATAAACATAAAGGCAAAGAAACTTACTGTTCGCCAGCTACCGAACATTAGAAAGTGGGTAGCCCGAACAACACATGGGGTAAAACGCCCCATGGGGCTTTTTGCCCCGCGACCTACTGGGGCGTTTTACCCCATCACGTAGTTCGGTCAGAGAACAACGCTTTGCACTCCAGCAAGACATAATTTAACACGAACCAACCCGGCATGATAAGCGTTAGACAATAGTTGTTCAAAATACATAAAAGTCGTTAACCTGATGTGGATCATAAAAGAACGCCATGATGCATAATCTGACAACAAAACATAAAAATCACTCAAAAAACACATTTTTGGCTATATCTCCCGAAAGAGTCAACACAATTTCTTTCCAGTCTGCTCATATAATGATCATATAGTGCACGTTTTATAGAAGAGAGGATGTTTCCCCAGAACTCTGCCAGTTCCGAGAAACATCGGTGAGGCGTTTTACCTCGGCGGGGCGACTTGCCCCGGTCTACCCTACTCTCTGATGATATGACAAAGCAGGCATATAAGCAATTAGTGCAACCCTAGAACAGCTACTAAGAGACACACTAAACCTAATTTGACAAAATCTGCACCTAATCTGCACCAAATGTGCACCAAATGTGTACCAGATGGCCGTCGTGAAAACGGCTACTATCGTTTACATAAACGGCGTTGAAATACACGTTACAGATACCACTTACCGTCACAAGCTGAGATGTGTTTATAGGTGAATAAATATTACTTTTAATAATGCATCAAAGCATAGCACAACGCAAACTATATAAACAATTATAATAAAACAAAAACCATGCGTAAAAATACCTATTTATTATTTAATATTATGTTTTTATTGCCCCCTTCTTCCAGACAGCATATACCTATTACCAATCTAATAAAAACAGCTCGTGTGCTACCATTGGTTACATAAGATTGATAGCTGTAACTAAACTGTGCCCGCGCAGCAGCTTTGATAACTAGGGTATGAAGTATAAATGTACTGAAATTTAGTAAGGTTACAAAATTGGCAAAATACCGCACTGGCGGAGCTCCTTTCCTCCCCCCCCCCCTAGCCCGCCCGATGACATTTGAGATCCCCTCAGAACTTGCTGACATTTGAGCGACGAGTGGCTAATGATCCGATCCCCTCACCGCCTCTGATATCTGAAATCTGCAGATCTCAGATAGTTATCAACGTGTTGATATTTGATCGCCAGCTCACCGTAAACCAGACGTCGGTGCCCAGCACTTTCTTGCCCACCCAGACGCCCCTGAAGAACTGCGCAGAGATGATGCCGATGCCAGAGGTCCCGATCCAGGCGATCAGCATGAACGCTCCGTGGGCTGGTGGCGACGAGCGATATACGATTATAATCGGTAGGGTATAAATAGCAGCTCTGTTCTACGTGGAAACCGCAAGTGGAGACCAAATAACCGTTTATCCATATTCGCCATTTTCGTCCATTCAACTAGACCATTTAACCACACATGTATTAGCATGCCTGTTGCCTAATTGTCTGGATAACACGCATGTCTGCAATGAAAGTGTAATGAAAGTTACACTTTCATTTCATAATGCAAGCGATGTTTGAAAGAAATGCGAAATGCTTGCTTATCAACCATAAATTTTTGCAATGTTAATTGCATACCTACCCAAGAATGAAGAAACACTATAAAATAGCAAGCTAATTGCTAGAATATCATATTCATTGCCAAGTCGACCGAGCGAATGTCACTCCGATGTATCTGAGAACGGTGTGATTTGCGCGACTGCCTACCTTTGATGAGGGCGGGCACGCCGGCGGCCCCGGGGGAGGAGGCGTCGGTCAGGTTCACCGCCGCGGCTGACGCCTCCCGCTTGCTGTGGTGGTAGCGCAGTTTCAGCGACGCGTCTGTAACAGACCGCAGTGCAGAGTCGTGGGCGGCCAGAGCTCCTGACACCTCCAAGGGACAGGGTGGTGTGGTATCGACCAATGAATGGGGGAACCAGGTGCGCGGCTAATTAAGGTGCTATTTCAAAGACACTTTCAGTCTGGGAACTGATAATTAAGACATTCACAATATTTGCAGCCGCATTATGTGTACAAAATTAGCCATCGAAACACTTCAATTCGGTTCAGGTGGAGCGCGGGCGTGCAAAAGTTATGGATGGGACCTACACCCCTGCATATTTAGTAGTCTGTGGTAGGATACAATGGCTAGGTAACGACAGGCAGCCGCCAAATTAACAACAAACACGAATAACTGCCGGGAATTTCATCCAGCCAGGTCAGAGGGTTCAGGCGAATAACAACAGCCTCTGTTTTCGTATAATCATATCATACTGCATGGTAACAGATCATCATGAAGTGGCAATATCTTGAACACACGTTATCGTAACTGCTAGTCACGCCGATATCTTGCGGCACATGACTTGCGCTCATGACTGGAGAATTTTACGGCCTTTGGCCGATAACCTCCCACTGCCACGGGTAGAGTCCATAGGTACCCAGACGACGCCTCAGTGAATTCCGGGCCGTATCTCGGTTCTCTAGCGGAGGGTGGATCATACGTGGCTCTCGAACTTGCTTCAATGTCATGTTCAAATGGAGGCAAGTCATGGCTGACGTCATCAGATACTACAGATAAACGCAGACCCATGAACCTTAAGAGCAAAATAAATAAAAAACATCCGTCTGACTACTATAGTTCATTTTTTTTCAAAACCGGTTTGGCTCCAAGTACGTTCTTCGACTAAGCACGCGTTTTAGCCAGCGAAACGGCCAAAAACTGAACTTGAGAAAATCGAACGTCGCCTTATTTTAACATGTGAATTATTCCCGATAAATTCCATACGTGCTTTTTAGAACTAGACATTAGAACAGTGGTGATGTCATGCTGTGAAACTTTCATTGCAATGTAATGTATACCTACCATAAACAGAACCGTTTACTCGATTCTGACCACGGAAACAGTGAAAACTGAAGCTTTCCTAAAACTTGTCGACATTTGGTGCCACCGTAGGGACATTGGGAGCCAGCTGCCACCAGTGACGTCATCATAGTATGACGATTTTTGAAGATACAATTTCCATGTATTTACCGAACATAATTTGAAACTGAATATTTTACCGGTAAGAAATTATTGACCAGACGCTGATGTTGCCAAAACTCACGTGAGACCTTCGATAATGAACTTGGAGCCAAACCGGTTTTGAAATAAAACGAACTATAACTGTGACCTTGATTTTATGCGAAGAGATTACCTATTACATAAAAACACGATTCACGATAATTGCGTCACTCCTGGCTTGTAAAAGTAGGAAATACCACATGGCGTAAAGTAGCAGTCACACAATGACCGCAATCCAATAACCTCAGCCTAAGTTCGAACTTCGAGTAATCTTGATTCGAACTGGAGGGACTCTGTGGGTGACATTTCCATAGGTCTAAGCTGTTATATGGGTATAGGACTGCAAGTGCAAAAGCGAAAAGGTGTTCGTTTGCAACAGAAGTGGGCGTTTAGAAGCATAAAGTTTGCAACCACTTATGTACATTGTACAAGCACACAAGGCACAGGTTTTGAAGAGTTCAGACATGCATTTGCCATTTGCATATGTGTCACTGGCGCACCATACAACATTTTGTTTCAGACTAAATAAGCGTCGTTTGGACTGATGATATTGAAGACGTTGGCGCTATCTGCTGAGGATCACAGCCGAAGAGCCCAACGGGTTTTCAAGACAATTGTGCAATCAGCCTCTAAGTTAGCCAGCTGCACATGTAAGCATTCATTGCGCCGTTAAAGGGTCCCTCCCACCTTCAAAAAAGTTTATGAATTGGCATGAAAGTGATGTCGCTCGGTTCAGAAAGAGCGAAAACGAATATCTACCAAATTTCACCGAAAAATATTCACCGGTTTTCAAGATATTAGACTTTTACTTTTGTTTACTTTTTGGGATCTCCGCTGTTCCTAGCGGTTTTATTTGGAAGCAATAGTTTGGCAGCTGAAGTGCGGCACTTGTTGCGCGCAAAGCAGCATATACTACCGCGTGCTACAAAACGTTTTAGTCAAACATTTAAAAATCGTTAGATATCTGCGCTGACGTCACACATTCAGAGGGGCATTCCTATGCATTAGCCCCTCTGAATCAAAATGCTGCAATTTTGAAATTCAATATTTCCGATTTAAGGCATTTCTCGATGTTGTGAGTGCCGAAACCGGTAATTGTGAGCCAGGGACCCCATTTTGGCTATCTCAACTCAAATCTAATGTTAAGGTGGGAGGGTCCCTTTAACCAATGTGACAGTCTCGCATTATGAAGACACTTACCAATGGGTCCCGTGGCCACCAGTAAGAAGTGCTCCGCCATCAAGTCGATGGTCATCTGATCTGAAATGATGAGGTCGGCTTCCTGCGTAAATGAGCACATGAAGTACCCATCCTTCTCCCAGGTCTGCACGGCACTGGCGCTCTCCGGATTCTGAAACGCACAAAACGCCCGAAAGATTGTCACATGGTGGTAGAAATAAATGTTTTATTGCATACGGACAATTCTGAAACGTCGTTACGAATCGCCTACGGTCAGTTTGGCTAATAAAATGGTTAGAAAGATTGCACTGATTAATATCGCAATGCCTCGTGTTGGTGCATCAAGCCAAGTAAAATATGTCCATAAAAATGCGCACGTAAGGGGGTGAAAGTTACAAACTTTAAACCTCGAAATAGCAGCGTTGTTCTTACCGCCTCAGACGTTATTTCGCAGTCTCTGCCCGTGTCCACGTTCCTCGCATAGTACACCTTGGGTGGATTATCGGCGCCATTTGCTGCGCAGACAATGACACCGTCGGAGCTCTGCAACACAAACGACAGACATGGACATAGTGCGTTTAGAGGGTACGAGTACACAGTGACAGACACAGATGTGATATGGCCGACATTCGTAAACATCTGTGGGCTGCTTATAACAATGAGCGTTTCTTTGTGATTATTTATGAAAGAAATGTCGAAACCGCTACTCCCCAACAACTTCGTTCACAAGGACGGAACGGAAAGCAGTTTCGAAGCAAACAAAAAAAAAACTAAAAATGCATCCAATGAAAGACGAATAATATGCATTATGCGTTCAACAACTGAAGGTGCAATAGTATAATATTGAATGCATGAAGCTGACCTCTTTGCAGTTGGCGCCTAATGTTCTAAAGCAGTAGTGGTGCTCGCAATTTTCACTATTATAATAGGTAATTGACAGTTTGACACGAGTGATAACTATCTCTTTCCATTGTGATCCCAGAAATTTGGAAGCTCCCTTCCGCTGGCGCCGAACTCCATGTCCTCCACTCAGCCCTCACCATCTTGTTGTCAGTCGAGAAGCCGACGGCAGCGTAGGTGTCATCCTGGCCGGCGGCCATCAGGCGCATCTTGAACTCGGCGCCGTCAGTGACGTAGGTGAAGAGGACGTCGCACTGCTTGGTGGCCTCGCAGCCGGCCGGCGCTCCGAAGCAGCCGTACTCGGCCGCGGAGCAGCCGGCGTACACCTCCTCGGCGCTGCTGGCCACGCTCTCCTGCACAGGCGTCAAATGATTGTAATTAAATCGGGCTACAGCCATTTGCGACGTCATAATGTCAGCACTCACTTATACATGGATAGAAGCACAACAAAACACTTAACTTTGATTGGTCAAAATGCATAGCAATAGCCAAACACTGAATCATTTCATGTAAGCATTAATTTAGCCAGTTGACATGCAGTCGTATATCTTCCAGTCCAGCCCGATCAGATCCATCACAATGTCTGGCTAATATTAAACCATAAAACGTCGGCATCTATTTGTCATGTATGCGCCTGCCGGCACGGTATACCTGGAGCGGCGCGGCGCGGAGCGTGTTCCTGGTAGCCGTGACCACCGTGATCGGCTCGGAGTGCACATTCTCCCACCAGGTGCGGTAATCGGCCACTACAGTCGCCACGAACCGGACCGGGCCACTGGAGTTGGCCGCGCTCCAGGTCACCTCCAGACTGTCCCGGCTCGTGGGCGTGCTGTGCGTCAGCGCGCTCTGCAACAGAGGGATCGGCACTCAGCGCGCTCTCCTCCGTTCCGTCGCTTCCATCCTCAGGAAACTGAAATCCTTCTCCTCTACGCCGCAACCCCCACTCCGGGCTGGACAGGCACCTTTATCTCATGCGGGCTGCTCCCTTGAAGCGGCACCGCTGCTCCCGAAGGAGCGCACCCCGTAGCCGGGTGCAGAGAGTGCTTCGGGGCTGGTCGGCCTGTCTATTCGGATGGGCTCAGCCCCGGCGACTCTCTAGGGTGTCTGCCCAGACCAATGTCTCCCCCTAATTCCTAGCATCCTTTCGGCTCTGAAATTGTCTTGTCAGACCGAAAGGGCCTAACCCAACAAAACAAAACAAAACAAACAAACAGCGCGCTCTGCAACAGAGGGATCGGTACTCGGCGTACTCTGCAACAGAGCGATCGGTACCCAGCGCGCTCTGCAACAGAGGGATCGATGCTCGGCGCGTTTTGCAACACACACAGGGACGTATAAGGGCGTTTTTGCAAGTAGTGTGGGCGACGGTTGGAATAAGCGAGCTCTGTTTTGTAAACCGCTATCTAGCCCGCAGTCGAAACTATTGCAGCAGTATATATTTACTCGCATATAATAGCCGTTTTCACGACGGCCATTTCACACACATTGAGGGTGGCGATTTCAACGAACGCTGGGGATGTTTTGTGAGACTGTTTAACGAGCTTGAGTGATATCTGTCGATATGTTGAGAAAAATCGAAGTGTTTGGTTGATGGATTGACTGTGTGTATTTTCGGTCGTAAATAAACATAGCTTAAGTGAAAAATGTGGTACACATTTAGCAGATTAGCTGCAGATTTGGTCAAATTAGGTTAATTGCATTTCTTAAGTTATCAGTTTGGGCTGCACAGATGCTTAAATGTCTCATTTAAAAAAACAAAATCAGATATTATTTTCGATTAAAACACTGAAATAAATTCATGATACGAAGATATTTATTGTAAAAGAGATTTGGTGCAGCTTTGGTCAAGGTGCATTCGCCAGATCGCCCGCTGTGAAAACAGCTAATATAGCGTTTCTGTGAAGAGACCCGCGATGTGTTGGAGGCCTAACGAATCCCAAATGATATAACAGACTCTATTCGAGCACGGTGGAGAGTGACGTCATGAACACTTGTTCACTTTTTCACCGCTAGCACTTTCGATGGCTTGGCATAAAGACAACAGGCTCGACAAATGTTATCGTTATCTTGTTTACATCATGCGTCAATTCGTTTTACCGATTAGCTTAAAGTTGCTTTCTGCGGTCACAGGAGAAATCAAGACTATCAACCCCTGTGTCAGTTAATTTATGCCCGTGAGGGAGTTTATCATGCATATCTCACCGACTGCAGAGAGGTACGCACTTGTGTCTGTCTGTACTATCTTGCGTTCCTGTTGCTACGCTACCAATGTTAGCTCCGATGTTTCGTGAGTAAATACAAGCCACTGACGGGGCGTTACGAGTTACGTGCCTGTGGCCGGTGCAGCTCAGATTTGTACGTACCTGTGGATGACAGCAGCTGCAGAGTGTTACAGCTGAGAGTGTTGCAGCTCAGAGTGTTACAGCTCAGAGTATTACAGCTTAGAGTGCCACAGCTAAGAGTGTTACAGCTTAGAGTGCAAGAGCCAGCAAGTGTTATGCACCTGTGGCGGTTAGTGGTTACAGCTCAGAGTGTTACGCATCTGTGACTGGTTACAGCTCAGAGTGTTACGCATCTGTGACTGGTTACAAGTCGACGTGTTTGTTGTGTCCGTGCGTATTGTGGGAACTGTGCAGCGAATTAGTTGAACCATGACTGTTGCGTTCGTGGCGCATAAGTGACGTTGTCCATTTCCCATGCGTGCTGAGGCAATATACCGGCTGAAGTGACACGTGGCTGTGGACTGCGAGATTCGTGGCGGCGGTACGAATGTTACGGGCGACTACGGGCACAACAAGTTTGGCGACGAGGATTTTGTGAACGGCTACGAACTGTTTTCTTGATTTCTGCTGCAAGATGGACGCTTTCTCAGCGTCGGGGCCGCCGCCGTTCCTGCCCACCCCTGGTGACCCACCGATTCCGTGGGTTCACTGGCTGCCACTGTTTCGGAATTTCCTCCTAGCCGTTGGGGGCGAGGATTTCAGTGAAGCCCGCCAACGTGCCCTACTTTTGCACTGCTTGGGCATAGAGGGACAGCGTATCTACCATTCCCTGCCTGAAACCGTGAAGCTGGAGGGGGAGACATTGTTGGAGCAAACAATTCGTGCCCTGGACAGT
This sequence comes from Amphibalanus amphitrite, assembly GCF_019059575.1. Classification (NCBI taxonomy): domain Eukaryota; kingdom Metazoa; phylum Arthropoda; class Thecostraca; order Balanomorpha; family Balanidae; genus Amphibalanus; species Amphibalanus amphitrite. The sequence continues at coordinate 845,742 of NW_024881528.1, read as the reverse complement.
TTTTCCGGCCCAGGACCAATGTGGTGGCAGAACGATACAAGTTCAGGTATCGTGCCCAGAATCCTTCTGAAACAACTGCGCAGTGGGTAAGCTCACTGAGGCAGCTTGCCTCTACATGTGACTATGGCGACAGAGTGGATGAATTCGTGCGCGATCAAATTGTCGAAAAGACAAGCTCTTCTCGTCTCCGTCAACGACTTCTTCTGGAACACGACTTGGACCTGCAGAAGACCCTGACCATTGCCGAGACAGTGGAAACTGCTGAGCGGGAGGCTTTGGTCATGCAGCAGGGGGTGGCCTCTGCCAGGCCATCATCGCGTCCGGTAGCTCCTGTGGTCAGCGCTGTGCAACCTCGCCAGGGGCAGGGAGCTGTCCCTAGGCGTTCAACCTACCAGTCTTCTGGTGTTGGTGCTGGTGCTCGACCTGCTCCACCGGCTACACCACTTGCAAGTAAGGGGGCTGTTCCCGACCCCACCTGTTTCTGCTGTGGGGGCCCTCACCTGGCTCGGTCGAAGGAGTGTCCGGCTAGGCGGGCGAGATGCCACAAGTGCGGTAAGATAGGGCATTTTGCCAGTGTCTGCCGGGGAAAGAGGGCTGTGGCTGGTGTCAATGCTGTTTCCGCCACCATCATGACTGTGAATCATGGACGTTTGCATGTACCTGTGGTGCTCGGTGGCAGGTCTCAGCCCATGGTGGTTGACACAGGCTCCCCGGTGTCCATGGTACCATGGCACTGGGTGAAGGACAAAGAGGTGAAACCTACTACTAGTCAGTTCCAGGCATATGGTGGCTCTGTACTGCAGGTTCTTGGCACGTGTGATGTAGACATGGAATGTAGGGGCGTCCGCAGCTGTGTCAGTGTGTACGTGGTGCCACATGGGTGTGCCATAATGGGTCTTGACCTGATGCAGAAATTCAATGTCAATGTTGTGGCTAACGAGGTGTGCAATCTCACTGGTCCTGCTGAGCAAGGTGCCCCAGTGGGGGCTGCTGCCTATCCAGGCACCTCTTCAGCTGATGTCCCACCTGATATCCCAGTGATCCAGGGTTACCAGCACAAGGTAACTGTCAACCCAGCTGTGAGCCCTGTTCGTCAGCCTCTCCGCCGCCTTCCACTAGCTATCCGCGAGGAGGTGAGTGCTCGCCTATCAGAGCTGGAGAATGCTGGTGTGATTGAACGTGTCCACGCTAGCCCGTGGGTCTCACCGATTGTGGTTGGGCGAAAGCGTAATGGCCAGATTAGACTGTGTGTGGATCTACGTCAGGTGAACCGAGCCGTAGTGACCGACGGTTACCCTATTCCCCACATGGAGGAAATCCTTCACCGCCTACAGGGTTCTAAGGTATACTCAGTGATAGATCTGAAGGATGCCTACCACCAGGTTGATCTGCACCCTGACTCTCGTGACTTAACTACGTTCATTACCCATGATGGACTGTTCCGGTACACCCGCTGTCCGTTCGGGTTGGCTTCGAGTGGCCCAGCGTTCCAAAGTATCATGTGTGACATGTTGAAGGGTGTCAAGGGGGTCGAAGTGTATTTGGATGACATTGTAGTTCATGGTGCCAGTAAGGAGGAGCACGATCGGCGCGTGTCTAAGGTTCTTTCTGTTCTTCGCAGTCACAAGGTGAAGGTGAACGAGGCCAAAAGCGTGTACGGGGTGTCATCCATCTCCTTCCTGGGTCTCCGAGTCTCGTGTAACTCGGTGCAGCTGGACCCGGAGAGGATCGCTCCACTTCTGAAGGCCGAGTCTCCGGACAGCCCGGCGAAGCTTCGCTCATTCCTGGGTTCCGTGAGTTTTTACGCACGTTTCATTCCAGGGTTTTCAACCTTGGTTGAACCGTTGCGAGCGCTTCTCCGTCAGGACGAGTTTCAGATGACAAAAGAGGCAGTCGAGCTTGTCACTCAGGTCAAGGCTAGGATAGCTCGGTCCCCCTCACTGGCTTTGTTCGACCCCGCGCTTCCTACGGTAGTTACTACTGACGCCAGTGAGGTGGGTTTGGGGGCATACCTAAGTCAGATATGTGGGCAGGAGGAGCGTGTCATCGCTTATGCGTCCCGAGTGCTGTCCTCCGCCGAGCGGTCGTACTCGGCTGTCGAGAAGGAAGCACTCAGTGCCGTGTGGGCGGTCGAGAAGTGGCATGCGTTCTTGTGGGGACGTAGATTCTTGCTTCGAACAGATAACCAGGCGCTGATAACCATCTTCGGTCCGAAGGGATCCAACCGTGCGGGGCGCAGAATAGCGAGATGGGAAGCGCGACTAATGACCTATTCTTTTGATGTGTCGTACCTGAAGTCGGCTGATAATGCTGTGGCCGACGGGTTGTCTCGTATGCCTGTGGCTGATGACTCATGGTGGGATGATGATGAAGTGGAGATCGCTCTCATCTGTGGACAGGCAGCTGTTACACGGGACGAGTTGCGGTCGGCAGCAGCCGCCGATGAGCACTTCCAGGCGGTGATTTCCGCGGTGCAGTCAGGACGGTGGCCGCACTCGAGGGATGTTCCGCCGCAGCTCAGGGCATACCATCAGGTCAGGTACGAGCTCAGTTGTGCCGACTCATTGTTGTTCAGGGGCCACAGGCTGGTGGTGCCCTCTGCCCTCCGTAAGCGTTTGTTCGATTTGGCTCATGAGGGACATCAGGGCCAAGTCCGTACCAAGCAGCGCCTCCGCGAGAAGTACTGGTGGCCGAACATGGACCGCGAGGTTGAGCACGGTCTCGCGGAGTGTTCGCTTTGTGCCGCTCACAGTAAGTCCAGCGTTCCATGTTCGCCTCCTCTCCAGCCGATTCCGCTGCCGGAGGGAGCGTGGCGTGACCTGCAGCTGGACATTATTGGGCCGCTGTCTGGTGGTCATCCTCAGTACCGGTTCGGTCTGGTGCTTGTGGACCGATACAGTCGCTGGCCAGAGGTAGCGTTCACGCCTAGCGCTACGTCTGCGTCTGTTATCGATTTCTTGGAAGGTGTGTTCGCTAGAGAGGGCTTCCCGGAGCGTCTGCACACTGACAATGGTTCTCAGTTCTGTTCGGAGGAATTCCAGCAGTTCCTGAGAGCAGGCGGCATTCGCCACTTGAGGAGCTCACCGTACTCTCCACAAACCTGTGGAATGGTGGAGCGCCTAAATCGTACTGTGAAAGATGCAGTGGCCACGTCACGAGTACTGGGACAGTCTGTGGCGACGTACGTTCGTACTTTCCTGATGAGTTATCGGGCGACTCCTCACCCCGGTACCGGTCAGTCCCCGTTTCAGTTGCTCAGGGGCCGCGGTATGCGCACGCCTCTGGATGTGATGTCTCCGGAGCGGGCGGAGGACGCGCCGGTGCGCGAGCACGCCAAGAAGTACCAGCGTGCCTACCAACAGCGGTACGATCGTAACAGCCGCCGACGGCTCCCGAGTTGGCGACCAGGAGATTGGGTTAGGGTCAGAGTCCCGACCGGGAAAGGTCGTGAGTACGGCCCGCCGGTGCGGGTAGCACGGCAGACCGGGCCCGTCAGTTATAGGTTAGTTAACGGCGAGAGAGTCCACGCGCGACGACTGGTATCAGCGGGCGCTCCGCTTGTGACCTCCCAAGCTCCGTGGGATCCATTCTTGACTGTGGCTGATGGAAATGATTCCGCTATGTGTGATGCCTTGCCTCCGCAGTCAGTACCTGTTCTGAGGCGCAGTGCCCGGGCGAGAAGGCCTCCCGCTAGGTATTCGCCTTAGGGAGCGATGGCAAGTGACTGTGCTGGCATTTGTTATGCGGGGGAGGGTGTTGTGTCCGCGCGTATTGTGGGAACTGTGCAGCGAATTAGTTGAACCATGACTGTTGCGTTCGTGGCGCATAAGTGACGTTGTCCATTTCCCATGCGTGCTGAGGCAATATACCGGCTGAAGTGACACGTGGCTGTGGACTGCGAGATTCGTGGCGGCGGTACGAATGTTACGGGCGACTACGGGCACAACAGTGTTACGCACCTGTGGCTGGTTACAAGTCGACGTGTTACGCACCTGTGGCTGGCCGGAACAGTCGATCAGGTGTGTATCGGAGCTCGCCGTGAACCGTCCGAGCGGCGTCGGGTCGTCGCCGGCGGCGGCGCGCGCCTGCAGCAGCACCCCTCGGAAGGGCTGCTCGCCGCTGAGCGTCACCCGCCACTGGCCGGCCGGCTCGGCGGCGCGGGCGGCCAGACGGAACGGCGCCGGCCCCGGCTGAGGCTTGTGGGAGCCGTGCCGCGGCCGCAGGCTGCTGCAGACGGCGCCGTCTCCCGGAGCGCCCTCCGGCAGGGCGCGTCCGGGCACCGCCAGTGCCGTCACCGCCACCAGCAGACATAGGGCACGACCCGAGCCTGAAACTGCGCACATCCCATCAGCACGTCAGTCGCCCTGTCCCGGTCACGGCCTCAAACGAGCGCCTTTCACCAACTCAATTGTAAGACGGCTCTGCGTTCCGCAAAGCGGTGGTAGATCCGACTTTAGGGTGCAGCCGGTGCTCCATTGTCACCGCGGCGGAATCGACACCTGTGCGCCAGAACGAGCCAGGTGTGCGGCGACTCAGCGCCACCGACCGTGTCCCCCGCATGATTCAATAGGGGCGCACCACGGGCGATCGATGTGCGACCGTATCGACCGTCATCATTAGCAGAACAGTGAGTCTGCACTGGGCGGCCAAACACGCGCCGCAGCCCGCCGGGCTCGGGCTGCTTTGGGACCGTACACCGCCGCGGTGAAAGACGTAACATACAGACGTATCCTTTAGTGACTGGAACAACACAACGTCACTGCAGGTTCCAGGGCTAATGTTCAGCGTTTGGAGCCTTCTTTGGCTGAATGCTCTTTCTAACAGTGTGTTTGGGTAGCCAAAGAGTTGAGGATATCATGTCAATTGCTAAAGTCAAATACCTGAATGATCAGCTGTCACTGAAAACAGGTTTTAGATGTGACAACGATCGATGCAACACTCTGCAGGCCTCCTTTGACCATGTTAAAGGCCTTTGATCTTGTCCTTAGACCTTGTCCTTTGACCTTTTCAAAATTCAAAGGATAGGATATCATGTGTTTTTGAAAGCCAGCGAAAATACGAAAACGCTATGTCGTATGCAGTCCAGTTTTGATCTCGTATGGTAAACGAATTCCCTTCTTTTCGCATTTCACACATGCGCAATGGAGGGGGGGGGGGGGGAGAGGAATTTTGCACACCTATCCTGCTTTTCGCAAATAACTCATGCCGTAATCATTCTATTAACGTCAGCTGTGCAATACCTGCCTAAAATTATATTGTGCATCTTGCCGTGAAAGCAATAAGTAAATCAGTCTACAACGTTTCTAGTAACAGGGGTGTTAATTAAGTACGTACAAAATCCAGCCTGCCGGCGAAGGCCGGTTTTCACCGCCGGACTGGAAGACTGTTCCTCCCGGGTGCCCGCGCTGGACGGTTCCGTCTTTGCATTGCGCTGCTTAACGGTTCTGATTATCTTTTCGCGTCAACCTATCTGCAAAGACTTATAAATGTACACTGTACAGCCAATCTTATGGTAAAAGAAATACGAAAATCAACCGGTAGGGGAGAGTGGGGTGGGTTGTATCAGTTTTTACTCCGAGACCCATAACCTCGTAACTATCCGTGATAAACTCATTATTTCCATACTATCTCCTTCCTTGATTCTTCTGCTTTTTTGTGCAAAGTAACTTTTCCGCTACCTCTACCAGTTTTTCTGCTACGGTCTGCCGAATAGAACAATGTTTTTGATACAACTTGCCCCATGGCTTGGGTGAGTTGTATCACATGGTGGGGTAATTTGTATCACTAGGTATTTCACGTTTCAGGGAGTGTGCTTGCTACTGGTTTTGAACACAACAGCAACATTAAATGGTATTAATACAATGTATATGCTCAAAGGCTTCACTTTTATTAGACCAAGCTCAGGTCAATGCAATCCGAACGAAACATCGAAACGAACGAAACATTAACAGACTAGATGCAAAAGTGGCCCGTTAAGAGCAAAGAAGCCAACACATTGTGCCGAAATGGAACGAGTATTGACTAGCTACCTACAAACGCGAGACAGGGCTTAGCTTTCGCGATCAAAAGCAACATACCCATACATACATACATGTTACAACATACCCCACCCGGCTCTGATACAACATGTACCTCGCCGCCATCTTGGAAAAAAACATCCTCGTGCTCAAAAACAGCGGACAGCTGGAGAAATCCATTTTCACTCACGCAGCCTTAGAACCTACCCTCACCATGGCTACGGAGATCTTTCAAATTCGTGCACATCTAAATGCCCAAAACACACATTTTCTTGCAACTCATTTTTTAGAATGACATTAAAAAAACATAAAATCGGCTCTCAACTCGAGACGCGTCCACCCAGCCACACGACAGAACAGGGAAAGATGGCGCCCGGAAAACCTCGTCGGCTGGTCGTGTCACGAGCGCTATCTATTGGATAAGTTTGGCACAATTCGCCCTGATACAACTTGGACATGATACAACTCTCCCCGCTCTCCCCTAACATCTTGAGTTACGAGGGTGTAAACACAAAATTGTGACTGAGTCGCTTCCCACGTCGGCAGATCCCCGCCTGAACCGGAAGACATTTTACTCTTAGCAGACAATTCTAATTTCCATTATCATGGATGGATTGAATAAAGATTCTCAATATCTACTCAAAAATGTTCGTGCTGTCGGCCAGTAACTTGCTGAGTTATGGGCGTGTAAGCACCAAATAGTCCCTGAGATGAAAAATTTGACCCCGTTTGACCTCATTTGACCTTAACGATATTAAACTAATGTAATGAAATTTGCACACCATAGTTCCCCATCACCCCCACCCTCCCTCCAAATTCCGTCTTATTAGCTTTCATAGGAGGTGAGATCTTGGGGGAAGGATTGGGGGGGGGGGGGGAAATGCCATTGTCATTTTTTGGACTAGTTGAGTTATATTGGCCTTCAGATAGATGAATATTGAACCTGATAATAAAAGATAGGAAATAGGGGAGAGCGGGGAGAGTTGTATCATGTCCAAGTTGTATCAGGGCGAATTGTGCCAAACTTATCCAATAGATGGCGCTCATGACACGACCAGCCGACGAGGTTTTCCGGGCGCCATCTTTCCCTGTTCTGTCGTGTGGCTGGGTGGACGCGTCTCGAGGCGAGAGCCGATCTTATGTTTTTTTAATGTCATTCTAAAAAAATAAGTTGCAAGAAAATGTGTGTTTTGGGCATTTAGATGTGCACGAAATTGAAAGATCTCCGTAGCGGTGGTGAGGGTAGGTTCTAAGGCTGTGTGAGTGAAAATGGATTTCTCCAGCTGTCCGCTGTTTTTGAGCACGAGGATGTTTTTCCAAGATGGCGGCGAGGTACATGTTGTATCAGAGCCGGGTGGGGTATGTTGTAACATGTATGTATGTATGTATGGGTATGTTGCTTTTGATCGCGAAAGCTAAGCCCTGGCTCGCGTTTGTAGGTTCGTTCCATTTCGTCACAATGTGTTGGCTTCTTTGCTCTTAACGGGCCACTTTTGCGTCTAGTCTGTTGATGCTTCGTTCGGATTGCATTGACCTAAGTTTGGTCTAATAAAAGTGAAGCCTTTGAGCATATACATACCTACATTGTATTAACCCCCCTAATGTTGTAGTTATGTTCAAAACCAGTAGCAAGCACACTCCCTGAAACGTGAAATACCTAGTGATACAAATTACCCCACCATGTGATACAACTCACCCAAGCCATGGGGCAAGTTGTATCAAAAACATTGTTCTATTCGGCAGACCGTAGAAGAAAAACTGGTAGAGGTAGCGGAAAAGTTACTTGGCACAAAAAAGCAGAAGAATCAAGGAAGGAGATAGTATGGAAATAATGAGTTTATCACGGATAGTTACAGGCGCGCACACAGGATTTTTGAATGGGGGGGCACGACCTTCGAACTGGCCCCCCCATGCCGAAGGGCCCCCCCCAAAAAAAAATACGGCCCACGGGGCTATATTTCGGTTGGTTTGGAGCTTGAGCAATAGCTTTATCAATGCATGGTAAAACAATTATTTCGGTACCAGCTTAATTTTCAAAACATATATATTTTTACGCTAGCATGTTTTTTTTCTCAAATGCGACTCAGAGCCGGTACATACACCTAATCATCTAATTTATTACGTAAAACATTTCATTAATAAACATTTTTTGCAAGTCCCTCAGAAATCAGCCCCGGGCAGCGACTGACTGCCGGCCGGCCGACCGGCCCCGGGTGCAGCTAGAAGCAGGGGCCGGTCACTGTTTGGCCCGGATGTGTAGGAGCGGGAGCAGCACTCCTTTTTCACGTGTGTTCGCATATTTTTTTTAGGCACATCGACATGAAATGTCATTATATCTAATACGATGCGGGATCACAGACTTGAGATCCAGCTTATAACTTATATTTAATGTTTAACCAATGAATCAACTCAACAGGACTATGTACGATGCATGTCGGACACGTACCCAGAATTTCGCCCAAGAGGGGGTCACCTGCTGGTCACCTGACCCCGGACCCGCGAGTCACCCGGGGGCCCGGGGTCAGCTCAGGCAAGGATGTATCCAGGACCTTTCGATGGGAGGAGAGAGGCACGGTGGGTCCAGTCTCACTGGCAGACGGGTCTCTTTAAAACGGTCTTTGCATGAGAAAATGTGGAAAATCGGCAAGCAAAAGTATCATTTATGCCCGAAGAGTGTGCCTAATGTACACTAATGCCTAATTTACATGGTATTTTACGGGCGAGCGAAGCGAGCGAGCTCCTCAGAGTCACCGGTGTGTGGCGCACTCAGAGGTGCCAGTGAAAGGCCGTCAGATGCGCTGGTGTTGGGTCCTCACAGGCTGGTAAGAGGCCCTCAGAGTCACTGGTACGTGGCCCTCAGAGGCGTCGGTGTGGGGACTCTCAGAGCCGCCGATGTAGGCCCTTAAGATGCGCTGGTGGGGGTCCCTTGGAGGTGGGGCGAGGGGCCTCGTAGTTGCCGTTGTGGGTGCCTTTAGAAACACTGGTGTGGACCGTGTGTCTATCACAGACGGATGTGGAGCCATAGCAGCCAATCCCTCGTTGGCCGTTACTAGGGCCCTGAGCGGCCGGCGAGGTCTCTCAGAAACCGGCATTGGGCATTTATGAAGATAATTGTGGCTACATAGGAGCCAATAACGTCCCCCCACAAGCCCTGTGGTGTCCTTCCGAGTTGAAGTGCGGCCAGCGCGAACCCTCTGCTACCAACTGGCGCCGCAGGGCCCCTCGGTTTCGAAGAAACCCTAAACCCGAGAACGGGCACGTACCCCTCGCTCCCCTGCTATGTCACTGAATCCAAGTGATCAGGGACCCTTTAGGTAATCAGGGGCGTTTCAGATGACCAGGGGTTTTCAATTGATCAGGGGCCCACCAGGTGACCATGGGCCCCTCTGGTAACCAGGCGCCCCTCAAGTAACCAGGGACCCCATCAATAACCAGGGCCCCTCAGTAAACGGGGGCCACTCAGGTAAGTGTAGGAGTCCCGCAGATAACCAGGGCCGGCAAGGTTTCTCAGGTCCGTTTTTGACAAGGCTCTTATTGAGTCAGGTGCGAGCCCTTTGCCATCAGCAGAGGGCCCTTTCAAGCCTTTTGAGGGCCATTTAACGTCTCTTGAGTTCCCATTGAGGCCTTCTAAGGGCCCTTTGAGCAGTCGAGGGGCCTTTGAGGCCTTTTGAGGGCCTCTTGACGTCAGCTGAGGACCGTTGGACGCCAGCTGAGGATCGTTTTTGGGCCTTCTGATGGCCATTAGTCGCCAATGGATGGCCCTCTGACACCAACTGGGGCCCTCTGACACCAGCTAAGGGCACTTTAAGTTTGACGCTAGCTCAGGGCCATCTGACATTAGCGGGGGGCCTCTGACGCTATCTCAAGGCCCTTTGACACTCTTTAAGGCTTTCTGAGGGCCCCTTGAGGTCTTCTAAGGGCCCCTTGAGGCTTTCTACCTCTGACACCAGCTAAGGACCCTTTAGAGCCTTCGGAGAGCCGTTTGACGCAAGGACATGGCCCTCTGACGCCAGCTCAGGGACCTTTGACACCCTTTAAGGCCTTCTGACGTCCGTTTGACGTTAGCTGAGGGCCCTTTGAGGCCATCTGAGGGCCCTTTAAGGCCATCTGAGAGACCTTTTAGGTCATCTGAGGGCCCCTTAAGGCCATCTGAGGGCCCTTTGACACCATCTAAGGGCCCTTTGACACCAGATGAGGGCCCTATGACGCTAACTGAGGGCCCTTTGAGGTCATCTGAGGGCCCTTCGAGGCCATCTGAGGGCCTTTTGAGACCATCTGAGGGCCCTTTAAGGCCATTTGAGGGCCCTTTGTACACGGTCTTCGGTGGTCTAAGGATTAGTTAGAGGCCCATTTGAGGCGGCCGAAGGCCGCCTCAAATGGGCCCCTCTTCCTTCGAGTTGGGCCCCCCAACTCGAATGGGGGGGCACGGGCCCGTGTGCCCCCCCCCTTGTGTGCGCCCTTGGATAGTTACGAGGTTATGGGTCTCGGAGTAAAAACTGATACAACCCACCCCACTCTCCCCTATGTTGAAAAGCGCCCTATCTATCTTTGTTTCAATGAATTAGTCAACTTCGTGCCATTTCTTATTTTTATGAATTTAGTCCGAACCTTTTGATAGGAAGGATTCACAAGGACAGACCCCACTGCTAAGCGAAGCTTGTTGCGGTGACCCTGCCCTCTACCCTGCGATCGCGCAATTCCGGTTCTATGACAGAATTTAGAGTCCAAATTTAACGTGCGCATTGCGCACGCCGCGCACGGTCGGTCCCCTCACTGACTTCGCCTGGCTACGGCCTGCCACCAACCGCAACCATACCTGTCAGGAGGCCCATAAATGTCAAGCGCCCGCCGCGCTTCGAACCCGGACTGTTATAACCGGGAGCGCGTGCTCTCACCACGCGGAATCCAACGCTCTACCAACTGAGCTACTGGACCGGCCATAATATAACTATGTGACAGTGTCATAATAGAAGAGTTAGGAAAACTAGAAATTGTTGAAGATTTGTGTCCTCCTAAGCACGCCTCTCAATTCCTAACCGATACAAGTAAAGTGAAACTATTTTTAATTTGCCCATTTCGATAAACAATTAGGTATATCCTTCAGAGCAGTGTGAAAAAAATCAATCAGCCAAAATCTCACTTTCGCCCGATACCTATACCTCTATAGCAAATGTGGTCAGTGCAGTGAAGGCCATCAGTTCGCCTTACCGTCACATCTGAAGTTTATAAATGGGCCTGGATCAATGGAAACTCGCCGCGTCGGAAACCGGTTAGCAGGCTGTAGAAAATAATGTCTCAAACGTAGAAAGCCGATGTTATTAAAACACCACTAAGTGTCATGAATACCGCCTGTTGCGCAAGATCTCATAGCCACCATTCGGTTGCCAGTGACATTTTATAGAGCCCTTTGTGGTCATACACATATCGGCTAGCATAAATTGCTTAACGATTTCAAGTGAAAGAAAGTATCTGGGTTAATAACCTGAGCTAATGTTTCATTCAGCATATTTGGACAAGGATGAGATCACGCCCCAGGGATGGTTTGGGACGATGCTCTCTGATGAGTGCTAACTGCTAGATATCTGATTTCGAAACGAGGAGGGTGGTAAGGGCTGATCAACAACAACATATGGGCAACACGCTGTTTTACGTCTCATGGCTGCGGCCTCATCCATTTAGCCCTGTTCGCTTAAAAAGAAAACAATTAATAAAATGAAAATACTATGCTCGAATGGGCATCATCCGAGTGTAGATTATTTCAATTTTTCTTAGTTCACTGACAATGTGACAGCAACGATAAAAATGGTACCAAGATATCGTGATTCGCGGTGCTCTACGGAATTTCGTTTTTTTTTTACAAAAGATGTTCCTCCAGACACAAGTCCCCCATTTCCAAAGCACCCCCGCTCTGTTTACCCGGCACTCACCCATGGCGAAGGTGTGTGTCTCCGGTTGTCCGTCAGTCTCGGTGATCTGACCGGCAGCCGCCAGGTATGTGCGCCCTCCGCCGGCGGACTCGCGGGCCCTTCTGATGCCGCGGGCGGTCCGGCGCCGCCGGGGTCCGCGCCGCGCCGCGCGGCGGGGGGCAGCGCGTGCCTCAGGCGACCGCAGGGTCGATAGCAGCCCGACAATCGGCCGTTACACGCCTGGCCATTGAAAAGCAACGGACAGCTTCGCGAAGGCAATTACTATGGAATGCCTTTGCCATGGGTAAATGAGGGCCCCGAACTACAGAGACGCGAGGGCTCGGTACAAGAACCTCTGTGTGTTACCCGAGCAGCAAGGTCGTTGGTCGTCCAGCGTCCCCACTGCCTCCACAAAGGCTTGTTGATGCGCCTAGTACCGTTCTGTAGTTCTCCGTATTCCCTGTTTACATGCTATTAGAGCTTCTGTATGGGTGCAGCACACGCAAGCCACTGTAAACGTTTGTATGCTAGGTCGTGTGATTAGGTCATACAAAAGGAGGCCGGTATGAACAAATCTTCAGGAACCGCGGAGGTCTGATGATGGTGATGACTTGGGGCTTAGGACTCCCGGCCTGCGGTAGTCATCGGTGCCCATCAGGAATGTGAACCTTCACACTCTCAGCGGTACAAGGCTTGGCTGAACTCGTAAGCGAGCTCGTAATTCAACAGCAGTTACAGACGGTTTTTAACACTGAAATAAGTTCAAAAGTATTTCAATGTATTTGGACATTGTTATTTATTTTTCAACGTGCGCTAACTACTTTACCATACCAAGTAGGAATATCTGGAGAAATATCATGTTTTTCTTCCTCAATAAAATTTAATTGAAAGGAAAAGAGACTAAGAGAACTGAAGTGAACAATATTCAGGCATTGGCAAGGAACTGTATGTACCACTACCTACATACTCGTAGGCACATGCATCTATGATCTTGCGTGATGTACATGCTTGCATACAAAAGCATGATGTTTATTCACATTCGATGACAACACAAAAGCAAATATTCTAAATAGCCAGACGTTTCGGCCTCAGAGTGCCTTCGTCAGTGACCAATATCCAGATACTATTACATTAATACATTAATCAAAATCTTTTACACTTTGAAAGTAAACATGACCTGGACATTTTTCAACCATTCTCTTGTCTAGGTCATGTTTACTTTGGAAGTGTAAAAGATTTTGATCAATTTATTAATGTAATAGTATCTCGATAATGTCACTGACGAAGGCACGCTGAGGCCGAAACGTCTGGCTATTGAGAATATTTGCTTTTGTGTTATCATCGAATGTGAATAAACATCACAATGTGTGACACGATGCGTACAAAAGGAAGTACCTAACACAACTGAAAAGACAGGACGCAGTTTTGACGGAAAGAAAAGATAGATGAACACTTCCCAAATCATTAGACAGCCAAATATTTCGCGTCCTTGGATGAGCTGTTATTCCCGTCAGGTCTGCACGTAGGGTTGAGTGCTGCGGTGGCAAACAATGCCAGCCAGCCAGACTGGCATTTGAAGTTATATGATGCAACTGCCGTATCTGCCCACGCCCGACAGACTTGCACCTGGTCAAGATTCCGAAGCCTCATGGTTATAGGCTGCTTATAAATATTAAAAGACCACCAGGCAACTTCTCTGAAAATTAATTGCGTCCGTCAGCTTTCGCGCTCCGAACTTTGTTTATGCCCCACTAACGAATTGAAATAATGAACAGGTTTAGCTGACATTTATGAGTGTCAGATATTCAAATGTAGCAGGTGTTCTTATGAATAAGATTGTTACCCGCAGCGAACAACAGACACGTAAATGCACATAATGAAACATGTTTTCATAGTATCAAATCGGCACTAAGTGACCGCCCACCAAAAGATGTATCACCATCTGCCGTTTCCTTGCAATTTAAAACAGCATCGTTCTTGTTGTAAGGTTCGGATGAATGTGAACAGAATGCCCTGTTATGTGCACAGCAATGCACGTCACTTACGCTGTCACATTACCATGTGGTGGGCAGATTGCTACACATGTCACATGTAAGAGACGTAGATGAGCTGACTGCTCTATGTACCTATATTAGCCGTTTTGAAGACGCATTGTTTGGCGAATGCACCAGACTTGACCAAATTTGCACCAAACCTCTTTTACAACAAACATCTTCATATCAGGAACTTATTTCAGTGTTTCAATAGCACATAATGTCCGATAATTTAAAAAATAAGGTACATAACTACTGTGTTGCACTGCATTGTGTATAAGCAACTGCGCAGCCCGATCTTATAGCTTCCAAAAAGCACGATGAACATAATTTGACCAAATTTGCACCAAATCTGCACCAACTGAGCCAAATGTGTTCTAGATAGCCGTCGTGAAAACGGCGATTTTTAATCTGATTTATCTTTGAAGAATATGTATGATATACATGAAAGAAGATAGAAGAAGAAGAAGAAGAAGAAGGAGATCTTTGAAGATCAGATTTAAAGAGATGAAAATAGATCAGATCAGATTCTCTGCCGCTGCCCCCATGTGTCTCAAGACCTCCTTTTGTAGGTGGTAAAATTGCCTGGACTAAAAATGAATAACAAAGTCTTTTGAAAAAAATCTATCAGAGAGGCATGTGTATGAAGCATGCACGACAGGCATATTTTCTCTGGTTTCGCCACTGAAAATAAGTATCTATGGCATGGAGTAATATAATGCCAATTTTTATGAGTGAATGCCTGCTACAGTCACTGCAGTCAGTGTACCATAATTCATGCATGTTTGCATAACAACAGAACTCTGCGAATAGCTGGCGCTTATTGCGTTGTGTTCGTTCCTTCCGCTTATTTTGTTCGCGGAGGTTAAAGATCGGAATTATTTATAGGTAAGCCGTAAGGAAGGCCATAGGTGCAATGCATTTGAATTCTGTCGCTTGCCTTTCTAGGTGTACAGCCTCGCCGAGACGGCTGAGATCCAGTTCGTCCAGCCATGGCGAAACTAAATAAATTAACGATTGATAAGAGCTTAGGACAAGTAAATAGTTCGTTAGGACAAGAAAATAGTTCCCATTGTTTATCCCATTACAAAATTAATGATTGCTGAATACTGATGCAGAAGAAAACCACGTGAATGTCTGGGCCCGTTACAACCAGTTAGATATGCAGGCAACACTGAGCACCAAACGATTCGTTCCGTGCTGCTGACCTGTCTGACAGTGTATGCTACCAACACCTTGCAGCGGTCTGATCCCAGTGGCCGCTGCTTTCATCGTAGGGTTCACAGGCACGCTCCCAGGGACCGATCGGGCCACTTTGAGTCGAGCTGTGATGGCGTACCTATACAATATACATGTGACCGAAATGCGCTGAAGACGTCACAAAGTGTTACAGAATGGGACGGTGTCTGACCAGCGGACGTGACACGAACCGGTGCCCACCATCGATCTTAGCGCCTTTTGTGTCCCCTGCACGTGGCTAAATGTGCGCCATGAGTTGCCAGGTGTGTTCCTTAATGAAGTGGTCTTGAGAAATCAATGCCCAAATGAAAAAGATTTGCTGTTTCGAAAAAGAATATTGAAATAAAAACTGAATCCCGTAAGACCGATCGATTTTCTTCATAAGGGGATACAGAATTGATTGGTTGGTTTGGAATAGTAGCGACAGAAAATTCCTCGATATTTTGTAATATTGTATTGCATTGTATTATTGTATTGTATTAACATTTAAATGTCCGTCCGTGTTCCCACAGTTTTTCAGGACATTTTAAACATGGTAGAGTTGTACACGGCAGTAATGTTAACACAAATTTCACACAGATGTACACGGCAAGGTGCCAACGTACGGTAACATACACTACATGGCACACAGCAAGGCACATAGTACACACTACACATTACACAGTATACGCGATCCGTGATACGATCCCTGAGCAAGTGAGCTGGTATGGTTCACGCGTTTTTGCACCTAAGTTTTTTCCTGAATTCTTTTTCTGACGCTGTTTGTGTAGTTTCTATTGGAAGTCGATTCCATTCAGTTGCGGCTCGGTACGGGAAAGATCGTTGTGTAATAGACAGACGCACTTTTGGAAGGTGGAGCCGATTGGTGCATGCCAGGCGGGTCACTCGAGTGGTTATGTCTGATCTTTGGTGAAACATCCCTTTTAGAGCTTTGGGGGCGTTGCAGTTATTCAAAGCGCGAAATACTTTTAAACAATCACGCTCCTTGATGAGCTCTTCAATTGTTGGCCACTGAAGCGCACTTAGGGTGGGTGTGATGTGCTCATGGCGGCGTGTTCCGGTTACTACACGGGCTGCGAAATTTATTACTTTCTGAACGCGAGATATTTGGTTTTTGCAGGCCCCACCCGAAACTGGTATTGCATTATATTATTGTATTGTATTAAGTAGATCGTCTACAGGCCATAGTACCCAGTTACAGACGAAAACAATAGTAATAAAAACGCTAAATGACAGTGATGAGTATAAAATCACATGAGGAAAAAATATACAGCTAAAGGTATGAATAATAAAAAATGCCTGAACGTAAAAAAATGAAACAACAAAAAACACAACGCTGCCCGAAGCTTAGCCGCCATAGATTCCCGAAAAATAGTGGGTCGGCCGTCAAAAACTCCAGCTGAAAGGGAATTGAAACTTTTTATCACATCTATGGAGACTTACACACAAAATGGTCTGCAATCACCTGTCTCATTACCTGAATGCTAACAACATTCTTTATCACAGCCAATATGCCTACAGGTCGTGCCACTGCCCGTACAAAAAACGCCGTGCTCGCTGCTGTCGATTGGTTCAACCGTAACTTCGAGAGGGGTGAAATATCATCGATTACGGCCGCTGACCTAAGGCCTTTAACAGCGTCGACCACGGCGTCCTCCTATCAAAGCTAGGATGGTACGGAATCGATCCTGGATGGTTCCAGAGCTACCTGAGAGGCCGGAGGCAGCTGGTGAGGGGTGGATCGGCGACATTGCCGGTTCAGCCTCGGCGTCCCGCAGGGCTCGAAAGCCGGACCGATCCTCTTCAGCATGTTCACAAATGACTTGCATTGTCACTTGGCGGGCTGCCGAGTGATCGCGTACGCTGACGTCACTCAACTGCTCGATCACTCGCCGCCCAAACTTTAGAAATCCCCAAAATTTAGCTCACGATAGTCAAAATCGATGTGAAAATGATAAATAGCACGCAAAAAATTGTATTAATTCTTTTAGCTTACCAAATAGAAATAATATAGACAAGCTTTCAACAACATTGTGATTATCAGGTCAGACATGGCATGACAATGTTGTCGAAAGCTTGTCTATTTTGTTTCTATTTGATAGCCTAAAAGAACTAACACAATTTGTGGCATATTATTGATCATTTTCACATCAATTTCGACTATCATGTCTTCACTCATGCCAACCATGCAAGCGATTAAAAAATTTAACTTAACTCAAAATCCGTATTGAAAACTATTTGGATTCACTGCAGCTCTGGTTCCGATCAAATTCACTAAAAATAAGCGCTTCAAAACCGGACTTTTGGATTGTCGGCACTCAGTTAGCCGTCAAGAACACAAATAACTTTCATATCACTATAGTTAGAATGCGTGGTCACAAAGCTCTCGCCGTACATCGAACTGTTTGGCGTTTCCATAGAGTGATACTCGTAGACCCATGTTACCCCTCGCCGGGCCGGTTGATGCAACACCCCTAAAGTTTTTTTCGTAAATAATGTGAAAACGACAGCACGTAGCGCCACCAAATTTTGCAATCTGCGGCAGCCTTTAACACCTTCACTGAAAATTTCAGGTCTCTGCCATTTCAGATCAGGTCACCAGGTCACCAAAACCAGTACAATGTCAGGGTAAAATTGGACTGTACCTATATTAGCGGCAACGGAATCACTGAGTTTATCGTTTATAGCGTAAGAACCGTGAGACTTAGCGCCACCAAATTTCAGACACATTTATTCATCACAACGAAGGACGACCCCTAATCAGCTGGTCTAATTATTATGCACACAGAGAAAAATTCACCCCAAAAAATAGGGTACTACAGAGTACCGACTCTGCACTACTATTTCGGGTATGTTTACCTTAAAAATGCAGGTAATCCCATCCCAGTCGTGTCTTGCTACCACCATAATCAAGGTACCCGAATTCCATTACATCTTTTTCCTACTCTTGATTTTCCGTTCATTCGAAGACGCTTTTCAGGGTACACCGCTATTTGAGGTAACGCTACGCAATTATTACGGGTAGTAATACACTACTTTCGGGTTTTTGTACCATGCCCCAGGTTCATTTACCTCGTATTTTGGGGTAGTGTAACCTATTATGAGCGCATAAATATGGGTCGGATAACCCAATGTGGTGTAAATGTACGCTAATCGCTCTGCAGAGTGCCAAATCTGTACCATTTTTGCGGGTACCACGGTTCTGAGGGTTTCGTAACCAGGTGCTCGTATCCAGTGTCATCAGGTACTTGTACACCACGCGTCGGTTCTGCTACAGGACTTGGTCCCGTGATCCGAGAGCTGCCTCTAGATCATTTCATACATCTTCTGCAACACAATATATACGCGATCATTAGCGAAAGAGCTATCGAATGCGCTTTTCTGCGGCGCTGTAGCTTTATTGGCTCTCGAGTAATTCGTTGGGTGTTTCGAAAATTGTTGAAATAGACAAAATTTGACCATTGATGACCTCTGGTGACCTGAACTTTGACCTGACGTAAAAATGACTAAAGTATTTCCGTCATTATTTTTGACGGTCTTTCGAATGCCGCCTGCCGCGTGTCGCTACGTGGCCCAGGAGCCGAGTTAGAGGGGGGGGGTCAGACACCCCCGGCCCGGCGCGGTTGGCCCCGAGCACCGGCCCGGCACGGGTTAAGAAGACACTTACCTCAGACGCGTAGTTGGAAATTGTTCGACTTTCTGTCTTCTCTTAGCGCTTCCAGCAGACGGTGGTTTATCGACACGTGGCCCGGCGGTCGGCACGCTAGTACTCGCCAACGTCTATTGTCAAGGCTTTGCAATGAATTAAAGCTGCAAAACCACCACAACTCAGCGGAACTATATGGAAAGTGCTATCACTCACAAAATAAAACGCGTGAAACACGAATATCACTCGCCGTCCGGCTCCCAACGTCATACACCAACACACACCCATCACGCCGGCAATCGCGATTCAAACTGAAAGCGTGCGAGCCAAAACAGCAAAACGCGGAACGATGATTGGTGGAGAGCAACAGCCTTCTGCGCATGCGCGACTTGGGTGGCTGCTCCCTGAGTTGCTGCAGCATCAGGTAAAAGTACTCACTAAAAGGTAAATGTACACTGAAAAAACAAAAAATTCCCATGGGGAATTCACGGGGCGTTTGTTTGGTGTCAACACCCCAAAAACGCCTTTAAGTGCGTAAACGAGATCATTGAACACCCCGAAATCACCTCTAAAACTCCAGTGAAGTGTTCCCAAAGTGTAACTGAAGGAAACAAAAAATTCCCATTGGGAATTCACGGGGTGTTTGTTTGGAGTCAACACCCCAAACACGCTTTTAAGTGTGTCAACGAGATAATTGAACACCCCAAAACACCTCTAAGACTCTGGTGAGGTGTTCCCGAAGTGCATCATGATGCACTTCGGGAACACCTCACCAGAGTCTTAGAGGTGTTTTGGGGTGTTCAATTATCTCGTTGACACACTTAAAAGCGTGTTTGGGGTGTTGACTCCAAACAAACACCCCGTGAATTCCCAATTGGAATTTTTTGGAGAAAAACAAAAGATTCCCATTGGGAGTTCCCGGGGTGTTTGTTTGGTGTCAACACCTATATTGGTGTAAATCGCTTGGTAACACCCATGAAGGGTGTCAAAAGATGATGGTAAAACACTTGTGGTGAACATCTGCAGTGTCAGACACCCCTGAAACACCTCAAATAGTGTACGTTCTGCCGATACCGACACCTTAAGAGTTCCCCAGGATAATGTATCGAAGATATTTGGGGTGTTAGACTCCCCATGGATATTCCGGCTCGATGAATGACACCTATGTAACTTATCCGCAGTATCCACAAAATTTACGGGTATCTGGAAGGTGCATGGAAAGATTCCGAAACAAAATCTATATTTTTTATAGTGCGCATGGTGTTTCGGGGATGACTAACACCGTTCGTACTTCATGTACGAACGGGGATGACACTAACACCTCTTGGTACTTCATGTAGTTATAAATGTTATTGTTTAGCTGGGACAGAGACATTCTAGCATAAAAATATTCAAAACACCAGCTTCGTTTATTAGTTACGGGAGCTTTCGAAAGACGTTCGTCTTTCTTCGTCAGCCTGTCTTTGCAGTGTCAGACACCCTTGAAATTCCCTTGGGTGCAGTTGGGTAGATGGCGCTGCTGTGCTGTTGGTGTACAGAGTTTGCATTTATATTCTAATGGATTTGCTTCAACTACATCAAATAAGCAAATCCACGATAATAAATAAATAAATTCATATACAATACTTCAAAGAAAACGCGTCGGGAAAATATTGGGAACATAATGCAGCCCTAGTAGCCCATGTTCAACCGTTGGCTTCCATGCGGCCGGCCGCCATACTAGTTTGAAACGTGCGCGACTGCGGGCGGAGGCGCTGGTGGGATTACGGTGTGTTGGGAGTATAAGTGTGTGCAAGTGAGTTAGAAGTGATCGTGAGTGGTGTCTTGGTACTCGAAGAGCTCCAGTTTTAGCAAAGGTGAGCTATTCTTGGCTAGCAATGGCACTGCTGCGGATTCCGAAAGACATGGTACTGGCCGCTGGGGGGGGGGGGGGGGGGATGGCGGCATACTCCCGATAGGGGTTCTTTAATATCCGAAAAATATATCCTCAGATTTGTTTTCTCTTGTGTTGGTGTGCAATTTAACACGCACCCTGCTTGGGTATTTATCCGAATTCGTAACCCCACTGGAGAGGGGGAGGGGGTTGGATTCTGCTTATTTCTATTATGCTCCGCGTATCCGTGCTGCTAGACTGATTTGCGATGCAATGTGGTGGCATTTGTTCCCTGCAACCTACATTCTGTGTGTAATTTCATAACGCTGTATCATATAGGTATGCATACAACTTATTGATTCCCCCATTGGGTACAGGGTGTCAGGTACAAATGTATCACTGGTAGTTTAAATGAATTGTTGGTAATAACAAGGTTGAATAACACCAATGATGAAAGTGGGTGTTCAGTTTATTACACATGTGAGCGTCATTCCCTGCAATGTCAGTGTTTGTTATCAATTTTACACCGTTACGAGTGTTACTAGGGTGTCTTAACAGTGTTGAAGTACACCCTTAATGGACGCCTGAAGGATGAGCTTAAATTCCAAAGGGCGTTAAAAACAACGTAACCCGAAGCTGATATTAAGGGAGCCTTAGATTAGGTCAAAGGTTAGGTCACCAAAGTTCATCGAAGGACAAATTTTGCCTCTTACGCCACTTGTTGACGAATCGGCGAATAACTTGTGAACGAATAGAGCTACAGCGCCGCCGAAAAGTACACCCAGTAGCTCTTTCAACGTTTTTTTTTGTGGGTGTGAAATGCGTCCTCAGATTTGATCTAAGATCAACTAATTGCCCTACAGAGGAGAAAACCCATGAAATAAACGGTTTTACAGAAATTGTTTTCTGCAGCAATTCATTTGATTCAAAACCGACACGACATTTAATGTTCCGGCATCGTGTTCCTCGATTTGAGACGCGTCTAATTAAAAAATAATATGACCGTCAAATGTGATTTTGAAAATCTGACCAAGGGTTATGGTGATGACCCGACCAGAAAGGTCATGTTACAAATTAGTCGATTAGTATTGTCGAGCTGAACACATCTTATGTGTTTTCATCGCTCTAGCTCTATAAAAAGTTACTGTAAAAAAAAAACTGAATAGTGGATAGTGGATACATGTCATGACCTGATAGCACGTCTTGGGTATAAATAGAGTCACGGGTGCAATTTTCCCATTCAGTGTGTAATGTTTCTCTGTTATTCAATGTTTGGGGGCGTTAAGTATGACTTTCGTCCAAAAGAACACATTTCAATTTGTTCCCGTTGACTTATGCATAATGTTTGCATTCTTGACCTTACAGGTTACAGATATCAAGCTTCAGAGATACGTATTTATTCATGCTGTTAATCTTATCAATCGCCTAAAATTTGAAAGTGATCACTCAGATAGTGTAGCATTGGCGAACAAACTCTTAATTTTCTGGGATGAGGTCACTTGATGTGGCCTGGTGACCTGACCTTGAGCGACCTGGGTATGAATTTTAACATGTGCAAAAATCTTGGACAAAAGTGGGCAGGGCGCCGCCGTTTTTTTAAGATCTGCGAAATACCGCAGGAGGGGGAGTGGTGTTCATGTTCAAACACCTCAAGCCCGCCGCAGAGTCATCCTGTACTTGTTTCTGTAGTCTGTACGTGTTTCTATTTCTAAGTGTCGTCCTTTCGTGTTTCTCCAGAATATGCCTCCAAAAGCCAAGAACATAAACATTTTCATGGAGCAAACGGTCTTCGAAGTGGAGCTCAGTTGCCATGTACCCACTCAAGTGCGCTCCGTTTTCAAAGAGCTGAAGCAAAGGGCAAAGAGATAGAAGGGCTCAGAGATCAAGCTTCGGGCCGCGCTGAAGTGAACAGAGCTGTAAAAGGTGTGTGTGGCGAGGGAGGGGGGGGGGGGGTAGGCACGACAGGCGATTATGAACTGCGAAGTGTGTGAATAGGGCTAGAGAGAGCTAGCGTCCTACGGCGACCTCGGTGAACACTGAACTGATACGGACTTAAGAGGGAGGAGGGGGGCTGATATGTAGTAGACATGTGCATGGATCCGAGTGATTGATCCATGATCTCAGTGGATCTTGAAGCAAACGACAAGCTTGGATCTATAATCCCATTGTATCCCACGTAGAAAATGTATCCTGAATCTCTGAATCTATGATCTCATTGCATCTTATAACAAACCAAAATCAGGATCTGAGATCCGATTGAATCCCACCACATGCAACCTAATGAAACCATGTTTCCATGCGACTTCATGGCAAATAAGTGCCATAAATAAAATTATGAATTGTGATGTGTGACCACATGATATCTCTGAAATAGAACCACTGCGAATTCCTACAAGTGATCCTAGAATATGTCTATGTTGACAAAAAGTGAACACGGATCTATGATCTCACCAGATCTCTAGGCAAACAGGTTTGGATCTAAGACCCCAATTGATGATTTCTCGACAAATTTGAGAGAGGGATCTATTATCTATGATCCCTTTAAATTCCAGGTCAAGGTACGTGGGATCAGATCCCAGATACATTTTTTTCGGATCCGTGCACATGTGTGGCTTAGGCTCTTCGTAAACTCAGCGTTAGCGGCAGGATTCAGTGATTTGCGAAGTGTGAGGGGAGGGAAGGATCCCAGAGAGCTTGAGAGAATATTGCTGCGAAATGGGTAGGAGGACAGGGACCTGGGAGAGATCCAAGAGAGCATGTTTTTGTTTTATTGGCGATTGCTATCATTCAAGACAAATCGTTCTTGAGCTTACGGCAGACTGCAGTGCCAACTGTGAAGTGTGAGGGAGGAGGGACTTAACCCTCGCCCGGCCAGGGCCTTTTTCATAACGCAGACGGCCAGGGGAAGGGGGGTTGGTGCGAACCCCTGGTGATTAACTCCTATGGCACTTGGGAATACCAAATTCACAGAGTAGGTGGAACCATATGGACATCTCAGCCCCGTTAAAATTTGGCTACTCCAGATCAATTTTTAGTGCGTATGGGTGTATAAAATAAATGAAAAAATCGCTAAAACACAACAAATTTTTCGCTTATACGAGTAACTTGAATCTAGTAAAGCTAGAGCAAAAATAAAAGCACCAGTGAACTCAGCACGTCAATGCACATAGAGTGATTTACTATTACACCAGTTGAGTGGCCTTTTAAAGTTCACCCAAAATATATAAGTTCATAAAGTCAATATATACGAGTAAGTTCATAAGTTCACAGGCTTACTAAAATGCGTCAGTATAACATATCTTTCGAGGCGGCTGTTCGAAAGAAACACAATGGCACCATTTTCAAGCTCTGGGTACACCGTCTATCAAGTTATTAGCAAAAACGTAGTTTGACCCCATTTGACCTCAATTGACCCTATCTAGCGTTCTTGCAGCAAACAAACACGTCATGCAATGTATAAACTGAGGTAAAACAACACAAAAACGTTTAAATGGAACGGATTTCTCTAATATTTTTACAATTCAAATAATTCATAAAATTTCCTTAATAACTCGTCATGACCTGGCTCTAGAATTTGGATGATCTCAGGTTAAGACAATTTCAAAAACGAGGATACATGTTATGGTACTCGGTGAGCTTAGCATACCCTGCAACTTTGAATGAAATCAATGGAAAACTCAGGCTTCATAGAAAATATATAGTGTAGTTTCATGGCTATTTTGACAATATAACGTTTTTTTTTTGCGACCTGGTGACCTGACCTGAAATTATTGAATTGGAACTTTAATTTTCAGGGAATATGCCAAAAGGATGTTCCATAAAGTATGCCAAACCTGGTGACGTATAGCACTGCCATTTTTCTTAGGGTGTTGCATCAACCCCTTGGCCGGGCGAGGGTTAAATAGCTGAAGAGATAAAGTACTGATGTGCAGTCGGAGGAAAGTGGAGAGGTGGTTGGATAGAGCCTAGAGAATGCTTTGTGTTCATAATGACCACCGTTCTTACTCAAGATTGTTTGTTCTTAAATATACGTTATCAAACGCGGAGCATTCTTTTTTTGGGCAGCTTGGACCGCTTCCCATAAACGACAAGTTACCATCAAGCTAAGTGCGTTACCGGTGGATATGTTCCAGTACAATTTCAAGCACCCCTTTCGTGATTTTTTTTTTCTTCGATATATTCCTAACGGATTTGCGTGTTATCGCCAAATGTCATTCAAACCGATCGAATCGTCGTTCTGATCCATCAACCCTCTGAGAAGATATAGAGGATTCTTCATGGCTCCGCGAGGAAAAGATATCCGATCTTCCACGAGTGAGCCATGAGGAATCCTATATCTTTCTATGTTGAGGTTTATTCTTAATTAATAAAATATTATATTTAAATGCATTCATCTATGTAAAAATAGATTCAGAGTAGCTTGTTCTTATTTCATAAGTTTCATCCACAAACAACCACTAAAAATGTCGTTCGGTTATTGACCCATCATCACATGAACTCTTGATTTTTTCGCTATGAACCCTCGAGACCTTATCTTTGCATCTCAGAGGGATGCAGATATAACGAATTTTATCTTTGCATCTCAGAGGAGTGCGAGATAGAAATATCCCTGCACTGTAGACCCAATGGCAAATAAACATCAACTAGAAAGATAAGGATATCTTTTCCAAGCGGGTTACTGAAAAACCGAGCGACGAAGGAGCGAGGTTTTTCTGTAACACGCGAGGAAAAGATATCCGATCTTCCACGAGTGAGCCATGAGGAATCCTATATCTTTCTATGTTGAGGTTTATTCTTAATTAATTCAATATTATATTTAAATGTATTCATCTATGTAAAAAAAGTAAGAGTAGCTTGTTTTTATTTCATAAGTTTCATACATAAACAGCCATTAAAAATGCCGTTCGGTTATTGACCCATCATCAGTTGAACTCTTGATTTTTGGCTATGAAACCTCGAGACCTTATCTTTGCATCTCAGAGAGATGCAGAGATAACAAATTCTTATCTTTGCATCTCAGAGGAGTGCGAGATAGAAATATCCCTGCACTGTGGACCCAATGGCAAATAAACCTCAACTAGAAAGATAACGCCGGAAATGCAGTGATCATTTAGCCGAAACGCTTAGCTGTGTGACGGGCTACGCTAACATATGCGATCCATAAGGAAACTTCTAAAGTATAATTTAAACGGAGTGTTTTCAATGAGCCATTGATCAAAAAACGTCGCAAACCTGATGCGTGTTCGGGACACCCTTGTCCTCCACAGGTGTTACGTTAAGGGTATTTCCGACCAAACTGTCTGAAATGCCCTTATTGAAATGCTATGCAATGCCCGTTCCGCTCTGCAATGCCCGTTGGGTGAATTGATGTCAGCACTCTTACACTCCACAGGTGTTACTAAAGGGCATTTTCGGCCAAACTGTCCGCTCTGCAATCCCCGTTGGGTGTTCAGTGGGTGTCAACAATAAAGGTACTGTTGACACCCACTGAACACCCAACGGGGATTTCTGAGCGGACAGTTTGGCCGGAAATACCCCAGTAACACCTGTTGGGTGTATGGGGTGTTGACACCCATTAAACACCCAACGGGAATTTCATAGCGGACAGTTTGGCCGGAAATACCTCAGTAATACCTGTGGGGTGTATGGGGTGTTGACACCCATTAAACACCCAACGGGAATTTCATAGCGGACAGTTTGGCCGAAAATACCCCATTAATACCTGTGGGGTGTATGGGGTGTTGACACCCACTGAACACCCCACGGGAATTCTAGAGGGATTTAAGACAGGATTCGTGGGTACTTGTCGAAGTGTCTATTGACCAAAACACCCGAACAACACCAATAAGGTGTAATCGACACTTGATAAACACCCATGGGGTGTACAACAGCCTGACACCATTAAAGGTGTTCGAGAAAGGTGTTCTACAGGGGTTTCAGGGCGGACACTTTGGCCGGGAGTGTCTTAAGGGTGTTTTTTGTTTTCTCAGTGTACCTAAAAATCAGGAGTCAGAAAAACGCATTTTAGGTACTTCTATACCCAACGAGTTGATGCATGTTACAGGTACCTCTTTTTCAATGACAACTAGTAAAATAACATGCTGCCAGAGTAGCTCTATCACGACCGATTCTGATTTTTCGGGTAAAGATACCACTCTGTTTGTTAATGATACCCCGAATTTGCAGGGTACTGTGAACCTTGAAGGTACATTTACTAGTATATGTGTAAAAAGAACCATTGGTGTACGGGAACCCCAAATAAATGGTGTGTAACTATTCCCATTCAGGTTTTCATACCTGAGAAATAAGGGTACTGGTACTCCTCATATGTAAAAAAATCCCATAGAGGGGTAAATATTTTTCTGTGTGTGGAGTCGTCCTTCATCAGGGAAAGGAGTGCCTTCTCGTCAGCCTTATTCAGGTTAGCCGTAGGTACCCCTCTTTTTCAGTCCCCTATAATCACGCTAAGAAGAGACCTCCTCTATATATAGTTCTAACCATCAGGGATGCAGAGCCGTGGAAATTTCAGACGGCTCCGGCTCTGACTCCGGCTCCGGGTGAAATGCCATGGCGGCTCAGGTTCCGGCTCCGGCTCCGAGTAAAATGGTCCGGCTCCGGCGGCTCCGGCTCCAATGCTCAGTACATCCCCTATGCAATTAAATACGGGTGGAAGAAAAAGACGATGGGATTGGTGCACGTTGCTTCTGTATTTGCATAACAAGGCTATTTTCATATTTTGAATACCGCATGTTTTACTACCTTGAACTGTCAAACCGAACTGGGTCAATAATTTTTTTTCCACTTAAAAAAAGAGCCGGAGTCGCCCCCTTTTTTTGACGGCTCCGGCTCCGGCTCCGGGCTATATTGTTTCACGGCTCCGACTCTGGCTCCGTCTCCGGGCAAAATATGCCGGCTCCGGCGGCTCTGGCTCCAGCTCCGGCTACGCACCCCTGCTAACCATGGATCCCTTCCCTTGGGGGCGTCCATCATGAAGCTTTGTACGGGGAGTCCTTTCCTTCCCCGTCATCTGACTCTTTTGTTCGTTCCAAACAAAAAAACGTATTTTGCCACTTATTTTGCTATTTTTGTTGGGACGAACTCTTGATTTTACTTTTTTAGCATATGCCGAAGTATGCCTTTAGCATTAGCGCGAGCGTGCGGTAAAAGCTTTTTGGATTAAACCGCATGATGTTGAAGGCAATTGGACAAAGGTTTCGGCCCATGGGCAAAACATTTTATCAGCGAACTTTTGAAGCATTTCCTGAGACGGAGGAAGGCGCTGGAAAAGAGCTTAACTGATAGAAATCTAACGTGAACTTACGTGTTGCATTTGGTCGCTTTGAACTATTGAACAGATTGTAAATGTTGGTTTTCAATAAGATAATATTTTAAATCCTAATGTACAGACATATTAATTAATCACCTACATTTATGGCGTCAATTTCATGCCTTGAACAACTGCAATGAATTGACAAAAAACGCATTTCACATTGATCAGTAAAAACTTTATTCATACTGACATGGGTAAAAAACCAAGCGCTCACTTCACAGGATGGTATACTTTCCACTCTTCTCTAATATTGAAAACGAACGTTACTCTAGCTTCTCATATGACATAGATTGAAATAGATCTTCTTGGTTTGATATGAATCCAACTCAGAGCCAGACACAAGGATGGGACACAGTGATCTTGAGTCGGCTTGATTTATTATCTTGGTCAGGGAATATGTACATTTTTTAGTTCTTGATATTCGTTCTTGGTTTTTCACTTCTTTCAAGCATGTACCATTGTTAAAGAAGCTTAAATATGGAAATTAAACGGCACATGCTAAAATAAATATCACACTTGGGCCGGAATGTTTCATTCAGGACCTCGGGCTTTGTTGAATTTTCCGCCCTCGACCTTCGGTCTCGTGCGGAAAACTCAACAAATCCCTCGGTCCTGAATGAAACATTTTACCGGCCCCGTGTGATATTATATATGACCATTCTGTTCAATCGTTTTACTGCCCGGCTCGTGCTGTACTTAAGGCATACCCCGTTATGTAGGAAAACAAACTACAGTACACTGTGGTCGAGCATTGTTGGTACTAGAGCCAGTAGTACTAGCAACAGTAGTAACAGTAGTAGCAGCAGCAGCAGTAGTCGTAGTAGTAGTAGAAGTAGTAGTAGTAGTAGTAGTAGTAGTAGTAGTAGTAGAAGTAGCAGAAGTAGTAGTAGTAGTAGCAGAAGAAGTAGTTGTTGTAGTTGCGACAGGAAGTGTTAGACACATTGGCGGCGCTTGCGTTACATTTGTACTCTCGCTGCTGATGACTTGAGGCACGGATGGCTCTGGATTGTTCTGAGCCATGACCAGTGATGCCAGGATACCAGCCGCTCCCACAGTGACCAAACCCCCTGCTAACAGCAGCTGCTCAAACGGAGCCCCGGTCGTCAACTGACGCTCGACGCCGGCGTCATTGCCGTCACTTTTATCAGGTGGCAGGGCGCCAGCGCTTCCTAGCGTAGATCCAATGAGCATCAGGGATGCCACAGCACAATGGGCCAGCTTCATGTCGTCTTTGTTACGGCAGCTCGGGCGGTCTGCAGCTGCCGTACGCTGATTGAGCCGCTCCAGTCGGAGGGCGATGCGCTGACTGCGCTGCAGTGGTGCAGCGGCAGAAGCGGGACTACCAGTCGACGGTGGGAGCCACTCGCGAAGCGATCGGTTTTCCGCAGGGCGCTTCACAGACAAGGTGGACGGCAGACGACAGCAAAACGGCGCCCTTTGGAGGATGTAGACGGCGTTTTCTTAAACTCTCCAAGACTTGATGGTATGAATACCATCAGCACCGGACGGTGTGATCGGCCGTACTTCTCACGGCTACAGAGAGGTTGTGCCACTTACCTCGCCTCTTCCTCGGTTTAAATACACTGTCCGATGGAGCAGTTTGAGGCCGGGTGGCGCTCACTCTGGTGCCGTTGGGGTCGGTGAAAGATATTATGAGCACTGAGCAGGTCATTCGGTCGCCGAGGATAGACCGCCCTCGCCGGACGGTTCTCTGTTTTCTACCATATCATGATCGTCCTCTTTGCTGGGGCCGGTCGGCCGGCCGGGCGTGCGGGGCGCCGGCCCTACCAGTCGACGGCTCGCCCGCACGGCCGGTGGATAGGGGGGCGCCGCCCGCGATGCCTATTTCGACGGGCGACGCGGGCGGTGGCTGACGGGCCTCCCGCCTGGAGCGCTGGAGAGGTAACCCACAGCTCTCCCTGGCTGGGGAGGTATCCCCCAGATCTTCCCGGGGCCGGGGTGGTTCTTCAGTCCATGACAGGACGCCGCCCCGGCTTGGCCATGTTAAAATGCTAAAATCAAAGGGGGGCACGGTGCCCCGGTGCCCTCCCCGTTCCGTCGCCTATGCACCCCAAAGAAAGGAAAACAACGTTTATACTTTTGTATGTAGTTCAGGAAACCTCTGGCGCTGCTGCTGCCGGCTACTGATCCATCTTTATTATCGAGCAGGTAAATCAACTCACACTATGAGCGGCGTTCAACACAGTCAAAATAAAGAAGCAAACAAATAGATAAATATGTAAATATTTACCTGATTAAGCAAAAAGCGCCACGATTCAAGTTTTTAGGCACTTTTGCGCCAATTGTGTGCGTGCGTGCGTGCGTGCGTGCGTGCGTGCGTGCGTGCGTGCGTGCGTGTGTGTGAATCCAAGCGGAGCGACCTCTCCCGGGCCGCCACTCCTTTCCTTATGGGCTAGATGTCTTCGAAAAGCAAGGTGCAGCGATTGTCACCCACTTGTGAGGTCTCAGTCCAGTTGGTGACCTCTGAGGTCAGTTCAAAGAACCCAAGGTAGGGATGCGTTATTTTCGTAAACTAACCTTGACAAAGATAGTCCAAAATCGGCGCTTTTGTCACCACCGTGTTTTAGACGTTCAGACGCGTGGACGGTCAAATGATGGACTTTGGCTATACGTCAACTTTGGCTTTCCACACACGTTAGCTCCGAAAGCACATTCATGCCGAAAAACGAGTACAGCATCATAATTCATAATGCTTAAAAATCATAATGCTTTTAA
This sequence comes from Amphibalanus amphitrite, assembly GCF_019059575.1. Taxonomy (NCBI): domain Eukaryota; kingdom Metazoa; phylum Arthropoda; class Thecostraca; order Balanomorpha; family Balanidae; genus Amphibalanus; species Amphibalanus amphitrite. The sequence continues at coordinate 814,962 of NW_024881528.1, read as the reverse complement.
AAGTCAGGTCACCCGAGGACATCAAATATCAAGTTTCACCTATTTCAACATTGTTTGACAAACCGGTGCATAACTTGGGAACGGATGTAGGTACTGCGGCAATGCACCGCTGAAAAGCGCATTTAATAACTCTTTTGAGGCTGTTTCTGAATGATCTTTTTACAATGTAAGGTAAACAACGTAGTCTCGAGAGGGAAAAACGTAAAATTTACGATGCTATTGATTTTTTTTCAGTGATAACATTTCACTCAAAACTTGCATGACGTTGATATTTCCAGCACCGTGTTGCTGCTGTCGAGAAGCGTTGAATTAAAGGGACCCTCCCACCAGTGGCGCGGGAACCGGAGGGGGGGAGGCAAGCGGGGGCTGAGCCCCTCCAACTTTTCGGCTGGGGGGGGCTCGTAATGTATTTGAGCCCCCCCCCCCCCCAGCTGGAGGAATCGAAATCGGAAATCTACCTGTCGCCACGTGTCCTCTGGTATTTCACACGCCAACGACACTTATTTAGCCGGATGATAGACAAGGACTGTAGGAGAGCGATGGGTAGATCAGGATGGTGAGGAAGACGCCAGCCGCTGCCCGATTCCAGCCTCTCGATGGCGAGACCACTGTAATCGGACAGATCAACCGATACTCCGGCGCCTCGATGGCAAGGTTAGCCGGAGCCGACTGGTCGCACCCCTGTCTGAGCGGAGACCCCGCACCCGAGCCTCGATGGCAAGACCCGGGGAACGAGTTTAAGCTCAGTGACTCGATGGCGAGACACTGTGGCCGCCTCCCTCACACACCCCGGAAGAGGCCGTGTTATGAGTCCCGGATGAAAGGAAATGATCGGCTACTCGCACGCTGAGAAGACTCGCTGCTGTTCACTGTCCCGTCCCTTTTTCCACTGGTCCAGCTCCTCTCCACACCAGTTAAGATATTTCACTTGCTATATTGTGCACCACCACCACACCACAGCCAGAGCAACACTTCCACCCACACAGCGAGCACTTCCCCGCCGAGCATCCAGAACGAACTCCCTCAATAACCGCGCGCTGACCCGAGGTCACCTCGCCGGCGCCCGAGGGCCAGAGCCCAAGCAGCCAATCACCGGGCTGCCTGCTATGGGGCCAGCTCAGTGCCGGCATAGCCCCAGGCGCCACGTGGTCGGCCGGCCGCCACATGGCCCGCTCGGAGGTCCGGGAGGCCCGGCCTGCAGCCGCCGGTGCTAACATCCCCCTGCACCGTGTTGCACTGCAGAGCAACACTTACAGAAAGAAACCGGCGCGCTGCCGTGCCGTACATATCGCGTCGCTAGCACATATAAAACATTTCACATTCCAGCAAATACGATTCTATTTCTTGCAACACCAGCAAGTATAACATGAAACAGAAGAAATAAAGAACACTTCAACTTCGTTAAGCAACGATTAATGATGGGGATCAGTGGTATATCCCCACCGACGCACCACGGCGACTGGCGACGTCGTCGCTGTTAGACGAATCGCTGCCGCCCAAGCAGAAACTGCCACATCCGAGGAAGCTACCGCCTGTGCTGATGTAGCCGAGGAGGTTGCCGCCACCGGTGCTGAGGCGGCCGAGGAGGCCACCGCCGCCTGCGCCGAGGCCGCTGCAGCGCTCGCGGAGGCTAATGCCTCCCACGTTGGAGATGGAGAGACGCTGGAGAGCCTCCAGACTCAGAGGACCCTTGGTCCTCTAGTGCTTGATAGCGATGTGTCAGGATCGTGTAAACCCCGCTGGTTTATCTCACGGTTGCGGAGATGCCGATGTGTTTTGTCTCTCCCAGCCCCTCGATGGCGAGGCCACTGGGAGCAGACGGAAGGGTCGATGGTTCGGCCTCTCGTTGGCGAGTTGACCTGGGCGTCATTTGACTCCGACGCCAGCACGCGTTGCAGGTCCGCTCGTAAATCTCTGCAAGTCTGTTGGCCACGAAGGTCTTGAACCGTCGAGTTTCATTATCAAGGTACTGCTGGATGACCTTGCTGTCCGTCCAGCAGAAGACGTCATCCGGCGGCTGAGTGATCTCACCGAGGACGGTAGCCACCAGACGCGCTCCAAGAACGGCTGCTTGCAGCTCTAGACGGACAATTGATAGTCGCTTCAGTGGAACGACTCGGCATTTGCCGATCAGGAAGCGACAATGGTGTAATCCATCGCTCGAAGTTGTCCTCCAGTATGCCACAGCGCCGAACGCACTCTCTGACGCATCGCAGAACACATGAAGTTGGCGTCGCAGTGTCTCTGGGCCGCTGGGGTTCACGCAGCGTTGCATCACGACTTCGTTCAGCTTCTCTGCTTCACTCAGCCACTCCAACCATTGGCTCAGCTCAGGTTCGGGTAGTGGCTCGTCCCACTCCAGATGTTTCCACCAGAGTCGCTGCATCATCATCTTTGCTCTCACGGTAACAGGAGCAGCAATCCCCAGAGGGTCAAAGATTGTTGACACTTTGCTGAGCACACCACGCTTGGTTGCACTCACTTCTTTGGCTTGGAGACGAAACCCCAATGTGTCCTCGTCTTCCTCCCATGCGATGCCCAGCGTCTTTTCAGCGGTGTGCGAGCTCCTGAGACATAGGCTCGCAAAGGCGCTGGCTCTCTCACTCTCTGGAACGCCTTTCATCACAGCGGGGGAACTGCTTCTCCACTTCGTGAGGTGAAAACCTCCTCTCTCCAGTGCCTCCTTCACGTCAGCGTACAGCTGTTTGGCGGCGTCTTCCGTCATGCAAGAGAACAGGCAATCGTCCATGTAGAACGACTTTGCCAGTTGCTCGGGACTTCTGCTGAGAACCTTGTCTGTCTCCGCTCCATAGTTCAGAAGTGCCTTTCTCAGCACGTAGTTGGCCGTTGCCGGTGATGACTTCGCGCCAAAGATGACCACCTCCATCTGATAGACGTCAGGCTTGCGGTGTCGCTCCATCTCTCGCCATAGAAAGCTCGATGCAGGCTGGTCTTCTGTCCGGATCCTCACCTGATGATACATCTGCTTGATGTCCGCTGTCACAGCGATCAGACCTTCCCTGAAGCGCATGATCACCCCAGGAAGGCTTTGTAGTAGATCTGGACCTGTGACGAGCTTCGAGTTCAGTGATACACCTTGGTATGTTGCCGCAGCGTCGAAGACGATTCTCAGCTTCCCTGGCTTGTTCGGGTTCACTACTGCGTGGTGTGGCAGATACCAACGCTTCTCCTTCGGTTCGTCCGCTTCTTCTGCTGAGAGCTTCCTTGCGTGACCATCCTTCACATATCCGTCGATGATGGCTTGGTACCTTGTAGCCAGTTCTGGCTGCTTGTCGAGTTTCCTCTCGATGGAATGAAGACGTCGGTACGCTTGGTTCCAGTTGTCCGGCAACATCGGTTCGTCTTCACCCCACAGAAGTCCAGCTTCATATCTGTCCCCCACCTTCCTGGTCTGCTGATCCAAGATTCGCATAGCTCTGAGATCTTCTTGAGATCGTGCATCAGAGCTGTTGATCATGGTGCCGAAGGCCTCGTTCGTCCACCAGTCTTGGACCAACTCTTGCAGACCCTCCAGAGCGTCTCCGGGAGCACGTCGACGCACGAACATGACTTGCCGCATTGTGCTTGGAATCAGGGTGGATATCGATCCCGTCAGGGTCCAGCCAAAGTCTGTCCGGATAGCGACGGGCATTCCGGGGCCTCCCACCTTGACCTCTCGCTGCAGCACAGCTTCCAGAATGTTGGCACCAAGTAGAAGCTCGACGTGTGCGCCGTTGTACTGCTGTAGGTCCAGGTCCTGCAAGTGCTTCCAGCTGCGAAGCTGCTTACTACTCATGCTGGGTGGGGCCACGTTCAACCTTGGCACAGACCACACCTCGGGCACGAAGATTCGATTTCTGCTGGTCGCTGTGCTCAGAGGACTGACCGTCAGCTGAACTCGAAGAGACGACTGTCTGGTACCACTTCCTTCGATGTTCTGTAGCTGCAGATTCTCTCGGACTCCTGGAACCCCAATCTCTTCCAAGACATCTTCACAGCAGAGCGATGTCTGCGCCCCCGGGTCCAGCAATGCTACTACGTCTCTCTCCCCATTTGGGCCGTGAATCCGCACCGGCACCAACTGCAGCAGTGTGTCTGTCGTCTCTGTGAGAGCCGTGCCGACGATGCGACTTCCTCCTCGTGCCTCTGTTTTTGGTTCTGTTTGGTTTTCTTCATCACCAGCAGCGTTTCTGTCCACATGTATGACTCGGTGATGAGATGCATTACATCCATTCAAGTTGCATCGTCTTGCAGAGCGGCAATCCCTCATGAAGTGACCCTTGTTCAGGCAGCCCCAACACAGTCGTTCCTTGCTCACTACGACCAGCCTCTCCTCCACCGTCTTCGACTTGAACTCCGTGCAATCCTGAAGCTTGTGCTGTTCCTTGCACAGGACACAGAACCAGCGACGTCGGTTGTTTTCCGTCTGGGAAGACGTAGCCGACGTAGTCAGAGTTGTTCGTCGCGCCGAGGTCTCCCGTACACCCGCGGATGGCCTTTTTCTCTCTGGCTCGCGGTTGTGGTTGGCCGAGTTTCTCAAGATGGCAGTCTCTGTCTCCAGCCACTTGCTGAAGATCTCCAGATCGGGCTGCTTGGGATGCATCTGATGCACTTCTCGTCCCCACTGGTAGGACAACTCCGCAGGAAGCTTCAATACTACTCGACGCAGGTTCTCGATGGCTCTCAGATCATTGTAGTGGTTCAGAGCGCGCAGAGTCAGCACAGTGTTGCTGACAGCTGAACTGAACCTCTCCACTGAGGCGATGTTGTTGATTGAAGAAGCTGGTGTCGTGAACATGGAGCTGAGATATGCTTGGCTGATGTCACCTTCTCGACCAAAACGCTCGTGCAGCCTTGCCAACGCCTGGTGATACATCTTGCCATCGAACAAGAATCCCTCGATGGCTTGATGGGCGACTCCATCAACTGCTTGTTGTAGATGCGCCATCCGCTCCGTGTCAGAGAGAGCCGCCTGATCGTGAACCAGTGCTCTGAAGAGACTGATCCAGCGCGGCCACTCACTTGGATCTCCCGTGAACCGCGGCAAGCTGAGACGCGGAACACTGTTCAAGAAAGCGGCTGACATCCCAGGAGGTGGATGCCCGTGCTTCTCCTGCCCTTTGCTGTTTGATGTCCAGTTGTCTGGGTTCAGAGATGAACCATCCACCTCTACTTCCGGAGCAGCTTTAGGTCCTTGTGGTCTTGGACCAGGCACATTGTCGGGTACGCTCGTGCAATGCGGTGGTTCGGCAGCTTGATCTACCCCCGCACCTTCAGCAGACCGAAAAACGAGTACAGCATCATAATTCATAATGCTTAAAAATCATAATGCTTTTAAAAGTCAGGTCACCCGAGGACATCAAATATCAAGTTTCACCTATTTCAACATTGTTTGACAAACCGGTGCATAACTTGGGAACGGATGTAGGTACTGCGGCAATGCACCGCTGAAAAGCGCATTTAATAACTCTTTTGAGGCTGTTTCTGAATGATCTTTTTACAATGTAAGGTAAACAACGTAGTCTCGAAAGGGAAAAACGTAAAATTTACGATGCTATTGATTTTTTTTCAGTGATAACATCAGGGGCGGATCCAGGAAAACTCCAAGGGGAGGGTCATGAATCGAAGTGGTGCCCCTACCTATACCCAAAATTAAAAACTCAACGGATTTCGTCCACTTCATTTTGGTGGTGCCCCCATTTTCAGTTTTTTTTTATTTTTTTTTTATTTTTAGTCAGTATCTTAACTCTTAGCCACAGCCACATTTACCAATTGTAAGCAAGTATACCAAGTATAAGGTATATGAATGTGCTATGCGTATATATGTTGTGGACGCTGAGTAGTGAGTACTTACCAGGAACGTTATCAGGTAAGCAAATCGTTGTCAGTCCGACGAACTTGACCCTGGCGTCTAAAGGGCCTGTCCTTGACACTTCAGGCTTGTCAGGGGCACCAAAGTCCTTCCAGGGACACCACAAACCTGTCAGGGGCACCTACGGCCTTGTAGGGGCGCCACAGGCCCGCCAGGGGCACCACAGGTCTGCCAGGAAGCAGGGGCACCACAGGTCTAGCAAGTATACACGACAGGCCTGTCAGGGGCACAACGGGCCTGTTGGGCCCATGAGCACCCCTAGGGGCAGGGGCACCACAGTCCTTCCAGGAGCACCGCAGGCCTGTGAGGGGCACCAGCGGCCTAGCAGGGGCACCAGTCAACACAGGCCTGCCAGGGGCACCACAGACCTGCCAGGGGCACCAGAGGCCTGCCAGGAGCACCACCGACCTCGCAGGGGTAACTTGGGCCTGTCAGGGCCCAGGGGCACCACGGGCCTGTCGAGAGGCACTTCAGGCTTTTCAGGGGCACCATAGTCCTCTCGGGGCGCAGGGGTAGCAGGGGCACCAGAGGCCTGCCAGGGGCACTACAGGCCTAGCAAGGGCACCACTGGTCTATCAGGGACACCACGAGCCTGTCATAGCCAGGCATCTCAGGCTTGTCAAGGCCCAGGGGCACCACAGGTCTGTGAGGGGCACCAGCGACCTAGCAGGGGCACCAGTCAACACAGGTCTACCAGGGGCGCCACAGACCTGCCAGGGGCACCACAGACCTGCCAGGGGCACCAGAGGTCTGCCAGGGGCACCACCGGCCTCGCAGAGGCACCTTGGGCCTGTCAGGGGCACTACGGGCCTGCCGAGGGGCACTTCAGACTTTTCAGGGGCATCAGTCCTCTCCGGGCGCAGGGGTACCAGCGGCCTAGCAAGGGCACCAGAGGCCTGCCAGGGGCACCAGCGGCCTAGCAAGGGCACCAGAGGCCTGCCAGGGGCACCACAGGCCTAACAAGGGCACCACGGGCCTGTCAGGGGCACCTCAGGCTTGTCAGGGCCCAGGGACACCACAGTCCTTCCAAGGGCACCGCAAGCCTGTCAGGGGCACCAGAGGCCTGCCAGGGGCACCACAGGCCTAGCAAGGGCACCACTGGCCTGTCAGGGGCACCTCAGGCTTGTCAGGGCCCAGGGGCACCACAGTTCTTCCAGGGGCATTACAAGCCTGTCAGGGGCACCAGAGGCCTAGCAAGGGCACCACAGGCCTGCCATGGACACCACGGGCCTGCCAGGGGCACCACCGGCCTTGCAGGGGCGCCTCAGGCCTGTCAGGGGCACCACGTGCCTGCCGGGGACACTTCAGGCTTGTCAGGGGCGTTACAGTCCTGTCAGGGCCCAGGGGCACCAGGCCCGTGGTGTCCCTGCTAGGCCGGTGGTGCCCCTGGCGGTCCTGTGGTGCCCCTGTCAGGACTGTGATACCCCTGATAGGCCGGTGGTGCCCCTGGCAGGTCTTTGGGCCCTCGGCCTCAAGGGGGGGGGCCATGACCCATGTGACCCCCCCCCTTGGATCCGCCACTGGATAACATTTCACTCAAAACTTGCATGACGCTGATATTTCCAGCACCGTGTTGCTGCTGTCGAGAAGCGTTGAATTAAAGGGACCCTCCCACCAGTGGCGCGGGAACCGGAGGGGGGGGGGAGGCAAGCGGGGGCTGAGCCCCTCCAACTTTTCGGCTGGGGGGGGGGGGCTCGTAATGTATTTGAGCCCCCCCCCCAGCTGGAGGAATCGAAATAGGAAATCTACCAACATAATTTCATAGATTCATACACAGGCTCGGGAACCGGGGGAGGGGGCAGTGGGGGAAGCTTGCCCCCACAGCTCTGGGGCCGTGGGGGCGGTGCCCCACAACTTTTCATGAGGTCAGGAACCGTTGGGGCAGCTTGTCCTCCCCAAATTAGGGGTTGTGGGTCACAAAGGAAGAAAGCATGCAAGTGAAAAATCCACCTCCTTCACTGGCTCGGCAACTCATTTAGGCTTTGGCAGATTAAAACCTTTATTCCAGGCTGCCAAAACGGTAGTTCCTTCACTCAGCTGAGACGGAATACCTGACTTTTTTGCAAATATTTTCTCTTTTTTTTTTGTTGAAAATGCCAAGTTTGGAAAAATAGGTGGCCTAAAACCGGTGAGAAAACTAGATTTGGGGGTACCCTGTAACCCTAGGCTGATCACGATTATGGTTCAGCCCCCCCCCAGCCTGGAAGACGTTCCCGCGCCACTGCCTCCCACCTTCAAAAAAGTTAATGAATTGGCATGAAAGTGATGTCGCTCGGTTCAGAAAGAGCGAAAACGATTAACGAATATCTACCAAATTTTATCGAAAAATATTCACCGGTTTTCAATATATTAGAGTTTTACTTTTGTTTACTTTTTGGGAGCTCCGCTGTTCCTAGCAACTTTATTTGAAAGTGCGGCACTTGTTGCGCGCAAAGCAGCATATACCACCGCGTGCTACCAAACGTCTAAGCAAAAGATTTAAAATCGTTAGATCTGCGCTGACGTCACACATTCAGAGGGGCATTCTAATGCATTAGCCCCTCTGAATCCAGTGCTGCAGCTTTGAAATTAGATATTTTCGATTTGAGGCATTACTCGATCTTGTGAGTGCTCAAACCGGTAAGTGCAAGCCAGGGACCCCATTTTGGCTATCTCAACTCAAAACTAATGTTAAGGTGGGATGGTCACTTTTACTAAAATCTGAAGTTAAAAAGTCATCTTAATTAAAGCATGTGTAGGGGGGGGGGGTTCGGATGGACCCCCCATGTTTTTTTCGCGAATAACTCGCGCAAAAGCCGGCGGATGGCGACGAAGCCTACAGTACCCTTGAGCTGATCAATTTTACAGCTACTCTGAAAGTTTCATGACCCTGACCCAAGTGACCTTTAACCTGTGACCTATTTTTCATCATCATCATCATCATCATGTATTCGTATGGCATCCGTTAAAACACGGCTTTTCAGCACAAGAGTCATTCCATATATGCACTGTCCTTAAGGCTAATGATCTAAGAGCCTACTAAAATAATAAGAATAAGCCATTTATACTCATTTATCTAAGAGATGCTATTAAAATCCAAGTTACCTACAAGCGTATTTTAAAATAAGCGGCGGATGAGATCTATTCTATCTGGGTAAGACCAGCACGACATTTCCGCATCCCCGCGCGGAACGCTACGACCGTGCTGGCGTGGCGAACCTCGTTTGGCGTCTCGTTCCAGCTCGCTGCTGCCCGAAACCCGAAAGAACGTCTGGCGAGCTCCGTGCGGACCCGCGGAAGTTGCAGCATTCACGCCATTGATCCTCGCGTTTCCCTCTCGGTTACACAATCGCGACGCTGCAGCAGGTCTCGCAAGTGCGATGGTGCATGGACAGAGTTGAGGAGGCGGTGCACCATGGCGAGGTCACGTTCTGTGATGAGTCGCTCTACTCTCGGCCACTCAAGCTCAGTAAGGTGAGGCGTGATATGCTGATGACGTCGGCAGCATTTAACTATTCGTGCACCATGATTAATTATTTTTTGAACGCGTTTTCGCTGTGTAGCGTTGCATGCTGCCCACACTGTCGCGCAATACATTATGTGTGGGAACACCAGGGCCTCAATAATTTAACCCTATTAGTGGCAGGCTCCTGGCTACCCCATATTAGTGGCAGGGGGGGGGGGGCTGTTTACGACCCCCCCTTGATATCTCGAGATCTAACCGGCCGATTTTCAAAATTCAAACGGCATTCGATTTGGCTCAACGAGATCTACATTAAAAAAAAAATTAAAAAATGTCAATAGGGGGGTAGAGGGGGGTAAAAACGGGCAAATTGCAGATACATTTTAGACTGTTTATCACGGCCAGGTTTCTGAACCAATCTTAACGCAACTTTTGCCGATCGATAGAGAATGAACCAGGAATTCACATGGATCCTAAAAATATGCATTTTCAAAAATCATAGGCGGATACAGATCATTGAGATTGGGGGTACACAAAAAGTATAGTAAATAAGGTTTTTGTTGGTACTGTTTCTAAAAAGGGTGGCAATGGTCTTGTTATGTTACAATTTTCTTATGAGAGAACGACTAAAATTGTATTGGTCATGCATAGGCGGTGTCAGGGCACCTATGTTGGGAGGTAAAAAATAACCCCCCTTTTTGGACGCCTGGATCCGCCTATTATAGCAAAAACGTGTCAAAAGAGGATGCACAATAACTTTGTATATGTTATCACATGATACCTTTCATTCACTGTTCGTAAAACTGGTGCAGCATCGTGATCTTCGCCCAAATGACTCGCTTCACTAATAGGACCCCCAATTCCCAGTGCTCTGGAGCCGCCCCTGGTAAAGTTATGAACTTGAAATTTTCAGGGAATGTGCCCAATTTAGTTTTAGGAAAAGTCAGAAAATTTCAGCATCGTAGCATCAGCGGTTTCGGAGATATTCCCGAAAAACCTGAGGGGTGGATAAAAACAACCCCCCTGCCACTAATAGGGTTAATCAATTTCTTGACTTCCTGTGGCAGCCGACGGGAGAATTTGGAGAGACCTATCAAAATAGTATAAGAACGTTTTACTACATATATTCGAAATATGTTTTTCAATCGTGAGGTTTTCATCCAAAATAAGCCCAAGAATTTTAGCGTTTGAAGTGGGGCGGAGCATTGTTTCTCCAAATTGAACTTTCAGCTCATTTCCTATTCTTCTTTGACGTGTGGAGAATAGAACGAGCTCTGTCTTTTTGGGATTAATTTTTAGTGAATTTTCTGTAAACCACCGCTGAGCGCCGCTCAGTGTTTGTCCAATTTCAAGCTCCAACTGTTGAATATGCTTGGGGTGACCACTGTGAATGAATTGAACGTCATCAGCATATAAAACCATTTTAGTGTCACTTAAAAATGAGGTCAGGTCATTTGTGAATAACAAAAACAGCACGGGCCCCAAAATCGATCCTTGGACCACTCCATGCGTTATTGGAGCGGTCTCCGCAGATCCCCCGCGTACTCTCTGGTGGCGGCCTCTGAGCCAGTCACTGAACCAATGAGTGTCCACGCCGTACCAGCCAAGTTTGTCCAGGAGCCGGCCATGCTGAACGCTATCAAAAGCCTTGGAGGTGTCGATCGCTGTCAGACAACCGATCTTACCCTCGTCTATGACTCGAGTGATGTAGCTGACCGCGTCCAACATCGCCGACTCCGTGGACCTCCCCGGCCGAAAGCCGTGCTGCTCCTCACACAGCACACCGTGGGACAACAGGTAATGCAATAGTTGATCACAAACGACTCTCTCAGTGAGCTTCGCCACAGTAGAAATGATCGACACTGGCCTGTAATTGTTAACATCACTTGTGCACCCCGCCTCGTGGATTGGGACCACAGTTGCGACTTTCCACTCGCTCGGGAGCTCTCCAGTAACGATTGAGGCATTTATCACGTTTAACAAATGCGGGGCTATCACCGGAAAGGTAAGTCGCAACATGCTCACTGTGATCCCATCCTCACCGCACGCATTCGATGATGACAAGCGCTGCAGTGCCGAGTGAAGCTCGTGCAGAGTGACTGGATGCACCCTAAATGTCCCGCTCACCACACGAGAGGGACAGGGTGGCAGCGGTGGTGCAGTCGTTCTTTGGGCCACGAGTTCAGCAGACACGCGGGAGCCCACCGCGGCAAAGTGACGATTTAATCGGTCGGCCCACTCCACCGTGCCCCCCGGCGGCTCACAGCCTCCTCTAACACTCTTTGGTCGTATTAAAAACCGCTGAAGGTCCCTCCATGTCGTTTTACGCGAATAAGTGTGCGAGGCCATGTTTGGCCGGAATCGCTATTTGGCGTATGTAGGCTCGCATTAGCGGCGCGTTTGCAAGCTTTTCGTGTTTTCAAACGTTCGAACATGTGATTTGATGTTCCGTCATTAGGGTGGATTTCAAGGTCACCTGAAGGTCACACTCAGAAAAAAATTGAACCATAAAACGAGGGTTTTCAAAAGTACCAAAATGAACCATTTTTTAAGTGTAGCTGAAACCACTCGTTAAGTGTTGCCTGAACCGTATAAATGGCTCTGATGAGAATCGTATTGTTCATTTGATACCAATTATTAGTGCAGCATTGCCCAAAATTGCTCTCGCTACCCCAATAGGCCAATATATAACTGGATTGCATAGGCGTAGGAACAGGGGGGGCCACCGGCCAGGTGGGCAAGTGCCCACCCACTTTTCGAGGTGGGGGGGCCAACCATGTGTTTTGGCCCACCCACTTTTTACTCGAGGCCCCTCGTCTCGATTTGAGAGGACGTCGTCATCTTCCAGAATAAACAAACTCTGTAAAAATAAGTCCCACGAATCCCCACGCACGGACTCCAAGGGCCGTGATGGATCCAAGGAGGCCCTCTGTTCATACTTGTCAGTCGAAGCCCCTGAGACTGATGGCCTGAGAGGCCCTAGTGGATCTGAGGAGGCTCCAATATCCACACTGGTCTGGGGAGGCCCCTGACACTGGCGGTCTGGGAGGCCCCTCTATCCACACTAGTCAGAGGTCTGAGACTGGTGGTCTGGGAGGCCCCTCCATCCACACTAGTCAGAATAGGCCCCTGACACTGGCGGTCTAGCCGAGGCCCCCTACCCTCACTAGTCAGAGGAGGCCCCTCTATCCTCAATTGTCAGAAGAGGCCCCTGAGACTGATGGTCTGGGAGGCCTATCCATCTACACTGTAGTCAGAGGAGGCCCCTGAGACTGATGACCTGAGAGGCCCTTATAATCACACCAGGCAGAAGAGGCCCATGAGACTGATGGACTGAGAGGCCCTTCTATTCATACTGGCCACAGGAGACCCCCAAAACTTTCGGTCTGGGAGGTCCCTCAATCCGGCACCAGTCAGAAGAGTCCCCTGAGACTGATGGCCTGGGAAGTCCTTATATTCACACTAGGCAGAGGAGGTCCCTGAGACTGATGGTATGAGAGGCCCTCATATTCACACCAGTTAGAAGAGGCCCCCGAGGCTGATGGCTGTGAGGCCCTTCTGTTCATATAACTGGCCACTGGAGGCCCCCTGAAACCGGTGGTCTACTGGTCTGGGAGGGCCCTCTATCCAAACTAGTCAGAAGAGGCCCCTGAGACCGATGGTCTGAGAGGCTCTTATATTCATACTGGCCACAAGAGGCCCCTGAGACTGATAGTCAGAGAGGTCCACTCCTAATGAATCTGAGGGGGCCCTCTATCCACATTTACACTTTTCTAGGGAGGCCCCCGAGACTGATGGTCTGAGAGGCCCTTTTATTTATACTGTCCACAGGAGCCCCCTGAGATTAATGGTCTGAGAGGCTCTTCTATTTAAACTAACCAGAAGAGGCCCCTAGGATTGATGGTCTAACAGGCCCTTCTATTTATACTAGCCATAGGAGGCCCATGAGACTGATTGTCTGAGAGGCCCTTCTATTCAAACTAGGCAGATGAGGCCCCTGAGAATGATAGTCCGAAGAGCCATGCGGCGGCAACTGGCCGTGGCCATATTTCGGCTCGGTAGGGCCCCACAGAGCTCATGAGAGCACCTCAAGGGCTCCTAAGTAGACACGCTTATCCCCATAAGGGTGCCACGCCGGCTTCTGAAGGCTCCTTGTAGGCATCTAAGGGCCCTTTCCGGCCTCTAACGGCTCCACCCGCCTGTGATGGCTCCACACCAGTGTTTATGAGCGCCACACAGCGGCGCCTTTGAGGGTCATACTAGTGTCTCTTAGGGCCCTATATCGGTGGCTTTGGGGGCCCCACACCGGCGCCTCTGTGGGCCACCACACCTGTGCATCTTAAGGCTCTATAGGTACATCTGAAGGACCCACACCGACACCTCTGAGGGCCCCACACCAGTATCTCGGAGCTCTGAAGGCCCCACACCGGTGACTCTGAGGACTCACCGGCTCCTGAGAGCACCATGTTGATGTCTAACGGCTCCACAAGGCTACTGAAGGCACCACTCACTGAGCTCTAATGTCCATGTACCGGCCTCTGAGGGATTTAAGCCAGCGCATTCATAGCTCCATACCAGCAATTGTAAGGGCTTCACACTGAAGTATCTGAGGGTTCCACACTGGTGTCTCTAAGGGCCACATCCCAGCCAGCAATCCCACTCCGTTCCCGATCGGGATTTTCGGACTCAGCCCGCACCACCCCGATCGGGACCGGAGTGGGACGGGATTGGGAAATGAGACACTTTGTACGGGCTGGAACGGTCCGGATATCCCAACCTACCCCGCACGGCCGGTTGGGAGATCCCGCACGTATCCGGACCGCCTTATGACGTTTTAACAAGCGCTGAACTCCGATCCCGATCGGGATTCCCCAAATCTCCCCGTACAACCGGTTCGAAAATCCCGCACGCATCCGGACCGCCTTATGGCATTTTAACAAGCGATGAACTCCGATCCCGATCGGGATGTCCCAACTCGGCCCGCACGGCCGGTTTGGGAATACCGCAGGCATCTGACATATTAACCGCAGTCTTATAACCGCAGATTGCTGTTATGCAGATGCGACCACTTTGCTTGCGCCACCGCAACCCCCTCGCCTCTTCATTATTCTCCAACTCAACCTTTATAATGCCTGCACGACAAAATGAATTACATTGGACACTGAAATATATTCACAAATTTACTGGTTGCACACAGGTCAAATTTTCACAAATTCACAGCCTGGCCAGCACATTCGTGGCGTCGGCCATCATCTTAGCGCCACTGCAAGGCGCTGGCACAGCGGACTCACTTCCGGTGTTCACAGTCATTATAGCAGGCCTGCGCCTTGTTCGTGTCGGCTCCTCTGCGGACAGTGTGTCCGTCTGCCGTCACGAGCTTCAGAGAGCCACCGCGAAACTAGACGGCTGGCATCTGGTCGGGCGGTTCACCACTGTGCGAAGAGAGCATCTGAAAATGACCAAGAGGTTATTAACCCTCGCACGACCAGGCCATTTCTCATAACACGAACGACCAGGGGGGGGGGGGGTTGTTACGACCCCCCCTGGCGTTTCGAAACGGAAGGTCGTAGAGCTTAGCGGAAAAAACCAACGGATTGCTCTCAACGAGATCTCGCGATTGGTGGTATATTTTTTGGTCCTAGGTCAACATTTGACCTACTTATGACCGGTCAAAGGTCAAATTTTCGGAAAAATCTAACTTTTTCAGATTTCCGCGCCGATTGCGGCAAAACGGTAAGAGATATCGACTTGAAACCTTCACTATCGTGATCCTTGATCAATTCTCTATCGTTTGGTGCGTATTTCGATGTCATAACTCTAAAAATGATGCGTTGGGAGCATCGGAAGTCTGCAAGGTCATTTGTGCATTGGGTCACGTCAGGCGTGTGACGTCACTGACCTGACCCTGACCCAAAATGAACTACAAGAAACAACCGACGATGCCTGAAATGGATAGCAAATTCGAATTCAGGGCATCAAAATACCCCGAAAAGGCATACAAGTGCAAGAAGTCATTACAGGTCAACCGAGGTCACTGACCTGACCTTGACCTTTAGTAACCTTGAAAAGGTCAACGGACATTGTGCCAATGTCAAATCAGCCAGTTATGGTTCTAAAACAATCCATCAGTGTGTCAGGTCAGTCGGCATTTATACCAATGTGAAGCAATCTCCAATTTAGCGTAAATCTGGCCGGAGGTTGTTCCCTTTATGACGTCATAACTCCGTGACCTGACATGACCCGATCAATTTTTTTTCGGCAAAAGATGCGCAAAGGTTGCCCCAGAGGGTATTGAAAATTTCAGCCCGCTACGACAAGCCGTTTAGCGTGCACTTCGAAAAAACCTCAGGGGGGGGGGGGTTGATACAACCCCCCCCCCCTAGGCGTTCTAGGGTTAATCAAAGTCTGGGACACACTAAAAATCACTAAGAAATAACCCACATCTGACATTTCACATGGTATGCCTGGTAATTCAGGTTTCAAACCTACAATGCAACCATTAACGACACTTGACAATGAGACCAAACATCTTCGGTCCATGATAACTGATCAAACATGCGACAGCACGAGTGTAATTCACATGCCGTACAACCACAACGAACATAACAATTTCTATTACCTATAGCTTTCCCCCTCCCTACATCACGGATGAAGTGTGCACTATATGTACTCACCCTGTTCTCAAAGACGGACTGATTTCCCTGCAACGCCGACAACAGTTGAACCGACCGCTTGCTAGAGCCAGTTCAAAAGCAATATCCTGAGGCAGCAGCTCAAAGGAGGGATCGACACTTGACCAACGCGGCAGCTAGACTGGCCGCTGCGCTCAGAGGACGCGTCTGCCTGCACGCGGCCCATCTGATTGCTTTTCCAGGCTTTCTGGGCCACCGGATATGGTGCCCGAAGCGCCTTCTCAGATCGGTTGGGATAACAACGTAAATCACAAGCCTGTCTAAACATTGGATTCGATTGGGCTATCCGTACCGCGTCCCAACCGATTAACCCGCGCACCGACGGGGGGGGGGCGGATATCCGCCCCCCCTGAGGTTTTTCGCGAATAGCGGGAAAACCGCGGCGCGTAGCGCCGCGAAATTTGGTATGACTATAACCTCATCAATTTTACACATGGTGTGCAAGTTTGAACCTCCTACCTTTTAAGGTCAGGTCACCAGGTCACTTTGAATGACCCAACCTCAAGTCACTTTTTTGCAACTTTGTCACCGTGCCAGAGCTACAGTAGATGTCGGAGGCCTTTGAAACTCACAGGATATTATTAGGTCATTAGTAGCTACAATTTGTATATCTCGGAATTTTGATATCGGTGACCTAAGGTCAGGTCAATTTCGCGACCTCCCCATTATAAGTCAATGGGGGAAAAATCAACTCCCTGTTTTTACCACTAAAACGGGTCGGAATGGCCCCATATACCATACATGACTTCATATACGATCAACCTTCACTACCTAGAGGTCTGTTTTGCTGTTGGGCAGCTGTGAGGTCATGTGACGTCATCAAAGGTCACCAACGGTTTTTGGCCAATAACTCCGTACAGGAACAAGATACAGACGCGTGGATGGTCTCATTGTGTTCAGCTCGTCAAGACGCATCGAATGATATACATGATGACCTCGAGGTCACGTGACCTGAGGTCAACCTTTGACCTTGACCTTTCGAGGTCAACATATATATCATTCGATGCGGATTGACGAGAGGATCACGATGATGCCCTTAGTTTGTTCCTATCTTGACTAATTCGAAAGTTATTCGAGAAAAACTCTCTCCATATCTAGCGCCGCCATTTTGACTTTTTCGACCCCTGTGACGTCATCTTTGACCTGACCTGAAAATGACCTTTGTAAAAATTGTAGATCTTGGCCGTGCGTATCCGATGCCGTTTACCGCTTGTCGCTATCTTGCTTCGTTCTCGAGATCTCAGGGGGGGGGGCGGTCATCCGCCCCCCCCGTCGGTACGAAGTTGGCGCAGACCCCCGTCGGTGCGCGGGTTAAGCATGCGGTCCGGAAATCCCGAGTCGCCCCTACCGCCGGCCATCGAGGTCCGGTATCGATTGGGACAACCCAAGCCTACCCAACCCGGTAGGGACAAGTCGGGACATCCGGAGCCTATCCCGACCGTCCCCAACCGCATCCCGGACGAATTGCTGGCTGGGATACCGGCATCTCTGAGGGCCCCATGCCGGCGTCTCCGAGGGTCCACATCTGGCGGGCACCCATCAGCGACTGAAGGTCCCACACTGTCGACTCCGAGAGCGCCATCTGCGTCTGGGAGCACCATGCCGTCTCTAAGAACCATAGCGGCTCCTCCGTCGAAAGATGGGCGTCTGCATGCCAAAGGGGAGCGGTTCTGAGACAGTAGGGCACCTACGTGCAATAGAGGGGCGCCTATGAAGCCCATAGGGGCGCCTCAATGCGAAAGAGGGGTGCCTCTGAGGCCTACATACCTATATGGGCGTCCACATGCAATAGAGGTCTGCAAATAATTGATCAATGCCATGGGGGTGCATTCATAAGAAACAGGGGCGCCGGCATGGCAAAGAGAGGCGCCTTCAAGTGTCCATAAAAGAGAGACGCCTATGATAAGCGCACATTGTATGCGACAACGGGGCGACTGTGGGACATATAGGGATGTCTCTGATGACTATACATAGGGAGCTTATGTATATGCCAAAGAGGGCGCCTATGAAGCTAATGGGGGCACCTGGGAAACGAGGAAGACATTTGTGTAAGGGTTTTCAGGGGTCATGCGCCGTTTGCGGCAAATAGATTCTAAAAAAATCGGAGGGGGAATAAGTTTTAAAAATGGTGCGGACTTTCCGCACTGTTCGCTTAAGCGGTTACGTCCCTGGGTACATCTGCTCGATCTCAGAAGCTAGATTTGGAGGTCATACTTGAAAGCAGCCAGCAGGACGAGGCAAAAGTTGGAGGCCCCTGAAAATAGGAGGCCCCCTGGAAAAGGAGGCCCCTTGACAGGGTGGCCCACCCACTTTTCATGACGTTCCTACGCCCGTGCTGGATTGGGTAAGTCTACACCCGCTCATCGGCTTATCGTACACCGGGTACTTGGGTTACTTGAACTGCAAGCAGCGAGAAAACGGGTAGTACCATTTTGAGCCACTCTAGCTGGGTTTTGTGAACCTGGTTCCCATGAGCCACTTATGCTCACAAAACCGGAGGTATGCTTTTTCAAAAGCAGTTCAGGTGAACAGCTTGATCGGTTCATCTGAACTTCTTTCGAAAACTGTAGTGAATAAGAAAACACGATGTAAACATAACGTCGTATCTATATTATCGCGAACAAAAGTTATAATCGCAAACGAAAAAAAGTAGGAGAAACGAAACAAGAGTACGGCGCAAGCAAAAGTGGCGCGAGCGGCCGTCGGCGGCCCGCTGGGTATAGGCGCCGCGCGTACCTATCAATGCAAGTCTTAAGCCCACCGGCCTGGCTTTGGGCTCAAATTCGGGCCCGGCGGCCTTTTTGCCGGGATTGGACACAGGCGGGCCGGGCTTATGACGGTCTCGAAGAGGACTAGCCCATTTTAAAGGAAATAGCTTACTTTTAACACGGGGGTTTGAACTGGAATAGCAGTTTTGTAGCCTGAGCTGAGACAAGCACAAATCAGGAGCTTTTACGGCCCAGCGATCACCCTAGGGAAAGATATTCCACTTCTCGTCCCGAAAAAGTGCCTTGCTGAGGAATGTGTGCCTTGCAGGGGTCATTTCACTCTTTTAAAACTGAAGAGTTCTTCCTATATTAAAATATAGAAAATAATCTGTGATGAATCACAATCAAGTCATCGCAATGTTCTTGTATTCTCTTGGCCACGCGCGGAGACACCCCCGTTCCGCGGACCCAGCCGGCAGTCCGTGAAAACCCCATAGAGGGCGCCGCCATCTATCAACTACGGTTAGTCGCATACACATCAACTCCTCCCCCAGTTCTTACTAACACATACATACACCGCTACACCTGACCCTATAGGTCGAGCCGCTCCGGTGGTCGAGACACGCGGTTCGATCGGCGTAGCTGAGGAGCTGGGGAGCTGGGCGGAACAGCGACCTCAACAGGCGGCTCCGTCGGTACCACAGCCGACGGCACATCAGCAGTTGCGCGCGGCACATCAGAGGAACGTGACGCTTCCGTGACACCGCGATTCTGCAGATCGGACGGATCCGAAAACGCAGACGGCGACAGCGTCACACTCGGCGGAGACGGACATTCTCCCACACTCGCAAATCTCCGCCGTACATGATCTACATGTCTGCGGTACTCACGCCCGTCGCACAACTTCACATCACACATGTGACCGGACACACCTGTGACCACCCCGGCGGTCCATCGCTGCCCGACTGTCACATCCTGTACAAAGACCTCATCACCTACAAACACGCTCCTGGCACATGACCCTTGATTATTAACGCGCGTCTGAGCCTCCTGACGGTGTAACACTCGGTCCCTAGTGTCTGGGTGCAAGCGATGCAGGTGTGTGATCATAGGCCTACCGTTTAGCAGCTCTGCTGGCGTACGACCTGTGGTCGAGTGGGGAGTTGTCCGGTACTGGAACAGCACCCTGCACAACCTCGTCTGCAGCGATCCACTGGATTGCTTCCGCAGACCCCCTTTCACGACCTTGACCGCAGACTCCGCCTGGCCGTTAGAACTCGGATGCCAGGCTGGCGCGAACACCTGCTTCACGCCATTAGCGGAGCAGAACAGCGCCATCTCCTCGGAACAGAAACCTCTCCCGTTATCGGATACCAAAACCTTGGGCACCCCATGATCGGAGAACGATTTCCTCAAGCACTCAATAGTCGCCTGGGAGCCTGTGGACGACGTAACGAAGGCGTCAATCCACTTTGAGTGGGCATCTACAACTACCAGAATCAGGCGACCCTCGAACTCCATGTGATCAATATGTACACGTTCCCAAGGCGCGTCCGGGTACCGCCACGGCGACTCGGGTACCTTCGCAGACCTTGGACGGTTCTCCTGGCATGACAAGCACTCATTCACAGTGGTCTCAATCTGCCTATCAATTCCCGGCCACCATACCTGTGATCTCGCCTTGCTTTTCATGCCAACCATGCCTGGATGACCCTGATGCAGAAGAGCAAGCAGCTCTTTGCGGAGAACAGCCGGGATCACCACTCTCCCTCCCCGCAGAAGTACTCCGTCTTCTGTGCTGAGCTCGTTCCGGCGATGAAAATACGGCTGTAACTCGGGAGAGATCCGGTCAGACTCAGCCGGCCATCCCTCAATCACACGGCGTTGCACCGACATCAACACCGGATCCCTGGCTGTGGCCTGTCGAATCTGTGAAACAGTCACCAGTTTATCCACAGACTCGAGCAACAGCACAGTGTCGCCGGGCACTACAGGAGTCACCTGCTCCGGCGACGGAAGTCGACTCAAGGCATCACTGTTTGCCTGACAGACACCCGGTGAATACGTCAGACGGCACTGATACGCCTGCAGCGTCAAGCGCCAACGAATCACCCTGGGGGACACGACATCAGGCAGTGGCTTACTGTTGCCCAACAGACCCAACAGAGGCTTGTGATCGATGCCTCCTTCAAGTCAATGATCGAGAACTTATCACCACCTGCTAGCTTTGTCAGCAGTTCGGACACATTTGGCAGTGGGTACTGTTCTACCTTAGTCGCTTTGGTACATGTGAGATCATAACTCCCACACAGCCTCACTGAACCATTGGACTTCAGAATACAAACCAGTGGAGCTGCCCAGTCTGAGGTTCTCACCGGAACCAGAGTTCCAGCAGCTATCTGCCTGTCAAGTTCCTGGTCTACTTTATCCCGAATGGCTAGTGGCACTGGTCTGGCTTTGTAGAACTGAGGCACAACTGAGGGGTCCACATCCAGGTGAGCAGTCATGTCACACTTTCCCAACCCCTCCTTGAACACATTACCATGTCTCACAAGCACCTCACTCAGTACCCCTGCTCCCTCTGAACCCTTGATGCTCAAGAGTTGGTGCCAGTTCAGCTTCAGCTGATGCAACCAGTCCCTCCCCAACAAGGTAGGACAGCTGACGTCCCCCTCCACAACGACAAGTGGAAGCTTACACTGCTGGTCACCATAGCACACAAGTACCTCAGCCTGCCCTATCACTGGCAGTGGCTGACCGCCATAGCTTGTCAGCTTTGGCTTCACCTGTTGATTCAAAGACACTTTGTAGCTCAAGAACTTCTGAAAGTTCCCCTCCGACACCACTGAACACGAAGCACCCGTGTCCACCTGCATATTCACAGTTTCACCACACAGGGACAGTTCAGCCACGACTGGCTTATCCACAGAGGCTTTCACATGGTTCACAGTGTACATGGTATAAGCCTCTCCTGACCCTGCTGCACTGGGGCCTGGTGGTACCTGACTTCCACCTCCCTGAGATCCGTGACATGGGACCTCTGACTCTGCCACAGCGTTCACCACTTGAGTATGGCACATCTTACGAATGTGACCCTCCTTTCCACATTTGTGGCACTTCACACTCCGGCTGAGCCGACAGTTCCTGGCATAGTGCTGCACAGAACCGCACCTGTAGCACTGACCTTGCCTTTGCCCTTGTCCTTGGGGCACCCGGTGCCCTGCCGGCTGGTGCTGACCTCCTGCCGGCTGGTGCTGACCTCTTCGCTGGCTGAAGTTCACCGACGCTCCACCAGTGGTCACACCCATGGCCTGAGCCTGCTGACGACTCAGTTCATACGTAGAAGCCACTTCCATGATCCTCTCCACGGACAGGTCCTGCTGGCTGAGGAGCTTCTGCCGCAGATCCAAGTGGTGACACCCACTGACTGCCCTGTCACACACGTGCATTTCCACCTCTCTTGGCTCAAATCCACACTTTCCTGCTTGAATCCTCAAACGGCAAATTAACTCTTCCATTGACTCACCCTGAACTTGACACATTTCATGAAATCTATACCTCTCATACACTTTGTTTGTTTTTGGCTTAAAATGTTTCTGCAGCCTTGCACAGGCTTCCTTATAGACATCTTGACCTGGGTTTTCCTCATCTCTGACCTCGGGCAAAGCATGGAAAATGTCCTGCACATCCAGACCCATCAGATGTAGCAGTGTGCACTTCTTTTGCTCGGAATCCGTGATTTGACAGGCACCAAAATAACAGTTCAAACCATTGACCCACCTGTCAAAATCTCCACCTCGCTCAAACGGCTTCACAG
This sequence comes from Amphibalanus amphitrite, assembly GCF_019059575.1. NCBI lineage: Eukaryota > Metazoa > Arthropoda > Thecostraca > Balanomorpha > Balanidae > Amphibalanus > Amphibalanus amphitrite. Next base: position 792,431 of record NW_024881528.1, on the reverse strand, counting down.
ACGGCAAACCTTGGTTAAACGCCATAATTACAGGCTTATCTTCCGGCGTCGACGAATGCGCCACCGCTCACTGGTGCTCCAGGCCTTGCGTCATCTAATTCACGCTCAAGCCCACTTCCAGCGGCGTTTCACAACGAATTTAATCAAATCTCATCCTCTTGTCGCCATTTGATGAATCACAATCAAGTCATCGCAATGTTCTTGTATTCTCTTGGCCACGCGCGGAGACACCCCCGTTCCGCGGACCCAGCCGGCAGTCCGTGAAAACCCCATAGAGGGCGCCGCCATCTATCAACTACGGTTAGTCGCATACACATCAATCTGTTTTTATAAAGAGGTTTTATTTTCCTTGCTGATCATTTTGAGCATAAAAAAATCATAAACCAATTGCAAAAAACTAATTTCGTGAAAGTGAACTATTCCCTTTAAATGTGTTACGTGCCCGGCCGAATGCCGGGCTCGACAGACATACGCTGGGCCTGGCATGGTACTCCTCCAAAATGACTGCGATGCCGGGTCGGTGCCGGGCTTTCGTTTTCTGGATATTATTGCATCGCTAATATATACAATATACATACATACCAGAGATGCAAGAATTTCCTGAAAACCCAAACCCGGCATTGCAACCATTTTGGAGGAATACAATTACGGGCCCGGCGTACGTCTTACGAGACCGGCATTCGGCCCGAAACGTAATAGCTTTAATAAATGTTTGTTCTTACCGGGTCCGGTAAAAGACCAGCATGCCTGCGCTCATGCCCGGCAAAAAGACCGCCGGGCCGGAATTTGAGCCCGACGCCGGGCCCGTGTGGGCTCAACACTTGCATCACTAATACATACACACATACATACATACATGCACACATACATACATGCATACATACATACATACATATGTTTACATAGGTAGATAGATGGATAGACAGACTGCAACAGATGGAGGTAAAACGATAGACGCAGCAGAACGATTTGATTTTTTACGTCGTCTACAGCAAGTGCTCTCGCCTTGTGCTCGAGGTGAGGTAATTTAGGTTCGTGTTGTAGTAAACTAAGCCGCCATCCATACGTAAACAAAAAATATAGATTCAACAACCAATGCTCTATTTTTTTCTCTCTCTCTAAAACACGACCAAACGTCAAAAAGCCTCCGTCCACGTGGCGAAAGCGTTCACAGTTATTCCGACCACCCACAATCACACACGTAAGCCATGACAAAACTGAATTGTAAACAATTTGGTTTAGCGGCCAAGCAAAGTAACACTACGCATATTTATCAAAGAAGGTTCTTTATTAAAAAGCTGCGCTAACTACGCAAAATCAGATTTTGGCATTCGCACACAACACGCTATACTTAAGAGACGGCCAGGTCTTTCTTGGCAGTCGCACACCACCCTACGCTACGCCACCTTGGCGAAGCGGATGGCTTTGGCCGTCAGCTTTTGGCCATCATCTATGCCCACCTCTTTCTGAAGGTACACTCCCATCCCTCGCGCGTCCCTACCAAACTTAAGATTAACCCGCACCCCGCTGGGGGGGATTTATAGCCCCCTCTGGTTTTTCTGCAATATCCTCTAAACCGCTCGACGGATCAATAAGAAGCTTTCGGTACCTTCTGCTGCATCAATTTGACACCTTGTGTCCAAACGAAAATTTCGTAGCTATCATAGATCCGCCGGAAATCACGTCAGAGTGACGTCATGTTCGGCCGAATTGGATGCAACCCTTTGAACTACAGCAATCGCTCTCAAGAGCTTAGTTTTTAAGCTAGGTCTAATTTCTTTGCATGACAAGACCCAAAATACACAGGGCTATGAAACTCCTAACACGGATTTTCACAATTTTGGAAACATCGAAAATTATACCTATACAATTTTATAAATGGTATGATTTTGAATTTTTCCCTATATGTTTTCGAGTTAATTAAACAAAAAAAAAAACGGAATATATGTGATAGAAATTCATAGAACATATACCGATGACCTATTCTAGGACGTTTTAGCCTGATACCTTTAAATATAGCTGAGTTTAAAAATTTAGCTTTATAGGAAAAATGCTAATGACTATCAAATTTTCAAATCAATATCAGTATGTTCTTGACATTGTACACCAATATAAATAGCACCATCGTGTTCCCATGACCTCAAACTGCATCTGATAGACACCTTTTTGGTTGAAAAATCGTACCTTTAAAATTTGCCTTTTTTGACCTTAAAGTGACCTGACCTCAGCTTTATTCAGCTGAAAATGGACTAAAATGACACAAACGACACTGACATTGAAATATATGGCTTAAATAGACCACGAAACATGTGTCACGTGACCGATAAAATATAAAATTTCCGTGACCTAAGATGACTTGGCCTTGACTATAAAAATTCGAAGTACAGGTTCCGTACCCTCATGGGATATCTTATACATGTATCCACGAGTGTGTAAACCGAAAATGAGCCTGATCAGACCTCACATTGCCCCAGAAGACGGTAAATAACTTTTGAAAATACCTATCTCCAGTTTTAGTGTTTTCTGAACCAACATTTTGCGAGGAATCCGATGGTGTGGTCCCCGAAACCTGAAAAATTTCCATTTTTGAGATAGCACCTATTTTTTGAAAAATAAATATTCGTCATGCATAATATTTTTGTAACAACACTAGAATGCATCGAACATGAATAAGTGATATATTTTAGCTGAGATGATACCATATCTGCGCATACATGTACATGAATTAGTACATTAACCCTCGACGGCCGAGAAGGGGTGGGGCGGGTGCCGCCTCATAGGGTTTTTCGCGATAGCTCAAAATACGCCGAGGCTAGACAGCTGAAACTTGGCATACCTATTCTTTTATTCAAGCTGGATCTTTTGACACCAACCGCATTTTCAGGTCAGGTCAGGTCACTGAACTATGACGTCATAAATGAACCTCTGCAAGGGCCTCAGATGTTGCAACTTTGCAACGCCCTCAGTGCCAGAGGAACTTTTACAGGAAGATGAAACTTACAGGACGTAGTATCCTTCAGAGGCCTCACAACTTGTATATCTCGGATTTTACCTGTCACATGTGGTCAGGTCGGTCACGTGACCTCACCATTATAAGTCAATGGGGGAAATATGAAAGCTGTTATTTTGGCGCCAGAAATGATCTAAAACTATCCCAAGCACATGGAATCGTGGTTTCATGATCGAACCTTGCAAGAAGTGCGTGAAACCACGATTCCATGTGCTTGGGACAGTTTAAGATCATTTCCGGCGCCAAAATAACAGTTTTCATATTTCCCCCATTGACTCACAATGGTGAGGTCACGTGACCGAACTGACCTCATGTGACCTTTGGGAAAAAATCCGAGATATGCAAGTTGTGAGACCTCTGGAGGATACTACGTCCTGTAAGTTTCATCTTCCTGTGAAAGTTCCTCTGGCACTGAGGGCGTTGCAAAGTTGCAACATCTAAGGACCGTGCAGAAGTTCATTTATGACGTTATAGGTCAGTGACCTGACCTGACCTGAAAATGCGGTTGGTGTCAAAAGATCCAGCTTGAATAAAAGAATAGGTATGCCAAGTTTCAGCTGTCTAGCCTCGGCGTGTTTTGAGCTATCGCGAAAAACCCTATGAGGCGGCACCCGCCCCACCCCTTCTCGGCCGTCGAGGGTTAATGTACTAATTCATGTACATGTATGCGCAGATATGGTATCATCTCAGCTAAAATATATCACTTATTCATGTTCGATGCATTCTAGTGTTGTTACAAAAATTAACCCATTATATTTTCAATTTATTTGACTATTATGCATGACGAATATTTATTTTTCAAAAAATAGGTGCTATCTCAAAAATGGAAATTTTTCAGGTTTCGGGGACCACACCATCGGATTCCTCGCAAAATTTTGGTTCAGAAAACACTAAAACTGGAGATAGGTATTTTCAAAAGTTATTTACCGTCTATTGGGGCAACGTGACCTGTGAGCCGGCGGCCAGAGCCCAAACAGCTATCAAGCAAAAACGTCGAAAACTTTTACTTTGAGCTGACCTCTGACGTCATCGGTGACCTCGACGTCAATAAAATTATGTTTCGCGCGATAGTTTTTCCAGTACTATCAGATGCCTTTTAAATTTCGGCAATCGGCCCAGTAGTTTCGGAGTTAGGAGGGGGCTATGAATAGCCCCCCCCCCCCACCCCCGTCGGGCGCGTTATAAAAGTATCCCATGGTGGGACGCGGGTTAAACACACTGTGGGCTCCAACGTACTCCAACGTCCAACGTCTAGCGCCAACTCAGGGTCCTCAACTTTGAGGATCGGCATACCCTCGGCGTAGGAGAACTTCTGCGTAGAGCCTCCCGTCGCCTTTAGATACGGCTGACACACGTCCACTTCATCCACCAGGACTTGGTCCCGTGATCCGAGAGCTGCCTCTAGATCATTTCATACATCTTCTGCAACACAATATATACGCGATCATTAGCGAAAGAGCTATCGAATGCGCTTTTCTGCGGCGCTGTAGCTCTATTGGTTCTGGAGTAATGCGTTGGGTGTTTCGAAAATTGTTGAAATAGACAAAATTTGACCTTTGATGACCTCTGGTGAACTGAACTTTGACCTGACGTAAAAAATGACTAAAGCATTTCCGTCATTTTTTTTTACGGTCTTTCGAATGCCACCTGCCGCGTGTCGCTACGTGGCCCAGGAGCCGAGTTAGAGGGGGGGGGGGGGGGTCAGACACCCCCGGTCCGGCGCGGTTGGCCCCGAGCACTGCACCGGCCCGGCACGGGTTAAGAAGACACTTACCTCAGGCGCGTAGTTGGGAAATTCTTCGACTTTCTGTCTTCTCTTAGCGCTTCCAGCAGACGGTGGTTTATCGACACGTGGCCCGGCGGTCGGCACGCTAGTACTCGCCAACGTCTATTGTCAAGGCTTTGTAATGAATTAAAGCTGCAAAACCACCACAACTCAGCAGAAATATATGGAAAGTGCTATCACTCACAAAATAAAACGCGTGAAACACGAATATCACTCGCCGTTCGGCTCCCAACGTCATACACCAACACACACTCATCACGCCGGCAATCGCGATTCAAACTGAAAGCGTGCGAGCCAAAACAGCAAAACGCGGAACGATGATTGGTGGAGAGCAACAGCCTTCTGCGCATGCGCGACTTGGGTGGCTGCTCCCTTATGAGTTTCTGGCAGCATCAGGTAAAAGTACTCACTAAAAGGTAAATGTACCTAAAAATAAGGAGTCAGAAAAACGCATTTTAGGTATTTCTATACCCAACGAGTTGATGCATGTTACAGGTACCTCTTTTTCAATGACAAGTGGTTAACCCTCGCCGGACCTATTGGTTTTCTACATATGTACGCGCCGGCCGAGGGGAGGGGGGGGGGGCGGGTACGACCCCCCCTCGCCGTTTCGCCCCTGGTGGAGCTAGCGCGTCGCGGAAAAAACGAGCGTGTGCGCCGTTACGAGACGCAGAGATTGGTACCCGAATTTAAGGTCCTAGGTCAACCGGTGACCTCTGAGGTCAGGTCAAGTGCCCCAAGGTACGGTTCAGTTTTTGGTGAATAACTTCGCAAAAAACGGCCGCAGAGCGCTGATTTTGGCAGCATCGTGTTCGCCTCGCTCAGGCGCGTCGAATGATATACTTTTTGTCCGGGTCAGGTCAACTTGGGGTGTTGACCTCAGGTCAAGGTCAGGTCAGCACCCCCAGGTCACGAAGTTGGTCGAAAGAGGTCATGTCGCATATCATTCGATTCGGCAGGTCTTCCTGAGTCCATTGGTGGCTTTCCCGACTCGCTAGCTCAATTTGATCAAGAGTTATTGACGAAAAACTAATATGACCTTGATGACGTCATAAATGACGTCACGCAAGGTCAACATTGCAAAAGTGACGCATCTAACATTGCAAGGAGTGCATCAAATCACGATTCTGTGTGCTTGAGATAGTTGGAGATCGTTCCCGGCGCCAGAATAGCAGTTTTCTTTTTTCCCCATTGACTTATAATGGTGAGGTCACGAAAATGACCTGACCTCATATGACCTTTAGAAAAAATCCGAGATATACAAGTTGTGAGACTCATAATGGATACTAGATCCTGCAAGTTTCATTTCCCTGTGACATCTCCTCTGGCAGTGAGGGCGTTGCGAAGTTGCGACATCTGAAGACCGTGCAGAGGTTCACTTATGACGTCATAGGTCAGTGACCTGACCTGACCCAAAAATGCGGTTGGTGTCAGAAGATCCGGCTTGAATCAAAGGTCAGGTATGTCAAGTTTCAGCTCTCTATCGCCAGCGTGTTCGGAGCTATCGCGAAAAAACCCTATGGGGGGGGGGGGGGCGGCACCCGCCCCCCCCCTCGGCCGGCGAGGGTTAAAAAAACATGCTGGTAGAGTAGCCCTACACAACCGATTCTGATTTGTTAGGTAGATGTACCCCTCTTTTGGGTAATGGTACCCCGAATTTGCAGGGTACTGTGAACCTCCGAGGTACATTTACTGTAATGTATGTAAAAAGAACCATATGGTGTTCAGTAACCCCAAATAAATGGTGTACCATTACTTCTGTTGGGGTTTTAATACCTGAGAAATTGGTGTACCGGTACTCCTCAAGTGTAAAACTACCCATAGAGGGGTAATTTTTTTTTTCTGAGTGCAGGTCAGGTCTTCGACCTTTGGTGACCTCGGCTTACTTTTCGAGTTTTACATGTTTCTAGGCTAATTTTGGAGCTGAATTCGAATTTAGAAACCATTTGAACATTTATGAAGTAGTTTTGGTGCCTTCGTAACATGTTACGATGCTGTCAGAGGCGGTTGGCACGTACTACGAATACCCGTCACAACCCCTACTGGTTGACCTGACCTGACCTGACCCGACCTGGTCTTAATGCTTAAAGACATCATCTGTGATCAAAACTAACACGATATTCGTGATCGGCACCCCGAAAAACCTCATAGCAGCCACACTTTACGACTTTCTAACAGGTCCCGATTTTCCTGACTTTTGGGTCATTGACCTGACCTGGAAGGTCAACCAATGATTTAGGACCTTAAAATTGGGTATCATTGGCTTCCTCTCATCACGGGCAACACGCTCGTTTTTTTCCGCGAAGCTCTAGCTCGACCAGGGGCCAAACGGCAAGGGGGTCCAACCGACCCCCCTACACGTTAGAAGCTGGCAAACGCCGCGCACATGCGAGTTTAAAAATTTGACCTTAAGTCAAGGAACGGAACATGGGCGTAGGAACGGCTGGAACATTGTGAGTGCATGGGTGCAGAAATCCAACCATGGCCGGTGAAGCGGGGGGGGGGGGATAGGGAGCGACACCCGAGCGAAGGCTTGTTACGAGCTTTGAGGGTGTACCATGTCGAAAAGGTACCGACCGATAAGTGCATTTGGAAGCATTAACCCTCGCATGTGTAGGGGGTCGGATGGACCCCCGGCCCCCCATGGTTTTTCGCAAATAACTCGCGCAAAAAGCGGCCGATCGCGACGAAACTTTAAGTACCATCGAGTTTATCAGTTTTACACCTACTCTGAAAATTTCATGACCCTGACCCAAAAGACCTTTGACCTGTGACCTGATTCTCGAGACCATGTTCGCCGGAATCGCGATTTAGCGTATGTCAGCTCGCATCCTATCCGCGCGTTTCCAGTCTTTTTGTGATTTTAGACGTCCAAACATGTGAAATGATGTTTGTCCCATGCATCACGGTGGGTGTGAAGGTCACCTGAAGGTCAGGCCAGGTCATTGACCTTTGATGACCTCGTTTCACTTTTTGGACTTTTACATGTTTCTAGGGTAGTTTTTTTTCGGGCTGATTTAGAATTTAGCATCCATTTGAACGTTTACGAAGTAGTTTTAGTGCCTTCGTAACATGCTACGACGCCGTCAGTGGTAGTTGACACCTACTATGGATAGCCGGTAGGACGCCTAATGGTTGACCTGAGCTGACCTGACCCGATCTGGCCTAAATGCATGAAGAAATCATCTGTGATCAAAACTGTTATGATATTCGTGATCAGCACCCCGAAAAACCCGATAACAGCTTCACTTTACGCAGTTCTAGCAGGTCCCGATTTTCTCGACTTTTGGAACATTGATCTGACCCGGAAGATCAACCAATGACCTAGGACCTTAAAATTGGGTATCATCGGCCTCCTCTCGTCACGGGCAACACCCTCGTTTTTTCCGCGAAGCTCTAGCTCAATCAGGGGCCGAACGGCCGGGGGGTCCAACCGACCCCCTTCCCCCTACACATTAGAAGCTGGAAAACGCCGCACACACACACAGAGAAAAATTTACCCCTCTACGGGTAATTTTACACTTATGGGTACCGGTATCCCGATTTCTCCGGATATTAAAACTCGGACAGAAATAATTATACACCATTTATTTTGGGTCCCTGTACACCTATGGTTCTTTTTACACACATTGTAGCAAATGTACCTTATATGGGTTTACAGTACCATGCAGATTCGGGTACCATTACCCAGAAGAGAGGGTACCTCTACCTAACAAACCAGAATCGGTGGTGTAGGGCTACTTTACCAGCATGCATTTCTACTACTTGTTATTGAAAAACAGGTACCTGTAACATGCATCAACTCGTAAGGGTGTATAAGTACTTAAATGTGGTTTTCTGACTCCTTCTTTTTTAAAGGTAGATTTACCTTTTGTGAGTAATTTTAACAGGGGGCGTGGCCTAGGTCGCGCATGCGCAGAAGGGTGTTCCTCTCCACCAATCATCGTTCCGCGTTTTGTGTTTGGCGCGCACGCTTTCAGTATGAGCCAGTTTGAACCGCCGCACTGTAGGCCGGCAGCCCGGAAAAGCGCTAGAAATTCCTCCAAACTGACTGTCCGCAATATGAACAAAATAGGTATCATTAAATCCCAAATTGATCGAAGAATACGATTCCGATGCCAGTTTTCCCCTAAGGTCAAAATTCAGGTCGTCAGTTGTCACCAAACACAAGACAATTTAGACTCTCTAGTGGCCATCACATTTACCGATTTTAATGATGATCTTTAGTGGTAATTTATTAGTTGACCAATCGTCGTTTTGAACGAAATTTTCTGTCAGACTAGTTCAGGGCACTGTTGTTCACTGTGCCAACAACATTCTTACATATTGCATCGCTTTTCTGCAAGATAAGCATCTTTTTGCAAGCAGCTGCAAGACGTAATTAAAAATCCTATATAATTTTTTAACTAGACTTTTATAAAAATGTGATTTCGAGCGGCTAAAAATGAACATGCAATGCTATCCTCTGATCACTCATCTTTCGTTCCATATAGGTGCTTTGCTGCTTTTCCCTGCTACTTTTCGAGATATGCGCCAGTAAACCAAATGATGTAGGAGCAATTGTCACCTCGCCGCTCAACTGAAGGCCCGGCGCTCTTTAAAGCGCTGAAACTTGTGAAAAACGAACTCTTATAATCTGAATAAAATATATGTCTCTGAGCTCAGAATTGACCAACGCACACAATGCTGTCAACATTTTTGGGCCAAAGTCAATAATTCAGTCAGTACTAACCCCCAAACACAAGTCAGTGACAATCAACAACAACTTGTTCTTTAGTTAGACTTTTTGAGAAATGTTATTTCGAGCCCCTAAAAATGACCATGCCATGCAAACCACTAATCATCTTTTTGTCATGCCCTACTCGCAATTTTTGCCAATGCCTGCTACTGTTCGGGGTCACGTGACCTCATCATTAAAAGTAAATGGGGAAATAAGAAAACTGTTGTTTTTGCGCATGAAATGATCTCAAACTATCTCAAGCACACGGAATCGTGATTTCATGCACTCCTTACAAGATCCGATGCTTTGCTTTTGCATTTTTGACCTTCCGTGACGTCATTTATGACGTCATCAAGGTCATACTAGTTTTTCGTCAATAACTCCCGATCAAATTGAGCTAGCGAGTCGGGAAAGCCACCAATGGACTCAGGAAGACCTGCCGAATCGAATGATATACGACATGACCTCTTTCGACCAACTTTGTGACCTGGGGGCGCTGACCTGACCTTGACCTGAGTTCAACACCCTAAGTTGACCTGACCCAAACAAAAAGCATACCATTCGACGCGCCTGAGCCAGGCGAACACGACGGTGCCAAAATCGCTGCTCTGCGGCCATTTTTTGCGAAATTATTTGCCAAAAACCAAACCCTACCTTGGGCTTTTTGACTTGACCTCAGAGGTTACCGGTTCACCTGGGACCTTAAAATCGGGTATCAATCGTTCCGTCTTGCAACGGCGCGCACGCTTGTTTTTTTCCGCGAGGCTCTAGCTCCGTTAGGGGCGAAACAGCGAAAAGGGGTCGTACCAACCCCCCCCCCCCTCGGCCGGCCGAGGGGGGGGGGGGTCCGACAATAGGCCCGGCGAGGGTTAAGCAGCCCCACTTCTTTTTTAGCATGTTTGCTTGTCACTGGGATCAACAATTCAATCACAAATAATTTCTAGCGCTTTTCCGGGCCGCTGGCCCAGTGTGCGCCGTTGCCGGCGTGGTGGGTGTGTGTAGAGGCTGGGAGCCGCGCGGCGCGAGTGCTGTTCGCGTTTCACGCGGTTTATTGTGGAAGTGAGCTACGTGACTTTCTTTCCCGGGCGAGTGTGGTGGTGGATCGTGTTGTGCAAGGGCACCAAGCCTTCAAGTCAACAAGAAACAGCACTGGGCTGGGATGTCAAGAAACGCGGTCAAGGAACAGCACTGGGATCCAGAGGCCAGGCCAGATCCTGGCTGACTGCAACGCTGAGTGTCGGCCAGCGTCAGGACAACCTGAACCGGCCGACAAACATGGGGATCGACGACCGAACAAGCTAACTGCCAGGGCCGTCGGATATCGCGCATTGCGCCATAAAAGTGGAGTGTCGTACGCGGTGTTACAGGTACGAATGGGAGTATAGACCTTGCATTACGGGACGGGGCAATGCTCACCGGTCGGTTGACCGCCAGCTGACGACAGCCGTAGGCGGGAAGGTCAAGGGACTGCGTCCACATCGTGCGAAAAATCTGATTATTTGTTTGTCATGACATGTTTCCTAATTAAATCGATGATCTTCATCCGGTTCTGTTCATCTCGTTGGAACCCAATAAACAAGCGAACTCCGTTTTACATATCATTGCTTTGTTCTATTTATAGCAAACTGCGACAAGTGTAGCACAAATAAAGCATGGTGTTAAAGTACCTTATAACTTTCGGATAAGTTTAAGGCTTTAAAGGTAACAATACCAAAGAATCACTGGTACGTATACGTGTGAGCAGGTTATGTGACACAAACAAATTCGGTACGTATACGTGTGAGAAGGTCATTTGACACAAATAGATTCGGTATTTTGACGCAAAAAGGTTGAGCTACCTGTTTTCTCGGCGTAGGATAACCCGTAAATGTAGTACCGATTTGGTACTCCAAAAATACCCGGATTTTGTGGCTAGTAATACCCTAGAATCACTGGTATTTGTACGTAATAATAGTTCATGCGAAACAATGAAGGGTATTGATACTCGTTTTCTGGAGGTAGGATAACCCGTAAAACTAGTGCCGATTTGGTACTCGTGAAAAACCCGGATTTTTTAGGTAAAGATAGCTAAGAATAACTGGTATGTATACAATAAAGCAGGTCATGTGATACAATCAGTTTAGGTAGTCTAACACTGACTGAGTAGATATAAACGTTTTCTCGGCGTTCAAGGACCCGTAAATATAGTACCGATTTGGTACTCGTGAAATACCCATATTTTTAGGGTAAATATTTCTCTGAGTGCATGCGAGGGTTAATATTGTCAATATTGACTACCGCAAAAAGTAAAAGCGACCAGCTTAGCCATTTTCGAAAATATCGGGCTAACAATATTGACAGTGGGTCATAGGTTCGGTATGTGTTCAATCACATGCTCCATTTCCCTTTTCTTTCTTCAGCACAAATGTACCTAAGTTGTGAAGACAATCACAATAGCAAATGCTTCGAAAGATGGATAGTGGGCAACATATCCTGAATTTGCCGTGCTGCATGGGAAGTAGTGTTGATGAGAAAAGGGTTCTTTTGGTTCAGATTATTGTGGGTGCAGAATGCATTGTCTGCACCCACTGGAGAAATATTGTGGGTGCAGCTGCACCCTTTCACCCATGGTTCCTATCGCTTATGGAACAGAATATATAGTCTACGACATAGACTATATATTCCGTGGACTATATATGTCGTAGACTATATATTCCGTGGTCAATGTATTAATCTGGCTGGAAAAGGTCATGCTGCACAGCGCACATCAGTCGATGCTTGTAGTTATAAATGGACAAGTATTGTATCGAGAGTACATGAACCTCCAGGCTCCACGAATCAAACTATTAAAACAGTTACATTAAAGGCGTACCAGTTTCGTCTATTGACTTCTGAGAAGTCAATAGTCAATAGACGAAAGAGTCTGACGAAAGAGTCTATTGACTTCTGAGAAGTCAATAGACGAAACCGGTACGCCTTTAATGTAACTGTTTTAATAGTTTGATTCGTGGAGCCTGGAGGTTCATGTACTCTCGATACAATATCAGTCGATGCGTATCGTTGAGCTGGACACTCCAGGGTGTTTTCCATCGCTCTAACATGTCTGTCTGAAGTTATCAGCTACGTTTACATGACACGCCTAAATCGATTTAACGAAATTTCACACGTGTTTTTCTCGGATACTTATGCACAAAATGAGTGTACCTATGGTTTTAGCTAGCACTCAATCCTATATTCAAATTTTAAAGATGTCTTAACCCTCGCCGGCACAGGGGGGGTTGATGCAACCCCCCTAAGGTTTTCGCGAATAACTCGCGTAAAAAGCGGCCGATCGCAACGAAACTTCCAGTACCCTCGCATTGATCAGTTTTACACCTGCCCTGTAAATTTCACGACCCTGACCCAAATGACCTTTGACCTGTGACCTCTTTTCTGAGACCATGTTTGGCCGGAATCGCGATTCGGCGTATGTCGGCTCGCATTAGCCGCGCGTTTGCAAGCTTTTCGTGGTTTCAAACGCTCAAACATGTGATTTGATGCTTTAATGGGTTAAGCAAAAAATAGCATCTCTTTGATGAAATATTTGCGAAACCCTCAGCATCGTCCCCCTAGTGCCGAGCTCCCACACTGAAAAAAAACTTACTCCCCATTTTCTAATTTTAGAATGTCAAAAAGCACTCCTGCAATCGAATAATTTTATGACCTGGCATAAGCGCCTAAAATGGGGAGTTTTGGGGAATAAAACTAGCATATAGAATATATTTAGTATCCGAACGCTTATATTATTCGTGCTAGGGAGTAATTTTATGACGGAGGATAAAAGTATGCTATCTTTGGATAAAATTACACCAGATGATAATTTTATTAACTTAATACTAAAATTACTCCCATTCGGGGAATAATATTGCCATGCCAAAAAGCACTCCTTTTTCGATAATTTTACCCCGGAGTAACTCCCCGGTAAAATCAAGCCCCGGTGTAAAAGTACCACCCCTGATAATGCGGGGTGATGTGATAATATTATGACCAAGTGTAAAATAAGGAATGCATTTAAACAATGTATTGAAACACCAACAATTGATTAAAGGAAACAGTCCACTTTCCTGAAATCAGTATTTTGCTATTGATTTATGATTTTTTATGCTCAAAATAATCATGAAATAAAATAAAACCTTTTTGTAAAAACAATTATTTTCTTTATTTTAATATAGGGCGAACTATATTCTATGTAAAATAATGTTTGACGCGGAAGCTTATTACGCATTGACCAATCATATTGCGTAGCTCAAACCTACGAATACTGCATTGGCTGTAAGCAGCACGCTGATTGGCTGACGATGACGTGGCTGCATTCCTGTGCAAGGCACGCATTCCTCTACAAGGCACTCTTTTCGGAACGAGAAATGGAATTTCTTCGTCTAGGGTGATCGTTGAGCCGTAAAAGCTCCTGATTTGTGCTAGTCTCAGCTCAAGCTACGAAACTGCTATTCCAGCTCAAAACCCCATGTTAAAAGTGAACTATTTCCTTTAACGAATGGTACAGGTCTCGCGGGTTTTAAGGGTAGGTTTTGCCTTTCCGGCTATATCTTTTTCGTCTTCAGCTTTGTAGGCTTGAAGATGTGACCGATTTATTTGTATAGCTCCCTACCATGATCATGGAAAAAGGTTTAACCGTATGCCGGATATTTTCGGAGAAATTTAAAGAAAACCTCAAAATCCGCCGTTTGGGGCATTCTGACCGCGGCTTCCCTGCAGTCGCCTATGACTACAGTGGCGCCACCCAACGGGTAGGACGCTGAAACACAGAGGCATGAATGAACCCAGCGCGTAGTAAACGGTGAATGGAAGCGGGACTCAGCAGAGGCTATCACTGCGGCCCGCGCGCAGGGCGTCCTTGGACAACGGCCGAGCCCTCGGGCGGTGAGGCTAGAGGTCACGAGAGCCCGGCGCTGTTTAGCGTGTAGGGAGGGGTGAGGCGCTCGCCGCCAGCCTTGTAGCTCGGCCGGTGTGGCATGTCTATGAAAGCAGGGGTTGGGAGGAGCTGGAACAGGGTGATAGGTGTAGGCATATAATAGAATGGAAGTGTGCTGAGGCCAGTGTTACCAACAGAAAAATAGCCGGCTGCCAGTATTTTTTTTTTAAGTCTCCCTCAAGGTCAACTAATAACCCCTAAATATATAATAAGTAATGATCGGAAAAAGTAACCGCCAAGGGCAAAATATTCCGGCAGCCGGCGATTTTGCTGTCGGTAAAACTGGCCTCAGATCAACTAAAAATACCTTTTGCTTATTAAAATGCATCTATCATTCAGAAATAATCCACAATAATTTATTGAGAAAGAAACAATGAATTGTATTTTTCCGATGTTACCGTTTTTATAATAATTATTATTTGCACTTGAAAGGACGGTCGAAAGAACCCCTCCCCTCATTTTCTCGAACAACTCGCCATAAGTGGCGGATCGCCACGTATGTCTATATTTTGTATACAAAAAAAAATCGTAGCTGCCATAGATCAGCATAGATCGGCCGAAAATTGGGAGGTTTACAAATTGATGTCAATTGTGAATTTTTTCACCATAAGTTTTCCAAAAAGTCGAGCTATTGATCTGATAATTGGCATATCGATGGACCGCGCCCCGTAGGGCTATCGGCGAACCCTACCACCCGTGGGGGGGGGGGGGGCGTTTCGCCCCGCCCCCAAGACCTCGGAAAGTTACCGGCCGATTTTCAAAATTTAAACGACGTTGGATAGCCGGCCAGGGCTGCAGAGTCGGAGTCGGAGTCGGAGTCGGAGTTGGAGTCGGTCGGAGTCGATAGTTTTAACCGGAATCGGAGTCGGATTCGGAGTCGCCAAAATCTTACCGACTCCGACTCCGGGGTCGAAGTTAATTTGGCATAGCTCAAAGTCATGCCTTACACATGTTTGCTTGGAAATATTATGCTCGTTGATGTTCCCAAACCAGACTTTGTCGAAGCTAAGGCAAGGTTTCTGTTTTGGACGATCATTTTCAGCGAAAAACCAGAAGACCGGCTGTGCTAGAAACTGCTTATGGTACTGAATGCTATTTTTAGAGTATTTATTGAACTGCGATGTAAGGCCATGGAACGCGCGAATGATTGTCTCAGGCAAGATAAAAAGACCTCCGACATGAGCCTTTCTATCATGATATGGACTTAAAAGGAAATGCCCGGAGTCGGAGCTGGAGTCGGAGTCGGAGTCGGAGTCGATTTTTGAAGCCGGAGTATGTTCGGAATATTTTTCTCTATCTTCAAAACTGTAGGCCTGACAGCGCTTCCCGCCAAACCTTTTTTTGTTGAAAATGGCAGAACATGACGTCAGATTTGCGGTCAACTTATCATAGCCTCTGGCTAAATTTTTGGTCACAAACAATGTGTAAAATCGATAGCCGGAGGGGCCCTGAAAGTTTGGTGAGGATATCTACAGTCGTTTAGGAGATAGGTATATACGGAAAAGGACAAGGGGGCGTTCCCCCTACGGGGCGCGGGCTAGGTTCTATAACATCAAGATTTTCTGGAAGTTTAGAAAACTTTCGGTTATTTTTGGAAAATAATATGATGATTGCTAAAATAATATGCTTTAATGATAGGTATACATCTTATTGTGTTACACATTTTTATCTATGTTCAAAACTGTAGGCGTGGCAGCTATTCCCGCAAAAGTTCTTTTTTTGTCGAAAATTGCAGACCCATGACGTTATTCTGATGTCATTTTTGGCCAACCTATCATACCTACTCTTTGGAAAAAGACGGCCCCGCATGGTGTAAAATTGATGCCCAGAGGGTCGCTGAAAGTTTGGTGACGACTGACGATATCTACAATACTTAGGGAGACATGGATTGAAAAGGGAGAAAGGTCGTTTCGGACCCCTCTTCCCCTAAAAGTCGAAGGCTAAGGCATATTTATCTCCTATCATATAGTTTTATGCTTCTTCACCCGACTCATATGGATTTGGCTTTAAAAATAACAAAGATAACAACAAATAACATTGGTGTAACTAGAACCCAAATGCCTATCTTTTAAAAATGATGTCAAAAATCCATACAATATTTTCTGCGGTAAGCTTTGTGTCTGGTAGTTTTGGAACTATAGTGCGGCAGAAAATAAAACTAGTGTGACACGATATCCGGCCTCATCAGGTCACGGATAATTAGCAGAAACGTCCCCAAGAAATAACAGCGCTGAACAGTCGTCTGCCGGCCCCATTGGTGACCGGCTAATACTATTCGCGACCTTGGATCGGCACGCTGTCGGCTCACCCCGCCCGCTGGCTACGGGCGACCTTGACCGCTCAACACCGATTGGCCAACGGACGGGGTCGTGCGCTGGTCCTAGCACGTGGAGAGGACGGGGCACAGCACCGCACATTGTATGCGACCTCTGACCTTTCCCTGTCTCCTGACCGCATGACGGGTCGCCGGCCCAGGCGGTAGAAACCGGTTCTAGCCTCTACACACGCTGCCACCCTAGCCCTCCCCTCCCCCACGCTACTACGTGATGTAGTACACGCTCGTGCGTAACTGGGCGGAGCAAAGGGTCGCCGATACAGGGGCGGAACTAGTTGCCCTCCCGCCCGCCGAGCGACCTACCGCTAAAACCCGCGAGACCTGTACCTGAGCATCAGCAGGTACATCTTAATTTGGACGCACTTCCAGTGATGGCGCATTGCGGCCGACAGGGACGTAATTTTGCTTCCTAGTTGAGAAGCGGCGTCTCAACTGGGAGGCAAAACTTCGTCTCTGCCGGCCGCAATGCGAAATCACTGGAAGGACGTTCAAGGTCACAACTCACAAGGGCGTTATGGTTAACACTGAGGCTAACGAATAACATCTGCGCACAGAACCACCGCCACAGATGGCAGATAAAACGAGCGTGTATGGTTAACACTGAGGCTAACGAATAACATCTGCGCACAGAACCACCGCCACGGATGGCAGATAAAACGAGCGTGTATGGTTAACACTGAGGCTAACGAATAACATCTGCACGCACAGAACCACCGCCACGGATGGCATATAAAACGAGCGTGATCTGGGCTATGAAAGACGTACTGAGACTCATTGGCGTACTGAGACCGCAGCAGCTGAATTAGTCATAATACAGAGGCTCCAGTAGTGTGAGCCACACGTTGCGAGTCACTTGAGCCACAGGTGAGCCACAAGTCACGAGTCACTTGAACCACAGGTGAGCCACAGGTCGCCAGTCATTTGAAGTGGGCATCTCCGATGCTGGTTCTACACTACCTGGGTAACCTCCCACACCTTCTGTGATAAGCCAGATAGGTTTACATCGAATCCCACACTCCGGTAAAGAATCTCGAACACAACCTGGTGGCCGGTAGTTGGCAGACCACCACACCGTCTGCACCGATAGTTCCTCACCTGCCTGACGAACCCCGTTTCTCGGATCCGCCAAGGTGCCAATGGTTGTTCCACAACCATAGGCAGCGCAACAAAAACGTCCCCATCCCGTCAGCGTGGGTTTTTCATATGAATGCTAAGATTTAATTTCCAATCCGAAGCAGAAATTATGGAAAGCAAATTTACATTTTACATGCGAAACAAGCTGACACAACTAAATATTTCCTCTCTCGCTCCCTCTCACTGATTTACCCATTACCCTCTTTCTCATTTTACCCTCTCTGGTTTTCCTTTTCTGTCTCTCTTTTCTCTCCTCCCGTCCTTTTATCCCTTCCCTCCAGTCTTTCTTCGCTCTCTCTCTCTCTCTCTCTCTCTCTCTCTCTCTCTCTCTCTCTCTCCCTCTCTCTTTTTTTCTCTCTCTCTCTCTCCCTCTCACTCCCTTTCTCTCCCTCTCTCTTTCTCTCTCCCCTCTCTCTCTCTTTCTCTCTCTCCCTCTCTCTCCTTCACTCTCTCTCCATCTGTCTTTCCTCCATCTCTCTCTCTTCTCTCTCTCTTCTCTCTCTCTCTTTCTCTTTCTCCTCTCTCTCGCTCTCGCTCTCGCTCTCGCTCTCTCTCTCTCTCTCCCTCTCTCTCTCTCTCTCTCTCTCTCTCTCTCTCTCTCTCTCTCTCTCTCTCCTTACAATATTCTCGACTGCTACAGCGTTGTAGGACTTGTTTCCATACAGCTCCAGGCGCTCCCCATTCCGCAAGCCCCAGCCCACACGGCCCAACCGCCCAAACACCCTCCGGCGGTTGACCTCTGACCTCGGCGACCTGACCCCAGCCGACCGATCGCGTCCCTCTCCACGCCTCCGCCCCGCTTCCCCCACTACAGCTGCGTAGTAATTGTAGCGTGTGCAAAGGTCACGTGACATTATTTACTTCTGCGGTTTGTTCGGCTGACAAGAGATGGCACTAGTGGTCTGTGGATCAGAGGCGGGGCTAGGTTCTACGCCTTCTTGGGGCAAACTTTAGGGCAGAAAAGAGGTTGTTTGGCTCCCCATCCCAAAATGCTTCGAATATACAAAAACAAGTTAAATATTCGAAAATCGGAGGACCAAACGGATCGTTTGACGTATCTTGCTCGACTGAGAATTGATCGTTCTTCAAAATACTGAACAAAAACGAGGTGATTAGTAGCAAGTGCTGGTGACTGTACATAAACTGAATTAGGTCAAGTTACAGCTTATTTTCCTTCTTATTCAAGCATAGGTACCTATTACCTAACCTGAAGCTAAAAAACAATTCCTCAAAAGATTGAAGAACCCAGTCTACATATCAAAGCTATATCAAGAAAAATAATCGGTTCAGAAGCCAGATCGAGATGCAGGAAGAGAAACAACAGATTGATCCGTAACTGTGCCAGATAGAAAGTGAGGAAATACGAATAGTGAGTAGCCATTTACAATTTTTGACAAGCTAAGGTATATCATCATTAATTTAAATATCTAATCAGAAGCCATGAAGTGCCCGTTATTTGTGTCATACGTGAAAACTGAGACGTGAGAACAAGCTAAAGACCCATACCGATTCTATAATGCAGTGGCTGCCGAAAATCTAAGACGGTTACTGGTGCTAAAATCCTCTTAAAATCCCCTTATAATTTGAAAAATAAAGCCATATAACGATGAACACTCATTTTTATGTGTTTTAGTGTGCATTTAGTCCCTGGAAATACATGTTTTGAAATTGATCGTTGTCTGTATAATGAGCATCATTATAATCCATTATGAGTTAATATATGGAGGATGTTTTAATCTTAAAAATATCATAATGTAAAATATTGCATACTTATACAGGGTCTTTCATAATGAATGTTACTTTTGAAAGAGCTATTTCTCAGGACATATATGTTCCTCATGTAATATGTATCATCACATGAAACAGAAACACATTAGTGTTTTTGCACACACAACTTTCATTTTAATGCTCCTCAGGAATTTTCCACTGTATCGCCCTTAATTAAGACACACGTTTCGGCCCTCTGACGAAGGTGTCGCACCCCGCGCCTCACAACGTCTGGGTCCGGGCTTCCAGAAAACCTCTCCACTGTGGTTGGCAGTGGATGGCTGCAGGAGCGTTTTGTCTCAGATCTGCCAATGCGACTCCCCAAAACCAGTAGTCCAGCGGGGAGAGGTCAAGAGAGGTCCCGTGCGGACTCGACGTTTCCGACGGCCCGCCTGTCCCTGGCTCGGTGACGAGGACCTGCGCCTGGCCATGGCTGAGAGGGATGAGGCCTTTGCTGCCTGGCGAGACCTGCGTACCGACGACGCCAGGGCTGACTACGTGCGCCTACGAGCCAGCGTCAAGAGCATGCTGAGCCGGGCGCGTCGTAACTTCCTCTCTGGGCAGCTCGCAGGGTCTGACCGGCGCGACTTCTGGGTCCAGCTCAAGCGCCTCTACATGACACCGTCAGCTGCTTCATCTGTGCCGCTGCCGACCGACGAGCGTGAGCGGCGGGCGCAGATGGACAGCTTCAACCAGTTCTTCGCCACCGTCGGCTCCAGGATCGCAGCGGAGCTGCACGTCGGTGGGGAAGCCGACCAGCTATCCCCCAGACCTCCGATCGTCGTCGCCGACGCCTTCAAACTGGAGCCGATCACCATACCGGAGCTGGGACGTGTCGTGGCGGCGATGAACGGAGCGGGGGCGGTGGGTGGGGACGGGGTACCACTGAGTGCGATTAGGCGCTGTATGTCAGCTGTGGCGCCGTACCTCCTACGGATTGTCAACAAATCGCTCGTGACGTCTCGGTTCCCAGAGTCGTGGCGGTTGGGTACTGTCGTTCCTATCTATAAACAGGCCGGTGACCCAGGCACTGCTTCTAACTTTTGGCCTATCACTCTACTGTCACACTTGTCAAAAATCGTGGAGAAAGCTGTCTCCAATCAGCTTTCTGTCTACATTTCACGCACAAATCTTCTCTACAAACGACAGTACGCATACCGCCGCTGCCACTCCACCGAGGACGCCGTGCTCGATGCTGTCGACTGCATTGCTCAAAACATCGACTCAGGCTTCGTCTCAGCTCTCATCGCTGCTGACTTGAGCAAGGCGTTCGACAGCGTCGACCACGGTGCCCTCCTGTGCAAACTGGGGTGGTATGGAGTGGAACCCTCGTGGTTTGCCAGCTACCTGGGCGGCCGTAGCCAGGTGGTCCGGGGTGGTAGCGCCACCCCGGTTGCAGTCTCCCACGGCGTGCCACAGGGATCCATAATCGGGCCGATCCTGTTCAGTCTCTTCTGCAACGACCTACCGTCTCACCTTGACGTCGAACCCGTCATCTACGCCGACGACATTCACTTGCTGGACCGGGCTAAGCCTGAACCTCAAAATTTAATCGCTCTTAAAGCACGGCTTGAAAACACTCTTTCAATCATGCAAAATTGGTACCGTTCAAACTCACTCAAAATGAACCCTCAAAAAACCGAATTTATCATGATTGGCTCTCGTCAAAACATTCAGAAAACGGAGGACTTCAACATAGTCATTGACGACGTCTCAGTGACACCCTCTGGCTCCCTCCGCATGCTGGGAGTCGTCCTCGACCCAGTCCTGTCTTGGGAGAAACATGTTGGCCACGTTGTTCAGAAATGTAACTGTCTTCTCATCTCCTTCTACCGTTTTCGGCACCACTTCTCCCAAGACGTACTACAAAAACTTATCAGCATTCATGTCTTCCCATACATCACCTACTGTCTTTCGGTTTGGGGTGGAGCCAGCAAAAATCAACTTTTCAGGATCCAAAAAACTATCAACTTCGCTGCACGGGTGGTGACGGGGGCACGGCGGACGGACAGGATTGGCCCGACGCTCCGGGCTCTGGGATGGGAGCGGGTGGAGCGGTTGGTCGAGATGAAGGACGCCATCAAACTTCACAAGCTCCTGACCCAGGAGCTCGGACCACCAGCAGTCCGATCTATGTTCGTGGCCCGATCGGCTGTCTCCCACCGCTCCACCCGTTCCACCGAGGCGGGCCGCCTTGAGCTGCCGCGGTGCCGGCTGGTCGGCACCCAGCGCGGATTTCGATATCGTGCCGCGGCAACGTGGAACATGTTGTCTCCAACTGTCACCAACATCAGATCTGCCCGAGAGTTCAAACGCGCTATTCGATAGAAAGTGCCATAGAACTGTCGCTACTACTAGTCACACAGTGCATTCATTTTGTGTTTAAATTTTCATGCAACACAATGTGCGAAGTCTTCGCTTTTAGCCTTACATTTTAAACCTTCACCTTTTATGAATTTTCACCTTTTATGTATTTTATGAATATGGCGAGTGTCTGCTCTTATGTCTCGTTTTATTATGTCGTTCCATGAGTGTGCTATCTTGTATTGACGCAAATCCCGAAAAGCCATCATGTGGAGTACGGATTTTAGATGAATACATACATACATACATACATACATACAAGACTCCGTGGTGGCCATGGTCGCTCGGTGAGGCGGCTGATAACGCGCTCTTCGAAATTTTCGATCAGCCACTGGCGCAACAGCTGCCGTGGTGTGCACTGTGGCACCATCCTGCTGGAACCACAGGCCGTCTCTTTGAACCTTGTCCCTGACCTGAGGCAGAAGCATTCCTTGAGCAGCCTGAGGTAAGCCACCCCGTTCAGTGTTGACCCAGGGGAGAGCCAATGGATGAAGACTTGTCCGTCGACCGTAATCCGTAATGCGTTTTAGTGGTGTCGACATACTCTGCTTTTGAGTGAAGGAAAATTGGCGTTGTGATTTTTTTGATTTTTTTTTGGGACAAAACCCTAATCAATTTGCAACAATACGCATATAAAATTCACGCGGAAGTGATAAATTAAGAGATCCTAACTAGATGTTCAAAAGTAACTCCTCTCCTCTCCGTGGCCGAGTGGATAAAAGCGCCGGAATTCGACACTTAGCCGGAAGTGAGAGCCCGGTTCATGCCCCGGTGCGGGCGGCCACATTTAGCTCCTACGTGTAATGGCGTGCGTGTCTGTGGCAGGGGCCGCACAGAAGCCAGGTAACGTGAGTGAGCGGAGGGGACCGTGTCCAGTCGTGAGGGCACGTTAAACGTTCGGACAAAATTCTGCCATACAACTGGAATTGCGCGATCGGGTGGTGGGGTCAGGGTCAGCACAACAAGCTATGCTTAGTGCGGGCTCTGATTCCTCAAATCCGCCCATTCAGCCATTCGGACTAAATTTATAAAAAAAGAAAAAAAGTAACATTCATTATGAAAGACCCTGTATCATAAAAACATGGAATTTATCTTAACCCTCGCCCGTAAACGGTGTTTTGCCACCTTCGCCCATGCAGGGGGGGGGGGGGGTTGGTGCGACCCCCCCCTGGCGTTTGAAAACGGAGCGTCGTAGAGCTTAGCGGAAAAGACCAACGGATTGCTCTCAACGAGATCTCGCGATTGGTGGTATATTTTTTGGTCCTAGGTCAACATTTGACCTACTTTTGACCGGTCAAAGGTCAAATTTTCGGAAAAAATCTAACTTTTTCAGATTTCCGCGCCGATTGCGGCAAAACGGTAAGAGATATCGGCTTGAAACCTTCACTATCGTGATCCTTGATCAATTCTCTATCGTTTGGTGTGTATTTCGATGTCATAACTCTAAAAATGATGCGTTGGGAGCATCGGAAGTCTGCAAGGTCATTTGTGCATTGGGTCACGTCAGGCGTGTGACGTCACTGACCTGACCCTGACCCAAAATGAACTACAAGAAACAATCGACGATGCCTGAAATGGATAGCAAATTCGAATTCAGGGCATCAAAATACCCCGAAAAGGCATACAAGTGCAAGAAGTCATTACAGGTCAACCGAGGTCACTGACCTTACCTTGACCTTTAGTAACCTTCAAAATGTCAACGGACATTGTGCCAATGTCCAATCAGCCAGTTGTGATTCTAAAACAATCCATCAGTGTGTCAGGTCAGTCGGCATTTATATCAATGTGAAGCAATCTCCAATTTAGCGTAAATCTGGCCGGAGGTTGTTCCCTTCATGACGTCATAACTCCGTGACCTGACATGACCTTGACAAAAAAAATACCAAAAGTTGCGCAAAGGATGCCCCAAAGGGTACTGAAAATTTGAGTAGGCTATCTGAAACGGTTCGGCGTCTAGCTAAGAAAAACCTCAGGGGGGGGGGGGTTGCACCAACCCCCCCCCCCCCCTACATGGGTGAGGGTTAAATCAATTAGACTGTCTGAGAAGCTCGTCAAAGTACGCCACAAATTCTGGCGTGAAATGGACGCCGCTGAAACCGCAAACAGCTGATGATTGTCGGTGTTTTGAGATGTGTACAGCTGCTCACGGTTAAAATCATTCTATGGCATCCTCAAAACCAGCGGCTACCAATGCCATAAAGAGCGTGCCGTGTTTTCGATTTCACAGAGTTTTATAAGATTGCGTACTATATATCCAGCCTTAGAGTGCTGCCATATCCATTTCACGGCGTTTATAAGATTGGGCCCAGGAGCATGACCCCAGAGGTCGTGGGTGCATGTTCCGAATTAATATGTCATGTTTACATATTACCCGATGTTAAAAGTGTTAATCATGCCTTTGATGAAAAAGGGCAGTTCAATGTTCTACAATTGATTATGGGTAGATCACAAAATTCACATGACCTTAGGTCACCGATATCATAATCCTGAGACGAATGTTTTACAAATACTGTTACTGTTATCAATCGCTAAACGTTTCAAGCGATCATTCAGTTGGCGTAGCTTGATGGCGAGGATTATCATTTTCTTCCCGTGGAAAGGTCATTTGAGGTAACCTGGTGACCTGATCTTGAAAGATCAAGGTATGCAATTTTGAACATCATGTTCAGAAAAATACGTAAAAAGGTGTACCAAATACATGTCCCGCCCAGCGCGGGTTACGTCAGTCAAAACACACAAACATAAAAAAATATGCGTCGATCAATTGTTTAGGGGCGCCTAAATATGATAACATTTAACTTCATTGTGATAACAGACTATGCCGTTCAGTTTTGAAATGCTTTTTAAATTTAATGTCCCACTAGGTGCCAAGCATTACACGCAGCGTAATAAATCGTGTTTCATTCAAATCGGCCCAGCAGCGGCCGAGTTATTGCAAGAATAAATTTGACATCTCCTCTTGGCCGGCGGTGCCCTGCGCCAGTGTTCATTGCCAAAGGTCAATTACCCGCCGGCTCTGATTTCGCTCAGTTTTGCAAGCGAAGAAACTGAACCTAGAGCACTTGTTGTTTCTCGAAGGTCTGCTCGAAGCCGGCCGCAGCCCAAAATGCCGCAAATATGCGCCCGCCACATAGGTGTCGATTTGTATACTTTTGGGGGTGCCCGGGCACCCCCAATGCTGAGTTGGGCACCCCCCAAGGGGCTCTGGGCACCCCCAACCAAAGTTGGTACTGGCATCACTGTTAAGATTCTTTGAACGCATTGTTTTCTCTAATTCATATGTATTTAAACTCGCACAGAAAATAAACCGACTTTGCAAAAACAACGCTCGGCGGCCGCCCCACGCCGCTCCCTCCCGCTCTCACTGCCGCCGACCACTGGCCGCTCATACATTTTCCACAACAAATACCAGCCGCACGCGATAACTCGCACGCGCGCCCTGCACCGGACGCGCCTCCGCACAGCGGCAACTACACCTCCCCCTGATCCTGAGGATCATTTACATCCCTCACAGAAACATCCTTGCGGAGGACGGCGGGTGCGCTGACTTCGCCGAGGAGCCACGGCAGGAGGCTCCGGCGCTGGAGCGTCGCATAACTCCGGCCCCTGCTCAACTGGAGCCGGCTGGAGGACTGGGAGAGACGGGGGATCCATCACGTAGATGGGGTCGTCCGCGTCAATTTCAGCACATGGGGGTGGCTCACTATTTCTGCGCCGCCGCAAATCCCTGACGTGTCGTGGCATACCGTCCACATCGACAACCTGCGGAGAGACCACCGCCGTGACGGTACCCCGGCGGGACGGCTCCGTGCAGCGCGTCCCCCGTCGGCGCACCCACACCGCGTCTCCGACTGTGTATGGGCCCGTCTCCACCGCAGGGAGCTCCCGCGCCCCGGCACCACCGTCCGCGGCCGTCCCTGGCGGAGCAGCCGGCAACCGCACACAGTCACTCGGCTCGTACCTGAGGGCTGTTCACGGGCCCTGTGTGCGGTCGGACCGCACACAGCCTCCAAGCTCCGCCCACTGCGTCCCTACGTCAGCCTTCCGTCACCGCACACAGCGATCGCTGTGGCCGGTCGGGACTGGCCACAGCGGACCGTCCACCGCACGCAGCCGTGACGTCAGAACCGCCTACCCATCCCCTACCCCCACGCCTGCTGGACGCACCGCACACACCGCACGCAGCAGTGTGCGGTGCCCGTGAACACCCCTCTGTACACGCCACTAAACGGGGCGCTGGCCACCGCCTCGCCGTCACGCGGCGTCACATTATACAAGTGCACCGCCTCGGCGATATCGCACCGTTTCCGGGCGGCGATCACTTTCACTGTCCGGTGGCAGCGCTCGATGACACCGTTCCCGCTCGGTGCATGGGCCGCCCGGAACCTCACCGCCACTCCCCAGCGCGCGGCGAGCACGGCAAACGGTCGGCCGCGGAACACAGGATCGTTATCACACAACAGCTCCGCCGGAGCTCCTCGATCAAAAAATATCTCCTCCAGCCGCTGAATAACGCACACACTGTCCTGCCGTCGCAGCGGCCGCCACACAGTGAACCGCGACGGCCCGCAGTCGATTACACTGAGGTACGGATGGCCCCCATAATGAGTTATATCAATGGCCAGTCTGTGCCACGTCTGTGGTACACCCAACGACCCGTGTCGCCACTTTACTGGAGCCGGGTCGATCGCTCGACAGACATCACAATTTGTCACCACAGCGCGTACCTGGTCTCTCGAGACGCGGCCGATACATCGGCGAGCAAAATACAATGTCCGTCGGACGCCCGGATGACCAGCTCGCTCGTGCACTTCAGCCACGCTCTCTGCACCATCGAGGCTCGCGTTTACAGCGTTCGGCTCGTCCGCTGTGGCCGCGCTTACTGCCGACGGTTCACCCACCGCGGCTGCGCTCACTGCCGGCTCGCCCGCGGCAGCTACTCCCACTGCCGACGGCCCGCCCGCTGCGGCCGCGCTCACTGCGGCCGCGCTCACTGCCGACGGCTCGCCCGATGCAGCCGCGCTCACAGCCGCCGTGCTCACTGCCGACGGCTCGTCCGATGTAGCCGCGCTCACAGCGGCCGCACTCACTGCCGACGGCTCGCCCGCTGCAGCCGCGCTCACAGCGGCCGCGCTCACTGCCGACGGCTCGCCCGCTGCAGCCGCGCTCACAGCGGCCGCGCTCACTGCCGACGGCTCGCCCGCTGCAGCCGCGCTCACAGCAGCTGCGCTCACTGCCGACGGCTCGCCAGCCGCGCTCACGGCTGCCGCGCTCACTGTCGTCGTCAGATCGTCTCGGAGCCACTCCCTGGGCACTCGAGTCAGTGCGTCAGCGCGATTATCCGCCGATCGAACGAGCGCCACGGTCAGACGGAGCTCCAGCTCGATGACCAGCTGACGGATAATCGCCACACGCCGTCGGATGAGCAGCTCACCGCTGGCTTTAGTACGGAGGCGCGCGCGGCCACTGATTGCGTCGTCGATCCACCGCTTCACCGTCACCGAGTCGGTTCGGAGGTCGATTCTCCGTGCGCCCCACGCAACAGCCAAGTTGATGCCTCGAATAGCGGCATCGAGTTCGGCCATATTTATGTGTACAGCGTCGTCTCGCCTGAGCCAGCATGCGTCCTCGATCACCTCACCGTCTGTGTTTTCCAGGACCACTCCGGTGGCCAGCGAGCTGGCGTCTGTCCAGGCGACCACCTCGTCCCCGTCGACACACCACACGCCACGGGCCGGGTCGTCACTGGCGAGGCGACTCGCGATACAGTCCATCTGCACGCGCAGCGCGGAGTCATCAGTGATGTCGTCCCATCCGCGCGTCAGCTCATTTACACGCCGCTTAAGCCATGCAACCGCGGGTCGAAGCCACCCACACACTGGCACGTGGGCCACTAGCTGTCCGCACCACGCGAACACAGATCGGCGAGTCACACGTTCTGGCGGCGCGCTCACGGCATTGTCCCGCTTCCACCGCAGCTGTCCGTTCTCCTCATGCACCCGCAGGCCCAGGAGCCGCGCTCCACTGGCCGCCCGCTCCGGCGGCTTACAGTCCAGCCCAAACTGCGCGAAATGCGCCACCACGCGCTCGGCACTGACAATGTCCTCATTTACAAGGAGATCGTCCACATATGGGAGGACGGCACGCCCGATGTCGGGGTCCTGATCGAGCACAGCACGCACGACAGCCTTCATCACGAGGGGCGCGATATTCAAACCAAAACCTAGGCGGGTCAAGCAGAATCGCTGCCCCCGCACCATCACTGTCTGAAACGGCCAGAGTCGCTCCTCCAGGTGCAGCTGGAGGTAGGCACGCTTCAGGTCCACGACCGCCACATTTGCGCCGTGCCGGCGCCACTTGCGGAGCTGTTCCGCGCACACGTCGCTGTCAGCTGTGTGAGCCTGCACAAAGTCATTCAGTTCCCGGTAGTCCAGCACCGGTCGAACTTTCCCCCGATTGCGCTGCTCCACAGCCATTAGCGGCACCAACCCTTTCGGCGGCCCCTGCCGCCGCTCGTCATACGGCACGAGCCACTCCCGCTCTATCCAGTCGTCAAGTTCTGTCTCGAACTCGTGACGAGCGGCGGGCGGCACAGCATACTGCGGCACAGCGTTCGTGAGGCACTGGGGTCCTATCCCATCAGACCATTTCCATGCAACCGACCACTTCCGGTCAGCCGCGTTGAACTGCACCCGGAAGTCCGGCGTCTCAATGTCTGGCGGCGCACGGCACACTGCTCCACAGAACCGCACCACAGAGGGGGACAGCACCGTCACGCCCCCGAGAGCCGAGATACCGCTGACCCCGAGCACCATATCCACGCCGAGCGGCCGCTCCTCCACCACCAGCGTTTCAAGCGCGGCACGATGGCCCGTCGGCGCCTCGACCGTTACACTGCCAATGCCGCTGCATTTCAGGTCGTCGCCGCTGATCGTGGTGACGCGCACCACCCGTCGTCTCCACTGCGCACAGAATGGCGCGTAGATGATGGTGTCGGTGCTCCCGGTGTCGATGAGGACCGTGCACTCTCGTCCGTCCACGTGCAGGCGTGTAATCGGCAGCGCACCGCTCACTGTCGCGCAGGAGAGAACGGCGGTGCTGACCCGTCCCCTCCGGCCCCGTTTTCCGACCGACGCGGACATCTCGCAGCGATATGCCCGGGCTCTCCGCAGGTCCAACATCTCAGCGGACGCGGCACGCGCGGAGGCCGTCCACGCGTCGGCACCGGCGGCTGGCCGGGACCAGGCGCCGCAGGTGGGTGGCTAGCCGGCGGCGGCACAGTCCGACGCGCCGCTGCTGCTGCTGCGGAGAGCCGCTCGTCGGTCAGTACAGCGCGAGCGCGCGCCAGCACCGACGACAGGTCCAGTCCATCTGCCCGGCAGCCAGCACGGATCATCTGCCGGACGCTGTCCGGCAGGCCTGCCACGAATGCGCATGCCAGCGCTCGCTCCGGCACTCCTCCGAACAGCGCCGCCAGCCGGCGGAGGTCAGCGAGGAATACGTCCGCCGACTCTCCTGGCATCAGTCGCCGAGCGGCGAACGCTTCATAGGCGGCGTACTCATCGAGAGCAAACGCCGCCTGGAGGGCGTCTCTCACGGCCGTCAGCGAGCAGCGACTGGCCGCCGGCAGCTGGGACCATACGTGGAAAGCACCGCCAGCGAGGCGCAGAGGAATCACAGTCTCGGCGGCCACTCCCCTCAACTGGCGCAGCATCTCAGCACGCGCCAGCCAGCTGACCACATCTTCGGTCCCGTCAAACTCCGGTATCAGCCGCGCATCAAAAGGTGCCGAAGGTACCGCGACCACAGGCTGTGAGACGGGTGCCGAGTCTGGCACACCACCATCACCAACCGGCACCGGCGTTGTCACCGGTCGCGGGACGATTGTCGGCGCCACTGCACTTGCCATCACCGGAACCTGGTCCAATGACACTGTCACGTTCGTCGCCATAATGCCGAAATAGCTTGTATTTAAACTCGCACAGAAAATAAACCGACTTTGCAAAAACAACGCTCGGCGGCCGCCCCACGCCGCTCCCTCCCGCTCTCACTGCCGCCGACCACTGGCCGCTCATACATTTTCCACAACAAATACCAGCCGCACGCGATAACTCGCACGCGCGCCCTGCACCGGACGCGCCTCCGCACAGCGGCAACTACATCATAGGCGCGGGAACGGGGGGGGGGGCAGTGGGAAGTCGGGGACAGTTTACCCCCTCCCCCAACTCTAGGGCCGTGGGTGCGGTGCCCCCACAGATTTCAGACGGAATATATCGCACTTTTTTGCCAATGTTTTCTTTTTTGATGAAAACGCCAAGGGATGAAAAACCGGTGAGAAAACTAGATTTGGGTATACCCTAGGTTGATTTCAATTATGGTGTGCCCCCCCCCCTTCTCCAGTCTGAAAGTAGTTCCCGCGCCCCTGCTCTGATAACCGTACATCAGAATGCGTTGTAAAAAAATGGAAACAATTTTTCGCTTTATTTATACCAGACAGCAGCATTTGGTAGCCAGCGACGCATTCGTGCCGCGTCAATGGGTTTTCGGTTCCGGACGTCCTGAGACCTGAAGTTTTGCTTTGAGTGGCGAGATATTCTTTTGGTCCGAAATATCATGGTTTAACATGCGCACCAACGGGGATCCGCGTTCCGCGCCAACTTCACACCGACGGGGGGCGGATACCTGCTCCCCGTGATATCAAGCGAACGAAGCAAGATAGAAACAAGCGGTAAATGGCATGGGATACAAACGGATAAAGTCTACAATTTTTACTGAGGTCATTTTCAGGTCAGGTAAAAATGACGTCACCGGGGTAAGCAAGTCAAAATAGCGGCGCTTAAGGTAGACAGTTTTTTTCACGAATAACGATTGAAGTACCAATGTCTGTCATACCCACACCCAGTGGCTGATTGCTTTGAAAATTTCACCGATTGATAAGGCCAACAGTTTGTACAAAATGTATATCTCGAAACTTCGATACCGGTGACCTAAGGTCAGGTCAATTTTACCACATCCCCATTACCTATAGGCTATAAGTCCATGGGATAATTCTTCGGAATGCTTGAGACGAGGCATTAGTATCACGGATGTTAGTTGTCGGACTTTCGTTCCCGTCTTAAGTTGAGATGTTAGTTTCACAACATTTCGGCTGGTTACTTCTCCGGCCGTCGTCAGTTGTTCTTTGGTCCATAGAAAGATCTTGGGTGTTGGTGGCGTTGCGCCGTACGCGTCATACCTTATCGAAAGCTCCTGTGGTCAGCGGGAAATGATCTAGGGTTGCCCCGGTGATATGCGGCAGTTGTAACCAATACTCCACCGCTCGAGGCAGACATAGCGGCCAGACAAACGAACATCTCACCTCAAGACGGGGACGAAAGTCCGATATCTATCATCAGTGTCAATGGAAGAAAATTAAAATGCGTTTTTTTCTGGACGGACGACATTCTGAACACTTCCAAACACCTATTAACAATTCAACATGACACACTGAACTGGAAAATGACACCCGACGTGAAAATGACGTGACCCTTCCTTATATCCCTGAGGTCATATCAGTTCACAAAAGGGAGCCAACAGTTTTTCGTTAATAACTTCTGCTAGGCGCATGCTAGAGCGATGATCGACTGAACGGATCGACTGACATGCAACATAACCTTTTCCGGTCAGGTCTTGACCTTGACCCGGGGTTAAATTTCAAAATGAAATTTCAAGGTCAAACTATAGTTTATTCGACGCGTCTTGATAAGAAGAACATGATGGCTGGCAAAATAAATGTCATGACTTTCTCGAGTAAAAAGCTATGGCAGAAAAAAATACTTTCATAAGTGGCTATTGTTGTGTCCTCGGTGTGGGGGGAGGTTTGGACAAACCTGCGTCCGCCTCGCTTGCGGTTTATTCCCCCAACACACACAACAGAAAGTCACATGGCACTATCTCGGCCAAGGTCAAAAACGGAAGAAGCTCTAGAGGTGACTCGACACCTCTTTGTCCTTACGACCCAAAACAGTTGACAATCATAAAGAGAGGGGGTGAACGGATTATGCGAAATAAAGGATCGAAACTGAACAAAGCCATTTCGAACCAAACATATTACTAACTAAGTGTCGATCGTAATATCAAAACATAATCAACGCAACGACCAACACTATCAACAAAGGCGTAAAACTCAAACGATTATTGCGCGTCCGCGCCAATCGGCTGCGCGGTCAGCGCCACTAAATTAGTTCCCGCCACAACACCACCCCTCTCTTTAATGGGAAACACTCCCGCTTCTTAAGCCTCCCACTATCCGCGGAAACCATTACACTCACAGCTATCAAACGTAACTTACGATGATAGCCCAATCCTAACGCTACTCGCCCGGAGTGAACCGATCTGGGCCTCTGCGACCCCGCCTACTTCGACGGGGTCCTGGCTCACCTGCCGGGGCGGTACACTTTGGGGTTGGACAGCGGCTGTGAGCAGGACTTCTGAGTGCCGAGGAGCGGGTGCGCACTGGCGTGGGGCGGGGCTCCCCGCGTGAGTTCGAATCTCATCCTCGTCGCCACTTGTTGTGCCCTCGGTGTGGGGGGAGGTTTGGACAAACCTGCGTCCGCCTCGCTTGCGGTTTATTCCCCCAACACACACAACAGAAAGTCACATGGCACTATCTCGGCCAAGGTCAAAAACGGAAGAAGCTCTAGAGGTGACTCGACACCTCTTTGTCCTTACGACCCAAAACAGTTGACAATCATAAAGAGAGGGGGTGAACGGATTATGTGAAATAAAGGATCGAAACTGAACAAAGCCATTTCGAACCAAACATATTACTAACTAAGTGTCGATCGTGATATCAAAACATAATCAACGCAACGACCAACACTATCAACAAAGGCGTAAAACTCAAACGATAATTGCGCGTCCGCGCCAATCGGCTGCGCGGTCAGCGCCACTAAATTAGTTCCCGCCACAACAACTATTACTGGAGTTTTTGCCCTCTGGAGAGTTTATGCTAAGCCGATGACCTGAGGTCAAATCTGAGGACTACTTTGGCGAAAGAGCGTTGAAAGAGCTATCGAATGCTATCGAAGCCATCGAAAATTGATGAACACGAGGGCACTACTGAAAGTTTCGTCGTGATCGGGCGCTTTCTACGCGAGTTATTCGCGAAAAACCGGGGGGGGGGTCCGTTCGACCCCCCCCCCAATGTATACGGGTGAGGGTTAAAGCTCTGGGCACCCCCAACCATTTTCACAAATCGACACCCCTGGCCCGCCACGTGCAAACCGCCGAGCGCACCCCCACCAAAATTTAATAAGACAAATGATTGCACGCACCAGGCGCGCACACAGGATTTTTGAATAGGGGGGGCACGACCTTCGAACTGGGCCCCCCATGCCGAAGGGCCCCCCCCCCAAAAAAAATACGGCCCACGGGGCTATATTTCGGTTGGTTTGAAGCTTGAGCAATTGATTTGTCAATGCATGGTAAAACAATTATTTTGGTACCAGCTTAATTTTCAAAACATATATATTTTTACGCTAGGCTGTTTTTTTCTCAAATGCGACTCAGAGCCGGTACATATACCTAATCATCTAATTTATTACGTAAAACATTTCATTAATAAACATTTTTGCAGGTCCCTCAGAAATCAGCCCCGGGCAGCGACTGACTGCCGGCCGGCCGACCGGCCCCGGTTGGCTAGAAGCAGGAGCCGGCCACTGTTTGGCCCGGATGTGTAGGAGCGGGAGCAGCACTCCTTTTTCACGTATATTCGCATATTTTTTTAGGCACATCGACATGAAATGTCATTATATCTGATACGATGCGGGATCACAGACTAGAGATCCAGCTTATAACTTATATTTAATGCTTAACCAATGAATCAAATCAACAGGACTATGTACGATGCATGTCGGACACGTACCCAGAATTTCGCCCAAGAGGGGGTCACCTGCTGGTCACCTGACCCCGGGCCCGCGAGTCACCCGGGCGCCCGGGGTCAGCTCAGGCAAGGATGTACCCAGGACCTTTCGATGGGAGGAGGGAGGCACGGTGGGTCCAGTCTCACTGGCAGACGGGTCTCTTTAAAACGGTCTTTGCATGAGAAAATGTGGAAAATTGGCAAGCAAAAGTATCATTTATGCCCGAGGAGTGTGCCTAATGTACACTAATGCCTAATTTACATGGTATTTTACGAGCGAGCGAAGCGAGCGAGCTCCTCAGAGTCACCGGTGTGTGGCGCGTTCAGAGGTGCCAGTGAAAGGCCGTCAGATGCGCTGGTGTTGGGTCCTCACAGGCGCCGTTGCGGGGTCTTAGGGCTTAGAGACACTGGTGGGGCCATCATTGGCATGTGTGTGGCCCTGCAAAATGGCCTGCAAGTGGAAAGTGGCCCGTCATAGGCTGGCAAGGACACTCGGAGGCTGGTAAGAGGCCCTCAGAGTCACTGGTACGCGGCCCTCAGAGGCGTCGGTGTAGGCCCTTAAGATGCGCTGGTGGGGGTCCCTTGGAGGTAGGGCGAGGGGCCTCGCAGTTGCCGTTGTGGGTGCCTTTAGAAACACTTGTGTGGACCGTGTGTCTATCACAGACGGATGTGGAGCCAATGCAGCCAATCCCTCGTTGGCCGTTACTACCTAGGGCCCTGAGCGGCCGGCGAGGTCTCTCAGAAACCGGCATTGGGCCTTTATGAAGATAATTGTGGCTACATAGGAGCCAATAACGTCCCCCCCACAAGCCCCGTGGTGTCCTTCCGAGTTGAAGTGCGGCCAGCGCGAACCCTCTGCTACCAACTGGCGCCGCAGGGCCCCTCGGTTTCGAAGGAACCCTAAACCCGAGAACGGGCACGTACCCCCTCGCTCCCTTGCTATGTCACTGAATCCAAGTGATGGGACCCTTTAGGTAATCAGGGGCGTTTCAGATGACCAGGGGTTTTCAATTGATCAGGGGCCCACCAGGTGACCATGGGCCCCTCTGGTAACCAGGCGCCCCTTAAGTAACCAGGGACCCCATCAATAACCAGGGCCCCTCAGTAAACGGGGGCCACTCAGGTAAGTGTAGGAGTCCCGCAGATAACCAGGGCCGGCAAGGTTTCTCAGGTCCGTTTTTTGACAAGGCTCTTATTGACTCAGGTGCGAGCCCTTTGCCATCAGCAGAGGGCCCTTTCAAGCCTTTTGAGGGCCGTTTAACGTCTCTTGAGTTCCCATTGAGGCCTTCTAAATGCCCTTTGAGCAGTCGAGGGGCCTTTGAGGCCTTTTGAGGGTCTCTTGACGTCAGCTGAGGACCGTTGGACGCCAGCTGAGGATCGTTTTTGGGCCTTCTGATGGCCATTAGACGCCAATGGATGACCCTCTGACACCAACTGGGGCCCTCTGACACCAGCTAAGGGCACTTTAAGTTTGACGCTAGCTCAGGGCCCTCTGACATTAGCTGGGGGGCCCTCTGACGCTAGCTCAAGGCCCTTTGACGCTCTTTAAGGCCTTCTGAGGGCCCCTTGAGGTCTTCTAAGGGCCCCTTAAGGCTTTTTGAGGGCCGCTTGACGCCAACTGAGGACCGTTTGAGGCCTTCTGATGGCCATTTGGCGCCAGCTGGGGGCCCTCTGTCACCAGCTAAGGACCCTTTAGAGCCTTCGGAGAGCCATTTGACGCAAGGGCATGGCCCTCTGACGCCAGCTCAGGGACCTTTGACACCCTTTAAGGCCTTCTGACGTCCGTTTGACGTTAGCTGAGGGCCCTTGAGGCTATCTGAGGGCCCTTTAAGGCCATCTGAGGGCCCTTTAAGGCCATTTGAGGGCCCGTTGTACACGGTCTTCGGTGGTCTAAGGATTAGTTAGAGGCCCATTTGAGGCGGCCTTCGGCCGCCTCAAATGGGCCCCTTCCTTCGAGTTGGGCCCCCCAACTCGAATGGGGGGGGGGGGGGCACGGGCCCGTGTGCCCCCCCCCTTGTGTGCGCCCTTGGCACGCACCCCACCCGCCGCCAAAATTTCACCCCCGCAGCCCATACCGTCCCCTCACAATAGCCCGCCAAAGGGAACTGACGCGTTACGTGCATACGTACTGTACGTACAGACACTTCAATTTTTATATAGGCAAATTTTGCAAGCGAAGAAACTGAGCCTTAGGCACGTGCTCTCTGATCGGCGCCGGCCGCGGCCAAAATGCCGCAAAGATGCACCCGCCACGTGCAAACCACCGAGCGCACCCCCCTCCAAAATTTAACCCGCGCCCCGTGACCTAGGTCAAACCGATGACGTCACAGGTCAGGTCAAAGGTCGAATTTTCACCGTTTACAGGCAATTCAAGAAATGCGTTGTAAAATCGAGTAAAATGCATTTCATTGAAAATCATCGATGGGGAAATGTTTTTCAAACACATATTTTGCTATTTGAGGTCACTGATACCAGGTCAGGTCACAGAGGTTAGGTCACTGAGGGCCACAATATGAAAATATCATGTGATGCATGTATTATGGTCCATTTTATGTCAAATACGATTATGTGGGTCAGGTAGCCTTTGGGGTCAGTTTATATTATGTTCTGGTGGGCCAGAGCCTGTAAGGCCAGAGTCAGGCAAACAGCTTATTTTATATGAACAATATCAAACAACCTCAGTAAGAACGTAAATACATTGCTCACCGTGTGTTGTTGCAGCACACATTTCTTCTTCGCCGCAAGCGTCCCTCGTCCAGAGAGTACTGCGACGCGTTTCAGTGCTGTTGGTACTAGAACCAGTAGTAGTAGTAGCAGCAATAGTAGTTGTAGTAGCAGAAGTAGTAGTAGTAACAGTAGTAGTTGTAGTTGCGACAGGTGTTAGACACATTGGCGGCGCTTGCGTTACATTTGTACTCTCGCTGCTGATGACTTGAGGCACGGATGGCTCTGGATTGTTCTGAGCCATGACCAGTGATGCCAGGATACCAGCCGCTCCCAGAGTGACCACTGACCAAACCCCCTGCTCAGGGGTGTCGATTTGTGAAAATGGTTGGGGGTGCCCAGAGCTTTAACCCTCACCCGTATACATTGGGGGGGGGGTCGAACGGACCCCCCTCGGTTTTTCGCGAATAACTCGCGTAGAAAGCGCCCGATCACGACGAAACTTTCAGTAGTGCCCTCGTGTTCATCAATTTTCGATGGCTTCGATAGCATTCGATAGCTCTTTCAACGCTCTTTCGCCAAAGTAGTCCTCAGATTTGACCTCAGGTCATCGGCTTAGCATAAACTCTCCAGAGGGCAAAAACTCCAGTAATAGTTGTTGTGGCGGGAACTAATTTAGTGGCGCTGACCGCGCAGCCGATTGGCGCGGACGCGCAATTATCGTTTGAGTTTTACGCCTTTGTTGATAGTGTTGGTCGTTGCGTTGATTATGTTTTGATATTACGATCGACACTTAGTTAGTAATATGTTTGGTTCGAAATGGCTTTGTTCAGTTTCGATCCTTTATTTCGCATAATCCGTTCACCCCCTCTCTTTATGATTGTCAACTGTTTTGGGTCGTAAGGACAAAGAGGTGTCGAGTCACCTCTAGAGCTTCTTCCGTTTTTGACCTTGGCCGAGATAGTGCCATGTGACTTTCTGTTGTGTGTGTTGGGGGAATAAACCGCAAGCGAGGCGGACGCAGGTTTGTCCAAACCTCCCCCCACACCGAGGGCACAACAAGTGGCGACGAGGATGAGATTCGAACTCACGCGGGGAGCCCCGCCCCACGCCAGTGCGCACCCGCTCCTCGGCACTCAGAAGTCCTGCTCACAGCCGCTGTCCAACCCCAAAGTGTACCGCCCCGGCAGGTGAGCCAGGACCCCGTCGAAGTAGGCGGGGTCGCAGAGGCCCAGATCGGTTCACTCCGGGCGAGTAGCGTTAGGATTGGGCTATCATCGTAAGTTACGTTTGATAGCTGTGAGTGTAATGGTTTCCGCGGATAGTGGGAGGCTTAAGAAGCGGGAGTGTTTCCCATTAAAGAGAGGGGTGCTGTTGTGGCGGGAACTAATTTAGTGGCGCTGACCGCGCAGCCGATTGGCGCGGACGCGCAATAATCGTTTGAGTTTTACGCCTTTGTTGATAGTGTTGGTCGTTGCGTTGATTATGTTTTGATATTACGATCGACACTTAGTTAGTAATATGTTTGGTTCGAAATGGCTTTGTTCAGTTTCGATCCTTTATTTCGCATAATCCGTTCACCCCTCTCTTTATGATTGTCAACTGTTTTGGGTCGTAAGGACAAAGAGGTGTCGAGTCACCTCTAGAGCTTCTTCCGTTTTTGACCTTGGCCGAGATAGTGCCATGTGACTTTCTGTTGTGTGTGTTGGGGGAATAAACCGCAAGCGAGGCGGACGCAGGTTTGTCCAAACCTCCCCCCACACCGAGGACACAGCAATAGCCACTTATGAAAGTATTTTTTTCTGCCATAGCTTTTTACTCGAGAAAGTCATGACATTTATTTTGCCAGCCATCATGTTCTTCTTATCAAGACGCGTCGAATAAACTATAGTTTGACCTTGAAATTTCTTTTTGAAATTTAACCCCGGGTCAAGGTCAAGACCTGACCGGAAAAGGTTATGTTGCATGTCAGTCGATCCGTTCAGTCGATCATCGCTCTAGCATGCGCCTACCAGAAGTTATTAACGAAAAACTGTTGGCTCCCTTTTGTGAACTGATATGACCTCAGGGATATAAGGAAGGGTCACGTCATTTTCACGTCGGGTGTCATTTTCCAGTTCAGTGTGTCATGTTGAATTGTTAATAGGTGTTTGGAAGTGTTCAGAATGTCGTCCGTCCAGAAAAAAAAACGCATTTTAATTTCCTTCCATTGACACTGATGATAGATATCGGACTTTCGTCCCCGTCTTGAGGTGAGATGTTCGTTTGTCTGGCCGCTATGTCTGCCTCGAGCGGTGGAGTATTGGTTACAACTGCCGCATATCACCGGGGCAACCCTAGATCATTTCCCGCTGACCACAGGAGCTTTCGATAAGGTATGACGCGTACGGCGCAACGCCACCAACACCCAAGATCTTTCTATGGACCAAAGAACAACTGACGACGGCCGGAGAAGTAACCAGCCGAAATGTTGTGAAACTAACATCTCAACTTAAAGGGACAGTATCACCATTTTGATGAAATTTGACATTGCATAGGCCCCACCTTTCTGGTCCGGGAACTGAAGACCGATCCTCGAAGCTCCACACCGTTATCCCGTTATCGCCGCTCAAAGTACGAAAGGTGTACCACACTTTGAATCGTGCTTCACTATCTTCACTGTTTAAATATTTGCGCCGTTTTGAATTGACCGCCAGTAATAAAACTTTTACCCTGGTCATTTCATCAAATTTTATAAAGCCAAAACGTTTTTCGCACTTATTCATCACCGTTAAATTCATTAAATAGTCGTAGGCAATTTCCGCTGTTTCCTTCGGATTCTAGCGGCTCAACAAAGGAATTCCTCCAGCTTGAATCACAATCTCCCTCCAATGTATGACGTTTATCACGTGATTGTCACGTGATATTTTCTCCCATTGTCAATTGTCACGTCCAATTGTCACTCCCTCCAATTGTCACGTTATATTTTTATAGGCAATACCTAAGGCTACCTCTCCCTAAGGACAACTCAATCAGAAGAACGACCGCGTAAGCGTAGCGTCAATAATGTATTATCTGCGCCAGTTCTGTAGTAATTTTGCATGCTTCCAAACTGGCGGCCATGCTTGTATAGTGGTGGTTCGCTCATGAAAATGAATCATGAAAATGAAATGTGGTTGCAATATTTTTCACCGAGTTCGGTCCTTAAACTATGTTTTTCTGATTCAGAAAAATAAGGAATGCTAGTAAAAAAAA
This sequence comes from Amphibalanus amphitrite, assembly GCF_019059575.1. NCBI lineage: Eukaryota > Metazoa > Arthropoda > Thecostraca > Balanomorpha > Balanidae > Amphibalanus > Amphibalanus amphitrite. The sequence goes on along the minus strand of NW_024881528.1, from coordinate 752,564 downwards.
AATCAGCTCCATACATGGATTTTTTTTCTCGATGATACTGTCCCTTTAAGACGGGAACGAAAGTCCGACAACTAACATCCGTGATACTAATGCCTCGTCTCAAGCATTCCGAAGAATTATCCCATGGACTTATAGCCTATAGGTAATGGGGATGTGGCAAAATTGACCTGACCTTAGGTCACCGGTATCGAAGTTTCGAGATATACATTTTGTACAAACTGTTGGCCTTATCAATCGGTGAAATTTTCAAAGCAATCAGCCACTGGGTGTGGGTATGACAGACATTGGTACTTCAATCGTTATTCGTGAAAAAAAACTGTCTACCTTAAGCGCCGCTATTTTGACTTGCTTACCCCGGTGACGTCATTTTTACCTGACCTGAAAATGACCTCAGTAAAAATTGTAGACTTTATCCGTTTGTATCCCATGCCATTTACCGCTTGTTTCTATCTTGCTTCGTTCGCTTGATATCACGGGGAGCAGGTATCCGCCCCCCGTCGGTGTGAAGTTGGCGCGGAACGCGGATCCCCGTTGGTGCGCATGTTAAACCATGATATTTCGGACCAAAAGAATATCTCGCCACTCAAAGCAAAACTTCAGGTCTCAGGACGTCCGGAACCGAAAACCCATTGACGCGGCACGAATGCGTCGCTGGCTACCAAATGCTGCTGTCTGGTATAAATAAAGCGAAAAATTGTTTCCATTTTTTTACAACGCATTCTGATGTACGGTTATCAGAGCAGGGGCGCGGGAACTACTTTCAGACTGGAGAAGGGGGGGGGGGCACACCATAATTGAAATCAACCTAGGGTATACCCAAATCTAGTTTTCTCACCGGTTTTTCATCCCTTGGCGTTTTCATCAAAAAAGAAAACATTGGCAAAAAAGTGCGATATATTCCGTCTGAAATCTGTGGGGGCACCGCACCCACGGCCCTAGAGTTGGGGGAGGGGGTAAACTGTCCCCGACTTCCCACTGCCCCCCCCCCCCGTTCCCGCGCCTATGAATTAGAGAAAACAATGCGTTCAAAGAATCGTAACAGTGATGCCAGTACCAACTTTGGTTGGGGGTGCCCAGAGCCCCTTGGGGGGTGCCCAACTCAGCATTGGGGGTGCCCGGGCACCCCCAAAAGTATACAAATCGACACCTATGCCCCTGCTAACAGCAGCTGCTGAAACGGAGCCCCGGTCGTCAACTGACGCTCGACGCCGGCGTCATTGCCGTCACTTTTATCAGGTGGCAGGGTGCCAGCGCTTCCTAGCGTAGATCCAATGAGCATCAGGGATGCCACAGCACGATGGGCCAGCTTCATGCCGTCTTTGTTACGGCAGCTCGGGCGGTCTGCAGCTGCTGTATACGCTGATTGAGCCGCTCCAGTCGGAGAGCGATGCGCTGACTCTGCGCTGCAGTGGTGCAGCGGCAGAAGCGGGACTACCTACCAGTCGACGGTGGGAGCCGCGTGCGGTGCGCCATCGGTGGTTGCAGGGCGCCACGGTGATCGGATGCATAGTAACCGATAACAAAACGGCGCCCTTTGGAGGATGTAGACGGCGTTTTCTTAACCTCTCCAAGACTTAATGGTAACATCAGCACCGGGCGGTGTGATCAGCTGTACTTCTCGCGGCTACACAGAGGTTGTGCCACTTACCTCGCCTCTTCCTCGGTTTAAATACGGAGCAGTTTGAGGCCGGGTGGCGCTCACTCTGGTGCCGTTGGGGTCGGTGAAAAATATCACGAGCACTGAGGCCACTGAGTAGGTCATTCGGTCGCCGAGGACAGACCGCCCTCGCCGGACTGTTCTCTGTTTTCTTTCTACCTATCAGCCAAGGAGCGACCCCTCCCCGCCAGGCGCCTCCCCTAACCGCAACACATGGGAATGCATTGCCTGGTGGGTGCCTAACTGTATGCTCAGCGAAATCGCCACAGTAATTACCAAGTTATTGAAATGGGAACAATTCGGCACCTCTTCTTTTTGCATTTTGCACGTGCAGTGGAGGTCACTTACATGCATCAGGAGTATCCGACCTTTGGTAGAAGGAATGCAGCCACCATACAAAAATTACCGCAAGACAATCGCCCAAGCGATTGCTGAGATATGAGCCTCTCAAAGTCCCCTCTTTTGTAAAGCAGCTTGAACACCCTTGACTTTTCACGTGGCACGTGCCACGACGGTCCCTGCAATGTATCAAGAGTAGTCAATTACTGGATAGAAGGAATAGGACTACCCAACAAAAAAGACCGCAGGCCAATCGGTCCTGCGGCTGCTGAGATATAAGCCTCTCAAAAGCGTAACAGGCCGGGCCGGGCCGTTCATAGTGAGATTTTTCCGTTACATTGAAAAGAAACATTGACAAGACTTCGCTTCACCCGCTGCGCTCGCTCGCTGGTAATGAATCTCTGAACAAACGCTTGATTATCTCTATTGGTAAAGAACAGGGAGTGAAATTGAACTGGTGAAATTTCTGAGAAATGTAGCATTAAATTTGGAGCTCAATGTATGACCTATTGAAGTGACATCTGCCGTCCACTTCCTGTTAACTATGAGAAATTCTGGAAACATTCGTACGCTCGCAAAAAAAAAAGAAAAACACCATTACGGGAGGATGAAGCCATCGTTTCGCTAAACAGGGGAATTGCTAAAATAGCCGTCGACGAAAAAGATGTCGCTGAAACATAGCTTTCGCCAAAATTGACAAGTCAATTTATTTGATGATCGCTTAAATTGATAATTCGCTAAGTTGCCAATCGCTGAAAATGGTTCGCTCAAATGACATCCACTCAAATGACACTCGCTTAACCCGTGCACCAACGGGGGGGGGGGGGGCGGGGTGGCTATCCGCCCCCGCTGAGGTTTATCGTGAATACCGGGAAAATCGCGGCGCATAGCGTTGCAAAAATTAGCATTATGCTTCCCCGTCAATTTTACACACGGCGTGCAAGTTTAACCCGCGCCCCAGTGGCGGTCTCAGCCAACTTCGCCCTATGGGGGGGAGGGGGGGCATTGATGTTACCACCCACCTCTAACTAAAAAACTAAGAGGGTTAGAAAGACGCGGTAAAAAGCAGTCGATAGCTCTTAATACGTACGTTTGAAAGTATTTCAGTCATTTTTCATCTTAGAGCAATATTGGGGTCACTGGAGGTCATCAAAAGTCAAAATTTGCCAAATGTCATTATATTTCTCGGAAAACATGCATTTATCTCAGGAACTATGATAGCTACAAAAACGCATGGGAAAGCAATCGATAGCTTTTGAACTCTTCTTTCGATAAGGCTATTATCAAAAATTGACCTCAGGTCAACAGTTTAGCCTCCAGAGGGCAAAAAATCCAAAAATAGCTGTTTTTACGAAATGTGTTTTTCGACAATTACTTTTGACTTAAAAACGCCACAACATTTCTATTGCCAGAATCGTGTTCCTCTCGCCGAGACGCGTCGAATGAACTATAATTTGACCTTGAAAGGTCAACTTGAAAATTTGACCTTTGGTCAAGGTCATGACCTGACCGGAAAAGGTCATGTTGCATATCATTCGATGCGTCTCAACAAAACAAACACAATGAGGCCATCCCCAGCGTTCTATCTCTTTCCAATCGAGAGTTATTGGCAAAAATCTGTTTGTAGCCTCAAATGGCCTCGTATGGCCTTTCTAGAGGCTATCAGCAAAAACGACACCTTGGTCGTCACGGGTGGTCCAAATCATTGTGATTCTGAAATATTTGGACTGTTCCTATGCGTACACACGGATCTAGAGGCATTTCCATTTTTCTCCATTGACTTATAATGGTAAGGTCACGCCACTGACCTGACCTTAGGTCACGCATATAAAAAATCCGAGATATACAAATTGTAGGCGCCCATAACATCATGCAATCCACCAAGTTTAAAACCTTTCTGACAAACACTACAGTCTGGACATGATTGCAAACGTTTTTAGGCTTGGTCAGTTAACTTGACCTGGTGACCTGACCTGACATGACCTGGGGTAAAAAATTTCACACATTGTCCAAAACTGATATACCAAAAGCTACTCCAAGCGGCGCGGCGCTACGCGCCGCGGTTTTTTATTCACACGCAAAAAACGCGACAGGGTGGTAACATATGCCCCCCCCCACTGGGGCGAAGGTTAACCCTCCTACCTTTCAAAAGTCACTTCGAAGGACCCAACCTCAAATCACTTTTTGTTAGTTTATCACCGTGTCAGAGCCACAGTAGATGACGGGGGCCTTTGAAAGTCGCAGGATGTAATGAGGTCATTAATAGCTACAATTTGTTTATCTCGGTTCTCATATCGATGACCTAAGGTTAGGTCAATTTCTTGACCTCCCCATTCCCCATTGTAAATCAATGGGGAAAAACAACTCCCTGATTTTTTATCCACTTAAACGCCTCGGAATGGCCCAATATACCATAAATGACTTCATATGCGATCAACCTTGACTACCTTGAGGCTTGTTTTGCTATTGGGCAGCTGTAAGGTCATGTGACGTCAGCACAGGTCACCAAAGTTTTTTTTATAACAACTCCTTACATGAACGAGATACAGCCGCGGGGATGGTCGCATTGTGTTCAGCTCGTCAAGGCGCATCAAATGATACCTATGCATGATGACCTTGAGGTCACGTGACCTGAGGTCAACCTTTGACTTTGACCTTTCGAGTTCAATACATACCGGGTGGCCCAGAAAAAACGTTCCGAACTTTGGAGGCCTATATATCAAATACGAGTACAAATAACGAGTCAAAATTTTCATCACGTTTGCGTCATTTCTTTGCGCATTGGTATGCCAAATTATAACACTATACCATTATTTTCAAGCTGGCAAACTTGAGTTGAATTAAGCAAGACGTTTTTGCTTTTTTTTGCCGATGTCAAACGATAGCGATGATTGGGTTAGCCGTCCCATGTTATAAAAAAGAATAAAAAATAGAGCACGTGAATGAAACCAACACGTATGTTCTTATTTTAAATATTTTTGTCTCACTTATGTGCCAAATATTCAAATACTGAGCCAAAATGGTGCTCATGGATACCATTCGTTTCAACACTAATCATGTTTCGAGCAGGAGTGGCACGGTGCATGGATTACTGCTGATAACCCTCCTTTCAGTAGATCAAACAGTAAATCGACCGGATAAGGAAAAGAAACTAAAGCAGACTGGTTCCTGTGCCAGAAGACCACAGAATAGCTTATGAAAAACAACATTGCCAGCAGATGACAAAAAAAAACTAGTTGAAAAGCTACCTTTTCCCAGGAATGTCAGCCAGGAAAGCATTTGAGCCACAAGATGGTTAGAAAACTGGAAGCTTCTTCCGATGCCGCTGGCACAGAGCCATCGTGGTTGCCTGAGGGAATGTGTCATCCTGAGACCCGAACCATCAATGAGACTAGCTGCCAGTAGAAGTCATGGCTCTAGGCCGCGGTGCCGCGGGGTGAAAGTGACCCGTTCACTCACATTTTTTAGTAAACATCGGAGCAAAAAAGTAGTTTTTACATGGCACGCTTGAAACACGAACCGTTTAAAAAGTAATTTACCGAACACCATGAAAATCACACCATTTACTGAAAATGTGTGTCGCATTCACTATTCGAAGTTTCAATGTTGTATCTTTATCACTTTCTGAGAAATATTGATTTAAAGTTGGGAACGTTTTTTCTGGGCCACCCGGTGATTCGATGTGGATTGACGAGAAGATAACGATGGTTCGATTAGTTTATTCCTAGCTTGGAATGGCTACTTCGAAAGTTTTTTTTTCGAAAAAAAAACTCCTTATATCTAGCGCCGCCATTTTGACTTTTTTATCTCTGTCACGTCATCTTTGACCTGACCTGAAAATGAACTTTGCAAAAAATGTAGACATTGTCCGTGCATACCCCATGCCGTTTACCGCTTGTCGATATCTTGCTTTATTCTAGAAATCTCAGGGGGGTGGTCATCCGCCCCCCCCCGTCGGTATAACTAAGTTGGCGCAGACCCCCGTCGTTGCGCGGGTTAAGTACTGTGGTTTCAATGCGCAAAAGTGATAGAACGAAGCGGCTATCTCCAGTATTTTCCGAATTTAGTATTTTCCCAGAGGCTTAACATTACGACGTAATGCCCCCTAGTTGACCTCAGGTCAGTGACATAAAAAAACCCGAACTATATGTTATACAACTCGGTTAACTTAGCACACCCTGAAAGTGTGAAGGAAATCAATCCAAAACTGTGAGTTGGACAGGTGCAAAAAGAAAATTGAAATTTTACCATGAACTTGTACCGGTTTTTCTGACCTGGTGACCTAACCCAAGGTCACCTGGACCTGAAATTTTCAGGTCATATGTAAAAAGGTTGCCCCATAGGCTGCGCCAAATTCGCCGCCGTTTTTACGTTGTCTTCGAAAAAACTTAGGGGGGGGGGGGGTCGCATCGACCCCCCCCCCCCTGCCAGGGCGAGGGTCAAGAGTCGTACAAGAGTCAGGCCACCTAGCTCTTAACTAGCTCGTGCGGACCACCCTTCAAATCGGCCCCTGACGTAACAAATTTGGGTGTAATCGGCTCAGCTGTTTGTTACAGATGTAATCGTAGAAGCGATCCCTGCAGTATACCATCCCCCTCCGAGATGTGCGTACACCTGTATTTGGAAGTGCATTATGTAGGTGGTGCAGGTGCCCACGCTTCAGCGCATCCGGATATCGTAGCCTGTAAGTAGAATAATATTGACTCGATAAGCCGGGGGGCCGACCCGTTGAAAGATGGCCCTGGACATGTTCAGCAGAAGTTTTCCGCTGGAGGGCTTGATGGGCTTCAGCTTAAGTGACAACCTCCAGTACCGATGAATTGTCGACTTGAGACTAGATGACCGTTGGCAGTCAGCCTCCTTGCCAGTTTCCTTGTGGATTGACCCGTCTTTAGCTCCGCACTTCGCGATGACGATCGTGACCTAGCTTGTTCTCAGGCGTTTATAAGCTTCTAGAAGTTCTGTCGCGTGACAATCAGCGCCGAATCGTGCGGCAACTCATGCCCAGTGCCTCGGCGACCTGGCCGTGGGTCATGCCGCCGGCAACCATGCTGACTGCCCCGCTGCGGGACGATTTGCTCTGCAGTTTTGCCATCCTGGACACCTGGTCCACGCGCGCTGGGTACTGCCCCAGAAATGACCTCCGTACACCGCTTGACTTTAATATTGCGCCGTAAAAGGCAAAATAAAGGCTGTGGGAGGGTGTGACATAAGTTTTGGGACATCCTGTACTTTACGGAAAGCGCCACGGTACCGTTTAACTACCTACTCAGATTTTCCCCGTTAATCATCACACGTTCGCTTTTTTAACAGATTTACCTTTCTTTTTTTTCTCTTACAACTTTCAGTTAAGACTTTATAGCAACGGACGTGATATTAGAGCTTTTGGTTTTCCAACAAAACGTGTTAAGCAGGAAATATAGTATATAGATATTCGTCGTTTATTGACACTGAATTAAAACAGTCCGTACACCTGAAATAAATGTATACAATAAAGCGCTTATCAAAATCGGGATCCTGACATCCGTGAATATGTTTTAAAAACCAGCTAAATTGCAGTATTCAGCTTTATATCTGCAGATCGTGACAGCCGTTTGAGAGAGTGGTTCGTCCTCGGCGACCAATTGACCTGCTCATGGTATCTTTCACCGACCCCAACGGCACCAGAGCGCGGCCACTCAACTGTGCCATCGGACAGTGTATTTAAACCGAGGAAGAGGCGAGGTAAGTGGCACAACCTCTCTGTAGCCGTGAGAAGTACGGCCGATCACACCGTCCGGTGCTGATGGTATTCATACCATAAAGTCTTGGAGAGTTTAAGAAAACGCCGTTTACATCCTCCAAAGGGCGCCGTTTTGCTGTCGTCTGCCGTCCACCTTGTCTGTGAAGCGCCCTGCGGAACACCGATCGCTTCGCGAGTGGCTGCCACCGTCGACTGGTAGTCCCGCTTCTGCCTCTGCATCACTGCAGCGCAGAGTCAGCGCATCGCCCTCCGACTGGAGCGGCTCAATCAGTGTACAGCAGCTGCAGACCGCCCGAGCTGCCGTAACAAAGACGACATGAAGCTGGCCCATCGTGCTGTGGCATCCCTGATGCTCATTGGATCTGCGCTAGGAAGCGCTGGCGCCCTGCCACCTGATAAAAGTGACGGCAATGACGCCGGCGTCGAGCGTCAGTTGACGACCGGGGCTCCGTTTGAGCAGCTGCTGTTAGCAGGGGGTATGGTCACTCTGGGAGCGGCTGGCATCCTGGCATCACTGGTCATGGCTCAGAACAATCCAGAGCCGTCCGTGCCACAAGTCATCAGCAGCGAGAGTACAAATGTATCGCAAGCGCCGCCAATGTGCCAAACACCTGTCGCAACTACAACAGCAACTACTACTGCTACTACTACTACTTCTGCTACTACTATTACTACTGGTACTACTTCTACTACTACTGACTCTAGTACCAGCAGTACTGAACCACGTTGTACTATCCCATGGAGGCAAGATACCTGCAATGATGATCAAATATGTGCCGGTACCAAAGATGGCACAAACTGTGTTTATCTATCTCTTGAAATTAGAGAGGACTGTTTATTTGAAATCAATACCTTGCCTACGTCTGGCCTTTCAGCGAATCCAATCTACTTATGCACTTCTAAACCTTGAACGCGTCTAAGGAATTTCCCCACGTGTGTGTGTGTGTCTGTTGGGGGGGGGGGGGAGGGGAGCGCCGCATAGTTGAAAAGAGCATTCAACTTTCAATGCCAATCATCGCTTTTGCATGACGAGCAACAATATTCTTAAAAATATAAATGTTTCAAACCTCTTCATAGTAATTAGTAATTCATAAATGGCCTTCATTTTTCAATAGGTAATCTACGTCAACCTATGTTATAAAATACAGCTGGCATGTTCTATAGTAGAACGCATGGTTATCAGACAGGAGCACCTCGATGCGATGGATATTTTTTCCCAAACCAAAATACTTACCCGTCAAAAGGCAATCGACCGAAATGGATACATAACCCACGGACACAAGACCAACCAAACGCCCACCGATCGGAAATACCCCTTATTCGCGTTGCGGAGCAAGCGGGTCACCCTAGCGGGCCCCATTCACCCGAGGGCCCGGGCCCTATCCACACGGAGGCCCGGGCCACGTCCACATGGGCTCCGGGCCCCGTCCACTCGGGGCTCCGGGGCCCGTCCACCAGGGGGCCCGAGCCCCATCCACCCGGGGGCCCGGGCCCCATCCACCCGGGGGTCCGGGCCCCATCCACCCAGGGGGCCCGGGCCCGTTCTCCCAAGGGCCCGGGCCCCATCCACCCGCGGGGGACTGGGCCCCATCCACCCAGGGGGCCCGAACCCGTTCTCCTGGGGGCCCCCATCCACCGGGGGTCCCGGGCCCAATCCACCCAGGGGCCCGGGCCCCATCCACCCAGGGAGCACGGGCCCGTTCTCCCGGGGGCCCGGGCCCCATCCACCTGGAGCCCCAGACCGACCCCTCACCCGTGGTGTCCCAGTAGGCATTTCTCGAAGCGGGCTCGTCCGATTAGATTAGGACCTCTCTCTCTCTCTCTCTCTCTCTCTCCTCTCTCTCTCTCTCTCTCTCTCTCTCTCTCTCTCTCTCTCTCTCTCTCTCTCTCTCTCTCTCTCTCTCTCTCTCTCTCTCTCTCTCGTTCTCTCTCTCTCTCTCTCTCTCTCTCTCTCTCTCTCTCTCTCTCTCTCTCTCTCTCTCTCTCTCTCTCTCTCTCTCTCTCGATTCCATTATTCCCCAAAACTCCCTTTATAGCTTCATGAATACTCTAGTTACTCCTAACCAAACTTCCTAAAACTCCCCATAACTCCACTCCAGGTCACCCCCCCCCCCCCGAAAAAAATATTGAACGAACGGCGTAACAACCATAAGCCTATGTACCCAAGCACAAAAATATTTACTATTTACTTATTTATATTTACTTTTTACTTTTTTTAATATTTACTTCAAGTAAATAGGGTTAAAATATATACTTCAAGAAATGTGTATTAAAGGTAGTGTGCCAGCTTTCCTGGACCATGAGTTAATGACCCGGATAAGGAGAACCGGATTTTTAGAACTTATTCATACCTTCAAAACTCATGGAAACACGTCTTAAATTCTTCAAATTTTGAGTACCCCAGTGCGAAATTCGCCCCGACGGGTTGTCGGTCGTACCCCAACCACATTTCACACCACTATGAACAATAAATGCACACACTAAAATCGCTATTACCGATAGGCTCATCCAATCAAGTTTCGATAAACCCGTTCATCATCATTTCCTGCGGTTTCGAACACGCCTGTTAGGTGGCTTCTGCTCATACTTTGTGGTGCGGTGGTGGTGCGGCGGGCCGCGCGCTCTGACTTCGGCCAAGAAAAATGCGTCAGCTGATCATTGTCATTTCTGCCACTTTCGTGTGGTGAGATGGGGTCATAACTTAACCCTCGCCCGCACATGGGGGGGGGGGGTGGTTGCCACCCCCCCCCCCCCAGGTAGTCTTTCTGCTCTGCACTCAACATTTTTAGAGCTAGAAGGCTTATTTTTCGTATAGCTGCTCCTCTATCCTTTCTTGATGTCCACTGAAAATTTCAAGTTTCTGTGATTTTTGGTTTCGGAGATATGACCTTGTTTTTCAGGTCATGTCATGACCCAAATGGCCAATTCTCAACATCTTGCGTTTGCCATGGGCCTTGTGAGCTTTTGACACCCTGATTTCGGCCTTTTTTGCCAGTCTTACCTCCCACCTATTATGGAACATGTTGTTCGACGATGTACAGGGGTCAAGGTCAGGGTCAAGGTCAACCTAGGTCATCTAACCCCGCGTTCGATGTCTCTCGGACGACAAAGATTCTACGTCGTCCGGCCAATCCCGTCCAAGGTCAGCGGGGGCTCGGCTGCGGTTATGGAACGTGATTGGCCGGACGGCGTAGAATCTTCGCCGTCCGAGAGACATCGAACGCGGGGTAAGATAATTGCGTTTTAAGCAAGCTGAATTTACTTTTTGTGAAGTTTTTTGACTGCATTTTTGGTAAAAGCTTCTCAGATCATGATTTCATGTAATATAGACCCAAAAACAATTGGTGCACACATCAGTATACACACAGACACACACAGACATACAAACACATATAATTGACCTTGACATAACTTGACCTGAAATGACCTCAGCAGCAAAATTCTGGTCGGGTAGTGTGACAAAGAGGTTCTAGCTGGCTTGGCACCAGAAAACAGCATCGTCATCGGTATTTGATAAGCAGCGCACTTGATATCCAACGGTGACCCAAAACAGCAACATTTTTTAGTTTGACCTGACCTGGAAGGTTAATGATTGACCTGAGAAGGTAAAACTGGGTATCATTGGATTCGTCTCTTCCCAAAGAATCTTTTTGGTCTCTACCGCTAAGCTCTATCTCCAACAGGAACGAAATGGCGCGGGGGGGGGGGTGGCAACCCCCCCCCCCCCATGTGCGTTCTAGGATGGGAAAATGGCATGTGCGGGCGAGGGTTAAGAGACGGCTGTTTCATATCAATTATTTTACATAAAATCATATTTCAAACCATAAATTAATGTTCGACAGCCAAATTAAAGAAACAATACCAATACAGGCTTACAGTTTAAGTTCGACATCATCGACATTGTGCTGTCTACGATTAGACAGCTGATAACTCATTCCCGTACGTCGTAACTCTATACACTGACAACCAAAACGATTCTCTATTCCCTTTGATCAATGGTGTGTCATGCTCCTATAACTCTGCCGTTTTCCTGGCGGAATGCCCTTAAGATAATACCCTAGTGTACAGTCTCTGCCGCTACTGTCAGATACCGTACCTGTGCCGCTCGGCGCCTCCGGCGGTGACCGGTCGGCGGGCCGGGACTGGCCGGCCGGGCGGGCGGGGAGGACGGGCAGGGGCAGTCGCTCCCTGGACGTGTTGCTGACCACTAATACAGCACCAAACGCGGTGCCGTCTTCGCTGAGTGCGTGTGGGCGGTGCGGCGACATAACAGGCAGCTATAAGCTTGTTTTGACGCGCGGTATGGGCAGCTATAACCAGTCGCGGCGCAAGTGCGTTTGAGCCAGGTGATTCGCAACCGCCACCCAATCAGCATACTGCAATCCAGTGCCGGCAGTGACGTACATGACACGTGATCAGACAGCTGGGCCGAAAGCGCGCCAATTTTCAAAGGGTTTGAGCGCGCCAGTTGAGTTTGAGCGTGCAGTGGAGAAGCCGCAGTGACGTACCCAAGGGGGGGGCCACGGGGGCCATGGCCCCCTCCTGAGCGCCGAAGGCGCTCAGGGGGCCCCTCAGGCCCCGGTATATTTTTTCAAACACTGGATAAAACGTCTTTTACTAGAAAGAAAAAATGATATCAAAGTTTCATTTATGTGCCCCTGGTTACCCGAGGGGCCCCTGATGAGCCGATGGGCCCCTGCAGTCATCCGAGGGCCCCCGGTTTCCTGGGCCCCTGGTCGCCTAGGGGGCCCCTGGTAGCCGGGGCCTGGTCGCATGGGGGCCCCTGATTGCCTGGGGTCCCTAGTCGCCTAGGGGGCCCTGGTAGCCGGGGGCCTGGTCGCATGGGGGCCCCTGATTGCCTGGGGTCCCTAGTCGCGTAGGGGGCCCTGGTAGCCGGGGGCCTGGTCGCATGGGGCCCCTGGTCGCCTGGGGCCCCTGGTAGCGGGGGCCTGGTCGCATGGGGGCCTCTGGTTGCCTGGGACCCCTGAGGGCCCCTGGTTGCCTGGGGGCCCCTGGTCGCCTGGGCGGCCTGGGGGCCCCCGGGTGACCTAAGGGCCCCTTTGGAAGCAGGTGGCAAGGGCGGATCCAGCCGGCCGTCTTGGGGGGGGGGGGGGGCCAACCCGTTGGGACTAGCCAAACCTAGGGTACCCCCAAATCTAGTTTTCTCACCGGTTTTAGGCCACTTATTTTTCACCCTTCGCCTTTTCATTGAAAAAAAAAACAAAACGAAAACATTTGCAAAAAGTGAGATATTTTGTCTCAGCTGAGTCAAGGAACTACCTTTTTGGTAACGTAGAATAAAGGCTTAAATCTTCCACATGAGCTGTCAAGCCAGGTAAAGAGGGGGATTTTTTCTTAACCCGCGCCCTGGTGGGGTCTGTTTATAACGCGACCTGGTGGGGGGGGGCTATTTTTTGCCCCCCCTCGTATCTCCGAAACTACTGGACGGATCCGGAAAATTCAAACGGCGTTCGAAAGGCCTGTCAAATTTGTCGAAGGAAACCAAATTTCATTGACCTCGGGGTCACCGATGACGTCACAGGTCAGGTCAAAGATGAAATGTTTCACCGTTCACGGGTCTTCTAGGGAATGCGCTATAACACCGAGGAAAACGCATTTTGTCGAGAATCAGCGATAGGGCGTCAGTTGCCTAGTAGATGTGTTGCTATTAGAGGTCACTGACAATACCAGGTCAGGTCACAGGTCAGGTCACCAAGGGTCACAGGTCAGGTCACATGAGCCCAACTTTACTAAGGTTGTGTGATGCATGTTTTATGGCCAATTTTTCATTTCCAACTCAATGGTGCTGGTTATAAGACTATCAGGTACGGCTTAGGTCACTTTCTGGTGAAGTTCAGGTCAAGGTCAGGTCAAGGTCAGACCAAAAAATGTCAAATTTTAAAGTTGATAGTTTTGCATAAAATGGGTATTGATTCGATGCAGCTCGTCACGGGGAGTCTAATGGTGGTCTTTGTTTTGCGCTACGGGGTCTAGAATTGCTAAAAATTGAGTTTGAAAATTTGACGTCATCAATTTGGACAGTTTTTTCGCTATAACTTCGCCAAAAAAAGAGGTATCAATCTCAAATTTGGTATGTAGATGGAAGGCGGTAAGGAATATCACATATATTCCGTTTTTTGCGAAATTCGAAAAACTTTTTGGATTTTTCGATTATTATATAAAAAAAAATGTTTTTTTGATTTTTGGGGTTCAAAACCCAAAAATTTCAAAAGTCGGAGATAGCAGTTTTGTAGCCCTGTCAATTCTACAGCTTTTATGTCTTTATCATTTTTCTGTATTTGCAAAGCTATAGGCCTGACAGCTCTTCCCGTGAAACCCTTTTTTGGGGCGAAAACGGCAGAACATGACGTCACTCTGACGTCATTTCCGAACAACCTATGATAGTCTTTGGAAAAAAATTTGGTCACAATGTGTAAAATTGATGTCCGGGAGGGTACTGAAAGTTTGGTGACGATCGGCGCAGCGGTTCTGGAGATATGTCGAAAAGTCTGGAGGGGGGGCAAAAAATAGCCCCCCCACCAGGTCGCGGGTTAAATGTTTTCTTCCCTTTAGTTTTCCTTTGTGACCCACAACCGCTAATTCAGGGAGGGCAAGCTGCCCCGACGGTTCCTAGTCCTATGAAAAGTTGTGGGGCAGCGCCCCCACGGCCCCAGAGTTGTGGGGGCAGGCTGCCCCCACTGACCCCCAGCTCCCGCGCCCATGACCACAAAGTTCAGGCCCATGGCCCGGCGTCGAGCTCAAATTCAGACTCGGCAATGTTGATGGTGTGTCCGAGTTCAGACAAGCTGAGCTTATGCTGGGTTCAGCTAGTACGATTGAAGAGGTATCCTGTTGGGCTAAATGCCGGACAATCTCAAGCTCTAATTTTGCATTTAATGCTTAATAATCCTACTATGTTGAGTGAAAACTACCCATCTATATTATGAATTATAACATGTCCGTGCGTGCGTTCTCCGACTGTCATGCCTTATGTGTCTTATTGCGCCTGAAAGGCGCCGCGTATCGACGTGAAATTTGGCATGCCGAATCGGTGGGTTGATGTGACCTCTGTATTAAAATTTGGGGGTGATCGGACCAGGGGTGCGCCGTCGGCACGCGCTCGCGTGCGCCATAGGGTTAACACAGGAAACGGTCAAATCGACGATCGGGCGAAAACCGGCCTGCGGCGCTCGCTTTCCGGCTGTATAAGTCGGCAACGGGTGGGCGCAGCGAAAAGCGGTTGTCACCACTGGATAGAGGAGAGATGGAACTAGCGTATCGATATGTTTTCATAGCATAGCACGCGCCACGTGCAAGACAGCACCCCCAGTTGCGAAAAAATGACCGATTTCGTGCATTGTGACGGGAAAATCGATGCCGCTGGAAAACGGTTTGACGGAATTAAATCGGTGTGGTGCCACTTTGCAGGCAAATGTACGTGTAATCAGAGGACAACAAATGAAAAGTGATGATCCGTACCATTTCCTTAATAATGAAAAAATAATTTGAAAATTTGATTCGCGCGGAGCGCGATGTCCTTTACAACATCAAAACGTATTGAAAACGCTGATCAATGGCTATGAAACCTGCATATTCGGAAAGAGCATTCTTTTCTGACCAATATCCACCCAAAGTATTATCGAAAAGTCAATAAACTTTTGTGGAAGTGACTCCAAGACTTTACCGTGTTTCGCGAACGAAACGCACATTTCCTGAAGAATTTCATTTGATCGCATCGAAGAAGAAAACGACTCCGCGCGCGCCGGGCCTCGAACTCTGTACCTTTGACATAGAAAGCCGGCATCCTATCAACTACGCCACGGCAGCGCTGACGGTTGGCTGTTCCAATTCTGTATAAAATCGAATGAAAATGAAGGCATGGCGGCACGTTATAGTTGCTTAGATGGCATACATGTTTTTTTTATAATTTATATAATTTCTCATGCATTTTGCTACATGTTTTAATATATTTTAAATTAATATTTCGTTTTTATCGCGTTGGTGGTATATTTAACCGGGCTCGCATTCACTTTTTTGCCACGTCCTTGATTTATCGCATAGCAACGGTACACACAACAATAGTATAAACAGCTTCAGCAAAAGCAGCCGTTTCGCTGTGGGGTTGACTCAGTTTGACTGTTCAATAGCAATCGTTCGAGCGAAGTTTTGCGTAGTTATATGCATTATCTACGCTCACCTGATTCTTAATCGTCTGAGTAAGCCCTGCTGTGAATATGCTGATCGTTGAA
This sequence comes from Amphibalanus amphitrite, assembly GCF_019059575.1. Lineage (NCBI taxonomy): Eukaryota > Metazoa > Arthropoda > Thecostraca > Balanomorpha > Balanidae > Amphibalanus > Amphibalanus amphitrite. Next base: position 736,576 of record NW_024881528.1, on the reverse strand, counting down.
ACTTCGCGATTAGGAATTTGATTGAGAAATGAGAGTACCTACCTAATTCGGGTGCAAGACCTATTGTGAGCTTGATGAGTCGTAACTTCTCCAAAATTACCAACTGCCGTCCGCACTTTTTCCTCTCCAAATTAGAAAGCCATGCCGCGTAATGAGCGGGGTAGCGCTGCTCGGGCGGCCAATGCCGCCGCTCAACGTCGCCGCCGCGAACGGATGGCCCAGGCCAGACGGGAGGCGGAGGCGCTCCGTGACGCTGAACGGCACCGACAGCGGCGGGCTGCCATGGATGACGCCGAGAGAGAAGCGGACGCTGAAAGGCAGCGGCAGAGGTGGGCTGCCATGGATGAGGCTGAACGGGACGCGGTTGCTGAGAGACAGCGACAGCGGCGGGCGGCCTTCGATGACGACGACAGAGCAGCGCACGCTGAACGTGAGCGACAGCGGCGGGCTGACTTCGATGACGCCGAGAGAGCAGCGCACGCTGAACGTGAGCGACAGCGACGGGCTGACATGCCCGACGAGGTACGTGACGCGGAACGGGCAGCTAATGCGAGGGGTCACATGGAGGGGCGCCGCAGGGCCGACCGGGCCAATCGAGCCGCCTGTGACGCCGACTCTGTGCTGTCCGGTCGCCAGCCGGTGGCCAGGCTTGACACGGGGGCACGCGACACGGTATGTCCGCACTGCGGCGCCCTCCTCTGGCGAGAGGAGCGGGCCACTATCTGTTGTTCGGGGGGAAAGGTAAACCTTGATCCCCTGCCGGCCCCGCCACCGCTGCTCCGTGACCTGTGGACGGGTGACACGCTGGAGGCACGCACATTCAGGCAGCACTCCCGGCGCCTGAACACGGCGCTGTCTCTGGCATCTATGATGACGAGAGAGGTGAGACCGGCGGACGGTGGGTACGCACCATCGGTGATCATACAAGGTAGGTTGTATCACCGCGTCGGTCCGCTGCAGGCCAGAGACGGGGAGCGCCCGTCGTTCGCCCAGATTTACGTAAATGACCCAGACTGTGACGACCCGGCGGCAGAGGCCGCCCTTCGCCTCGGACATGTGCCGCTACCCCGCGGCACCCGGGAGCCAGAGCGGGTGCGTCTGCTGACGCTGCTCGAACAGCTGCAGGTTCTGCTGCGTCAGGTAAATCCCTATGTGCAGGACTTTATCCACGCCGCCGAGCTGCCGGAGGAGGAGGTTCAGCAGCAGAGACTGGTGGTAAGTGCCGACGCCCGCCCGGCCGACCAGCACCCCCGACGGTACAACCGCGCCGAGGGGTTCCGGGAGGTGGCCGTGCTGATGGACGAGGAGCCCGTCCACCAGGACATCGTGCTGCGTCGCCGTGCCGATGCCGAAGGTCCGTTCCTCCAGACGGTAAATGAGACGCACCGGGCGTTTGAGGCTCTGCACTTTGTGCTCCTTCTGCCGTTTGGCACAGACGGCTGGCAGCCGGACCTACGGCAGGCGGTGGCTAACGGGCGCGGGGACGTGAGGGGCGTGTCGCTGATGCAGTACTACGCTCATCGGCTGCAGCTACGACCCGATCTCGATGACTCACTGTTCCGCGCAGGACGCCTGTTTCAGGAATACGTGTGCATGGCGTTCGCACGCGTAGAGACACAGCGTCTGCTGTACCTGGCTCGGAACCAGGCCGGCCTGCGTGCCGAGCTGTACCAGCGCCTACAGGACGCGCTGCCGGGGGACGCCGAAAGGGAGCTGGCCGGCGGAGACCGTGTCGGTCAGCGTGTCATCCTGCCGGCCTCCTTCACCGGCGGGCCCCGGTATTACCAGCGCAGGTAAGCTATTTACAAGCGCATTGCATTGTTGCTTATTATGTACAAATCAGTTGTTGAATTTGAAGATTAACCCGTGCCCTGCCGGGGAAAAGGGAGCGTTTGAACAGCCCCCCCCCCCATCCGCTGCAGGGTGACCCATTCTCTTTAAAAAAAAAAGTTCAGCGATTGATAGGTGCAATCAAATATAAATAAACATATATCTAGGCATTTGATGTCGGTGACCTAAGGTCAGGTCAATTTTGCGACCCAAACTGTTTCCGCAAAAAAAAATCGCCTATTTTGGTGGTTTTGCTCCCTGCAGACAAAACTGTTCACGTTTAGTCAAAACTGAGGAATTGCTTGAAAGAGCGTTACCCGCGCCCCGCTGGGCTATTCAGCCATACAATTTCTTTTGCTTCAGTAGGTCATAGGTCTGTTCAAGGTCAGGTCAAGGGTACAAAATGCAAGTTTCTACATTATCGGCCTTGCACCGTACATAGTTGCCGAAGAATGGACTGAGGTGTTCTGATTGCCTGATTTGCCCAAAAGGTGTTCTTAGGCTACCAAGACAATATTCGTTGCATACAATATCATTCAAAGGTCAAGGTCAAGGTCAGGTCAGGTCAGGTCACCAAAAACAAAATATAGAAAAGGGCATGTGCGACACATGTTTTATGGGTCATTTTATTCATAGAATTCAATAGGCACACTCAATAAGTGATATGGACCACCTCTGGATGAATTTCAGGTCGAGGTCAGGTCAAGGTCAGGTCAAGTGAGGTCAAATTTTGAAGTTGGTTGTTAAGGCCTAAAAAGGTGTCTATCTGATGTAGTTTTCACGGCGAATCGAATGGTGCTATTTTTGTTTCCGTACGAGGTCTAAAACTTCCAAAAAGATCATTTTTCAAAAAAAATGTGTCGTGACGTCATAAAATTTTGAATAACTCCCCCATTTTTGAACCGATTCTTCTGAAAATTGGTATGTAGGTGCACATAGACCACTTCTCTGACATATTTTTCGGTTTAACGATACACTCAAAATTTTGGATATTATAATTATTTTCCCAAAAAAGTCAGTTTTTTTTAGGACAAAAAATGGGCTAAAATCCAAAATTGAAAAAAAAACGAGATTGCCATTTGATAGACAAAGTAGAATCACGTATAACCTTTTTTGTTACGTCTCGATTCCTTTGAAAATTAAGATGTTAGCGGCGTTTGAAATTTTGCCGTTTTTGAGGCGAAAATGGCGAACATGACGTCACTAAAACGTCATTATCTAAAACAAATTTCGACGGATTTCGCTCAAATTTTCAGGGAACGTGTCAAATCCATGTATGATAAGGTACTGAAAGTTTGACGTCGCTGGCGTAACGCGTTTAGAAGAAATTGGCGAAAAACGGGAGGGGGGGGGGGCAGATTCTGCCCCGCCCCCAGCGGGGCGCAGGTTAATAGGACTATCAGATGTGCTTTTTCGGGGCACTTTGCTTTATTGGCTTCCGAGTTGTGCGCCGGTCTGCTGACAATTGTCGACTTTCGACCTGAAAATTGGCGAAATTTGGTAGTACCTCTGGTGACCTGACCAAAAAAGTGACCGAAGTAATTACGTCACTTTTTTCGACGCTCTTTCAAACACCGCCTACCCGCCACCCGGTATCGATACGTGGCCCAGGAGCCGAATTAGAAAGGGTGTTTTCACCCTCCCCCCATTTGGGCGTTGAAATCCAGGAGCCCCAGCGGAGTGCGGGTTAGGTCACATAATGCGCTCAAATTAGCGTTTTTCAACACTTTTTAAACGTATATGACTTGGACTGGCTATTTTGATCTTTCCCTTCCTTGCCCGAATATGCGAAATTGTTTGTTTTCGAATTTGAACGGTTGGATATATAGGTATTACCGTGTTGATGAACTACGGAAATTCTGGGTTCTCGAGAACGGAAGGAATGTATTTTGAATGCTGATCACGTCATATTTGGGACGTGAGGTCACGAAAGGTCACAATTCCAAAGATCAACACAATACCATCCTCCCCCCCCCCACCCCCCACCAGTTGGTCGCGTTGTGATAGGTATAGATGTCAGCCTTTGGATATGATTTTTATCCTCATTGAGTGTTTTACCGTTATCTCAACGTTTCAGGTACCAAGACGCCATGGCCATCGTGCGAGTGTACGGGCGGCCGACATACTTCGTCACGTTCACCTGCAACCCAAACTGGCCGGAGATCCAGGCGGCGCTCCTGCCCGGCCAGGATGCACAGTCCCGCCCCGATCTGGTGGCCAGGGTGTTCCACCTGAAGCTGAAGGCCCTGCTGAAGGAGCTCACCACCAGCGGCATCTTCGGACGCTGTGTCTCCATGCTGATGGTGGTCGAGTTCCAAAAACGAGGAAAGCACTAAATGTTTGTATTTGTGTGCGTGTGGGGGGTGGGGAGTGAGAAAACCGAGCTCATCATGCATCAATTTTACATCGTGTGCATAACCTTAGCGCTCAGTTCACTTACGGTCAGGTCGAGCTTACAAGTTAAACCGCAAGATATTTTAAGAATCGCGATATCTTTACCTATCTGCAATGGGCAAGTGCAGCTAATAGCTAGCAGTGACTCGAAAGGTCATGCTGGGTCATAAGAAGGTCACCAACTGTGTTTTTTTTTCGACGTAACCTTTTGCTTGATGCATGGCAGAGCAATGAAAGCACCTGGATTGTGTGAAATTCACCATCTCTGATCGATTTATAAGCAACAATGTATTTTTCCGTTAGGTCATGACCTTGACCTGAGGTCAACTTTTAAGGTCATATATTTTATCTCATGCAACGTGTTGTATTCGATAGGTTATGAAACGTTCGGTCATCATCCTGACCTGAAGTCCATTTTTTCATGTAATATTCTATCTCAATCGACGTTTGAAACATTATTTATTTTTCCTGCAGGTCTGCCGCACGGCCATATCCTGGTCATCGTCCGGCAGGAGGACCGCCCGCGGACTGCCGACGATGTAGACGCGGTGATCACGGCGGAACTGCCCGACCCGGCCAGGTCAGACCAGGCACGCCGCCTGCACGAGATCGTGGTGAGTACCATGGTACATCGCCAGTGCGGCGCCGCCAACCCGACAGCCGCCTGCATGGACGGCGGCCGCTGCTCCAAGGGCTTCCCCAAGCCGTTCGCCAACGAGACAGAGTGGCGGGATGACCATCCGTACCCTGTCTACAGGCGGCGACCAGCAGCCGAGGGCGGCCAGGAGTTTGTGCGTGACGGACGGCTCATCACCAACCAGTGGGTGGTACCCTTCTCTCCATACCTGTCCCTAAAATATGAGGCGCACGTGAACGTGGAGGTGTGCTGTTCGGTGCAGAGTGTGAAGTATCTTTTCAGGTACATCTACAAGGGCCCGGACCGCCAGATGGTGCGCGCTGACAACCTGATCGGCGGCGATGACGAAATCGCCGAGTACCAGGACATGCGCTCGATCGGCGCCAGTGAGGCCTGCTGGCGTCTGTTTGACGTGCCGATGAGCCAGCGGCAGCCGAACGTGGTCGCCCTACAGGTGCACCTCGAGGACCACCAGCTGGTGTACTTCGAACCGGGACAGGAGCGGCAGGCGGCCCAGGCCGCCCGACGCACCCACCTCACCGCCTGGCTGGAGTATAACCGGGAGTCGGCCGCCGCCGACCCGGACTGCCGCCGACTGCTCTACCCGGACTTCCCGTCCCGGTACACCTGGCAGGCCGGCCAGAAGGTGTGGCGCAAACGGCGCCAACAGCAGGCGGCAGAGGCCATCGGCCGCGTGGTGAGCCTCTCACCGCGTCACGGTGACGTGTTCTACCTGCGCGTGCTGCTGCACCACGTCGCGGGGGCGGCGTCCTTTGAGGAGCTGCGCACCGTGGACGGCGTGGTCTGTGCCACCCATCGTGAGGCGTGCTGCCTGCGCGGCCTTCTGCAGGACGACCGCGAGTGGGAGGTGACGATGGAGGACGCGGCGCACGCACAGATGCCGGCTCAAATCCGGCGCCTCTTCGTGACGCTGCTGCTCTTCTGCGCACCAGCCGATCCGTCAGAGCTGTTCCGGCGTCACCTGGACGCCATGTCTGATGACTTCGGCCGTCGTCATCGCGACCTGCCGGACGAGCTGCGCGCTGCACTAACACTGGTGGACCTTGAGCGGCAGCTACAGCAGGCCGGCAAAGAGCTCCGAGACTTCGGTCTGCCGGAGGTGACGCCCGATCAGCGGGCGCGGGCGGCTGAGCTGCAGCAGGCCGCCGAGCTGCGCCAGCTGCCGCGGCTCATTCAGGAGGAGCTAGAGTACGACGCAGCAGCGCTCAGAGACCAGGTGGCCATCCAGCTGCCCACTCTGCTGCCGCCGCAGCGCCACGTCTTCGACCTGGTGATGACGGCCGTCGACGGGCGACGTCCGCTGGCCGTGTTCGTGGACGCCGCTGGCGGCACCGGAAAGACGTACGTCTTCAACACGCTGCTGGCGGCGGTGCGCTCGCAGGGTCTGGTGGCGCTCGCCGTGGCCTTCAGTGGAATCGCTGCCACTCTGCTCGACGGCGGGCGCACATATCACTCGCGTTTTAAGGCACCGCTGCAGGTGGACGCGACATCAACGTGCGCCATCAGCGCGCAGAGCCCGCTGGCGGAGCTCATCCGACGGACGGCGCTCATCGTGTGGGACGAGGCGCCCATGGCTCACCGTCACCACCTGGAGGCGTTCGACCGCACGCTGCGTGACGTCACTGGCAGCGAGGAGCCGTTCGGCGGAAAAGTCCTCGTGCTGGGCGGGGATTTCCGCCAAATTCTCCCAGTCATCAGGTAACTAACAACAACAGGCGTTCAGTGTGTATGAGAAAAAAATGCGTATCCAAAGATAGCTGTGGCACGTTTGCTATTATTAGTGTAATTCAATACGACTGATATAATGCTCTTCGGCGCAATCGCATTTCTGCAGTTTAACATGTCAAATAAGTCGTAGCCATGAACATTCAACCGCTATGCCTTCAAAACGTATTCACTGATTTATATCGATGCCAGCGTCGTAAACACACTGCCGCAGCGGATTGATCGTAGACCGCATGCTTTGTGGTTTCTTTAGCTTCGCCCTGGTGGGAGGGGCTTTTTGACCACACTCGCCAGTTTACACTCACACTCGCCCACACAGTGAGCCCAGTAAAGAAATCTGGGCTAAATTTGTTATGGCCGAAAATAAATCCATTGTGCACCGTGTGAGTTATTTCTTACATCCGGTCACATAAGGTCAACGGGTCTCCAGATTAAGATTAAGACGGGTCATCCAGCAGTTTTTTGCGATAACTTTAGGTAAACATGTTAGAGCGATGCAAACACGTTAGTTAGATGGATTCAGTTAAACGATACAAATCGACAGTTATGACACGTGACCTTTACCGGTAGGGTCACGACCTCGACCCTAGGTCAGATTTTGTAGTCGGTCTTTTGAGGTGAGATTATACTTCATTCGACGCGTCTCAACGAGCGTAATGTGTCGCTGATAAAATCGACAATACAATCTTGATGAAAAAGTTTCGCAGAAAAACGTTTCCCGAAAAATGATAACGCTTTAGTTTTTCCCCTGTGGCTTAGACCCCCACCAGGGCGCCGGCTAAACAGCCATTTCTGAGCATTAGTGGCCGTCTCGGCACGTTTTTATATGCATATTTTTGTCCGTTTCAGGCACGGTACCCGCGCACAGGTGGTGGACGCCTGTCTGCGGCGGTCAGTGCTGTGGCGTCACTTCATTGTGGCGCCGCTGCTGGAGAACATGCGGGCGCGGCGGGCAGCCGGGCCGGACGGTCCAGAGCTGCGGGCGTTCTGTGACTGGCTGCTCGAGCTGGGAGAGGGGCGCGCAGAGGGCCCCGAGGATGGGTTTGTTCAGCTGCCCCCGCACCTGGTGATGGACGCCGATATCGACGCTGTCATTGACTGGGTGTTTGATGACCTGGCAGGGCGACACGGTGACCGGGAGTGGATGGCGTCGCGGGCTGTGCTCGCGCCGCGAAACACTCGGGTCGACGAGCTGAACGCCGCAGTCACCGAGCGATTCCCCGGAGAGGCCGTCCGCCTGCTGAGCGCCGACAGTCTGGTGGAGGAGGCCGAGCAGCTGGATATTCCACATGAGTATCTCAACACTCTGTGCGCTCCCGGCTTCCCACCTCACTGCTTGATGATAAAGCCAGGCATGCCACTCATGCTCCTTCGTAATCTGTCCGCCACTGACGGACTGTGCAATGGCACGCGACTTATCGCTGGTCGTATCATCAGCCCGCGACTCATGGAGGCCACTATCGCCTGCGGCAAAAACGCCGGAAGGCAAGTGCTTATTCCACGGCTCCCACTCCAGCCCCCGGATGACGCGTTTCCCTTCCGCTGGGAGCGTCGCCAGTTCCCCGTGCGGCCAGGTTTCGCCATGACGGTGAACAAAGCCCAGGGGCAGACGCTCGGTCGGGTCGCAGTCTTTCTGGAGGAGCCAGTGTTCAGCCACGGGCAGCTGTACGTGGCTGCATCGCGGGTCGGCCGGCCGGCGGATCTGAGGATCGCGCTGCCCAGAGGTGGCCAGGGCGCAACACCCAATGTGGTGTACACGGAGGTGATGGGCCGAGGTGATGGCCGATAGATCCACGGGTCGCAGAGGCGACGGGTAGCCAGAGCGCTACGAGCAACGTGGAGAGTAGGGAGAAAACGGCCGGCCGACCGTGATGCAGGACGGATCAATCCTGGCGAGCCAATGCGCCGCCAAGTGGAAAATTTACACATTAACATAATGCCGCAACTGGCTTTGGTGACCTCCAATGCGCGAGCGCAACTTATATTTTGAGGATAAATCAATGTATTGAGTGGCATGTTATAAAACATGTTTGATATGCTCTGATGATATATTTGATGTTTGATGATATATTTTGATATTTGAGAGCACATCTAACAATGGGCGTTTGCCCCCAGCTATACAATCGGCTGCGAGTAGCACACACCGAGTACTTCTCGGGGGGCCTTATTGCCGCTGCCCACGGCCGCCGTGTCTTCCCTCACCAGAGGTGTGCGCTCTGCACTCGGTGAGGGGTCTCGGGCGTTAAATAGAGACGCAATCCGATGTGGCAGCCTCCACGTGGCGGGTTGCGGGGTAAAAGCTAATAGCCACACAGAGCGACACGTAAGTATTTTACTGTTGTATTCACTAGATTTGATTGCGTTGCAGAAACATGTCATGTACTGTCACCTGCGCACTGCAGCTGCTTCCACTTCTTATCACGACATGACTTAGTGTCAGCCCCGATGAAGGCAAAAGGACGCACGAGCGCTGCGCTGGATTCTCCGACAGCATCTTCTTAGTCGCGGTGGTGACTGATACAACCAGCGTCTTACGGGTAAGGCAAGAAGTAAAGTATGGTTTGGTATGTGTTGAGTAGAGCTTCTGGGTAGGGTGGGGTAGTGTAGCGTATGGTAAGGTTGAGTGCATAAGGGGCCAGCATGCAAAAGACTCAAACAACCCGTAATCAGCACCAGCATACCATAGGTACACTTAAAAGTATCAAATTTCACCTAACTCATACAAATAAAAATATTACCTCATACATCAAACTAATGGTCCCATGAACAATAGCCATCGAAACGTACAGTTCTCGCGTGTATCCATCCATCCATCCATCCTGGGTAGGGTAGGGTATTGTAGTGTATGTTAAGTTTGAGTGCATAAGGGCCCAACATCCGAAAGACTCAAACAACCCCGGTTAATCAGCACCAGCATACCATACAGTTCAATTAAAACCAAATGTCAAACTTCACCTAGCTCATACAAATAAAAATATAACCTCATACACCCAAACAAATGCCCCCATTAACAATATCTATCGAATCTATACAGTTATCGCGCAAACATGGCCATCTAGTCTATATTATGATTTATAAGTCGTCCGTGCGTTCTCCATCCATCCATCCGTGTGTCATGTCTTATGTGTCTTATTGCGCCTGAAAGGCGCCGCGTATCGGCGTGAAATTTGGCATGCCGAATCTGTGGGCGTGGGCGGCCTTTGTATTAAAATTTGGGCGTGATCGGGCCAGGGGTGCGCCGTCAGCGCGTGAATCTCTCCCGCATGACGGGCCGCGGCTGGCGCCGAGCGGAGAGCACGTGCTCTAGGCTCATTTTCTTCGCTGCCAAAACTGAACGAAAAGCAGCAGAGCCGGCAGGTCATTGAACTTTGACAACGAACACCGGCGCAGGGCACCGCTTGCCAAGGGGATTCGCCAGTAAATAAAGCAAATTTATTCTTGCAACAACTCAGCCACTACTGGGCCGATTGTGCTGAAAGTTGAACTGTGGGTGGGCAGGGCAGGCGCGGATACAAGGGGGGGCCATGGGGGCCATGCCCCCCCCCTTGGCCGATTTTTTTTCAAAAATAAAATAAAAAGTTAAAAAGCTGAAAAGGGGGCCTCCTGAAAATAAAGTGGCTATTCATGTTGAGATGTTGCCTGAACAGCTAGATAAGCTCAATAGACGCAGCTTTTTTTTTGGGGGGGGGGCCCAACAAGTGGGAAGATGGGGCCTCCAACAGGTGGGATTATGGGGGCCTCCTGGTTTCTAATGGCCCCTCCCTTGGAGATTTTCTGGATCCGCCCCTGGGGCAGGGCACTCACCAGGCGATGCATGGTCATGTGATACAGGTGCGGTGGACCGACTGAACGTGCGCACGTGAGGGGTCGGTCCTATATCTAAGGAACGGCTGGGCCAATTGCGCTCAAATTTGGTACACAGCTTCAATCGAGTATGAGTAGGGTATGAGTAGGGTAGGGTAGAGTATGTGGAGGGTATGAGCAGTGTATGGGCAGAGTAGGGTATGGGCAGGGTAGGGTATGGGCAGGGTGGGGTATGGGCAGGGTAGGGTATGGGTAGGGACCCAAATAATACAAACAAACTATTTTTAAACCAGCATAATGCATCCGTAAAACCAATTCAATCAAAACGTGCAGTTATAGCGCAAAACATGCCGTCTAGTCTATATTATGAATTATAAGTTGTCCGTCCATGCGTCATGCCTTATGTGTCTTAATGCGCCGGAACGGCGCCACGTATCGACGTGAAATTTGGCATGCCGAATTTGTGGGTTGAGGCGACCACTGTATTAAAATTTGGGACGGATTGGCCCAGGGGTGCGCCGTCAGCACGCGCTCGCGTGCGCCATAGGGTTAACACGGGAAACGGTCAAATCGAAGATCGGGCGAAAACCGGCCTGCGGCGCCCACTTCCCGGGCCCAAAACTCGGCGACAGATTGCCGTAGCGAGGTGGGGTTGCCACCACTGGATAGAGGAGAGATGGGCCTAGCGTATTGATATGGTTTCATAGTATAGCACGCGCCACGTGCAAGACAGCACCCCCGGTTGTGAAAAAATGACCGATTTCATGCATTGTGGGAAGAAAACCGATGCCGCTGGAAAACGGCTTGACGGAATGAAATCGGTGTTGTATCATTTTGCAGACAAATGTACGTGTAATAATAGGAAAGCAAATAAAAAGTGACGATCCGTACCATTTCTTTAATAATGAAAAATTAATTTGAAAATTTGATTTGCACGGAGCGCGATGTCCTTTACAACATCAAAACGTATTGAAAACGCTGATCAATCGCTATGAAACCTACATATTCGGAAAGAGCATTCTTTTCTGACCAATATCCACCCAAAATATTTTCGAAAAATTCATAAATTTCCGTGAAATTAACTTAAGCATACGACAGTATTTCGGTAACGCCACGCTGCTTTCAACGAATTTCTGTTGATCGCGTCGAAGGAGAAAAGTGCCTCCGCGCCCCCGGGATTCGAACCCGGTACCAACGGCGCTGCAACCCGACGCGCTACCAACTGCGCCACGGCCGACTGGCTTCCGAGGGCTCAAATATTGTTGTAGTTTAAAAGTAGGTGAGGAAATGACTGTGAACTCTTAATACAGAGCGGTCATAAATGCTTTCCGTTATTCAGTTTGATGCTTCGTCCTTAAGTATTTGAAATATTAAAGTGTACTTTGAACATATATTTTTTTTTGCATTGAGTGAGATATTCATTTATTCAGGCTTGCGTTCACTTTTTGGCCACGGCCTTGATTTGTCGCATAGCAACGGGATACGCAACAATAGTATAAACAACTTCAGCAAAACAGGCTCGGGTGATAGCGTTCGCTGTGGGATCGACTGTTCGACGGGCAATCGTTTGAGTGAAATTTTGCGCATTTTTGCGTATTATCTTTGCTCACCTGATTGTTGATCGTCTCAGTAAGCCCTGCTGTGAATTCGTTTGCTCGATCGTTCAAACTTTGCGCTGAGGTGTTTGATTGATAGACATAGTATTTCGGGTACCAGACCTGTTGTGGGCTTAATTCCTCGTAATTTTCCCAAAATTATCACCTGCCTTCTGCACTTTTCCCCATCTAAATTAGATATCCATGCCGCGTAATGAGCGGGGTAGCGCTGCTCGGGCGGCGAATGCCGCTGCTCAGCGCCGGCGCCGCGAACGGATGGCCCAGGCCAGGCGGGAGGCTGAAGCTCTCCGTAACGCCGAGCGGCACCGTGAGCGACACGCTCAGCAAGGAGAGGAGGAACCTGAGGCGCTCGCGGAACGGCAGAGACAACGAGATCGTGAGCGGTACGCCGCACAGGACGCTGAAGAGAGGGAGGCGCACGCCGAGCGTGAGCGACAGCGGCGCGCTGCCATGGATGATGCAGAGCGGCAGGCGGACGCTGAACGTCAGCGACAGCGGCGGGCTGACATGCCCGACGAGGTACGTGACGCGGAACGGGCAGCTAATGCGAGGGGTCACATGGAGGGGCGCCGCAGGGCCGACCGGGCCAATCGAGCCGCCTGTGACGCCGACTCTGTGCTGTCCGGTCGCCAGCCGGTGGCCAGGCTTGACACGGGGGCACGCGACACGGTATGTCCGCACTGCGGCGCCCTCCTCTGGCGAGAGGAGCGGGCCACTCTGTGCTGTTCGGGGGGAAAGGTAAACCTTGATCCCCTGCCGGCCCCGCCACCGCTGCTCCGTGACCTGTGGACGGGTGACACGCTGGAGGCACGCACATTCAGGCAGCACTCCCGGCGCCTGAACACGGCGCTGTCTCTGGCGTCTATGATGACGAGAGAGGTGAGACCGGCGGACGGTGGGTACGCACCATCAGTGATCATACAAGGTAGGTTGTATCACCGCGTCGGTCCGCTGCAGGCCAGAGACGGGGAGCGGCCGTCGTTCGCCCAGATTTACGTAAATGACCCAGACTGTGACGACCCGGCGGCAGAGGCCGCCCTTCGCCTCGGACATGTGCCGCTGCCCCGCGGCACCCGGGAGCCAGAGCGGGTGCGTCTACTGACGCTGCTCGAACAGCTGCAGGTACTGCTACGCCAGGTAAATCCCTATGTGCAGGACTTTATCCACGCCGCCGAGCTGCCGGAGGAGGAGGTTCAGCAGCAGAGACTGGTGGTAAGTGCCGACGCCCGCCCGGCCGACCAGCACCCCCGACGGTACAACCGCGCCGAGGGGTTCCGGGAGGTGGCCGTGCTGATGGACGAGGAGCCCGTCCACCAGGACATTGTGCTGCGTCGCCGTGCCGATGCCGAAGGCCCGTTCCTCCAGACGGTAAATGAGACACATCGGGCGTTTGAGGCTCTGCACTTTGTGCTCCTTCTGCCGTTTGGCACAGACGGCTGGCAGCCCGACCTACGGCAGGCGGTGGCAAACGGGCGCGGGGACGTGAGGGGCGTGACGCTGATGCAGTACTACGCTCATCGGCTGCAGCTGCGACCCGCTCTCGATGACTCACTGTTCCGCGCAGGACGCCTGTTTCAGGAGTACGTGTGCATGGCTTTTGCGCGCGTAGAGACCCAGCGTCTGCTGTACCTGGCTCGGAACCAGGCCGGCCTGCGCGCAGAGCTGTACCAGCGCCTACAGGACGCGCTGCCGGGGGACGCCGAAAGGGAGCTGGCCGGCGGAGACCGCGTCGGTCAGCGTGTCATCCTGCCGGCCTCCTTCACCGGCGGGCCCCGGTACTACCAACGCAGGTAAGCTTTCTACGAACACATGCCATTGCTTATAATGTAGAAATCAGCTGTTTGATTGCACTGGATAACCCGGGCCACTTGGGGGGGGGGGGCGTCTGAACACCCCATGCATTTTTTCGCGAATATCTTAAAAATAGCTGCTTTCGGGTCAAGGTCACTCAAGGTCAGGTCAACAGGCCACGTCAAATGATCTCACCTCGTAAGAAGTTTCGATGCCTGCAATAGGCATACCGAGTGTCTGATCGCCTTTGAAATTTCAGCGATTGATAAGGGCGACAATGTACAAAAGGAATATTTCGGAATTTTGATATAAGGTCAGTGAGCTAATGTCAGGTCATTTTTCCGAACTCTATTTTTAAATCGCCTGTTAGGCAGTTTTGGGGCCCTGTAGTCAGACCGTTGACTTTAGGTCAAATTTGAGAAAAGATTCAGAAATAGCGTTAATAATAGGGCTACTATTAGACGAGCTTTTCGAGGTGCTGTGGGTGTATTGGCTTCTGAGTCATTCGCCAGTTTGTTGAAAGTTTCCGACGTTTGACTGATAATGGGCAAAATTTAGCCTTCAATGACATTGATGACCTGACTTTGGCCTAAACAAAGAGTGACCGGAACATTTTGACGTTATTCGTCAGCCTTTCAACAGGATTTTTGTGATTTTTCATTTTCTCATTTTGGTGTTTTACATTTGTCTCGACGTTTCAGGTACCAAGACGCCATGGCCATAGTACGAGTGTACGGCCGGCCGACGTACTTCGTTACCTTTACCTGCAACCCAAACTGGCCTGAGATACAGGCGGCACTGCTGGAGGGGCAGGATGCACAGTCCCGCCCCGATCTGGTGGCCAGGGTGTTCCACCTAAAGCTGAAGGCTCTACTGAAGGAGCTCACCACCAGCGGTATCTTCGGACGCTGTGTCTCCATGCTGATGGTGGTCGAGTTCCAAAAACGAGGTAGGTAAACATTCAATCTTTGTCACTGTATTTTTTGTTCGGGGGGGGGGGGGGTCACAATAGCCAGCAGTCTCTTAAAAGGTCATCTTAGGTCATAAAAACACTATCGTTTTTCAACTTAAACCTTTGTGTAATGCGTGTTACAGCAATGGCAGCCGCATGGATTGTGTTAATTTCACCATGTAAAATCGATTAACCCGCGCCCTGCTGGGGGGTGGGTGGGATGTTTGACCCCCCCCCCCCTCCTGTGGTAATTTGGCACACCTCATCACACATCAATTCTACACATGTTGTGAAAATTTCAGACCGATATCATTAAAGGCCAGGTCACCAGGTCACTTGAAGTGACCTCACCTCCTAAAAAGTTTCATTTTCTGTCATAGCTGCACTGAGTGACCGATCGCTTTGAAACTTACAGTGATTACTGGCAAAAGTAATGTCGTGCAAGGCTTGAGTCAAAAGTTATTGCAGAAAAACTGTTACCGAAAAAAATCGGTTTTTTGGCAGGTTTTGCCCCTGCAGGCAAAACCGTTGAGGTTAAGTCAAAGCTGAGAGGATTACTCAGAAAGGGCGTTAATAGGGCTATCGAATGCGCTTTATGTCGTGCAAGGCTTGAGTCAAAAGTTATTGCAGAAAAACTGTTTCCGAAAAAACGTTTTTTTTTGCCAGTTTTTGCCCCGCGCAGGCGAAACCGTTGAAGTTAGGTCAAATCTGATTAGGATTATTCAGAAAGGGCGTTAATAGGGCTATCGAATGCGCTTTTCTGCGGCGCTGTAGCTCAATTGGTTCCCGATTTATGCGTTGGCTTCTTGGAGACTGTCGACATTCGACCCGAAAATCGGCGAAATTTTGCCTTCAATGACCTGGTGACATGACCTTTGACCTGACCAAAAAAGTGACCAACTTGATTTCGTCAATATTTTTGGCGCTCTTTCGAACGCCGCCTTCCGCGTATCGCTACGTGTCCCAGGAGCCGAGTTAGGATGGGGGTGTTCAAACCCCCCCCCCCCCCCAGCAGGGCGTGGAAATCCAAAGCCCCAGCCGGGCGCGGGTTAATATGTAACATTCTTTCCCCGTCAGGTCATGACCTTCACTTAAAGACATTTTTTTAAGTTCATATTTCATCTCAATCGGCTTTTGTGTTCCATTTCATTTTCAATGTTTATCTCTGTCGTTAACACATTAATGTTATCTTTACGGTCAAGTTATGCGTCGTGTAAATTTTCCGTATAGTGCATCTTATCAGGCACAGCGAGTGATTCCCTATGCATCGTTGGCTTAGCTAAAACATAATTTATTTTTCCTGCAGGTCTGCCGCACGGCCATATCCTGGTCATCGTCCGGCAGGAGGACCGCCCGCGGACTGCCGACGATGTAGACGCGGTGATCACGGCGGAACTGCCCGACCCGGCCAGGTCAGACCAGGCACGCCGCCTGCACGAGATCGTGGTGAGTACCATGGTACATCGCCAGTGCGGCGCCGCCAACCCGACAGCCGCCTGCATGGACGGCGGCCGCTGCTCCAAGGGCTTCCCCAAGCCGTTCGCCAACGAGACAGAGTGGCGGGATGACCATCCGTACCCTGTCTACAGGCGGCGACCAGCGGCCGAGGGCGGCCAGGAGTTTGTGCGTGACGGACGGCTCATCACCAACCAGTGGGTGGTACCCTTCTCTCCATACCTGTCCCTAAAATATGAGGCGCACGTGAACGTGGAGGTGTGCTGTTCGGTGCAGAGTGTGAAGTATCTTTTCAGGTACATCTACAAGGGCCCGGACCGCCAGATGGTGCGCGCTGACAACCTGATCGGCGGCGATGACGAGATCGCCGAGTACCAGGACATGCGCTCGATCGGCGCCAGTGAGGCCTGCTGGCGTCTGTTTGACGTGCCGATGAGCCAGCGGCAGCCGAACGTGGTCGCCCTACAGGTGCACCTCGAGGACCACCAGCTGGTGTACTTCGAGCCGGGACAGGAGCGGCAGGCGGCCCAGGCCGCCCGACGCACCCACCTCACCGCCTGGCTGGAGTATAACCGGGAGTCGGCCGCCGCCGACCCGGACTGCCGCCGACTGCTCTACCCGGACTTCCCGTCCCGGTACACCTGGCAGGCCGGCCAGAAGGTGTGGCGCAAACGGCGCCAACAGCAGGCGGCAGAGGCCATCGGCCGCGTGGTGAGCCTCTCACCGCGTCACGGCGACGTGTTCTACCTGCGCGTGCTGCTGCACCACGTCGCGGGGGCGGCGTCCTTTGAGGAGCTGCGCACCGTGGACGGCGTGGTCTGTGCCACCTATCGTGAGGCGTGCTGCCTGCGCGGCCTTCTGCAGGACGACCGCGAGTGGGAGGTGACGATGGAGGACGCGGCGCACGCACAGATGCCGGCTCAAATCCGGCGCCTCTTCGTGACGCTGCTGCTCTTCTGCGCACCAGCCGATCCGTCAGAGCTGTTCAGGCGTCACCTGGACGCCATGTCTGATGACTTCGGCCGCCGTCATCGCGACCTGCCGGACGAGCTGCGCGCTGCACTAACACTGGTGGACCTTGAGCGGCAGCTACAGCAGGCCGGCAAAGAGCTCCGAGACTTCGGTCTGCCGGAGGTGACGCCCGATCAGCGGGCGCGGGCGGCTGAGCTGCAGCAGGCCGCCGAGCTGCGCCAGCTGCCGCGGCTCATTCAGGAGGAGCTGGAGTATGACGCAGCAGCGCTCAGAGACCAGGTGGCCATCCAGCTGCCCACCCTGCTGCCGCCGCAGCGCCACGTCTTCGACCTGGTGATGACGGCCGTCGACGGGCGGCGTCCGCTGGCCGTGTTCGTGGACGCCGCTGGCGGCACCGGCAAGACGTACGTCTTCAACACGCTGCTGGCGGCGGTGCGCTCGCAGGGTCTGGTGGCGCTCGCCGTGGCCTTCAGTGGAATCGCTGCCACTCTGCTCGACGGCGGGCGCACTTATCACTCGCGTTTTAAGGCACCGCTGCAGGTGGACGCGACATCAACGTGCGCTATCAGCGCGCAGAGCCCGCTGGCGGAGCTCATCCGACGGACGGCGCTCATCGTGTGGGACGAGGCGCCAATGGCCCACCGTCACCATCTGGAGGCGTTCGACCGCACGCTGCGTGACGTCACTGGCAGCGAGGAGCCGTTCGGCGGAAAAGTCCTCGTGCTGGGCGGGGATTTCCGCCAAATTCTCCCAGTCATCAGGTAACTAACAACAACAGGCGTTCAGTGTGTATGAGAAAAAAGTATATACAAAAATAGCTGTGGTACGTTTGTTGTTATTAGTGTGTAATTGAATACGACTGATATAAGGCTCTTCGGCCCAATCGCATTATTGCAGTTTAACATGTGAAATAAGTCGTAGCCATGAACATTCAACCGCTATGCCTTCAAAACGTATTCACTGACTTATATCGATGCCAGCGTCGTAAACACACTGCCGCAGCGGATTGATCGTAGACCGCATGCTTTGTGGTTTCTTTAGCTTCGCCCTGGTGGGAGGAGCTTTTTGACCACACTCGCCAGTTTACACTCAGACTCGCCCACACAGTGAGCCCAGTAAAGAAATCTGGGATAAATTTGTTATGGCCGAAAATAAATCGCCTGTGCATCGAATGAGTTATTTCTTACCTCCGGTCACATAAGGTCAACGGGTCTCCAGATTAAGATTAAGACGGGTCATCCAGCAGTTTTTTTGCGATAACTTTAGCTAAACATGTTAGAGCGATGCAAACACGTTAGTTAGATGGATTCAGTTAAACGATACAAATCGACAGTTATGACACATGACCTTTACCGGTAGGGTCACGACCTCGACCCTAGGTCAGATTTTGTAGTCGGCCTTTTGAGGTGAGATTATACTTCATTCGACGCGTCTCAACGAGCGGAATGCGTCGCTGATAAAATCGACAATACAACCTTGATGAAAAAGTTTCGCAGAAAAACGTTTCCCGAAAAATGTTAACGCTTTAGTTTTTCCCCTGTGGCTTAGACCCCCACCAGGGCGCCGGCTAAGCAGCCATTTCTGAGCATTAGTGGCCGTCTCGGCGCGTTTTTATATGCATATTATTGTCCGTTTCAGGCACGGTACCCGCGCACAGGTGGTGGACGCCTGTCTGCGGCGGTCAGCGCTGTGGCGTCACTTCATTGTGGCGCCGCTGCTGGAGAACATGCGGGCGCGGCGGGCAGCCGGGCCGGACGGTCCAGAGCTGCGGGCGTTCTGTGACTGGCTGCTCGAGCTGGGAGAGGGACGCGCAGAGGGCCCCGAGGATGGGTTTGTTCAGCTGCCCCCGCACCTGGTGATGGACGCCGATATCGACGCTGTCATTGACTGGGTGTTTGATGACCTGGCAGGGCGACACGGCGACCGGGAGTGGATGGCGTCGCGGGCTGTGCTCGCGCCGCGAAACACTCGGGTCGACGAGCTGAACGCCGCAGTCACCGAGCGCTTCCCCGGAGAGGCCGTCCGCCTGCTGAGCGCCGACAGTCTGGTGGAGGAGGCCGAGCAGCTGGATATTCCACATGAGTATCTAAACACTCTGTGCGCTCCCGGCTTCCCACCTCACTGCTTGATGATAAAGCCAGGCATGCCACTCATGCTACTTCGTAATCTGTCCGCCACTGACGGACTGTGCAATGGCACGCGACTTATCGCTGGTCGCATCATCAGCCCGCGACTCATGGAGGCCACTATCGCCTGCGGCAAAAACGCCGGAAGGCAAGTGCTTATTCCACGGCTCCCACTCCAGCCCCCGGATGACGCGTTTCCCTTCCGCTGGGAGCGTCGCCAGTTCCCCGTGCGGCCAGGTTTCGCCATGACGGTGAACAAAGCCCAGGGGCAGACGCTCGGTCGGGTCGCGGTCTTTCTGGAGGAGCCAGTGTTCAGCCACGGGCAGCTGTACGTGGCTGCATCGCGGGTCGGCCGGCCGGCGGATCTGAGGATCGCGCTGCCCAGAGGTGGCCAGGGCGCAACACCCAATGTGGTGTACACGGAGGTGATGGGCCGAGGTGATGGCCGGTAGATCCACGGGTCGCAGAGGCGACGGGTAGCCAGAGCGCTACGAGCAACGTGGAGAGGAGGAGCGAGGAGCAACGAGGAGAAAACGGCCGGCCGACCGTGATGCAGGACGGATAAATCCTGGCGAGCCAATGCGCCGTCAAGTGGAAAATTTACACATTTAACATAATGCCGCAACTGGCTTTGGTGACCTCCAATGCGCGAGCGCAACTTATATTTTGAGGATAAATCAATGTATTGAGTGGCATGTTACAAAACATGTTTGATATGCTCTGATGATATATTTGATATTTGATGATATATTTTGATATTTGAGAGCACATCTAACAATGGGCGTTTGCCTCCAGCTATACAATCGGCTGCGAGTAGCACACACCGAGTACTTCTCGGGGGGCCTTATTGCCGCTGCCCACGGCCGCCGTGTCTTCCCTCACCAGAGGTGTGCGCTCTGCACCCGGTGAGGGGTCTCGGGCGTTAAATAGAGACGCAATCCGATGTGGCAGCCTCCACGCGGCGGGTTGCGGGGTAAAAGCTAATAGCCACACAGAGCGACACGTAAGTATTTCACTGTTGTATTCACTAGATTTGATTACGTTGCAGAAACCTGTCATGTACTGTCACCTGCACACTGCAGCTGCTTCCACTTTTTATCACGACATGACTTAGTGTCAGCCCCGCTGAAGACAAAAGGACGCACAAGCGCTGCGCTGGATTCTCCGACAGCATCTTCTCAGTCGCGGTGGTGACTGATACAACCAGCGTCTTACGGGTAAGGCAAGAAGTAAAGTATGGTTTGGTATGTGTTGAGTAGAGCTTCTGGGTAGGGTAGGGTAGTGTAGCGTATGGTAAGGTTGAGTGCATAAGCGGCCAGCATGCGAAAGACTCAAACAACCCGTAATCAGCACCAGCATACCATACACTTTAAAGTATCAAATTTCACCTAACTCATACAAATGAAAATATAACCTCATACATCAAACTAATGGCCCCATGAACAATGGCCATCGAAACGTACAGTTATCGCGTGTGTCCATCCATCAATCCTGGGTAGGGTAAGGTATTGTAGTGTATGGGTTTGAGTGCATAAGGGCCCAACATCCGAAATACTCAAACAACCCGGTAATCAGCACCAGCATACCATACAGTTCAATTAAAGCCAAATGTCAAACTTCACCTAGCTCATACAAATAAAAATATAACCGCATACACCCAAACTAATGCCCCCTCAAACGTATCTACCCAAACGTACAGTTATCGCGCAAACATGGCCATCTAGTCTATATTATGAATTATAACATGTCCGTGCGTCCATCCGTGTGTCATGACTTATGTGTCTTATTGCGCCTGCAAGGCGCCGCGTATCGGCGTGAAATTTGGCATGCCGAATCTGTGGGCGTGGGCGGCCTTTGTATTAAATTTTGGGGGTGATCGGCCCAGGGGTGCGCCGTCAGCACGCGCTCGCGTGCGCCATAGGGTTAACACAGGAAACGGCCAAAACGAACATCGGACGAAAACCGGCCGACACTGCTTGCTCCCCGCGCTAATAACTCTGCAACGGGGGGCCGCAGCGAAATGGGGTTGCCACCACTGGATAGAGGAGAGATGGGCCTAGCGTATTGATATGGTTTCATAGTATAGTACGCGCCACGTGCAAGACAGCACCCCCGGTTGTGAAAAATGACCGATTTCATGCATTGTGGGAAGAAAACCGATGCCGCTGGAAAACGGCTCGACGGAATGAAATCGGTGTTGTATCATTTTGCAGACAAATGTACGTGTAATAATAGGAAAGCAAATAAAAAGTGACGATCCGTACCATTTCTTTAATAATGAAAAATTAATTTGAAAATTTGATTTGCACGGAGCGCGATGTCCTTTACAACACCAAAACGTATTGAAAACGATGATAAATCGTTATGAAACCTACATATTCGGAAAGAGCATTCTTTTCTGACCAATATCCACCCAAAATATTATCGAAAAGTCAATAAACTTTTGGTGAAAATGACTCAAGCATGCGACCGTGTTTTGATAACGTTACGCGTATTTTCCGACGAAATCGATCGATGGCTTCGGCAGGCAGGCCCAGGCAGGCCATTGAACCTTTGACAACAAACGGTAGCGGAAGGCACCTCTCGCCAGGGGAATTCGCCAGTAAATAAAATAAATTTATTCTTGCAATAACTCAGCCGCTACCGGGCCGATTGTGCTGAATTTTGGGACTGTCAACGGGCACATATCGAACGACACATTACCATATGTAGGGTGCTAAATGCTAATGCACGTGCACACCTGGAAAGGAGCAGTTTCCTATCTCAAGAACGGCTGGGCCAATTTCTCTCAAACTTGGTGCACACTACAGAACCCGTAAAATCAATTAAATACCATACAGTTATCGCGCAAACATGGCCATCTAGTCTATATTATGAATTATAACATGTCCGTGCGTGCGTGCCTGCGACTGTCATGCCTTATGTGTCTTAATGCGCCTGAAAGGCGCCGCGTAAGGACGTGAAATTTTGTGGGCACAATCTTTGGGTTGATATGACCTCTGTATTAAAATTTGGGAGTCATCGGCCCAGGGGTGCGCCGTCAGCACGCGCTCGCGTGCGCCATAGGGTTAACACAGGAAACGGTCAAATCGAAGATCGGGCGAAAACCGGCCTGCGGCGCCCACTTCCCGGGCCCAAAACTCGGCGACAGATTGCCGTAGCGAGGTGGGGTTGCCACCACTGGATAGAGGAGAGATGTGCCTAGCGTATTGATATGGTTTCATAGTATAGCACGCGCCACGTGCAAGACAGCACCCCCGGTTGTGAAAAAATGACCGATTTCATGCATTGTGGGAAGAAAACCGATGCCGCTGGAAAACGGCTTGACGGAATGAAATCGGTGTGGTGCCATTTTGCAGGCAAATGTACGTGTAATCAGAGGATGGCAAATAAAAAGTGATGATCCGTACCATTTCTTTAATAATGAAACTTTAATATGAAAATTTGATTCGCGGGGAGCGCCATGTCCTTTACAACATCAAAACGTATTGAAAACGCTGATCAGTCGCTATGAAACGTACATATTCGGAAAGAGCATTCTTTTCTGACCAATATCCACCCAAAATATCATCGAAAAGTCAATAAACTTTTGTGAAAATGACTCAAACATACGACCGTGTTTTGTTAACGTTACAGGTATTTTTCGACAAAATCCGATCGATGGCTTATGGCCGTCAGGTCATTCCACTTTTCACAATAGCTATCAAAGCATGGGCTGCAACGCACCGCCCGGAAAGGGGAATTCCAAACACTGAAAATAAGTGCATACCAGTAAACAGCACATTATTGTACTAGGAATAACTCAGCTCCTACTGGGCCGATTGCGCTGAAACTTGGACTGTGGGTGGAGGGGGCACTCATCTGGCGATGCATGGTCATTTGTGACAGGTAGGGTGGATCGATTGCACGTGCGCACGTGAGGGGTCCACTTATACATCTCAAGAACGGCTGGGCCGATTTCGCTCAAATTTTGTACACCGTTAGGAACAATTTAGAAGGGTGGCTGGCACAAGTCATCTAGAGTCTCAGCGCGTGCGCACGTGCAGCGGGCCGCTTTTATATCTCAAGAACGGCTGGGCCGATTGCGCTCAAATTTGCTACATTACTTTAATCGAGTATGAGAAGGGTAACTACGTGTAGGTTATGAGTAAGGTAGGGTGTGGGTTGGGTAGGGTAGGGTAGGGTAGGGTAGGGTAGGGTAGGGTAGGGTAGGGTAGGGTAGGGTAGGGTAGGGTAGGGTAGGGTAGGGTAGAGTAGGGTAGGGTAGAGGTAGGGTATGTACATTTGTAGGTTAGGGTAGGGTTTTTAGCGGCGTTTCCGGTGGCGTTTACGGCGTTTCCGATTGGCGGTGGTTGGGCGTGCGATGCGGGCGGTTTTCTTTTTTTGAGGTTATATTTTTTTCATACAGATAAAAATATAGCCTCATGCATCGAACTAATGGTCCCATTAGTTCGATGCATGAACAATAGCCATCGAAACGTACAGTTATCGCGTGTATCCATCCATCCATCCTGGGTATGGTAGGGTATTGTAGTGTATGTTAAGTTTGAGTGCATAAGGGCCCAACATCCGAAAGACTCAAACAACCCCGGTTAATCAGCACCAGCATACCATACAGTTCAATTAAAACCAAATGTCAAACTTCACCTAGCTCATACAAATAAAAATATAACCTCATACACCCAAACAAATGCCCCAATTAACAATATCTATCGAATCTATACAGTTATCGCGCAAACATGGCCATCTAGTCTATATTATGAATTATAAGTTGTCTGTACGACCGTGCCTGCGTCTGTCAGGACTTATGTGTCTTATTGCGCCTGAAAGGCGCCGCGTATCGACGTGAAATTTGGCATGCCGAATCTGCGGGCGTGGGGGACCTCTGTATTAAAATTTGGGAATCATCGGCCCAGGGGTGCGCCGTCAGCACGCGCTCGCGTGCGCCATAGGGTTTACATGGCAAACGGTCAAAACGAACATCGGACGAAAACCGGCCTGCGGCGCCCGCTTTCCGGCTGTATAAATCGGCAACGGAGGGTCGCAGCGAGAAGCGGTTTACACCACTCGATAGAGGAGAGATGGGCCTAGCGTATTGACATGGTTTAATAGTATAGCACGCGCCACGTGCAAGACAGCACCCCCAGTTGTGAAAAAATGACCGATTTCGTGCATTGTGACGGGAAAATCGATGCCGCTGGAAACCGGCTTGACGGTATGAAATCGGTGTGGTGCCATTTTGCAGGCAAATGTACGTGTAATCAGAGGAAAGGAAATAAAAAGTAATGATCCGTACCATTTCTTTAATAATGAAAAATTAATTTGAAAATTTGATTCAAGTGGAGCACGATGTCCTTTACAACATCAAAACTTATTGAAAACGCTGATCAATCGCTATGAAACCTACATATTCGGAAAGAGCATTCTTTTCTGACCAATATCCACCCAAAATATTATCGAAAAGTCAATAAACTTTCGTGAAAATGACTCAAACATACGACCGTGTTTTGTTAACGTTACAGGTATTTTTCGACAAATTCCGATCGATGGCTTATGGCCGGCAGGTCATTCCACTTTTCACAATAGTCATCACAGCATGGGCTGCAATGCACCGCCCGCAAAGGGGAATTCCAAACACTGAAAATAAGCGCCTATACCAGTAAACAGCACATTATTGTACTAGGAATAACTCAGCTACTACTGGGCCGATTGCGCTGAAACTTGGACTGTGGGTGGAGGGGGCACTCACCTAGCGATGTATGGTCATTTGTGACAGGTAGGGTGGATCGACTGCACGTGCGCACGTGAGGGGTCCACTTATACATTTCAAGAACGGCTAGGCCGATTTCGCTCAAATTTTGTTCACTGTTGGGGACAAATTAGAAAGGTGGCTGGCACAGGTCATCTGGAGTCTCAGCTAGCGCGTGCGCACGTGCAGTGGGCCAGTTTTATATCTCAAGAACGGCTGGGCCGATTGCGCTCAAATTTGGTACATTACTTTAACCCGCGCGGGGCTGGGGGGGGGGGGGTAAATTTTACCCTCCCTCGCGAATTTTTGCAATATCTCAAAAACGGCGGCGCGCAGCGCCGCCAAACTTTCAGTACCTTTTCTTACATCAATTTGACACGTTCCCTGAAAATTTGAGCGAAATCCGTCGGAATTTTTTTGAGAAATTGACGTTTTAGTGACGTCATGTTCGCCATTTTCGCCTCAAAAACGGCAAAAGTTCAAACGCCGCTAACATCTTCATTTTTAAAGGAATCAAGACGTAACAAAAAAGGTTATACGTAATTCTTCTTTGTCTATCAAATGGCTATCTCGGTTTTTTGAAAATTTTGGATTTTGGCCCAAATTTTTTTAAAAAACTGACTTTTTTGGGAAAATGATTATAAAATCCAAAATTTTGAGTGTATCGAAAAAACCGGAATATATGTCAGAGAAGTGGTCTATATGCACCTACATACCAATTTTTAGAAGAATCGGTTCAAAAATGTGGGAGTTATTCAAGATTTTATGACGTCACGACACACATAAATTTTGAAAAATGATTTTTTTTGGAAGTTCTAGACCTCGTACGGAAACAAAAATAGCACCATTCGATTCGCCGTGAAAAACTGCATCAGATAGATACCTTTTTAGGCCTTAACAACCAACTTCAAAATTTGACCTTACTTGACCTGACCTTGACCTGACCTCGACCTGAAATTCATCCAGAGGTGGTCCATATCACTTATTGAGTGTGCCTATTGAATTCTATGAGTAAAATGACCCATAAAACATGTGTCGCACATGCCCTTTTCTATATTTTGTTTTTTGGTGACCTGACCTGACCTGACCTGACCTTGACCTTGACCTCTGAATGATATTGTATGCAACGAATATTGTCTTGGTAGCCTAAGAACACGTTTTGGGCAATCAGTCTCAGTCGATGACTCCATTCTTCGGCAACTACGGTGCAAGGCCGATACTGTAGAAACTTGCAATTTGTACCCTTGACCTGACCTTGACCTTGACCTCAAACTTTAAATTAAGTACATGTTTTTAGTTGTTCGTGATGAGATCTTTCGATTGGCGTTTGATTTTTCTAAATCGGACCATTAGTTCGGGAGATAACAGGGGGGGGGGGGTAAAATTTACCCCCCCCCAGCCCCGCGCGTTCGGCTGGAGACCCCAGCCCCGCGCGGGTTAATCGGGTATGAGAAGGGTAACTATTTGTAGGTTATGAGGAAGGTAGGGTGTGGGTAGGTTAGGGTAGGGTAGGGTGGGTTTGAGTTCGATAAAGGCAAACCATGAGAAAGGCTCTAACAACCCGCAACCAGCACCAGCATACCATGCCGTTCAAACAAATATCCAACTCCGACAAAATAAGACAAATAAAAATCATAAGTTCCCCCACCCAAACTAATGCCCCCTCAAACGCTTCTATCAAAACGCACAGTTATAGCGCAAAACATGGCCATCTAGTGTGTCATTAAGTATAACTTCAAATAGTGGGTTTAGTTAGTGACATATGGTGGAGCATTAGGGGTTTTAGGGGTGCACATGCACCCCCTAACTGAATAAAGCACCTTCCCAAAATGACGCTTGAAACACTTCAAAAACAAGTACAGGTAAGGGGAAATTGTGTCTTCCTCTGTTAACCCTCCCCCGTATAGGGGGAGGGGTCGAACAGACCCCACCCCCCTCGGTTTTTCGCGAATAACTCGCGTAAAAACGGCTAATCGCGACGAAACTTTCAGTACCCTCGAGTTAATCAATTTTGCATCTACCCTGAAACTTTAATTACCCTGACCCAAGTGACCTTTGACCTGTGACCTATTTCTCGAGACCATGTTTGGCCGGGATCGCGATTCGGCGTATGTTGGCTCGCATTAGCCGCGCGTTTGCAGTCTTTTCGTGGTTTCAAGCGTTCAAACATGTGATATGATGTTGGTCCCATGCATTTGGATGGGTGTGAAGGTCACCTGAAGGTCAGGTCAGGTCATTGACCTTTGATGACCTCAGTTCACTTTTTCGGGTTTTACATGTTTCTAGGCTAGTTTTTGGAGCTGAACTCGAATTCAGCAACCATTTGAACATTTACGAAGTACTTTTGGTGCCTTCGTAACATGTTACGAAGCTGTCAGAGGCGGTTGACACGTACTACGAATACCCGGCAGGACCACTACTGGTTGACCTGACCCGACCTGGCCTAAATGCATGAAGACATCTTCTGGGATCAACACTAACACGATATTCGTGATCAGCACCCCGGAAAAGCTCAGCCACACTTACGACGCTCTAACAGGTCCCAATTTTCCCGACTTTTGGGTCATTGACCTGACCTGGAAGGTCAACCATGAACCAATGACCTAGGACCTTAAATTGGGTATCATCGTCTTCCTCTCGTCACGAGCAGCACGCTCTTTTTTTTTCGCGAAGCTCTAGCTCGATCAGCGGCCAAACGGCAATGGGGGCAACGCCCCCCCCCCCCCTATACGTTCGCGGCTGACAAAACGCCAATACGGGCGAGGTTTAAATCCATATACAGGCATGAGACAAGAAAGCTCCTGTTTAATAGTGTTAATGAACTATGAAGAAGCTTCAGCTATTAAGAAGCTTCTGAAATCTCTCAAGCTGAAGTTGATTATACTCAGTGTTGTTATGATCATTCCTCAGTTTTCTGACAAGAATCACACATTTGGCCATGGCAAAAGTTGAAAATACCTTTTTCTTTAAAAAAGTGCCTAATGACAATCTTATTTTCAAACAAATTTGCAATTAAAACCAACCAGTACACAATACAGAACACGTGCCTATGAATGCGAATAACAATGTGATATCATGTCAATTTCTCCTACATGTTAACCTTCGCCGGCACAGGCCATTTTGACTCTGGTTGGCAGAGTTTTTCACGTTTGCCCCAAGGTCACTCAATCATCAAAGCAATATTTCAGTTTTTCAGCATAGGAACTTTGAGAATGTTTATTTTTAAGTTTTCTTGACTTATGTCTTGGGGGGGGGGCCAAAAGATAGTATGGCCCCCCCCTTTGACCGTCTTGGGGGGGGATGGCCCCGTTGGCCCCCCCTTGGATCCGCCCTTGGCAGGTGGCCCCCTCCAGGGCGAAATCCTGGGTACGTGCCTGGGAGAAGGACGGTTTGTATTTGTATTTGTATTTGTATTTAAAGAGCACTCCACAGCAGCAGTGGCTTTTCTGGCTCCGCGTCACAATGTCACATGCATGGTAGAAAGGATAAAAATATTCACTCATACATACAAATTACAGGTGCAACGGCACACCAACATGCATGTCACCAGTCACACACATCCACACTCTCATACACGGCGTCAAATCAGGTAATAGAAGACAGCATTCGTCGTTTTAAAGCGCGTTTGAAGCCCTGTCCACTGAGCGAAACCAGTTCGGGTGGCAGCTGGTTGTGCAGCGCCGGCGCTCTAGCACAGAATCGTCTTTTACCCGCCTCGGTCCTCGACCTCGGCACACTGAGCAGACCGTCCTGCCTGGTGGCGCGCTGGCGTACCTCCTCATTACGATGGAGGACGGCTGCTAGTGAGTGGGGCTCTCCTCTGCGGAGCACCCTGTGCGCCAGGCAGAGTGTAGAGTGATCGGCCAGCTGCTGGGCCTCGAGCCAGCCCAGTCTCTCCCGCAGGTCCGCCACGTGATCAAATTTTCCTCGGCCGAAAATCACCTTTGCAGCGAAATTTAGGATCTTCTGTACTCTGACCATGTTCTTTTTAGTACCGTTACCATAAACTGATATGCAGTAGCGGACCTGCGAGAGAACCAGGGCTGTTACAAGGGAGGTGATGACACCTCGCGGCACCACATGTCGCACGTGCGACAGGCCGATCAGGGTCCCAGTGCAGCGGCGGGTGACGGCACCCACGTGACTGTCCCATGTCAGGTTTTTGTCAAACGTTACGCCCAGATTTTTGACCTCGTCACAAGGGACGAGGGTTGTGTCACGGAAGGTGACTGTGAAATTTGGGAGGTTCCGCAAATTTTGGCGGTTTCCGAAAGCAATGAGTTGAGTTTTGTTCGCGTTGACCTTGAGAGCATTGGCGCAGAACCATTTGTCCAAAGAAGCAAGTGAGTTTTCCATGCTAGTGATGAGTGCTGGGAGTTCACTCTTTTTGCCTGAGACAATCACCTGGGTGTCGTCTGCGTACTGCAGCAC
This sequence comes from Amphibalanus amphitrite, assembly GCF_019059575.1. Taxonomy (NCBI): domain Eukaryota; kingdom Metazoa; phylum Arthropoda; class Thecostraca; order Balanomorpha; family Balanidae; genus Amphibalanus; species Amphibalanus amphitrite. The sequence continues at coordinate 707,073 of NW_024881528.1, read as the reverse complement.
TCTAGCATCGGCGGCGTGTAGCGACAGGTCGTTGGCGAACACCGTAAACAGCAGCGGTCCGAGGGCGCTGCCCTGAAACACTCCCATGGTGTTCGGGAGCGGGGGCGAGACTCGCTCGGCGCCCGTGACGTCACGCAGGACGACACTCTGCGTGTGACCGCGTAGGTACGCCTCGAACCACGCCGTGTCGATGCCGTGCAGACGCAATTTGCTGATAAGTATATCGTGGTCAATGACATCAAAGCACTTGCTAAGGTCGATCAGGCACAGAAGGGAGATTTCCCCACCGTCGGCGGCTGTCAGGATGTGATCGGAGACAGTAACCAGCGCGGTTTCCGTCGAGTGGTGAGGGCGGAAACCGTGCTGGTTGGGGGATAGAAGGTGGTTTGATGCAAGGTAATGATAAAGTTGGCGATGAACCACCCTCTCTACGATTTTCGAAATTATCGGAATGATGGAAATCGGGCGGAAGTTAGAGGGGTTGGATGGGTCACCGGTTTTGTGGATAGGATGGACGAGGGAATGTTTCCATGAGGCTGGATAGTCTGACAGGACGAGGCAGGTGTTGATGATGTGAAGGATAACGACGCCGACGGCAGGGAAAGCAGCCTTCAGCGCCCGAACACAAACACCATCAGCGCCGCGAGCGGGAGAGTTACGCATACTCAGCAACGTGCTGGTCAGAGAGTCGATGTCAATCGGTAAGAGCTTAAAACCACAGGCACCGACCCTGGGCAGACGGCACTCTACCTGTGGAACCGCGCTCCGGCCCCGGTCGGCTACCTCAGCAGCCACTCGCGGTCCAACAGAGACGAAAAAGCGGTTCAGCTCCTCGCTGGATAGCTGAGGCAGCACCGGTGTACCGGAGCGCTTCCCACCCACCACGCTCCGAATGCTCTGCCAGACAGACCGCGGCCCGCGCTCCCTGATACGGTCCTCAATCCCCTCGCGAGTGTCACGGCGAATGGCAGAGCGGACGGCACGGTTCAGATCGCGGTAGTCGGCCGAGCTACGCCCGCAGGCACGCAGGGCGGCACGGCGGCGAGACATGAGTTCACCGGTGGCAGCCGAGATGGGAGGGGCCGCCGGGTTTCGCACGCGAACAGATCGCAGCGGCGCGTGCTGGTCGAGTATGTTCGTAAAAGTTGATAAAAAGGCATCCCACTTCTCGGTCACGGTTGGCGATCTAAAAACGTCACCCCAGTCGGCATAGTGTAAATCTAAAAGGAAGGCGTCCTGATCGAGTCCTGATCTCGGTTGTGCTCAGCGCGGGTGATAGCGGGTGTGTAGTGTGTGCATTGATCATTCGAGCAAAGGACGTCGTGGAGGACATCGAAAGCACAGCTGTGGAACCCAGAAAAGACGAAACCTGCACGACAAAGACTTTTCGGCGTGCCGGAAACCGGAAAATTCACCCAAGAGACCCTTGGTGGGCGTGTTTGCCCGCACCCGGTGTAGATCTGCATGACTATTTTACGGTCAGCGCCCGGACCCGAGCAGTGCGCAGTATCTGGTCCTATTATCCCTTTTACAGGGTCCGGCATATAAGTTTTGTCTTGTAAAAATGTGTCGTGTAAGCTGCTAGGTGAAAGTCAGTAATTGTTACAGGATGTGCAATGCTCTAATGACATCTCTTTGGTAATGAACAGTTATTTAACAAAAACGCCATTTTTTGCGTTGCTGAAACCACCGTTGATTTTCGTGTTTATAACCGAAATAGATATTAAATATCCATTCATGATGATCTCAGATTTACTTATCCCAAGTTGCGTCTTATCGGAAGAGAAACGGTGAAGCTATGTCCATGCTGTTGTCACCAATGTAAAACATGAATAATAATAAAAGACCAAATGTCTGTGAGTTTTGGATGTGTTACGATATAACCGCAGGTTGTTGTTTCATTAGACAAACACTATTCGTTAGAATTGTGTTTTTCTATTGAAAAACAACCGGAGCGGTCCTTCTCCGGGCTTATAAAGGGAAATCGGACGAGGGAGCTGAGAGTAATGAGACAGTTTCTGAGCAAGTTCTACGACGAATATACCTTAGGGCATTATTATTTTCCCTTCTGGGTTTATGTGGGGTCTAATGCAAGAATACATTGAGATCAGTGATGGAAATCACAGAATAATACGGGAGTGTTAAAGGGACTATCCCACCTTTAACATGGGGTTTGAGTTGAGATAGCCAAGTTTGCGGCGAGGCTCAGAAACCACTATCTATCTAGGTTGCAACCCCCGCGGCCTCTTGGTGTTGAAGAAATTCGTTTCCTTCATTTGAAAATGGGCCTTGCGCAAGGCCCTATCTTCAACATGGAGCGACCGTTAGTGTGACGTCACCTCGTTTAGTCATTCTGATTTAAATGGGTTTGTTCGTTGAAAAATCGCTTAAAACTTGGTCTGAACTTTGCTGTGGTGCCTACAGAGTAAAAAGAATCAGCTTTATGACAGTAATGTGGCCTGGGGAAGGAGGTTATTTTGGGCTGTGACGTCACATATTTGAAAGTTTGTGTTTGGAATATGGGAAGCCTAAGATGTTTAATGAAAAATAAATGCCAGAACCGTGTTTCTGGTCATCCAATCTATAAAGTCGGGCACAATTTAACTGGTTTTAACAACATTTTAGAAGGTGGGATAGTCCCTTTAAGTGGTATAATGCGAGTATAGCAGGGTTGTATACGACTCAGAGTTGAATCATGAATCGACTCAAGAATCAGTCGTTTTTCTTCGAGTCATGAGTTGAGTCGAATCAAATAATTTGAAAGCTTAATGAATCATGAGTCGAGTCGATTCACATATGTATAGGCCATTTGAGTCAGAGTTTGAGTCGATTCAAGGTAACGCGAGTCACATTTTGAATCGATTCAAGGTAACTGTCACAGTCTGCTCCAGCCACCAGGTAAGATAGTCTTATTTTAAGGTCATGAAACTGCTAGTGAAGTAGTGAGCACCTTTTATGTTTTGGCTGGCATCAGCTACCTATTATATTCAACTTTGGCAAGTCAGCATTGCAATTGCCTCAGCCTGTATTTATAACTATATGCAATCACTACATCTGTGGACTGTTACTGAAATACTCACATTGGGTTGGCTTTGTGAGTGCTAGTAAGGGACACTATCAAGTATGAGATAGATACCCGTTTACAATTGAACTAAAACCTTAAATAATTGTCTATCAAAGTTGTCTAGAAAGACCATCAATAACCCTCACATTTTTCTTTTCCGATGGTTCACAATTGCTAATTCGTGAACGCGCATGACGTCGCAAATAAGTATTCGTAAACAAGATGAAAAATAAAGTTTTTATCTAATTCAAGCTGATAAATGAATAGGAACAGTTTTAAAATGATATAAGAACTTGATCTTTTTAGCCAGTGAATCATAAAATGATAAAGGTTAAGAAAAAATATAACATGATTTGGTTTCAAATTAAAATTGTATGACGTCATTAACGTGGACAAATGTTTCTCGAGCTTGAATAGATAAGAGTAATATTTGTAAGTTATTAGCAATTTCGGTCGACAATCATATTTGCTGCCATATCCCGAACGTAAAGGAAAAGCAAAAAATCGTAGCGGCGCTACCATAGCTAAAAAAACGCTACCATTACGCAAATCAACTGGAAAGTGACGTTTTATTTAACTTTGTTATTTATAATAAACGCAAACGTCCATTGTTAGGCTTGGTGTTGTATTTTTCTGCTAAATTTAATAAAAATTGGTTTGTTTATTTTAACCTTCCAGGCGGTGGGGGGGGGGCATTTTTTTGCCCCCCCTTTACTTTTTTCGATATATCTCGAGAACCGCTGCGCCGATCGTCACCAAACTTTCAGTACCCTCCCGGGAGCAGCTAGCGCACATGGTGACCAAAAATGTTTCCAAAGGCTATGATAGGTTGGCCGCTAATGACGTAAGAGTGACGTCATTTTTGCCATTTTCGACCCAAAAAAAGGTTTCGCGGGAAGAGCTGTCAGACCTACAGCTTTAGAGATACAGAAAAATGTTTTAGACATAAAAGATGTGGAATCAAAAGGGCTACAAAACTGCTATTTCGGTTTTTCGAATTTTTCGGATTTTGACCCCCAAAAATCAAAAAATATATTTTTTGAATATAATAGCCAAAAAATCCAAAAAGTTTTTTGAATTTCGAAAAAACCGGAATATATGTGATATTCCCTACCGCCTTCTATCTACATACCAAATTTGAGATCGATACCTCGTTTTTTGGCCAAGTTATAGCGAAAAAACTGTTCAAAATTGATGACGTCAAATTTTCAAACTCAATTTTTAGCAATTCTAGACCTCGTAGCGCAAAACAAAGACCACCATTAGACTCCCCGTGACGAGCTGCATCGAATCGATACCCATTTTATGCAAAAATATCAACTTTGAAATTTGACCTTTTTTGACCTGACCTTGACCTGACCTCCACCATAAAGTGACCTAAACCGTACCTGATGGTCTTATAACCAACACCATTGAGTTGGAAATGAAAAACTGGCCATAAAACATGCATCACATAACCTTAGTAAAGTTGGGCTCATGTGGTGACCCTTGGTGACCTTTGGTGACCTGACCTGTGACCTGACCTGGTATGACCAGTGACCTCTAATAGCAACATATGTACTAGACAACTGACGCCTTATCGCTGATTTTCGACAAAATGCGTTTTACTCGGTGTTATAGCGCTTTCCCTAGAAGCCCTGTGAACGGTGAAACATTTTATCTTTGACCTGACCTGTGACGTCATCGGTGACCCCGAGGTCAATGAAATTTGGTTTCTTACGACAAATTTGACAGGGCTATCGAACGCCGTTTGAATTTTCCGGATCCGTCCAGTAGTTTCGGAGATACGGGGGGGGGGGGCAAAAAAGTGCCCCCCCCCCACCGCGTGGAAGGTGGCTGGTAGGCCCACCGCCTGCCGGGTTAAGTTTAATTAGTTATGACAAGCTAAAGCTAAGGTTAAGATAATTGACGTCATGTGTTTATACCTTTAAAAAGTGGATCACACTACATTATTGGATTAGGCCCTAAACCTTGTCCTGGTAAATTCTCAAGGCCACAAGGCAACAGGGCATGAACAAAATGTTTTTTCTTTGCATTTTGTGATTCTAATTAGCCTTATATTTGGCTTCATATTTGTCATATATTAACCCGCGCCGGGCCGGTGCTCTGAGATTCCGCGCCGGGCCGGGGGGGGGGGGTGTCTGAACACCCCCCCTTCTAACTCGGCTCCTGGGCCACGTAGCGACACGCGGTAAGCGGCAATCGAAAGAACGTCCAAAATAAGACCGAAAACACTTTGGTCATTTTTTGGGTCAGGCCAAAGGTCAGGTCACCAGAGGTCACCAAAGGTCAAATGTCCACTATTTCAACATTTTGGAAACTGCCTACGGCTATCTCGAGAACCGATAGAGCTACAGCGCCGCGGAAAAACGCATTCGATAGCCCTTTTACAGACCTTTCTGAGTAATGTTCTCAGATTTGACCTCAGGTCAACGGTTTAGCCTCCAGAGGGCAAAAACTCCAAAAATAGCCGTTTTTACGAAAAACGTTTTTTTCGGCAATATCTTTTGACTCAAAAGAGCCACGACATTACTTTTGCCACCATCGTGTTCCTCTCGTCGAGACGCGTCGAATGAACTATAATTTGACCTTGAAAGGTCAACTTGAAAATTTGACCTCAGGTCAAGGTCATGACCTGACCGGAAAAGGTCATTTTGCATATCAGTCGATCCGCAACGTCGAGCCGAACACATCTAAGGCGTTTTCAGCGCTCTAGCACGTCTCTATCAGAAGTTATTAGCGAAAAACTGTTAGATTCTGTTCGTGACCTGAGATGACCTCGGGGACATAACGAGGGGTCACAGTTGCCATTTTCCGGTTCAGTGTGTCCATTTTACCTACATCTCGATGTTTGAGAGTGTCTAGAATAACGTTCGTGCAAAACAGACGCTTTTAAATTTTCTCCCATTGACTTATAATGGAGAGGTCGCAAAATTGACCTGACCTTAGGTCACCGATATCAAAATTCCGAGATATACATTTTATAGATATTGTTGCTCGTATCAATCGCTGAAAGTTTCAAGGCAATCGATCAATCGGTGTAGCTATGACGAGCATTCTTATTTTTTCTGAGGTGAGGTCACTTGGCGTGACCTGGTGACCTGACCTAAGGTGACCTGGGTCTGAAATTTTCACAACATGTGCGGAAAAGATGTACGAACAGGTGTGCCAAAAACGGCGGCGCTCCGCGCCGCCGTTTTTGAGATAACTGCGAAAAACCGCAGGGGGGGTGTTCAAACACCCCCCCGGGTGCGTTTCACGCGTAACGCTATGAGAAATGTTTTTCGTGAATATCTAGAGCATCGTTGCTTCGATTGCCTTCGTTTTTGGATATGTTATGAAGGACGTTAACCTCGTCATCACAGAGTGGTTACCGTTGTTCTGCAATCCACGTATACTGAGCAATTGAGACAAACATATTGCAAAATCAAAATTTCAAACGAATAGAACTCAATAGCGGATTGTCGTACGACTGTGATGTTTGCAGTTTTGGACTGAAGAAGTCAAGGAAAACATTTCCTAGCAAGCCTTTTTTCAAATTTTGTACTATGTTTTGCATGATACAATTTTCATCTTGCAGTGCATTGCATGAAAGCCATGACAACAATTTCAAAAATGTGGCTGCTAGGAATCATAAAGACATCGATTCTCTACACAATCCTGTAGAGTGAATCATCATTGCATGCATCACTATGCAGTTCTATTCATTTGAAAGTAATTGCACAGCTAGTTCATAAAATCGCCGAGAGATGTCTCTGGCTGTATGGCCCGCGCGTTTCGACGGTCCCCTCGGCTCGTCACTCAGCGGCGTTTGTTGACACAGTGTCACACCCATTAGTTACGGCGCTCCGCTGGCGTTCGGCCGCCCTCGAGGTGCTCTGAACCCTCCCTGCTAAGTTTCGCCGTGACTAGACGGGTCGGAGGCTCATCCCACGATCTATCCATGAACGGCGCCCAGCCAGGCGTCTCCTATCGCGCGCCTCTCACTCTTGATCGGGAGTACGCCGGGAAGAGCTTGTGAGAAACTGACAACTTTGAAAGAAGTCAGTTTGTGTGAGTGGTATTACGAACAGCGAACAGGTATATTTTGACAATAGGTATTTGACCTGACCTGGGCAGTCGGTACTGAACATAAATAATGAATATAACCGGCAATACCTACAAATTCCATGGAGACATAGACCCCAAGTGACGTGAGACCAAATGTCAGTTCGGCTGTTATGTCAAAACCCTCGTCCTGGCAGGGTATTTTTCATACCCCTCCCCCGGCGTTTCGAAACTGGATGAGCGTCGTAGCTCGCTTCGCAACAACGAGCAGTCGATTGCTCTCAACGAGCCTACCTACTCGCGATTGGTGGTATATTTTTTACCCGAATTCAATATTTGACCCAGTTATGGCAGGTCAAAGGTCAAATTTCGGGGAAAGCTGCAATTATCCAAATTACTAAGCAAATATTGGCGAATCTATGAAAGATAGCGACATTAAACCTTCATGACCGTGTTTCTCAACGAATCAGCAACAAAATGATGTATAATTGATTGCATTTCAGTCAAACTAGCGTCTCTAGAGATAGTTTTTCACGTATCACTTTTGAAGTAATACCTAAAGCTCGGCAAAAACTGCATAATATGCAATTAGCAGCATCGTAATCCTCTCGTAATTTCGCCTCGTAGCAGGCAAGCATACGGTCCGGGACTAGTGATGTCAATTACAGAAAATCGGAATACCGATACCAAACCAAATACCGACCAAAACCGTGGGGAAATACCGAAACCGAACCAACTTTAAAAGATGAGGGAAATACCAACTTTTTACGAATTTCTTAGCCTCTTATATATTAGTAAGGGTTCATAATACCAACAAAATACCAAACACATTAGGATTGAAATACCAAATACCAAGTTGGTATCGGTTTGGTATCGGTATACCAAAAAGTTGGTATCCGATTGACATCTCTATCCGGGACATCAGACATCAACATGTCTAGCTTCTGTGGACTGATCTTGGACCAGACAGATCGAACGTTCCTGGTCAGCGTGCGTTCAGGTTATCCTGGCGCCGTTTTGCTCATCTCTTACAGGACGATCGCCCAAAGATTTTCTATCGGCGACAGGTCGGGGCTATTCACCGGCCATTTGTCCTTCTCCCAGAATGCTGGGAAGTTCGATATGTACCAGCCCTTCGTCGTTCTAGCTCGATGAGCCGGGGCGCCGACTTGTTGAAAGATGGCCCTGGACATGTTCAGCAGAAGTTTTCGGCTGGAAACGTGGCTTGTTGGGCTTCAGCTTTAGAGACATCCTCCGGTACCGATGGATTATCCATTTGAAGACTGGGTGACTGTTGGCAATCAGCCTCCTTGCCAGTTTCCTTGTGGATAAGCCCGTCTTTAGCTCCTCACTTCGCGATGGCGATCTGCGCTGTCCCGGCTGGCGGAAGTCTTCCTGCCGCGACCTAGCTTGTTCCCAGGCGTCTATCCGCTTCTGTCGCGTGATAACCAGCGCCAAATCGTGCGACAACTCATGCCCAGTACCTCGGCGACCTGGCCGTGGGTCATGCCACCGGCAACCATGCCGACTGCCCCGCTGCGGGACGATTTGCTCTGCAGTTTCGCCATCCTGGACACCTGGTCCGCGCGCGCTGGGTACTGTCTCGGAAATGACCTCCGTACACCCCTTGACTGGTCAGGGTCACAAAAATTCGAAGGTCACGTGACTACAATGTAGCGTATAAGATCTGGGAGCCAGTACCGGTGAAATTATATTGATATTGCGCAGAAGAAGGCAAAACAAAGGTTGTGTGAGGGTTGTGACATTAATTTTGGGACACCCTGTACAGATAGTTGCTAAAAGACGTCACTGATACCAGGTCAGGTCACAGAGGTCAGGTCACCAAGGGTCAACACATGAACCAAACTTTACAAGGGCCGTGTGATGCATGTTTTGTGACCAATTTTTCATTTCCAACGCAATGGTTTTGGTTAGACGACCATGAGGGACGGTTTAGGTTACTTTCTGTTGGAGGTTAGGTCAAGGTCTGGTAATAAAAGGTCAAATTTCGAAGTTGCTACTTTTGCATAAAAAGGTTACCTTTTTCGATGTACCTCATCACGGGGAATCCAATCCGTCGCAAAACGTCCTCAATTTTGCGACCGATACACACGAACTCGATTACGACACGCTGACGTTTTGTGATACAATTCGAAAGCTCTGACCCGAACGATTTCTTGGGGGACATAAGTCCGGATGAACTGATAAGATTCCGAGGCATACAAGTTGTAGCTACCAATGGCCTTATTACATCGTGCACTGCATCGTGCACAATACATCGTGTATTGTTACATCTGTTTCAAAGGACTCGGGTATTCACTGTAGCCCTGAAGCGGTGACAAAATTGCAAAGAAAGTGTTTTATAAAGCATATTCTTCTGTGCCTTCTGTTGCGATAGTCCGTTGCTATACAGTGTAGCTCATGCTGATAGCAGAGCTCATGCAATAACCCGAGTTTCGAGCATCTAGGATATACCTGAACTGGGTGACCTAAACTTCTGAGGGTTCCACAATTTCACACACGATGAGAAAATGATGTATGATAAGCTATGTCAAGTTTCGCGGCGCTTATACGGGCAAAAAAAAAACTTGCAAGTTTGATCAAAAAACGCCCAATTTCCCCAAGCGCGGATTAATGAAGCTAACACTATTAATGTGACTGAAGCTGCTTTCCTGTACCTCATTCTGTTAGCCCTTTCATTTTTCCGGTCTTTCCCTATCCGTGTGTGTCGGCGCGGGTTCGGCCCAATGTGGTTCGACTGAGAGCATGACATCTGGTCCTTTCCGCCCGGCCAGACCGGCGCGGTGGACCCGTGCCACTCCTCCCCGAACTCGCGGGGCGCGGATGGGGAGGGGCGGCCCGGCAGCCCAACCCCTCTGCGCTAACAGATGGATGGACAGGGGAAATGTGATACTTGTCCTATGACAACAAACCGGCGTTCAGCGCTAGGGCCATCTACTGGTCTAGAAACGTATCTCTATGTCAGCAAGATCCTCGCCAGGTGGTGTAAAGGTCGCGTGAAACGCACCCTTAAAGGCTTCATATTTGCATTCTTATTTAGAAATCAATACTGTGCTGGCTTGCAGCTGGCACGTAGTTAGGTACCTATCGATTTGCTGCTGACATTTTTATTTACATTATAGGTATGCGAAGTGTGTTCTGTTGTTTCAATAATAATAGCAACCTGTTTTTCTTTATTTTTATTTCATACATAAATAAATGGTTAATGTTAACTTTTTTAAATATCTACATGTATATAGTTCACTAGTTGTCAGGAATTACATATGCAGTATGCACCCATGAATGTATTTCACTACCTAGTAAAGCAAGCGTCACACTTCTTTTTGCAACAAAGGGGAGGCGCTGTAGGTTAGGTTTTAGGTGGTAGGTTTTAGGTTGTAGGTTGTGTTAGGTTAGGTCAGGTTTGATTAGGTTTGGTTTGGTTTGGGTTGATAAGAAAGCATCTCTTGGTACAGCGCCTCTCCATGGTTGCAGAAATAAGTGTGACGCCTGCTTTACGACTACCTGTATTTCTTGGGTTTGCACAAACATTTTATGTTAAATAATTTGATGAGTCTGTCCAATGAGTTGAGTCAGAATTGAGTCATGAGTCGATTCAAATTATTTAACAGAACCCTTGAGTCATGAGTTGAATCGAATCGTTAAACTGAAAATATGCTTGAATCATGAGTCGAATTGATTCATATATTTCTTGTCATGTTTGAGTCAAGAGTTGAATCGAATCATTTCAATTAAAGTTTTTGGAATCATGAGTCGAGTCGATTCAGTTTTAGGAAACTCTCTTCTGAATCGACTCACCAAAAATTTGAGTCGTATACAACCCTGGAGTATAGTTTGCAAAATATTCCCCTTATACGCTTAGAAGGAATACTAGAGGTTTCGATGTAAGGGTATTTTGGTAGGTTAAAAGGAGTGTACTGTGGGTATGGCAGGGAATAGAACAGGAATCATATTCCTTTCCTCTTCGGTACTTACTAGGGTATATTAGAGGAATTCAAGGGAGCTATTTAAAGAACAAGGGTATAGTTTCGGTATATTCGAAGAAATGATCAGGGTGTTGTTTTAGACCAAAAGACCTAATATGCTTAAAAGGAATCAAAAAGGTTTTCAGTGTAGGGTATATAAGAAGAATTTCAGAGCGATATTCAAAGAAAGCGTATTTGGGGTATATTCGGAGAAATGATCAGGGTGTTGTTTTAGACCAATTCCCCTAATATGCTTAAAAGGAATCAAAAAAGCTCTCAGTGTAATGACCTTTGCTTATTGTCACATGTGCGCCGCATTCACGATTGTTGCCGACGCCTGTTTGCAAGTCAGCCCACTACAGTTGTTATACATATCGACAAACCGATAAGCTTTTAGGCGAAAAAAAACACTATTCCAGGCCCATTTTTTTATTTCTTTTTGCGATATCAGGTAAAAACAGAAGCTTCTTATCCTAGGAAAAATAAAATGGGGAATCATTGGAAAGTGGCACACTCCCTTTAAAGTCCGAGGCGGTGGGAGGCTCAAAGAATTGACAAACGCTTCCAACACCGCGCCGCAGCACGCTCTCGGGGGATCTCACTCCATTTGCTTCACGGTTGCGATGGCCGCCGCTGATGGAGGCATATCGGCCTTCAGTCCACCGGACACTTTGGAGTTTGGTTCTCAGAAACCAATTCAGATTGGCCATGTTTTTAGGAGTTTTGATGTTAAAAATCCAAAAGGCGGCGTGCCACAACACTCACAGCCAGACATGTGCATGGATCCGAGTGATGGATCTATGATCCCAGTGGATCTCGAAGCAAAGTACAGGTTGGGATCTATGATCCCACCGGATCCGGCGTGAAAAATACATCTTGGATCTATGATCTCATATGATCTGACAATAAATTAAGAACATGGATCTATGATCTGAGTGGATCCCACCATGCACCACATTTGAAACCATTTTTAATGGGTTTATATGCCAATAAGTGACACAAAACTATGGATTATGACGTGCGATCACATAAAATCACTAAAACAGAACGTTTGTGAGTTGAAACAAGTGTTTTTTTTTTGGATATATGTGTTGACAAAAAATAAGTGAGGATCTATGATCTCACTGGATCTCAAGCAAAAAAGAGACTCGGATCTGTGATCCCTACAGATCTCTCGATAAATTACAGAGCTGGATCTATGATCCCGTCGGATTCGAGATCAGGATCCGTGGGATCAGATTCCAGATCCATTTTCTCGGACCCATGCACATATCTGCTCACAGCAGGATTGCTTGGTACTAGAGATTGCAATCCCGGGATCGGGATCCCGGGATCCCGGCGGGATTTTAATCCCGATCCCGATCCCGAAATTCCGCCAATCCCGGGATCCCGAAAAAATCAGTTTTTCACCATAAAAAGAATGCAGCCGCTGCACGAGTCTTGTTTACACTGTTCATGGTGCTGCGTGACATAAAGCAGATAAACTATTTAGCTGGCACCCCGTATTGGCCGTCCACAATCGACCGTGTTGGTAGCTCCCGGGTATCACCCACAGCGGTTAAGCCGCTTAAATACGTACGAAAAAGGGTCCCGAACGCCAAAAAATTGCAGCATCAGCGCTGCAACATCTTTATCAGGACCACAGATCGTTCAGCGATTCGGCCGGGAAAAAGAGGTCATCAAGACAGTCTTTGAGCTCGTGTCGCAGATGTCACGCAAGTGACGGCAGAGCTCACTGATTCAGACGTTGAAGACGGTAGAGTGGAGCTCTCCCAGTCAGTGACTCTGCTCTCAAAGCGACTTTCGAGCAAATTCTGAGAGACATTAGTGATGAAAGCGGAACCGAAGGAGGTGAAGTGACCAACCGACGTCTTGAAAACATTGTGAAATTCGAAATAGGGAGCTGCCAAATTTGGCGTACACTGGTTGCGAGTTTTTAAGTAGACAGACCTATCAGCAATGGCTTAAAACTGTCGCGCTAACTACGAGTAGCGTAGACGAAGAATGAGTGAGGCGTGGATATGCTGGAACCCGTCTAGTAAACGTACTGGTCGACGCTCAGTTTTATAAAGGCCAATTGGGAATAAATGATAATGCTAATCAAATCGAAACATTTTCTTCGCAAATTCAATCGTTTTTAATGCAAATGACATAGTTGGCTTTTGATGCCTCTTTGTTTGTGGTAAGCTAAAAGACGCAAAATATGTCAGTAGGAAATCACTCTTACGACATTTAGTGACAAGACCGGGATCCCGGGGTCCCGGGATCCGGAAATAAAAACATTCGGGATCCCGAGATTGGCAAAACGTTCCGGGATTGCAATCTCTACTTGGTACGTACGGTGGCGGCGCTACCACCTCCTGGGCTTCGACAATTACCGCGTCTTCCCCGTCCGGCTCTCCTTCCACGATGGTTGGATGGATATTTTGCGGGCCTCCATTGGCTTCCGCCGTCTCTTGGAGGAGCGCTGCAGGCTCTCCAGCTCATCCCCTGCAAAATGTACATAACCATGAAACCATAGGTACGCTAAATATTGCGTGAAAGGATATAGAGGAGAAAGAAAAGGAGAGAGGGAGGGAAAGAGCTTAGGAGGGAGGGAGGAAGGAAGGGAGGGAGGGGAGGGATGAAGGGATGAATGAAGGAAGGAAGGAAGAGAGGGAGGGAAGGAGGGCGAGAGGCTGATGGAGGGAGAGAGGGAGGCGAGGGGAAGGAGGGAGTGAGGAAGGAAGCGAGGAGAGATGGAAGGAAGAAGTGATGGAGGAGAAGTAGGCAGATGAAACAAGACGGACGAGACGAGACACACGCGACGCGACCTGACGTGTTGGCACTGATACTAGGGGAGAGTGGGGTAAAGCGGACTAGCAAAGAAACAGCGTCAGATAGCTGCTAAGTGGTAGTGAAAATGCTAGTTTAAACCGCCCTACGTGTTAGCTTAATCCTTCAGCCCAAACTTCCATGTAGGTGAGTTTTGTCTAGCTCATACTTTGGAAAGTGGTTTACCAGTAGGGGTCGTGACGGGTATTCGTGCTTCGTTCTAGGGGAGAGTGGGGCAAAGCGGCCACCTTAACGCTTCTTACGATACCGACGCTTGATTTTGAAGCTTAGAAAGATTCTTTTTATACCAATGTGATCCCTATTAAATTGCCTTTTATTTCAACTGCGTTTAATTTCCAAAGACGTTCACATATGGAAGATATTAACTAAACTTTGAAATTGAACCTATGCATATTGGCCGCTTTGCCCCATACCCTGGGGCAAATCGGCCACCGGCGACTTCTCAAGTCTCGATATGAGAAACAGAATAGTTGCCTCATGTACGACTAGGATATTTTATAGTGACAAGGTTTAAGCGAGGATGGATGCTTACTTTGTCAGCATCCCACCTGTAGGTAGGTAAACAAAGAAAGGATTTTCATGGAAAAACATTTAATTGCATTATTTGGTAACTCGTGTAACCGGAAAGTGGCCAAGATGAATGCATGACGACATATTTGAACATAAATCATGTTTTTTTTTATCCAGGTGAAAACAACTTATGGTCATTTGGGGGCTGGCCACTTTGCCCCGGCCACTTTGCCCCGCGCATACCGTCCGAGACAAAAATATTTCAGCTCAGCTATCGGTGGGGTAAACAGCATTGAAATTGGTGGAAGACATGTACGATGACCACGCAATGCATGGACAAGAACGCTTATAAAAATTCCAAACAGTTATGGAATAAAACAACATTTAAAAGTGTTTACATAGTTGGTAATCTGGCAAGAAATGCTTTTCAGTGTTTCACTAAACAATGGCTATGGGCCTAAAACCCCGGTCTGGCTCATTCGAACGACCGCAAAGAGAAGCATAATTGGAAACCATAAATTGGAACTGAAGCCAGCTGTGGAGGGCTGAAACGATGGGTGGCCGCTTTGCCCCGGGTGGCCGCTTTGCCCCACTCTCCCCTACGTGTCAACCGCCTCTGACAGCTTCGTAACATGTTACGAAGGCACCGAAACTACTTCGTAAATGTTCAAATGGTAGCTAATTTCTAATTCAGCTCTAAAAACTAGCCTAGAAACATGTAAAACACGAACAGGTGAACGAGGTCACCAAACGTCAATGACCTGACCTGACCTTCAGGTGACCTTGACATCCACCCTAATGCATGGGAGCAACATCAAATCACATGTTTGAACGTTTGAAACCACGAAAAGCTTGCAAACGCGCGGCTAATGTGAGCAGACATACGCCGAATTGCGATTCCGGCCAAACATGGTCTCGGAAAGTAGGTCACAGGTCATAGGTCATTTGGGTTAGGGCCATGAAATTTTCAGGTTAGGCGTAAAATTGATCAATGCGAGGGTTCTTAAAGTTTCGTTGCGATCGGCCGCTTTTTACGCGAGTTATTCGCAGGGTTGCATCCCTTGTGCCGGCGAGGGTTAACCCCGCGTTCGATGTCTCTCGGACGACGAAGATTCTACGTCGTCCGGGCAATGCCGTTCAAGGTCAGCGGGGGCTTGGCGGCGGTTATGGACCGTGATTAGCCGGAGCCCGGACGACGTAGAAACTTCGTCGTCCGAGAGACATCGAACTGGGGCAAGACTGCATTTGATGGGTGTGACACTGTTAAGTGCTGCCACCTGGTCAGAATTGTGTTAGCGACATCGTGCGGGACTGAAGTGAAACCCAAGCAGGCGATGTTATCGCGTTGAACTAAACGATCAACAGGACCAATTATAATTCCTAACAAATTCTGATAAAGAGCACTGAAAACTTCTGGCATTGGTGCCACTTACATAGAGCTATTGTGGCTGCCTGTATTGCACCTATTATATTGTATTAAAGATAAGCCACACACAGGCAACGCCCATTTAAGGTGGTCCTCATTAACCCCTGCACTCACACATGTGACTTTGTAAACAATACATAGCAATAGCCTTTACTGTCTAAAATAAAAGAAAATCTGGGAAAGCCCTAAAATGTGAACATTCAAAAATAGAAACACCAAAAATAAAGGCAGTCTAGCCTAAAAATCATGATAAAAAGACTGAGTAAAGTCGCCTTAGAATCATTAAATATGTCGTAAGAAGGGTGTTTGAGTAATCGTGCGTTTAAAACACGTGGGAGCCGACAGAACAACGAAGACGAGCACGAGAACGCTCCAACGCGAGCAGTTGGAACACACATGAAATCAGCACGGCGAGTTTGATGAACGGGAACGCGCAACGGAAACAGACTTAGCAGAAGAGAGCTGTCTATCCTACCAGACATGACACCATGTTAAAACGTGTAAATATCTTGCAAACCGGTGAATATTTTTTTCGGTGAAATTTGGTACATATTCCTTTTTGTTCTTTTTGAACTGAGCGACATCACTTTTATGCCATTCAATAACTTTTTTGAAGGTGGGAGGGTCCCTTTAATGGGGGGAAATATAGAAACTGTTTTTTTTTTGTGCCGGGAATGATTTTAAACTATTTCAATTTTCAAGCACATGTAATCATGATTTCATGCACTTCTGGCAAGGTCCAATGCTTCGCATTTACGTCGTTGACCTTGTGTGACGTCATCTAGTCATCTATGACGTCATTAACTCGCACCGTGCTGGTGGTCTGTTTTCCGTGGTGTGCTGGGGGGGGGGGGGGCGTATTTATGCCCCCCTCTAACTCGGCTCCTGTGTCATGTAGCAACACGCTTGCTTCGCAAAAATGGCAGTTATTGGTGCTGAAACACGCCCCCCCCCCCGCCCCCCCCCCCCAGCAGGGCGCGGGAAAAACTCTTTAAGAAATATGCACTATGTTTTTCGCAAATAGCTCGCGTTAAAGGGACTATCCCACCTTCTAAAATGTTGTTAAAACCAGTTAAATTGTGCCCGACTTTATAGATTGGATGACCAGGAACACGGTTCTGGCATTTATTTTTCATTAAACATCTTAGGCTTCCCATATTCCAAACACAAACTTTCAAATATGTGACGTCACAGCCCAAAATTACCTCCTTCCCCAGGCCACATTACTGTCATAAAGCTGATTCTTTTTACTCTGTAGGCACCACAACAAAGTTCAGACCAAGTTTTAAGCGATTTTTCAACGAACAAACCCATTTAAATCAGAATGACTAAACGAGGTGACGTCACACTAACGGTCGCTCCATGTTGAAGATAGGGCCTTGCGCAAGGCCCATTTTCAAATGAAGGGAACGAATTTCTTCAACACCAAGAGGCCGCGGGGGTTGCAACCTAGATAGATAGTGGTTTCTGAACCTCGCCGCAAACTTGGCTATCTCAACTCAAACCCCATGTTAAAGGTGGGATAGTCCCTTTAAAGCCCCCTCCTAAGCGTTAGCGACTGGGGAAACACCAATAAGCGCGAGAGTTAGCGCTAGGACCGGCAGCATGTGCACTATACCGGGTACTTACCCTCCCGTTTAGCTCATTGACTTTATTTACCAACAAGAGCGGAGCGGCGCCGTCTCTCTCACTGAGCTGACGTCGCGGCGCGGCGCGGCGGCCCTGGCATGGTGGGGCGGTTTACGGGCGGCCGTGCACAGCTCAGACCGCGTGACGTCACTGCACTGGCAGCGGTGGGGAGCCGGTCGGGCGGTCGGAGCGCGGCGGACAGCGGACACGCAGTGCCGCCGGGTCCGCGCGTTTGGGCAGAGTGAGGGGCCGCCGGCAGCCCGCGTTGGAGTAGACTGGCTGAGACCGCTGCGCGCTGGCGTGATGTGGAGACTAGTGATGAGGATACCGGCCCTCCTGGCGTTAGCGGCCGTCGTTACAGCGCTCGAAGGGCCGAACGTCTGTACTAAACAGGAAACGTGAGTACGCTATCCGCAGTGCGAGGCGCGTCGAACGGCTGTGCGTAATTAACATGTGGCCTTCCTCAGTGTTCCAGTGGCCTTCCGCGACAAATATCCACCATAGCAGCTGCCGTTTACCCTACCTCGCCGTAGTCTGCCGTAGTGCCCCAGTCGTGCCTGAACGAGTGACCTTCCTCTGTCCTGTTTTCCTCGCCACCAAATGGCTGGGCCATTACGCAGTTTTTGTTCGTCGAGTTCTGTGAAACGGCCCCGCGAGACGGGCCGCCGCCGGCGCGCGGCGCGCTTGCTGTGACGTCACCAGCAGTGCGTACAGCGCGCTCGGACTTTTCAACCCGTGTCAACTGCAGGGCACATCGAACTCCAATACCTACCTTCCCCTGTCTCCAGCTGGGGTTCCACAATTCAGTCGTGCTATTTGGAAAGATAGTGCGCATGGAAAAATGTTTTGCATGCCGCATGCGTACATGTCTGTGATTTCACGTAGGTAGGTAGGGGAGTGAGCATAGGTATAAGTAAGATTGAAGAGATGGGAGGATTTTAGTCCAAACACTGCCGTGCCTAAGATTTACAAGATATTTCCCTATTGGACCTCGAAAGAGGCTATTTTGTGGGGTAGGGGAAAGGTCGAATTAGACTGTGACTGAAGTTAAGCGGTCCGCAGGGTGGAGATGACTGCCAGTTTAGGTAAAAATGTCCATGGTGAATGTGAATGTCCATGGTCAACGTCAACGTAAACAGCCGCCTCGTCTACCTATTTGTTTTTTCTGCATCGCCATCGCCATAATGGCTCAACGGAGTTCTGCTGAGACTGACATCACGGCCAGAAGACGAGTCACGTGACTGACGCGAGAGGACACGTGTTTCGCGCAGCGCTGCAGCTCACGGCACTCAGCACTCGGCAACGATGTCGATGACTGATGTTATCTTGTTACCATCAGAACCGATGCGTGGCAGTCCGTCTTCGTCTGTAGCCGGTCACCTATCTATGATTGTGGTTCTACTTAGTGACTGTTTACCCGAGAGGAAAGTCCACAAAATGCCCCCTGTGGGTGAGCCTTATTTGTCACTCATGAATCGGTCCTGGCTAGTGGTTGAATCGGAGCGCAAAACTGAATAGTCCGTCAAAATTCAATAATGATTACTTTCTTGCATAGGCGGCGGAACGGGGGGGGGGGGGCACCGGGGCACCATGCCCCCCTTGATTTTGCCATTTTTACGTTAGCCCTATGGGCGTTGCATGGAAAGAATGGGACCAAAAGTCGGCAGTGCCCCCCCCCCCCCCCACCTAATTGAAGGTAGGGGGCTACTGTTTTGTTGCTGTTCCGTCCCTTATAATGAAGTTTGACGAAAAAAATATCATTATAAAGCCAACTTTTGCAGTGCATGCATTTATTTAAATCTCAAAATAATACGCCAATGGCCTCGGTGTACTCGTAGTTTGGTCAGAACTGTTTTATCATTGACGATGTAAAATGAATAACACCAGAGCCAGCCTCAGGTCAACTGTTCGGGCTCCTGAGGTGAGAGTTCACCCAGAGCGGCACGAACACGCTCGAGCCAAAGGCCAACGGAAAATGGATCCTGCTTGGTGAATGCACTCACCTGTATAACGGACATTTTGCTTATCGAATGACTCAATTCTAGGGCTGTCCGTGACCATTACCGACCTTTGAGACTGAATGAATACGAGTACAGTTAGTCCTTCAAATCGGGCCTTTATCGGGGTCTATCCAGGCCCACGCTGCAAGGCACTGGTGGTGTTTCCGCGACGTTTTCTGGGTTCTGCTCGTCGGGGCCATGTGCTGCTGTTTGCTAGTGCACCTTGTGGCACCTGTAGGTGCACTGTGGCCGATCATCGGTGAACAGATCCACCGATATCGACGGTACCGCCACCAAGCTTCCTGCGGCTGATGGGCTTTTGTTCTCCGCGACCGATGACGACCGAGGTCGACGGAGGTATGGAGGCTTGTGTGACAGCCCAGGATGGATCGAAATGCAAGCCGTGCAGGGCGACCGTGGTTTCTCTGAACTCTATCCTGTCTTCAGAGATCATCCCCAAATTTCATCAAATGTCGTTTGAAAGCTGACAACACAGTGGCGCGGGAACTTCTTCCAGACTGTGGGGTAGAGGTCTGCACCGGCCGGCTGCAGCCGCGGCTGGCTGCAGCCCCACGGCTGTGGGCCGGGGCGGCTGCAAATATCTCCAAGAACACGGCTACGGCTGTGGCCACGGCTGTGAGATTTCAAGCTCAATCTTAAGTACTCAAATATAAAATTTTAAATCCTTAATCTTACATTCTGATAAGCAGTCTAGCCTGTAAATATCATGCAAAGGATGCCCAGCAACATTGAAAGTGGTGAAGCCTTTGAAAACCTGTAATGGTTTTACCATTTGCTGCAGGGGAGTTTGACCTCTGGTACAGAATACTAATTATAGGTTAAGGTACCAATTGTTCCTTCATCATCAAGAGCTTGACAGTTTCAGAAAATGCAACATGTTGCATTGTCACATCCCTCTCAAATCAATCTCACCTGGTCATTAGGAGAGCACCTTACAGCTATTGAGGACGAGCGTTCAATAATTCTTTCAGGTAATAAAAAAAGAAATCACATCTAGGTAAAGGCAGGTAAAGGCTTCATAAAATATTATCTAAAATACCTCTTAGACGCATTTCTGGATTTTCGGCAAGTCCAATTACATAATATAAAACTGGCGCTTTATGTTCTAACTGGTGTGTGAGTGACCGCTAACAGAAAATGCTGATCAACGAAGCCAATGGAATTAGATTGTAAGTGAGCATGAACCTTACTTACGGTTAATTCACATGATGGTGAAAACCCTGAACACGTAATTCACATGACTGTGAAAACCCTGAACACAATATTTCTTACGCGAGCTGTTGACTTTACTAATAAAATGACGTCTTCTTCTAAAAATATAAGAATTTGATAATCAATCTTTGTTTGAGAGAAAGCTTTTAACTGTATAGCATTATTATTTATTAATTTTAATTTTTATGGCTGTTTATAGTGACACAAAACAATTTTTCGCCACTTCTTTGGTATTTACGTCATTACAAACTCAAGTAAAATTTTTGATTGAAAGAGGCAATTGTGGCTCACACGTCCTTGGGGATTTGAGCGAAGATCATTATTTGGAAAAATCAAAATAGATGAATGTTTTTCTTTCTTGGATGCTCACTAGTGTTTTGACTTTTGATGCCTTGCACATCAAATTAGTTTGAGACTTGCTCAGAAGGCTGCTTCAAGCCTGACATATCACACCCCAGAAAATATGCAAGGTAAGAAAGAAGCAAGAGTTTTGACTAGACAATCACTGTTTGACAGTCCATCAACTTCAGTTTCATTTTCCATACCTAACATTGATAATGAAAAGCATCAGGGTCTGTTGTTCTGTCCCACAACCATGCTTCAGGATTTGGCATTAGATGTCTACACTGCTAGTGCTTCTATTCTGGTTCGTTGTTTATGTTTTCTGTTGATGTAGGTACCTACCTAGGTACCCATCTTTCTTAACCCCTTGCAAGGGCTTGTGTAGGCATGCGATGCGCATCAGGCTTCAGGCCTTCGGCCTAAAGCCAGATACACAACCACTTAATCTATGATGCTTCATGAGCTTGAGAATCTATAGCCCATTGCAATGTGCTTTTGGCTATATGTTTCAACTAAAAACAACTTATTATATACTATTTGGTTGCATTTCATTGAAAGTATCCACACTGTAAACCAAATCTACAAGTTGGCTCCTTGTTACAAGTTTGGTTCCAATTCGCATAGGCGTCACCTTGTCGATACCTTGTCGATTCACCAACCCCAGGCTTGTTGGCCAACAAACTAACAGTTTGTCTACAAGTTTGGTTCCAATTCGCATAGGCGTCACCTTTTTGAGTACTAGTCTGGGCCTTGTGGACCTACCAACTTCTGGATAGGCATAGTCGTTTCCTTGTCGGTTCACCAATCCCTGGTTTATTGATGAACTAGCCTAGCCTTTGACTGGGCATTGCTAGCTTACAAATTGTCAACAAGTAAGTGCACTAACGCTCTGTTCGAACTTGCTCTTCCTTACAATCGCTTTGTTTGCGTTGATACTTGATAACCTTAAGAACTTACGATTCGCGTTCGTTTTCAATTGCCACGATACTGATTCAGGAAATATTTTCTATACGGACAGGTTATTTTTTTGGCTGGAAGTGGTGCACAAAACCATGACTGGCATCAGTTATTGCTCATGCTCAAAGGCTTGCGCTGACAAGAAACGAAATGCTGATGGGTTATATAATCAATGAATGCATACACCACATCCATTCGGAAGTTTCTGGAAGCATTAGTATTTATTACGGTCACGTCATTAATACTATTGACTGGAGACAATTCCGAGTGCATATTTCCGAATGGATGTGGTAAATGCATGAGGTAGGTATACCCAGTAGGTATACCTATCGTGCACCGTCAGCATATAAGTATTTGAAGCAAGAACTGCTGCGTATGTGGAAGAACATGGTTTTGTGCACCGCATCAAGCCAGAAATATAACATGCCCGTATGACGAATACCTATTTCCTTAACATTAAGCATAACAATCATGGCAGTTGCACGATCACGCAGATAATTCGAATAAATCATGATCGCCAACCAGATTAGCTTTTACAGATCATATATGTCCATCAGTTAAGTTAAAAATACAAAGAGTTGAATTAAAGGCAAATAAATGTATTTATATATAAAAAACACCGACCGCAGAACATCTGCTCACATGTGCATGCACAGGTCTGGTCCACTTACATTGCGCGCGCAGGGGAATGGAGGCGTCTCGACCGCGGGTATAGTCACGATTAGTGCGTCCCGCAGGCCAGAGGGGGCCTCACTCACAGCACGAACACCACAGTTCACAGATTTCACTTTTTACTGCACAAATGCTGGAACAGCCCTCGTCGCTGCTCCAGGCTGCACGGCGGCCGCGCGACAACTGCTGGTTCGAAACCGCCGCGCCGGGGCCCGCTAACGGCTGGCGGCGACCGCTGATTGGTCCGCCAAGTCTGACGTCATGGGCGCAGCTGACCATGTGTATGCTGACCAGCTGACCAGTACAAGTTAGGCGCCGGTTAAATAACCATGCGGCAACAAGTTTCCAAAACTGGTTAAGAAACAAACGTTGAAACAAATGTAGAGTTGGTCTGGATACTGAGAAGTTGGTGTGCATAGTAACTATTGACTCGTAATTGTCACCTGACAAGCAATGCACCAGACAACGGCTTGTTTAAAAAGTATAAGTTGGTAAACATACCAAGAGATGATTGGTTATATTACACAAGACTTGTCAATTTGGTTTACAGTGCACGGCCGGCTGACGGCTGGCTGCCCACAGTTTGCCACGGCTGTGGGCGGCTGTGGCTGTGGAGCCACGG